>NC_045609.1:21753190-22388547 GCF_009762305.2 Zalophus californianus
GTTCCTTTCTTTCCTTCCCTGTAAGAAAAAAAAAAAAAAAAAAAAAAAATCTCACCCTCGAGAAGAAAAAGGAAATCAAGCAGAGGGAACTCTTTTCCTTTATCATGGATGTAAAACAGGATGTGATATATAATTGAAAACTGAAAACAATGAAACAAAAAGCAGGTACTACTCAGGGAGGGGAGAGTTATCAGAGCTAGAGAGAAGTAAAAGGGCAGCAACTGCAGTCCAACAGTAATGCTCCTCTCATATCTGTATACTTCTACCAAAAATTCTAACTGTATCCTCATTTTGTGTGTGTTCAGTGGTGGTAGATTTGGCCTAGGAGGGAGTGCTATTGCATTTTTTGAAACCCCCCTGTTGTTACAGGCACATTATATTTGTGATCTTATTGAGTCTTTACAACTTATGAGGAAGGCATCAGAAGTTCCATTTATAGATGAGAAAGCTGCTCCAGAGGATGGATGTACCTTCAAGGTCATGTGCAAGCAAATGGCTGGACTCAGAATTTATACTTTGCCTTGGCTCCATCTGAGGGATCGGATTCCCTCTATTGTAAAACAATCTCCTTTTAAGATCTAGAATTCATTTCCACCATTTATGTATAGGAGAGAGAAGTATCTCTTTCTAATTCCCTTCCTTGCTGTCCCTGTCATACATTCTATATATTTAAATTAAACTAAAAAAAGCAAAGTCCTTCTGTTGTTCTCTCTGCTTAGACAACCATGTGTTTCTCTCTGAGCCTAGGTCACACACTCTTATGCTATTTGTTGTCTATTTCCCCACACTGTTCTTTGTGGGTTTTTTTTTTTTAAGATTTTATTTATTTATTTGACAGAGAGAGAGAGACAGTGAGAGAGGGAACACAAGCAGGGGGAGTGGGAGAGGGAGAAGCAGGCTTCCCGTGGAGCAGGGAGCCCGATGTGTGGTTCGATCCCAGGACCCTGGGATCATGACCTGAGCCAAAGGCAGACGCTTAACAGACTGAGCCACCCAGGTACCTCTGGCCTCCAGTGTTTCTGATAAGAAGTTAGATCACAATCTCATCACTGTTTTTCCATTTATAATGCGTCTTCTTCTCTGGCTGTCTTCCTTTTTTTTCTTTATCTTTGACATTTAGCAGCTTCACTATGATGTGCCTCTGTGTGGCTTGCTTTGTATTTATCCTCCGTGGGGTGTGCTAAGTTTCCTGGGTCCAGGGATTGCAGTTTATGATTGAAGTGGAAATCTTTTCTACTCCATTCTCTTTCTCCTCAGCTTCTTGGGCTGCATCGTATGTATTTAGTCAGCTTGCTAGTATTCCATAGGTTGTTGACACGGTGTTAATTTGATTTTTAATCTTTTTGCTTTCTGTTCTACAGTTTGGATGATTTTTACAACTTGTCTTCAAGTTCACCAATTCTTTCACCCTTTGTATTCAATCTGTTCCTTATCCCATCCAGTTAATTTTTTTTAATTCTAGATATTGTTTAGTTCTAAGATTTAGTTTTTTAAGATTTCCTTATTTCCCCTGAAAATGTTTTTTGCCTTACTCATTATATCTTTTCCTTCAGATCTTTAACATATTATCATAGTTATTTTAAAGTCTATTAATTCCAACATCTGAGTCATCTATGGTTCTGTTTTTATTACATAACTTTTCCTTCGGACAGCAAGTCAGAATTTTTTGCTCTTGTGTACTACTAATTTTTAAATTATATGTTAAATTTAATTTAAATACTGGATATTGTGAATAATATGCTATAAAGACTCTGATATTGTAGGGACTTGCTTTTAGGTTTTCAATGACAGGTCTGTTTCAGTTTTGTCCTTATTCCAAGAGTAAATTTAGACTTGGGACACAGTCAGAACTTCTAAGATGCAGTCCTTATAGAGTTAAAAAAAAAAACCAAAGATATTTACCAAGCCTCCCTGATATGGTGATTGTCCTCCTAGCAAAAGGCCCTGCTGAACTTTCTTCTCAGCTTTCCATTTTTTTTTTTACCTGTTATTTCCCTCTGTCCTCCTTGGTGTTTCAATCCCCCCAACATACATACTTCAGGGCTCAGCCAAGGATTGTGGGGAGTTATTATATTGACTTCAGCGCTTTATTTGTGGTTCCCTCCTTTCAGTGATTCCTCCCTGAATATCTAGCCACTCTTACAGCCCCAAACTTGATCCTCTGACCTCAAGACAATAACACTGTGACTTTCTCCATGAATTGTATCACAGTTCCTGCCATATAAATATAGACCTCATCTTATGTTATTTAGTTCTTTCAAAAGTTGAATTCACTCCAATTTATGCCAAGTTTTGATTACTTTTCAGTGCCTCCAAAGTTTTTTAAAAACCATTTTTCCAGAGATTATGATTTTTATCAGCAGGAGGTTTAGTTCAATATAAAATACTCCACCATTACTTGAAGTCAAAACTCTAATACAGTTGAGTAAAAACATGAATATGTGACTTCTACACACTATACTGTCATAGTTTATATTTGTTTCTATCACACACTACTTTGGGAATATTCCTTCTATAAATAGATAAGGGACCTCTTGAATTTTCAGTAGGTAGAAACTGAAATCATATAAAATATGATTTTAAATACACAAAGTTGCTTTTTATATAGTTCTTAGAAGATGTCACATGGAAAAAATTCAAATTAAAGTTGACATTTTAAAAAAGCAATACTGACTTAATTATTTACCGTATCTTTCCTTTGGGAAGGAGGACAATTAAAGATGCTTACCACTGATAACTATAGAGTACTTGTGTGCCTAATGGATGTCGAGTTATTTCAAAGAAATAGGATGTGAGCATTACTGACATACATCACAGGAAAATAGGAGAAAGAGTAGAGTACCCTCTGGGCACCAGCACTTAGAACCACACAGGAATTAATGAAAATAATACCTGTCCTGAGCCTGCTTTGTAGATTCTTCACGAGAGCCTGGCTTCGGTGGCACACAAAATTTACCCAATACTTTTATATCTCTAATTTGGTAAGTGAAATGGGGTTTCCAATATGCTGTAAAATCATTAGGAGAGAAAGAAATAGAGAGAAAGAGACAGAAGGGGAGAACATGCTCCTGTCATGTTCTCAGAACTCTTTGCAACTCTCAAAAGCATTCTTTCCTTTAAAGAGATTTTCACGTTTTGAAAGCTAAGGGCATTTCATGATTAATTGTACTTTCCTTTTTTTAATATTAAGACTTAATTTTTTTAGAGTGGTTTAAGGTTCACAGCAACATTTGGGGGAAGGTGCCATTGCCTTTCTTTGAATTCAAATAAATTTCAATTAACTTTTAATATTTGTGGTGTAAAAATTAAAAATTCATTTATTTTTGAATGACATAAATATTATCAAATTCATCTTGATTAGTGTAGAAACCCAGAGTATTTTGCATTACTTCACATGCTCTAGCCAACATGTCTATGTTGGAACTCTAAGGAGTAAGTATTGTATTAGAATTTTCTCTTTGATGGAGGCGATTTTATGACCATAAAATATTTAATATTTTCTTTAGGATTTATTTTTAGGCAGGGCAATACACTTCTGGAAATAAAATAGAAAGTAAAAGTCAATACCAATATTACTCTTCTCTTTGTATTTAACCTGTAAAATAGAACCAGTTGCATTTCTGGGAAAGGACAAGCTAAAAATACAGGGCACCCAAGTGTCCCCTGACCCCTTCCCAGAATAGTAAGAATTTAACAAATGACAGATTTGAGGTATTCTGAAAACCCTTTATCTACTTGCACACAAATGTCTCTTCATTCTTATAAATCAATTGGAAGCCGTTAACTTCAGGGAGCAAAATTACATTACCAAAGGATCAGTATAAAGCCAAGAAAGTTAAGACCTTTTGGCAAATTAACACTAAGGAGAGTATCTTTTATTTTTATATATTCAGCAAATACTTACTAAACACCTGGTATATGCCAGGAAGTATGCCAAGTGGTACAGATACTAAGATGAATGTGTACATCTGAGTGCCAAGGTGGAGCCTGGGATGTGATGTGGTAGTAATGGTGACTGTATGCGGATGCAGGCAGTGGCACCTGCTAGGACAACTGGAAGCTGGGAGAGGCGTGATTAGAGCGGCGTTCTGGGAATCAGAGCACTGGTATTACTGACTCTACCTGGAACTCGGCCATCTTTTCTGAAGCACTAAATACAAGCACAGCTGCCTTTACTATTGGGAAGAGAAGAGCCAGTGAAAAGAGAGAACTCGGAAGGTGATACGAAGCCTTAAAATGGTTCTGATTCGGGTCCACATTGAGCCTTTGATTTGGCTGTGAACTGATGCAAAGGAGAAGGAAAATGATGAGATACCACCCATTGCAAAGTATCTTCCTTCAAGAAGTATACATGCTAGCTTTACACAGAGCTAGAGTTAAAGGAAAAAATTAAAAAACAAACCAGCAGGCTATCACAAGTAGCCATTCTTTGCAAAGCATTTGTCTATAAATAAAGCTATTAAAATCTTATTGAAAAAAAATGAACAAATTTCAAAAAATTATTTTAAAATTAGGATCTGCATATAGACCAGACTGGAAAAATCTGCCTTGATGTATGTTTATATCTCAGCACATTTGCCACCATTATTACAGAGATACTCGAGGTACTTACTCCTGTCTATTCTACGGGAGAAGACAACAAGCCAGTTGACATCAATCCATTAAGAGGCTGAGAAAACAGGAGAAGCTTTCTTGAAATGAACTAAATGGAAAAAAGACCACAGGCTTTGTGGTTCATCAGATCCTAGCTAAACGGTTTTAGGAATATTCATGTATAAGCCTCTTCCCTGGCATCCCCCAACTTTACCGAAATAAAATTGACCTGGAACATTGTGTATGTTTAGGTTATACCATGTGATGATCTGGCACATATATAGTGAAATGCTTACCACGATAAGGTTACTTAACACATTCTTCACCTCACATAATTTTTGCTGTTGTTAAGGTCAAAATACTAAAGGTCTACTTTCATAGCAACCTTTGCATATACAATACAATACTAACTAACAATCGCTAGCTCTGGTCTCCAGGATGAACCTTAGATGCCTGAACAGATACACCTTCTAACTAGTACCCTCTGTACCCTCTGACCAACATCTCCCCATTTCCTCTACCTCTCAGCCTCTGGCAACCACCTCTCTACCATTTCTGTGGGTGTGATGCTTTTAGATTCCACATCTAAGTGATGACATGTAGTATTTGTCTTTCTCTGTCTGACTTATTTCACCTCCTATAATGCACTCAAGGTCCACTCATGTTGTTGCAAGTGGCAGGATTTCCCTTTATGTTTATGGCTGAATAATACTCCACAACTTGGAAATGCAGTTTAAATGCTGTATTAAAGCTTTATCAATTAATCAATAAAACTCTAGTGACTTTTTTTTTTACATAAAACCACTGGGTGCTTTTTCTTTAATATTTTTTCTTAAAAAACTCCAATTTCTGTTCTCTAGGGGCACCTGCTTCTTCATCTAGTTTCTTCCCCCTCCTGACCCTTACAACTCTCTGGATTTGGGGGATGGTGTCATGAAGTCAGTTTGTTAAGTCCTCGGTAAGTTTCTCTTCTCCTTCTGGGACTCAGTGATGGGTAGATTGTTTTCATATAGTGGTGCCTTTTTAGTCCTGCAGGTTTTCTTCATTCCTTTTCATTTTTTTCCCTTTTGCTCCTCTGACTGGATAATTTCAAAGGCCCTTGCTTCTGCTTGATCCGCTCTGCTGTTGGAGCGCTCTACTGAGGTCTTTGGTTCTGTCACTGTCTTCTTTAGCTCGAAATTTCTGCTTGGTTCTCTTTTTATATTTTCTATCTCTGTTGAACTTTTCATTTTGTTCTTGTATTTTTCCCCTAATTTCATTAAATTGTTTTACTATGTTTTCTTATAGCTCTCTGAGCATCTTTAGAACAATTATTTTGACTCCTTTGTCAGGCAATTTTGACATTGTCATTTCTTTGGGGTCAGTTACTAGAAGTTTCCTGTGTTCCTGTGGTGGTGTTGTGTTGCCCTGATTCGTCAAGATCCCTGTAGCCTTGCATATAAATGTCTGCACATTTAAAGAAGCAGTCACGGGCGCCTGGGTGGCTCAGTTGGTTAGGCGACTGCCTTCGGCTCGGGTCATGATCCTGGAGTCCCAGGATCGAGTCCCGCATCAGGCTCCCTGCTCGGCAGGGAGTCTGCTTCTCCCTCTGACCCTCTGCCCTCTCGTGCTCTCTATCTCTCTCATTCTCTCTCTCTCAAATAAATAAATAAATAAATCTTTAAAGAAGCAGTCACCTCTACCAGACTTTATGAGTTGACCTCGCTATGGAAAGACCTTCCCCCGTGGGTGGGGGCATGCTGGAGTATGCTGTAAGCCCCGGTACAAGGTGGCAGCCATTTATGTGTGTCCAAATGTGGGGGTGTGTCCCAGGGGTATATGATGTCTCATCTGCTCAGGCCACTCGGCTCCACAACATTGACAACTGCGTGGTTCTTGGTGAGCACTGTGGGGGGTCTGCAGTGGCTATAGGGGTTGTTAGAGTCATCCGCGGCACCTCCAGGGCCAGTGGCTAGGGGCTGGGGCGCGCAGTAGTGGTGGCCAGAGCTGGTGGTGTGCACACAGCAGTAGGGGCCAGCTGCAGGTCTATGTAGTGGTGGGGGCTGGTTGCAAACATACACAGAGTGGTGGGGGCCAGGGCCAGCTGCAGGTGTACCAGCAGCTGTGGGGACCATGGCTGTCCGTGTGTCTTACTGTGGCTGCAAGGCCTCACCATGGCAGGCACAGCACAGCGGAGGCTGGCGTGGGGGGGTGTCAGGCAAGGGGCAGGAGGCAGGGCCAGATCCAGCCCTCAAACAGCTGTGGGGGCCCTGCCAATAGCGTGTACTCCTGCAGCTGCAGGGTCTCCCCAAGGGTGTGGGCTTAGGCTCAGAAGCCACTAATGAAGGTCTGGTTGGGGCATACAGGTGCACAGCTAGAAGGTCCCCTACACATGTGCCAAGTGGTGAAGGCCAGTGGCTGGAGCAGAGCCAAATTCAGACCCACAAACCACTGTGAGTTCCTGGCTTGTGATGTGCCACAGGTACATGGACAGCAGTGAAGGTGATGAGGATCAGGCCAGTGTGGGGAGGGGTTAGGCCCAAGTGTGCACATGGAGGTGGGGGTCCGCACGGGGGTCGTGGCTGCCATCTTGTACTGGCTGGCTGCTGGTGTGGACCCTTGGCTCTAGCAGCAGGGGGTGGATGTAGGTGGGGGTGGGGTGTGGGCAGGGAGCAAGGAAGGGAGGACTCAGGAGTCTGGGGTCTGTGAATGTGAATATCCGCGAGGCAGAACCCAGTGAAATCTGCAGGCGGCCCGCTGTGGCTGCGCTGGCCATCGGTTACTTCTGCGGCAAGGAAGCTGCTAAGGTCATCCCTGCTGCGTGCCTGATACTGGTAGCACCTACGTTTCTTTGTTCCTTCCTCTCTCTAGTCATCGCAGCTCTGCCAGTCTCTGGGTGGGCTCCCTCACGCGGTGTCCTGCAGGCTAGGGAAGCTGGCCACTCATCCCACTCTCCCTCTCCTGGTGAGGGAAATTCTTTCAGGCTGAGGCATTCCCAGGTCGGCATCAGATGATGCAGGCAAAATGAAGCTGGTCTTCCTTCCCTTCTTATGCAATTATCCTCAGGGTTCCGCCCCCCCCGCCGCCCGCCCCAAGTCACTGAAGATTCTTAAGTAGACTCCTAAGCTCTCTGCTTTTCTTTGTGGATAACTGCCTAACGATCTTCGTTGGGGGATGGAAGCTGAGGTCTCTTACTTTACCATCTTGGTAACGGCAACCTAACTTATATAACCACCTTGAATTTTACAGTAACTAATTATTCTTATAGTTAACAATATCCAGAGCCCCTCCAAATGGAAGAGCTTGTAAGACCATCTGGAACAACTCCCCATCCATGCTGGGACAGAAACTAAGACTCAGGAGGGTGAACTTGCCCAAGGTCACAATTTTACTTGCAAGTCACACTTAAGACTCGAGATCAGGTCACTGAGGTAAAATAAAATGCACTCTCATTTGCTTTTCCAGATGGTAAGATCTTGCTCAGGTCCTAGTTAAACTACTCTGAGCATAATTCAAGTTTTCTTGCTTGAATTAAAGGGCTCTAAGAGTCTGCTTCGAACCTGAGTCCTGTACTAGGTCAGCAGCCCATGCAGGGAACAGAGGGAGCCGACCAGGTCCCACGGAGTGCTGGCCCCTGAAGTGAAATCCAGGGATGTTTTCCTGTCTCTAAACACGGGGGACTGCATGTAACAGGGCAGACTATTGATGCAACAAGGTAGCCATAACAGTAATGGGTACCTGGTAGGAGGTGGATCAGTAGATAACAACATTTATTTTCCCAAGAGCTACTGGATTGAGTAGTTAAAACTTGTATTCATGAACAATTTGTTTTCGGTTTTTAGGCTTGTCCCCAGGGCTTTCTGACATTTCAGCTGCCTCCCTCCCTTTCACCCACACACCTGATCACTACTCAGTCATTTCAGCCAGACAGAAGGGAAGCTTTGATGAGAAGAACACAGCATAGTTTACATATCTGGGGTATGTACTGCACTTTCTTCAATACGGCCTGCCAGGAATTCAGCCCGTGCCCGACTCACATCCCACCCTCCCCCCACTCCCTGCGGGACAACAACAGAAGCAGGACAGGCTTGTCTGCTCTCTGTTTCTGTCTCCTTCACGTTCACACGCCAGTCACATAGCACAGGAGAAAAGAAAATCCCAGCTACAACTGAATGGATGGGAAAAAGGAGTCTGCATCTTATTCCAAAGCAGAGAGCCTGTCAGAACAGGGAGGCAAAATGGCAGAGAAACTAAGTTGCATCCTGAATTTGCACAGTGTGCCAAGTTGCCTACTACATTATTCTCTATCTCAGATACTTTCATCCAGAAGATTTTTATGTTTTAACCCTGGTGTCACTATATGCCCCATAAACCTGGGGACTGAGTCCCCCAGATACCCTTTTCTCCTGTCACTGTATCAAATACAGCAAGTAAGTGTTTGATAAATGATGCAAAATGACCAAAAAGGAATTTTGCCTGTGATTGATGATCTTATCAAGGGAGAAATAAGGTAATTTCTAATCCACTTAGCCACTAAAACCCTAGCCAGATATCCAGGTATATCCCTTCAATCTCCTCTTTCCTGCTTGGCTCCAGGATTCCTCATTCTTTTCGTAAAAATTCTCCCTAGTCACAAATGATCCTTTAGCTCTACATGGTAATCAAGGGGCATAAGCGCTGATTCTGTCTTATTCCTTAACAACCTCTTTAAATAGCCTATATTAGCGGAAGACCTCTGCCATTTAAAGCGGCAGCTCTAGCATACTGGTTATGGCTTCTTATTAAATAATGCAAAGCCAATTCAAAAAGAGCTCTGTTCAATTTACTTGCCCAGTCAGACAATCCTTTAGGGGGTAAAACTTCATCATTCTTCACTCCTCCTCTCTAGAAAGCTTGTTTCTTTTAAGGTACAGATGTAGTTATCAGGAAGAAGCAGCGTGGATCTCCTGCTAAGTACCTACGGCAGGGCCGTCTTCTGGTCAGAGTACAGGGGACATACTGCCCATCGGCTTCACGAGGCGAGGGACAGCGTCTTGCGGTCTTGCTCTATCTCCTCACCAGGCCTGCCCCACAACAGGCACCCTCAATATTGGTTGAGTGAATCAATGCAGCGAACAATAAATGAAGTAACAAATCAAGGAGCTGCAGGAATCAGGTTCAGGTTACCAGGCCAGTTGTGGAAACACTAAGATCAGCATTCTTGCTTGGAGGGAGCCCAGGATGTGCGGCTACAAACTACCCAGGACCCTCGGACAGCGGGCTGTGTATAGAGAGACCACCTCGTTACTAGCCTTTGTTACCCGCTCTTGCTCACACCTTATAACAAATACATGAAACGTTGAAAACGATAATCCCTTGGTCAGAAGTTTAATGCTAATTGGACCTCTGAGTTATACCAGCAATGACTGGGACTTATTTCTGGGGCCGACTTTATGCCAACACAGTTTACAAACATTAACGTGATCATTGCAACGACCCTTCAGGGTGGCCATTCATTTTCTTTAATTTCAGATAGAGAAATTACATGCAGAAGATTAAACAGCTTACTGAAGTCAACTGGCTAAGGTTAGCATCTGGGATTCGAACTTGCTTCTGGGACTCAGTTCCTTCCCCTACCCACAATGCATTTCACCAAATCAAGCAGCATGCCAAACACCTAGCCAAACAGATTTGTAGTTTTTTTTTTTTTAATTTCTAAATTGCAGTAAAAAACCACACAATATAAAATGTACTCCCTTAACCATTTTTAAGTACACATTTCTGTAATGTTAACTGTATTCACATAGTTATGTAACATCTTTAGAAATTTTTCATCTTGTAAAATTCAAACTCTATACCTATTAAACAACACTCTTCATTTCTCTGTCCCAAAGCCCCAGGCAAGCACCATTTCGCTTCCACTTCTATGATTTTGACCACTCTAGATACTCCACAGAATAGTGGGATCATATAGTATTACACTTTTGTGACTGGCCTCTTTCACACAGGATGACGTCCTTAAGATTCATTCCTGTTGTAGGATGTGACAGCATTCCATCCTTTTTAAGGCTGAATAATACTCCATTGCATGTATACATAACATTTTCTTTATCTATTCATCTGTCGATGGACACTTGGCTTGCTTCCACCTCTTGGCTATTGCGAATAATGCTGCAATTGAACACGAGTGGGCAAATATTGCTTCACAATACTGCTTTCAATACTTTTGGGTAAATACCCGGTAGAGGAACTGCTGGATGGTAGGGTGGTTCTATTTTTCACTTTCTGAGGAACCTCCATACATTCTTCCATAGTAGCTGCCCCATTTTCCATTTCCACCAGCAGTGTGCAAAAGTAGACAGATTTGTTTTTAAATAGAATAACTGTCAGTTTTATTTTTTTAAAGATTTTATTTATCTATTTGACAGAGAAAGAGATAGCGAGAGCAGGAACACAAAAGCAGGGGGAGTGGGAGAGGGAGAAGCAGGCTTCCCGCCGAGCAGGGAGCCCGATGTGGGACTCGATCCCAGGACCCTGGGATCATGACCCGAGCCGAAGGCAGACGCTTAACGACTGAGCCACCCAGGTGCCCAACTGTCAGTTTTAATGTCAAACTGACCAAACAGCCCAGCCTGTAGTGTCAAGCAGTGACTGAATTCTTAAAAATCTAACTCAACTAAAACTCTAGACCTTAGGTGTTAGTTTTTACAGTTAAAGCCACACACCATTTAAACATGTATTGCAGATTTATAAATATGGATCAGCATCCCATTTTAGGACAAATAACTTTAGTAGTCATTTTCTCAGAGACTACAACAAATGAAGGAAAAGTAAAGCTGGCGTTGAACCCGTGTGAAGGTATCAGAAGAATTCTTACTTACTGAGAAGAAGTATAAGCATGTACACAAATTACGCTCTTACCCTCGTTTTGGCATCAATTTTAGCTCCTCGGTCAAGCAATAGTTTTACCATATTGGCATTTCCTCTTTTTGATGCAACGTGTAAAGGCGTGATGTCATTCTGTAGGAGAACAGAAAAGAAGTACACTTTCAGCACCAAAACACCGCTTCCTCAACTTCCCCCAGCATGTTCTCACTTTTTAATTTTCTTTTTAACAGCCACTGTGAACAGAATACTTCCCAACATTTCTGAGAGTAATTTTACTTTACTAATTTTACTCAGTAAATTTATATCCCAACATTTCTGACAGTAATTTTACTCATCCCTCCCAAAAAGGGATGAATTTTAAGGAACACAGTCTGTGGGGTTGGGTCCAACTTTATTTCATTTGACTGAGGTGACTGATGATGAGACGGCTTTATTTTTATTTTCATTTTTTTTTGCTCTAAAATCCTGCGGCATTAAGTCAATGTGTTGTCTTACAAGCTTGCGTGATACATATTGGGTAATAAGTGGTTGACTAAGTGGCTGATTACATTGGCTGAGACTCAGTGAAAGGAGTATCATGTTACTCAGAGCCATCTCTGGGTTCATTTGAGCACAAGATATCAAGGAGAGACAATAGCAACTCCAAGTGGGAAAATGGTCAGTACCAAAGTCACAGGACTGCCCATGCACATGGGGCTTTTAAAATATGTTCACAGGCATTTATTAGCAATGTCACAGAAAACTGTTTTTGAAATTCCCATTGAGGAATACACATCTCCTTAGGACAATCTGAAATTCCAGTCATGACCCCTCAATACTACAGGTCTTTCCTCCATGCATCTTACAGGTACTATGGCTGTTTCCAGACTGTCAGGGAAATGTGTGTATACAGTGAAAACATTTTCTATTTTGGCTCCTTACTCCCATGTAGCAACAATATGGATTTAAGGTCCATTGTTCACATAAGTCAATTATAGGATGCATCATCTCAGCTTGTAAGGGGTTATGTTCTTGTCATTTGATAGCAGATACAATGCCACAGCTCCCAGGTACTGATCATTCCCGTGTGTTAGGCACTGTGCTTAACTCTTTACTATCTCATTTAATTCTCATAATCCTCACAATGCCATAAACAATCTGACTTATAATGTCTATTTTACCGAAACACAAATAGCTGGCAAAACCAGGATTCAAATTAAAGTATGACTCAACTTGGGTTTTTTAGAAAACAACTTACGATGAAAATTTTCAAACAGATACATAGTTTGAAAGAAAGGCATGAGCTTCATGTACTTATCACTATGGTTCAATACTTTTCAACCTTTTGGTGATTTTATTTCTTCTATGGTCCCTGCTATTTTGTGTGTGTGTGTGTGTGTGTGTGTGTGTGTGTGCAGAAATTTAAGAGAAGGAAGAGAAAAATCCTAGGCATATTATTTCACCCACAAATACTGCAATTTAACTCTAACAGATAAGGATTTTTTAAACAAGAAATCACAACACCATTACCATATTTAACAAAGTAAAAATAATCCCTTCATAACACCAAGACCCTGTCAGTGTTCAAATTCTCCCATTAGGTCAGTTAGTTCAGCAGAGTTGTTCAAATTAGAAGAGCCACACCTGCATTAGTTTGAAATGTCCCTTACGTCTCTTAATCTCCGCAGGTGCCCAACTCTGCGTTCTTTTGTCCATGACTATTAATTTATTGAAAAAACTGAGTAATTCATTGTGTAGACTTTTCTAACTTCCAGATTTAGCTGCTTTCATCCTCATGGAGTGTTTTAGATATGTTCTTTTGCCACGTATTTTCTATAAACTTTTCTAAATATTATAAACTATAATGCTCCTGGCATTACATTCTCCTATCTGAACAACTCTTGTCCTCATCATTCTTGGGTGCCAAAGTATCAACTGATTCATTACATGAAAGAAGAAGAAAGACCTCAGGAAACCAAATTTGCTTCAGTAATGCTGATGGGGAGTACACAGGATGAGTATCATTGCTCTAGACCAGGGTAGACAAACTTTCTCTGTGTAGGGCCAGATAGCAAATATTTTCAGCTTTGCAAGACATACAAGTTCTACTGCAACTATTCAGTTCTGCCATTGTAGGGCTAAAGCAGCCACATGAAATATGTAAAGAAATGGGAATGGTTGTGTTTCAATAAAACTTTATTTACAAAAACAGGCAGTGGGCTGGATTTGGCCTGGGGATGGTAGTTTGCTGACCCTGCTCTAGATCTACCAGGCCACAGCTGAAGGTTTCAACTATGTGTAACAGTTTACAAAAGAGGAAGTAGAACTCTATGCTGTGCATGTGTATGCTCTGGTCCCCTTTGTTGTGGACTATTTTTGGTGTGAATGAAAGCTGGCAGAAGGAAACAAAATTCCTGATGACTTTTTAATTGTCTCGCTTGTCTCCACTGTCCGAGTGCAGACCCAAGCAGCACAGTGGATGAATTCTAGACCTGAGACAGCAGGTGGAGGGGCAGGTTAGGTCTGTAGGAAACATGGTCTAACAGGAAGCTTACTGAGTCCAGAATGGGAGGTGGTGCAAAGATCTCATCCGTCCCCGGCGGGAGTCAGGGCTTACATGTGATTTCCCTTTAAAACTGTGCCCTTGCCTGGTTGAGAAGGACTTAATTAACCTCCATTACAAGTAGGCTAATTTTAGTGAGAGAAAGACTCTACTTCTAATTTTGCTCTCTTCCATATTCATGTACTCTCTCATACAGTGATACATAGATGTCAAAAGATGCGTTGAAATTCTAACTCCCACGTTTTTCTACACCTCTCTGACCCTAGAGGAATACTTTATATTTCTATAGCACTTAAAAAGTGTTGTAAAGGGCTTACACTTACATAATTTCATTTTATCTTCACCACACTCTATTGAACTAAATCACTAATCCTATTTGACAGATAAAATGGGGAAACAGAACTGGTCAGTAATTTGTATATTAAAAGACAGTGAATTAGAGGCAGAATCAGGATGAGAATTCAGTTTTCTAGACTCTTGGGCAGTGGCCTAGAAACAACTATTGCTTCTCCTCTCTGTCAAATGGAGCTTCTGCATGAAGTACATACTTTTGCGTTCTCGAATCTGGTAGTGACTGCTTCTGTCAATTAGGAACAAATCAAAATGAAAGTGGTACCCCTGGACCACTCAATGGGACATTTATATTCTGCTTCATTGGTTAACCAATAAAAATGTTTTATGTCCTACTATGCACATGACCCAGTGCTACACTTCCATTGTGTAAGTCTGCAACAAAAATATGGAATCCCAGCATATCAAAAGAGCCCAGTGATGTTAGAGACGAAAATGCATGCTTAAGAGAACCCTCATTTGCTGCTCGTGAAATGTAAACTTACACATGCTTTCTGGGATGCAATTTGGCAGTATATATGAAAAGCCTTCAACTCTAAAACCACAGATAAAAGGCAGAGGTTGATTGCCATAGTCAAAAAGGTGGGAATGTTAAGAAAGACCCAACCCTGAGGTCTAGGCACACTTCCTTTTTTCTTTTCTTTTTTTTTTTTTTAAGATTTTATTTATTTATTTGACAGAGACAGAGACAGCAAGAGCAGGGACACCAGCAGGGGGAGTGGGAGAGGGAGAAGCAGGCTTCCTGCAGGGCAGGGAGCCTGATGTGGGACTCGATCCCAGGACCCTAGGATCATAACCTGAGCTGAAGGCAGACACTTAACGACTGAGCCACCCAGGTGCCCTAGGCACACTTCCTAAGACGGTAGCTGAGCCAGAATGAAAGAACCCTCAGTCCCAGCACGAGCGTAGCATAGAGTAATAAACAACAATAGTAAGCTGCTGAGGTCAGATAGGAGCTTAGTGAGAGACCTCCTCCGTGCTTCCCGTGTGCAGGGAAACCTGAGGACGGAGCACCAATATCACACAACATTCTCTGACCGCCCCCGCCCCCCGCCCCCTTCCCCTGCCACTACCCTGAGCATGAGGCAGTGTAGCCCTCCTCTAGAGGGAGCTGAAGTCCCCTCAAACAAGATGTAAACTCCGCTAACTCGACTACACTGACTCAACCTTCCACATGTACAGCCTGACAGACAGGTATGCCCATTTTCACACAAAGCACTACCGACCTCAGTCTCTCTTGCATTCTGATCAGTGGAACAAGAGAGCTACAGGCATCAAAAGTTAGGGAATTTCACCAAAGACACGGGATTTCAGTCAAACAGAAACCCTCGGTAAGAAAAAAACCACAATATAAGAAACATAGAATTCCCTGGATGGGCTCATCACTAGACTTCACACAGCTGAGAAAAGCATCAGTGGGCTTAAAGCTATGTCAGTATAAATGATCCAAACACAAAGAAAAAAAAAAGAGTGGAAAAGAAAGAACAGAGTCTAAGGGCTGGGGGACAGTATAAAACAAATGATTGGAGTTACATAAGAAGAGAGGAGATGGGGCAGGAGAAATACCCGGAGAGACAATGTTCAAGAATTATCTCAAAATAATGAAATGTATGAAACCACATATCCCAAAAGCTTGGAGAACTTTGAGCAAGATAAACTATAAACAGCCAAATGTCAGTCAGACACATCAGTCCAGTTGCTGAAAATAAAAGATAAAGGAAAAATCATGAAGGTCACCAGAGGGGAAAAGGACATATTTCATATAGAGAACAAGAACAGAAATGACAGCCTTAGAAATTATGCAATCCTGACAACAAAGTGGAATCTTCAAATACTGAAAATTTAACACCTGTCTGATGAGACTTCTATACCCAGTGAAAATATCTTTAAAAAACCGAGGAGAAATAAAGACTTTTTAAGATAAACAGAAACTGGGAGACTTCATTACCATCAAACCTGTAATACAAAAAACATTAAAGGAAGTTCTTCAGGCAGTGGGAATATGATGCCAGTCAGAAGCGTAGACCCACACAGAGAAACACAGAAATGGCAAAAGTGAAGGCAAATACACAAGATCATTGATTATCTAAAGCAGAAACAGTAACAGTGAATTGGGGGCTTTAAAACATATGCAAAAGTAAAATGCACACCATCGACACATAGATGGAAAAGTGAGAATGACCCAGTTGTCAGCTCCACACTAAGTGTAAAGTGACATAACTGTGAAGGTAGACTGTGATAAATTAACAATATACAAAATACACATTATTAAATAAAAATATGCTCTCAAATTTATGCATAAGTATATGTATACATACATTCTAAAAAAGCTGTCCAACTATGGACCCTAATGTTAATCATCTATCTCTCAGTACTGAGATTATACATGATCTTTTGCTTCTTCATGCTTTCCTAAGTAAGTTCTACTATGTACATTTGTACAAAGTACGTGAAAAATGGTTGTGTTTCTTCTTTATCATTACCTAATTTGCAGCCCTTCATCACCATCTCTGTCTTGGCTCGTACCATTTGCATTTCCCACTCTGACAGCCAAGGAGAGGTTTTACCTACCCATCAACTTGCCTTGCATTTGAACTTTGAGGGAACCTGTTAAGCCTAGAGGTACTCTGAAGGTAAATATTTATTACTAATGTAGAAAATTACATACGGCTAGAGTTAAAGGTCTATCTGTTCTAAGAAGAAACCTGAATTAAAACTTGGATAAAAGGGGTGCCTGGGTGGCTCAGTTGGTTGGGCGACTGCCTTCGGCTCAGGTCATGATCCTGGAGTCCCTGGATCGAGTCCCACATCGGGCTCCCTGCTGAGCAGGGAGTCTGCTTCTCCCTCTGACCCTTCCCCCTCTCATGTACTCTCTCTCTTTCTCACTGTCTCAAATAAATAAATCTTAAAAAAAAACTTGGATAAAAATATTCAACCTAGAGTTTTCACCTGAATTTAGTGCAAACAAGAGTAAATGCTACTCTAATTTTGTATGAAGTAGCTTATTAATGGAATTTTTTTTTCTTATGCCAAAGATGCAACATTCAATGTAATAGAGTACATTAGCATTTTGGAAAATTTTGTTAACTGATGAGTATATCTGATTCAGTCTAATCACCTATTTTATAGATAAGGAGGAGGCCAGGGAGGGTAAGAGGTTGCTGGGAGTCACAGAGCTGGAGTCTCGGCCACGATCCCCAGAAACTGCCTTTTTTATCTCACTGAGTTCTTGGGCTTATTTGCAAATCACTATTTTCATCTCCAGCACAACAGGATCTTATTTCATTGAACTTTTCCATTAAACTAGTCAATGTAATAATTATTCACTCTAAAAAAAGGATAAATCTGATGAGCCAGTGCCTTCCTTTTTCTGGCATTTACTTCTCCTCAACCCTTGATGGAAGATGGTGGATAAAGACAAAAAAGCAATCACATCACATATATATACACATACGTTTTATAAAAAAAAAACAAAGGAAATTGGCTATAAAAATATTTATGAAAACATTAACAGCATTTGGGTAAATACTCAGAATTTTGACTGAAGAAAATTACAGTACTCAGCGGGTTTAATTCTCTGAGATTTCTCGGCCAATAACCTAACCAGGTACTTAACAAAGCAACTTGGATCATCATCTGCTCATGTGTGGATGTGTGTTCTCACCACAGTGTGATTGCTAGCCTTTTCTTTTCAGTTATTCATGTTCTTCTATGCTGATCTTCTTTTATCTTGATTTTTCAGTAAGACTTTTCACCTACAGCCTGGAAGACAACAACCACTGACGTTTTGGAGTAAAAATCTCAATCCCGAAGAACAAGTTTTGTCTTCCACTTTTAGGGAAAAGAGAAGCAAGATCACCCAGAACAAAGGTAAGCTCTCCTGGGACTCCTACAAATTCAGTATATTCCATCATATACTCACAAGTAGTCCATATTACTTATTTCATTTAACCCACACACCAACTCTAGAAACAGGTACTCTCTAATTTTTTTTTCCTTATTTTACAGATGAGGAAACTAGAACAAAAAATCAAAATAGCTTGCCAAAAGTCACAAAGCTGCCATAATTTATCTGCCCCAAAGTTTATGCTTTCTTCACTAGACCAGACCATGCTGTCCCTGAGCTTCTAAACGGTACAAATATATAACCAATTCTTACTATTAGAGCATTCCTGTGCAAGCAGATACAGAGAGGCGTGGGGTCCAAAAGTACAGTAGTTAAGAGCTAATACTCTAGAGCCAGACCGCTTAGCTTCAAATCCCAAGCTGCCCCAGGCTAACTGCCTAACCTTAGGCGAGTTTAATTTCTTTGTACCCCAGACCTACCTGTAAAATGAAGCCAATAATAGTATCCATATTATAGACCTGTCGTGAGGATTAAAGTGAGTTAACAAGGGTAGTCTTAAGAATGTTTCTTGGCATTTAGTAAACATGATACAGTTGTTAGCTATTACTATTCTTTTTCTTATTTCTCATATGGACATTTAAAAATGGATAACATGAGGCACCTGGGTGGCTCAGTTGGTTAAGCATCTGCCTTCGGCTCAGGTCATGATCCTGGAGTCCCGGGATGGAGCCCCGCATCACACTCCCTGCTCTGCGGGGAGTCTGCTTCTCCCTCTGTCCCTCATCCTGCTTGTGTTCCCTCTCTGTCTCTCTCTCTCAAATAAATAAGTAAAATCTTTAGAAAAAAATGGATGACATGACCGCATCTCACAAAGACATTATTATGAGATAGTTTGGGTAGAAAAGACATGGCAGAGCGGAAGTAATGCGTGAACTCTAAGAAGGTGCTAAAGGGGGCAGTTCTTAGGATGGATGCAAACAGTGTTCGAATAGTGTCTGCTCAGCACAGCTCAGCCTGTGAAAAGCTCAGAAGGGGTGTGCTGGGGTGAATCGTGGTGGAGAGGAAGGGAAAAAGGGGCAGAGCGGTGGCTGATAGAACATGATGTATGTGACAAAATGTGATACAAACGTGGAAAGGCAGCCTTTATTATTATTATTATTATTATTAATTTTTAACTTCCAGGGACTTGGAAGAAACAACTAGCTCTCTTGGGAAATAGTGAAATTGCTGGCTTATTCCTTTCTTCTCAGCTGTTTCTGAAAAACCCAGCTGGGGTAGTTAGCCGAGGCCCTTTATGAAATTGTCACCAAGTCCAGATTTTTTCTGCAACTTCCTAAAGTGAAATCAGGGCCACTTCCTACCTTACTTGGGATAAATGGCAGACTTTTTGTTCCATTTAAATATATAAAGGGCAGTTGACTTCTGATCCCCTGTACCCTCTCCTCTCTCTCCTTTTCTTTAAAAACATCTAGGAGGTTATCACTAAGTAGAAGAGTAGGTATGATCGCACTCAAGTCTTTCAGGTAATGAGAAATTAAACAATAAGACTATTTTAGTTTAGTTCCTTGATATGGTCTCAATTGAATACAAATTCTAAAATAATTAAATGTTAAATTGACAGGGAATCTGTTATCTTCTGCTAATTCTTACACTTGTTACTACTATGGTTTTAAAAGTTTGTCAAAGTGACAAAAGAAGATATCTGAAAATGAAGTTTTTTATGTATTAATGACTTGCATTTAAAACACACCCGTTTCAAGATTTGTTGTGTGTCCTCTTGCTAGTCTCTTTACTCACTATTCCTAGTGTAAGTAGAAACAGAAAAAATGATTAGAAAATAAGTTCACAGAGTGAGCACTGGGAAGACATTTAAGCAAGGCCTACTGGATTTCGTCGTCCACCTCATAGATATTTATCTCTTGAAAAGTCTTACAGCCTCTGAGAGGAGGACTGAAGGAGATCAGAGTATGCCACCCCACAATATGGCACTTGGGCATAAAGACTGTTTTGAGCTTTCTGTCTAAAAGCAAAGCACAGATTTCCCTTTGGGAAGGTGTTTCCCTCTCCCAAGCCAGGAATAAGGTATCTCTGAATCTCTCATCAATGGAGAAGGCACAATTGGGATCTGCAAAACTGAACCACCCTTAGCATCCATTAGTTTCCCCACCCACATATTCACCTTTCCCAGATTTACTGCCTCTGGAAGCCCAAATTCCCTTCGTCATTGCACTTCTCCACAAATGTATCACCCTTTGTTAAAATGGCACATAAGCCCCTGGGGTCTAACTGCCTCTTTGGGTCTTCACCTCTTTTCTATGAAGGCCTCTGTATGCATCATAAGCCTTTCTCTCTTTTATGTCTTTTGTTAGTTTAATTTGCAAGACCCCAGGAACTAAATCTAAGAGGGTAGAGGAAAAAGTTTTTTCTTCTACCACAAAGTCATATGTGCCAATCTCCAAACAATATATGCCTGGTAAGTGATATTTTACAGTTATATAGATTTTGATACAATGGAGAAAAAACATAGAATTGAATTCCTGTTCACTTTCATTTCCTCGAGAGTATTAAAATGTGTTCTTTTTCTGTTGATTTTTATTGCTTTTCTGTTGATTGAGCCAAAATCCACTGCAAGTCTTCTCTAATAGTTTATTTTTATAACAGGCTTATTGAGATATAATTTACATATGATAAAATTGGCCATTTTATAGTGTACGATTCAGTGGTTTTTAGTATATTCACAAAATTGTGCAACCATCATCAGTAGCTATTTAGAACAGCTCATCATCCCCCAAAGAAACCCCATCCCATTAAGCAGTTACTTCCCATTTTTCTGTTCATCCCCCAGCCCCTGGCAATCACTATTCCACCTTCTGTCTCTATGCATTTGTCTGTTCTAGACAATCCATATACATGGAACCACACAACATATGGCCTTTTGTGTCTGTCTTCTTTCACTTAGTATAAGGTTTTCAAGGTTCATCCATGTTGAAGTATGTATCAGTACCTCATTTCTCTTCAAGAGGATGCCTGATTTTTTAATACCTTTATAAGTACATAAAATATAAGCACACAAATAATGCTTTCAGTGATAAGGATTTGAAATTTCAAGGACATACCCAGAAGAATTTCAAACAATGGCATCTAAGTTAATACTCCAGCTTTCCCAGTCTGACACATAGTAGGGTTTTTCTTTAAAAAAAAATTTCAAATAGAGCTACCATATATCCAGCAATTGCACTACTGGGTATTTACCACAAAGATACAAATGTAGGGATCCGAAGGGGTACATGCACCCCAATGTTTATAGCAGCAATGTCCACAATAGCCAAACTGTGGAAAGAGCCAAGATGTCCATCGACAGATGAATGGATAAAGAAGATGTGGTATATATACACAATGGACTATTATGCAGCCATCAAAAGGAATGAGATCTTGCCATTTGCAACGATGTGGATAGAACTGGAGGGTGTTATGCTGAGTGAAATAAGTCAACCAGAGGAAGACATGTATCATATGACCTCACTGATATGAGGAATTCTTAATCTCAGGAAACAAACTGAGTGTTGCTGAGTGGTGGGGGGTGGGAGGGATGGGGTGGCTGGGTGATAGACATTGGGGAGGGTATGTGCTATGGTGAGCGCTGTGAATTGTGCAAGACTGTTGAATCACAGATCTGTACTTCTGAAACAAATAATGCAAGATATGTTAAGAAAAAAGAAAAAGAAGAAGATAGCAGGAGGGGAAGAACGAAGGGGAGTAAGTTGGAGGGGGAGACAAACCATGAGAGACGAGAGACTCTGAAAAACAAACTGAGGGTTCTAGAGGGGAGGGGGGTGGGGGGATGGGTTAGCCTGGTGATGGGTATTAAAGAGGGCACGTTCTGCGTGGAGCACTGGGTGTTATGCACAAACAATGAATCATGGAACACTATATCAGGAACTAATGATGTAATGTATGGTGATTAACATAACAATAAAAAATTAAAAAAAATAAAATAAAAATTCAAACTTAAATGTTCTATTATTAACAATAAAAACATAAAATAAACTCAAACTTCCTTTATACTACAGCAATCATTATTAAGATGACTACCACTGTTAGTAAAAGCCCGTTTTCCTCCTACTTCATGAAGCTTTAATGTAATGAAATAGGTCTTTTTAGGTGAAATCTTTTCCTCTTCTCCAGTTTTACTAACTGCTGGCTTCCTGGATAAGGAGATTAAGTCCACACAGGTCCTGCTAAGACTGACGCTGCAAATGCTGAGGCCATTGACTTTCCCACCTCACTCCCTTCCCACAGAGACTAACCAGCTCCCACTGGATTAGACACCGGCTGGTGCTGGGCTCTCCAGGAGTAGCAGCAGATGCCTGGATGTTTGAGGTCTGCTGTGAAGCCAGGCTCTGAGTATTTAGATCTGTTCTGCTCTAAAAACCTCAAGCAATTTATTTATTTTCTTTTAAGGATAAAATGAGGCTGTTTATTGCTAATACTGTTAGTTTTCACTTGGATTAATAGCAGGTCTCTCATCGACAATTTAGATAAGGCTCTGCCAGGTCTCTCGCTAGCTTTAACATTTTGACTATTCATTTATCTCTTAACGGACACTTGGGTCGCTTCCACCTTGTGGGGATATCGAGAATAATGTTGCTATGAACGTGGGTGTATAAATGTATCCTCAAGACTCTGCTTTCAGTTCTTTTGTAGATATACCCAGGAATGGAATTGCTGGATCATATGGTAACTCCATACTTCACATTTTGAGTAACCTCCAAACTCTTTTCCACAGTGGTTCTACCATTTCACATTCATCCCACAAACAGAGCACAAGGGTTCCAGTTTCTCTAAATGCTCACCAACACTTGTTCTCTCTCTCCCTTTTTTTTCTTGATAGTAGTCATCCTAATGGGTGTTCAATGTATGTGTGTTTTTAAAGATTTATTTATTTATTTTGAGAGAGAGAGAGAGAAAGCGTGAGTGGGAGGAGTGGCAGAGGGAGAGAATCTCCAGCAGACTCCCCACTGGGCGCAGAACCTGACTCAGGGCTTAATCCCACGACCCTGAGATCATGACCTG
This sequence comes from Zalophus californianus, assembly GCF_009762305.2. Lineage (NCBI taxonomy): Eukaryota > Metazoa > Chordata > Mammalia > Carnivora > Otariidae > Zalophus > Zalophus californianus. The sequence goes on from NC_045609.1 coordinate 21,776,443, forward strand.
AGCCGAAATCGAGAGTCAGTCACTCTACTGACTGAGCCACCCAGGCTCCCCCAATATGTGCCTTTAAAATATATCTTTCAGGATACATTTCAGAGTTTCCATAATTCCATAAACAATGAGTTTTTGACTACTGAATGCCCTTTCATCCTATAAGAATTTGTTAGAAAAAAGAACTCTGCTAAAGAAATTGACACCTCTTGATTTAGACCAAGCAACTCTTTGTTTTGCAGGACAAATGTAATTAAAATGAAAAAAAGCTATAAATTATTAGGCTCTTATTTTGCTGGTTCTATGAGATAGATCTCATTTAATCTCCATAAAAATCCATAAAATAGATGCTGTTAGCTCAAATTCACAGGTGAGCAAGGTAAAGCTGGAAGGGGCCTCAGGTCACATGGCTAGAAAATGCCGGAGCCAGGATTAACCTCAATTGTCTGATTCTAAAAGCTGTGCTTGCCCTTTCCAGGTGGAGAGACTCTTCTTAACTTGGGCAAACATCAGCTCTAGCTCTGAATCCAAGTAGCACTGTCTCCATACTGAAAATGCTGCTGGCATACAGCTTCCAACCAAAAGGAAACAGCATATCCCAAAGCTAATAAAAATAAGCAGAGTCTAAAAGAGTAGCTAGTCCAGCTCTGTCATTTTAAATAAGAAGAACTCATGGCTTTCAGATTTTTTTTAAAGGTGTCACTATTTGAGCTCATTCAAAAGTAGCCTGCTCTGTATTACAGTAAGAAAGCCCCTCCTAGCTTGAAATATCTGAGTAGAGACACATATAGTAATTGAACTATTAAAAATTCAATTACAAAGTAATCAACCGTTTTCTATACATTGAGAAAAGTTGTTCTGAAATTCTGTAACTCTTTAAAATGAGTTAATCTAGCGATATTAGATTTCCTGTTATGTTTCTAATGAATGCTATTGCTTTAATAAAAAAGTCCATCCGTTTTTCCCATGTTCCACCATCCCGAATTCTTAAAAACAAAAATATTAAGGGGCTTTACAATGATACATTTTCCACACTCCTATATCATTTCTGATAAATCCAGAATGAGATTCATTTCTGTATTAAATAATTTTCTTTCCCATCCAAAAAGTAAATCACTCGTATAGCCTTCTGAGATGTCAGTTAACTTGAAATTGTTAGTTTCTCAAGTATCCTGCCCTCATTTGGTCTTTGGGCAAAGCAGATCCTTGCATGGATAAATTAGATCCTTGCTCAAGTTTCAAACAAGAAATGAAAACAAGGTCTTTGAAGTTTTTAAAGAAAAATGGTTTGGGGAAAAAAAAGTAGTCCTGGTGCAAAAGGCCTTCCCTGTGTGCAGTGCACTTGTCCTAAGGAGATGGTACTGCTCTTCCAGGGACCATGAAGACCTCAGCTACTCAGAGGCCAATACCACACACCCTCAGCTGCCATTTGGGCACCGCGGGCGCCACTGATGGTCATGCATGAGGCATGATAAAATGGGGTAGAAGGTCTGGATCTAAATCCCTGTTACTCTATTTTACTTTCAGTAGGATCTGGGACAAATGACTTCTTGGGATCTCAGTTTGCTCATCTGTGAAAATGTCCACTCTGTGGTCTCAAATGATGCACTGTACGTGTTTTGTAAACTGTGCATATGATGTAAATTCAAGGTTACATTATTAAGGAGTTATAGAGATAGTTGTTATAAGCCAATGAATTATTAAGACTTCTATGACTTGGGGTGCCTGGGTGGTGTAGTTGGTCAAGCATCCAACTCTTGGTTTTGGCTCGGGTCATGAGGTTGAGCCCCACATGGGGCTCCACGCTCAGTGAAGAGTCTGCTTGAGTTTCTCCCTCTCCCTCTCGTCTGCCCCTCCTCCTCACACACTCTGTCCCTCAAATAAATAATAAATCTTTTAAAAAAAAGACTTCTATGGCTCAGCTTTGGACAATTTATATAAAGATTTTCATAGCATGGCCTCAGAGAGTGTTTTCTAATTGTGTCTCATCAGAAGAATCACCTTGTTAAAAACACAGACTGCAAAGTCTGCCCCAAAGTTACTGAATCCAAATCTAAGGGAAGGGGGGGTAGGGGGGGTCTGCTGGCCAGGGGGGAAACTGGCGGCAAGGCCCTGACTTGGAGGCTATGAAAAAGGGACTTTTAATTTTCAAACTCAGAGGAACTCGCTGCTTGTAGAGACAAACCCGCCTTGTATTTCTTCTTACCAGAAAATGGGTATTATACCTTTTTGTCATAAAGCCATTACGTTTCTAAATATCAGGGGTTCATTTCAAACCATGATCTTTAGGGATTCAAAAACGCAGAAGTGAGAGAGATAAATAAAACTTGGGGGGGGATGAGAATGCACTATGTTTTAGAATGAATTTGATCATTTGTAGTTTTTAGGTTTGCTAATCTTCCGGTTTAACTGTTCTTAAATGTGTAATGGGATTTCCTAGTAATTTTTTTTTAAATGTCCTTTAAAATCCTTTTAAAAAAGGCATTTAATTTACTTTGCAACCCTGGCACAGGCAGAGAACGAATCGCCAGCTGGTGCGAGAGAGGCTGCGGTCAGTTCTGGTTTCCCTGTGGGTCCCGTGTTCAGTACGAAGCCCAGACACACTGCCTCCAATGTTCGAATGTTATGAACGACACAGTCTGAGTGTAGTTTATTTTTCTGTCTGATTTTACTTTATTCACTTTACTGTGTCTGAGCCCCAGCTCTACCACCTTAAAGCTGTGTGGTTTTGCACAAGTGATACTGCTTCTTGCTTCCTCGTGTAAAATGGAAATCATACCCCCACACCTCAGAGGATTCCTGAGAGGAATACATGAAATAATGTATAGGAAACTTATTATAGTACCTCATGCCTAGTAATAAATGAAAGCTGTTACCTAAATTAGTTTGAACTTTGTGTAAGTTTTGTTGACCTCATATTTGAAACTTTCAGTAATAAGAGGTGAAAGGAATCTTAGGGTCTTCTGCCCTCCCCACCCATTGGGGTACATCACTGGGGGAAACTCAGTGCTCTGAGGATGAACTTCAGGGCTCCTTTTCTCCATCCTGGGATTTCCCATCTCCCCACCTTAGCTGTAAAGAGATGTTCGTTCCAGCATTCCCCAGGGGACATTGTTGGCATCTTGGTTGGGATACTGTTATTTGCATGGGTCTGTCTCACACATGGAAGGAGGCTTAGCCGTCCTGGTCCTGTCCCATTATGGGCCAGCCATGATGACAACCAAAAATGCCTCTGCAAATTTCCAAATCCTCTATGGAGAATGATGATCCCCCTTCTGCTACTGAGAAACTGTGGATGTAGTAGGACTCTAGAGAAATCATCTCTGAGGAAGGAGCATCATACCAGGGAGGAAGGAGCATCATACCAGGGGTCTGACAAGCTTCTCCTTGAGCACAGTTCTTTTCGCTGTGTGACTGGAGCCTGCCATAGCTCACAGCCAAGTATCTTCATTTCCCCTTCATTATGTAAGTTATAATACATCTTAAACACCACTGCCACCATCCACTTCTCCAGTTAAACACCTGCAAAGACTTGTAGGCACAGACTGGAATGGGGGATACCAGGGGCTGGCGGGCTGGGAATTGGGGCGATGTTGCTTAAGGGCACAAACTTGCAACTAGTAGAAACATGAGTTCTAGAGAGTTAATGAACAGTCTGGTGATTTTGGTCAACAATATTTGTCTGTTTCCAGTCTCATTTCCCATTGGCAAATGGGCTCAGTCTCCATTTCTTGGACTTGATTCTAATCTCCTTGTTTCTAGCACAACTTACGCTTCAATTTTTTTCCCAACTATGCAAGTCCATGCTCATCTCCTGCCTGAACTTGTCTCCTTGAACCTCCTGCATTGACTTGGGAGAGAGCCAGTAAGTGACTGTTCATATTTCTCAAGATCACCCGTTGCAACCTTTTGGTTCTGCCCAGTCCCAACCTCTTCCCACTAGGTGTCCCTTCACGCTTCCTGCACATTCTTCAAACCACTGGAGGAAGAAGGAAAAGATTTTGGCATGCAAGAATGTGCAGGGCTCAGGAGCAGACCAGGGTGCAGCTGAGCTGCTCCAAATGCACTCTCCAGTGACAGTGTGGACAGGGTTCTGAACATTCAGCAGAGGGGCACAGGAGCCCTTTGCTGCTGTTGGCACTCACCGAAGGAAATGAACATTCTACAGCTGATGAATAATTCTCTTTTAAAGTGAGCTCTGCCAACTCCTACCTTAATAGAACTGTATTTCATGGAATTTCCAAATAGGATTTATTCGGGTCATTTAAAAATGTTCTCAGAGCAACAATTCTAGAGCAGCAGCACTGCAGGAAGCAGGGCACATGTCCAATGAGGAAAAGCGAAACAAAGAGAAACATGCACCTTCCAATGTCAATGATTTAATTATAAGTCTTACTGTCTCAAACAATGTCATAGTAATTGTTTCTTAAAGGCCGACCTTCTCATGCTGATAAATAGCACTGCAAACAGTGTAAATCCAACATTCTAGGAAGCAACATTTCCAACTACAAGTCGTTCAGAGAGCTGCCATGATGCACTTGCTTGATTGACATATGTCGCGCTTCTCAGGGAAATGTGTCTCACGGTGATGGGTCTCCTCTGGGATGCAAGCAGTAGTAACCACCTCCACCACAAGCATGGCTGGGGCCCTTGCCCATGTGTTGTGGGTCAAGCACTGTGCTAAGCAATTAATGTGGACTATCTCATTCAGTCACAATGACGTTACGCATGAGGGACTATTATTGGACCCATTTTATGAGTTAAGGCAGAGGGGAAAAGCTTGTGATTGACTGCTGTCTCTCTCATCGGGCTGTTAGGAAAGCTGCAGGCCCCATGATGTGGAGACTTGCCCTGGACCACATCAGTAACTGATGATGCAGCAGAAAGAGAGCCAGGGGTCCAACACAAATCTGAGGACTCCTTCCCTATGCTGCTACAACCTAGAAACATCACCTCGTCAGAAGAAAACAACACAGATCCTATTTCACACAGCAAGATGTCAGTAACTGCCAGTGTACTAAGGATTTAAGAGAAAAATTTCCTTTATATGGGCGGGGGGGGGGTTCACCTGGCAGGCTCAGTTGGAGGAGCATGCAACCCTTGATCTCGTGGTTGCAAGTTCGAGTCCCATGTTGTGTGCAGAGATTACTTAAAAATAAAATCTTTAAAAAAATCTTTTTTTAATTATATAGGAGGTTCTCCTTTGATGTGGCATTCAGGAAATGAAATGAAAAAGGCAGGAAGGAGACTGCATAGTATGCTAAGAGCAACTCTATATAAGAGGTGTATCTCCCACCACTGTGTCCTTGGTTTACTGGTTTTGTTCCTCCTGATGTGTTAATGTCACCCTGCCAATGATATCATGGTTGATGCAAGTAGCTGCATGGCTACTTTCCCATAACTCACATTCTTTTGCTAATGCTCCCACATCTCCATTCTCATTCCAAACGTGGTGTTTTTTTTGTTTTTTGTTGTTTTTAAAGATTTTGTTTACTCATTTGACAGAGAGAGACACAGCGAGAGAGGGAACACAAGCAGGGGGAGTGGGAGAGGGAGAAGCAGGCTCCCCGCCAAGGAGGGAGCCCGATGTGGGGCTCGATCCCAGGACGCTGGGATCATGACCTGAGCCGAAGGCAGACGCTTAACAGACTGAGCCACCCAGGTGCCCCGTCCAAATGTGGTTTTTAAAAAGTCTTGGTCTTTAATGCTGCAGAGCCTGTACTAGGAAATAAATCTAATTTACTCTATCTTTGAAGATATGTATCAATAGAAATGAATGTGTTTATGTGTGTGTGTCTTTCATCTTTGTAAAGAAAGATATTTAATGTTAAAAAGGTTAATAGGAAGGTTATGGGTGGTTTTTCTTTTCTTTCATTTGCTTTATTGTATTTTATTGTATAGTGCAGGGTCACTGGCACCGCCACCCAAACCAAAGTAGAGTCTTCAGAAGTGTTGCATCCTTATAAAACCATTACAAGAGTCACATTATTATTGTGCACCCTTCTCTGTGGAGGAGTAGCTGATGTCTTTTCTAGCACCATCTGGTGGTGGCCTTGATTGGGACTTGATAGCCCAGAACCTGAGGCCCTGTTTAATAAAACACCCTTAATTGAACAAAGTTTGGTAGCAGCCAGGGGTGAATGGCCCTTTGTTCTAGGCTTCTTGTCTTCCAAGATCATCTACATTGTCGGATCACAAATCTTCCTGCTGCTCAAAAAAACTTGCCCCTCGGCACCTGACATTCAATCTGTGGGTTTGATGCACTTGCTTAAAATCCCAGTATTAGAATCCTGTGGATTTCCCATCTCCCTTCATGCGCTGATGTCAGTTTGGGAAGCAGTTCCCTACTACCAGGTGAGGTTCCGTTTGAAATTCGGAGACTAGGGAGAGGACTATGGCTTGAGCAAAGTGGATTTACACAGAGGATGGCTGCCCAGGAGTAGTTACATGGGCGCCTGCAAGTTACAGGTTCATTTACTCTCGAACTCAATAAATATATATTGAGGCTTTCCCAGTGCTAAGTGCTGGACTATCCCCAAGGGATTCCAAAATGGTTACTCTTACACAGGTCTGCCTTTGAGGAATTCAAAGTCTTGCAAGCGCAAGGATGTGGGAGCTGCATTTCATTGCACCCCTACTCCGGCCCAGATAGGACATGCCAAGTGCTTAACAAAGAAGCTGAAACTTAGTAAATACTCAATAAATTGTAACTATTTTAATAAATCATTATTACTACAAATTTCACCGACAGAAGAAAGGAAGAAAATGAACATCTACTGAGCCCTTATTCTGTAGCAAGCAGGGTCCCACATGCTTTCACACTGTAGCCCTCTGGCTGAATGGGATGCAGCTGTATGCCAAGGTACCATTTCATCAAAAGCAGATAAAGGGCTGTCAGGCAGAAAAAGAGAGCGAGAGGGAGAGAGGAAAAAAAAGTCCTGCCTTCTTATAGTACAATAACCGAGGAATGGTTCTCTGAAATAAAACGTCTACCTCTCCTAAAAATATCTACATGGCAAATATGTTGCTGAGTTCTTCGCTGAAGGATGGAGAAGATGAACTTCATGTGAAAGTGGTTATCACAGCGCTCAGTACTTGGTGAGTACTGGGGAAGAGGAGACTTCCCAGGTGAGAAGAGTATGTTCTAGACGAGGAGCTCAGCAGGGAGGGTGAAGGAGGCATCTTAGCACTCAAGGGGCTTAGCTAACAAGGAGACTGTGCCAGACACACAATACCATATACACGAAAGAAGATGCAATGCCTACCATGCGAGAGCGAGAGTGTGAGGGGCGCGTCTAGTGATGTGACAGGGGTAGCACCTTGCTTCGGGGGGTCAGAGAAAGCATCTCTGAGGAATAGCAGGCAAGCAGCCTTCACACAGATTAAAAAACTGAGATTTTCAGAAGTGAGGTAATTATGTGGCAAAATCTCCGGCAATTGAAGACCTCTCTTGAGATTTATCTCATTTCTAGTACTTCTGAACTTCACATAGCATGAGTTGGGGAGAAATCACTACTTTAAAACTTCTAGTAATTTTTATTTCTCTTTTGCAAAACATTTCAGTTTTATTTTTGGTGGTGGTGATGGCAGTGGTGATTTCTAGTTACATAATGAGAAAGGCAAAATATTCCTTTGGAGCAAAAAAGAGCAAGTCCATCAGGAGTAAAACTGCTCTGCATAACTATTTAAGGGATCATTTTCCTTGGAGAAGGGAGTTACATTTAGAGATCATCATTATGTTGATGGGAAGAAAGATCTGAGACTAATGGTTTCTCAGCTTTGTTCTAAAGAACTTTTTGTGCTGATGGAAACATTAGGGATTTTGTGTTAATACGTAGCCACTAGCTACAGGTGGCTATTCAGCACTGGAAACATGGTTATTGAGAATGAGAAATAGAATTCTGAATTTAATTTAATTTACATTAAAGCTACTTCCCACTAGATGGTGGCTACTGAATTAAAATGGCCCAGGTATGGAGAAAACAGGGTTATCTCTGTCATTGGGCCCGGAGACTAGGTTAAGGTCCGGGAATCCATCTGGGAGAGACATGATAAAAGGGGTCGCCACTGGGGGAAAGCAAGATAGACTCTGCCTCTGGGGGTTCAGGAGGGTGGTACCCAGAGGTACCCCGTGAATGGGTCATAGCCTATGGACTTTTGGGGGCAGTGTTGTCCAGAACCAGTCCTTCAGCTTTGCTTCTCTGATCTGAACCCCCATCAGCAGTCTCTACATTTTTAGAAAAGTCATGTTTGGTATTATAACCTAGACTCAGTTGTGCTTTAGGGAATTAAGAGAGAGACTATGTTGTATGGTTTAGCACTTGGGAACCTAAACAAATTAGTAGAGTAAGGGCAGTAGGTTACTCAAGTCTGAATCTCCAGCTCTAGCCCATAATAGAAGCTCTTTAAATGTTTGCTAGATTGAATTTAATTGAGAAAGGACATCTCCAGATTATGTTTATCCATGGGCATTGCTTTGCTCATTCACATGCTGAATCATGTTGACCTCTTATGTGGGCGCAGTCTAAGTCTGAGACTTTTATTTTTCCACCAACAGGTTTAGCAGTTCACCTATCTAAAAGTAACCTTTCGTGTGACTTAATCGAGTTCCAAATATGGCCCGGCACCTGCCAAAATCTTGTTCAAAACATCTGACATTTGAGAAAGGCAGTCCAATGGGCATGTGAACCAGTCAGTGATCTGTGACACACGCACCAAGTTCTATCAGATGCAATCAGAGCATCATCAAACTAAGCACCTGGGCCACAGTCCCTCAGCCTCCCTGGGCCAGGTGCCTTCACAGACCAGAGAGGGAGGACAGGGCACTTGGAATTGAGCTTTCTGAAATACAGTCACCAAAGGTATTGTCAATTATGAAACTCACTGTTCTTAATAGAAGAATTCACATGATAAAAATCATATTTGAGTTATTTCACATACACAAAAATGGTCTCTATAGATAACTGTAAGATTTCCTTTGTCAAAAAATGAAAACTATATCATCCACGCTTCCCTTTCCGCTACATATATGAAGCCCTTAAGGCCTAAATTTATCCTCCAGTTGTATTCACTGGTTCATTCCAGCTGCTTGGTAACATTTGCTTTTTCTGTTTCATCCTTAGATGTCTTAATTTGTATACCTTTAATCTGCAAACCACCTGAAATCCTTCTGGAAACAAACGAGGTACGACACTCAAACACATAAATCCCTAATTCCTCCCAGAGATCAAAACCAAAAAGTACTAAATGGCAGGACCTATATAAGGATATTTTATTCAATTATCCTCCCCAAATGGGGAGTTGGATAATCATTTACAGGAGAAAAGTCAATGACACGAGTGAAGATTAAGTTGGGTGGCCCATTATATTTGATGAAAAAGACCTCTGAGCCAGCAAAGTATTAATCTAGCTCATTCAATAAAAGGAACTTTGCAGGCATGCACATACTGATTTGGCCTTCAGTTACTCCAGTGCAAAATGCTCCTTCCTGGAATGATAATCACTAGCAGCTCTGGTGTGTCTTAGTTACATTCTCTTCCCCAAGAGAGCTAGAATGATTTGCTAAGAGAGCAGGGGGTCACGCATCCATTCTGACGGTGTTGATGCCATGTCAGCAGACTCTGGTCACAGGCTGAAGAATGCTAAAGCTGCCCTGCAGCACGAAGAAGCCACCCCACTACTTCCCTGCAGTGGACCCAGGAGGCTGCCCAGGTCTTCATGTAAGATCCAAAAGGAAATAGTTGGGGTCTCCTCCATAGACATCACAACATTACAATACACAAATCACAACCGACATCATCATAAAAATCAAGGGAAGGTGCAGTAAACAGGCAAGTGTGCTCTAAATCGGTGACGGGAATTGCAACTCAGAGGTACACATTCGCCATTGGCGAGGATCTGCCTTATTGCTGCATAAATTAGCTAGCCCTGCAGAGAAGCACAGAAAGCAATCTGTTCTGCTGTGTATTCCCTTCAGCGACACGTTTATTTCTGCCTCGTATCTGCTTTGGAAGTGCCCATCTACCAAATGCAGGAAATGATTCCAGAAGAGCTGTCCTTGCTCCTATTCCCCAGCTCTCTGCCCACAGGTAGCCATTGTCTAGGCCGTGTCCTCAGCCCACAGAGAACTATGAGACTGTACCTGCCTTTCTCCAATGATCTGTCGCAGCCAGAGAGCAGAAACCACAGCCCCTAGGACAAGGGCTGTTGTTGGTTTTTAATTTACCTGTAACCACCTAATCCTCGCCTCGCTCAGACCCGGTTCCTGAAGCTTATGATCTGCAGCTAGCTCTTAGCAATCAGGGCTTAATGAGCGTTCCTTTATTGTTCTGACCAGGTGAAATCTGTTCCCATCTGTGTTCTGGGGTGTCTTACTCTCCGCTGCTGTTCCAGCCACACCCCCGAGGGACGTGTGGTGCAGAAACTGCCCAATGAAACTGGGCAGGGAGAGGCCCCGGTCCCCAAGGGCAGATGCTGGGTTACTAGGTAATAGAATTGCTAGAGATTTGGAACCTAAAACGGGTTTCTTGAAGCTGTTTATAAAGACTAGTTCTTCTCAGACACCCGAAAGCAAGTCATCCGTCACCAGCCGCAGAGGGGAGCCTCGTGTCGGGGTGTAAGCGACCGCGCAGGCCTCCTACGAAGTACAATCAAATTACACCACAGCCTTCAGCTCAGAGTGCTGGTAGGCCTCATTAATTAGGGATGACTGGAGAAAACGCTTTTGTAAATCAGTAAAAAGTCTCAATTTTAACATGTTTTAAACAAAAACACAATGTGATTATTTTAACCCACTGGCAAGGTTAACAGCGACGTCTGAGATCTCTACTGATCTTTAATCGATAAATAACCATTTGTTTGTAATTATCACGTTCATTGTTTTAATGTAAATGGATGGTTTGGAATTGCTCGAAGGAGTCTGAAAATACTGTAATTTGTCCTCTTAGATCCCTTAAACATTGCCCCAATCTTCTTATTTTCAGCAGCATCAGGAAGTTTCTGAACAATGGTGCAAAGACAAACCTCAAACGCTACCCTGACATAAATTTCCTAAATGTCCTAATTAGAAGATGTGACTTAATGAGGTTTTCATTATACTGTGAGTTACAGAAATAAAACCAGAAGAACACATCTTCAAGACAAGAACTTCAGTTTTCGCAGTGATGTGTTCCTGTGCACGAGGTGCTTAACTTTGTCCTTCAAAATGTCAAATTAGGCTTCAGGTCAGCCATGTCACTGAATGCCAGGGACACGCGCCGTGCAGGAAGAACACGCTCTGCGGTGACAGGAGCTGACGGGCACTCCTGAGTCATTTAAACCAATCAAGGCTTTCAGCAAGCCGATGACTAGAGGGCAGGAAATAGCTCTTATATCAGTACAATCTGAGTTCTTACTAATTTTTATAGAACTAATGAGTTATAAGAGAGGGAGAAATGAACACCTGGAGTCGCTTAAGGGAGACAGAAGGCTGGAGTGGCCGGGAGCTTTCCTCTCCTGCCTTTCCTGATTTGCTGGCTCTGGGATCCTGGACCAGCCGCTTCTTATTGCTAAGCTTTGGTTTCCTCTTCTCTAAAACATGGATAAATAACACTTTTCTTGATATTCGAATAACTAAGATAAACGTGCATAGCCTGGCATCTGCCACACAGGAGCGACCTCAAAGATGGTATGACTTCTTCTGCTATTGCTAAAGCTAGTACTAGTATATGGCCTCTCTCTGATCTCATCTAATCCCATTTTCCTCCCACAAGGAAGGTTCTAGCAAAAACACCACCTCACATGCTATGCTCGAAATCCCAGTGCTGATGCCGTACTTGCCGACGACATGTCTGGCCCCGTGCCCTTCTAATTCCCACAGTCACCCCCTGAGGGAGTGGTGATATTATTTTATTGTTATTACTCGATTTCATAATTCACACACTGTTTCATCTTATCAATGAGGAAACTGATGGAGCCCAAGAAAATTTAAAGCCAAAACTGGAACCCAAGGAGTCTGAATCCTGAGCCCACACTATCAGCCTACTCTTCTATCCTGCTTCCTCCTTCCTTTCTACTTCTATTTCCGATGATGAGGTGTCTCAGGATCAGGCGCAGCACCAGACTGGTGTTTACACTCAGAACCCTACTACTCTGGATGGCTGGGTTGCTATCCAGGGATACACACGATGCTGTAACTCCTTTCTCCAGGAATCTGAACTTAGTCGGGGTACGGAATCTTGTGACTCATTATGAAAGTGTGTAGGGGACAGACGATGAAAGCAAAAGATGGTCTCTGTTTTTTGGGTTCTGAAGTTTGGATCTCATCCAGATATTTCACCCTCTTCCCATCTGCAAGGTCAAGACCCTGCTAGCTCAAGCACTCTTAGTGCCATCTGACCCATTTCTAACAGTCTCAGAAATTTCTACTTGGGGAAGGGTTTGTACTTTCCAGTTGTGATTCCTTGAATCACATCTGCTATATATTCACGTATATGTGTATCCTTCCCTCCCCCCATGATCATGGCTTATTTATCCTGTTAGGAAACAGGCACACCTGTATAAAAGCAAGAACATGCAGTAGAAGTCGAAAATCACAGCTTTTGCTGAATGGTAGGTAGGACCTAGAGGTCAGCGGTCCCAACTCCCTCCTCCTGTCAGGCAAAGAAGGCTCAGAAGGCTTTCACATGCTTTCAGGGCGGGTCCTAGCGCCCTGCTCTTACCCTCGCAGTGAAGTCCACAGCAGCCGCTCTGTTTAACAGCAACGTGGCTACGTTGATATTTCCATAGTGAGCAGCTATGTGGAGCGGAGTGAAGCCACTCTGCAAAGAAAACACAGCAGACATTCAATTGATTCCTGCTGGCCCCTTGTCTGACACGTTAATACCATAACCCTGCCCAAATCAAAGGGAGGAAGCAAAATATGCTGAGGTCCACATTCCATTCTGTACTAGGTTTCTTTCAATTAGTGCCAATTGTCCGTAGGGTTTCAAACAAACGCCCAACTCATAGGCAGAGGAATAGCCAGGAAGGAACCAAGGGTGCAGACTGAATAATTTTAGTAACCCGGTAGCAGAACTATATAGAAGCCAACGTTTCAAAACATCAAAACAGGGATGACAAGAAAAATCTATTGCTTACAGAAGGTTTGATAAATACCACTGTTTTATTATCGATGATAGACTTGTCCATTGAAACTCTTTGTCGAAATTCAATTTGTTTAATATATTCAGTATGGAGTAAATTCCAATTTTAATGACAAAAGCAATTTTGGGGGAGAGAACTACAATTGGTCTTGTATAACGGGTGATTGCATTTTAGAAAGAATCCACAAGCTGGTCTCTTTATTAGCAAATGCCTATTCAGTAACACATTTTCTCTAGCTTAGTCATACCAAGGTCATTTTACTTCCTTAAAAAATGCTAAAACATGCAGCGATTCACTTAGTCCCCAAAGATTGAAACCTTAGAGGAACTAGATGCATTTCTAGATTGTTAGCAAGCTTCTTAGCCATGCCAGCTGTCTTACTGAGTCTTGTGGGGAGGGTGGGAATATCGGTACCATTCAGAGGTAACCTTCATTTTGCTGACACCACTGAGGCCGAGTGTCATGCAGAACTCTAAAGAATCAGTCCTGAACGAGTAGAATGACAGGGTTGTCTGCAGCTTTAGGTAGAGCTGATAAGCATCTAAAGCATCAAAACTGTTCATGTCACCCAACTCTACTGCGACATCCTTCAGTCTCAAGGATTCCTCATCCTTCCTTTCCAACACCAGGTTCAGCTGCAGAAAGCCCTGGTAATCAAACTACTATCTTCTCTGGCACATGCTACTTTGGGGGCGGGGACGTAAAGCAGGTATCTAGCCTACAGAGGCGATGCAAAGAAGGAGGGAAAGAAATGAGGCAGCAGCACTAGGTAATGGGAAAATGATGATGCAGACAGAGATTATATGCATATGTTTATATATATATATATATATATACCTCTGTTGTTCTATTCACCACCATCTAGGTTAACACATTTGGAAGCAAAGAAGAGGAAAAAATGAACGGTTAGTTCGCTCTCGGTGACATGGACGGCAGCAAGCTCATGGCGGCTAAGTAATGAGGATGGAAGCTCTGGTGGGAGCACAAGAGGCACAGAAAGAAAGCCAGACCGAACGGAGGGCTACACAGTGGCCTGTTCCAAATGCCACATTTCCTTCACAGAGACTTTCAGGTCATACATGTCAAGGCAATGGCGATGTTCGGCTGGGACCCTGGCTGCCAGCACGCTCTCCACAACTGATCAATACTCAGTGCATTGCCTCTCATCTCAGATACCAGCCAAAGGTTTATTTGTGCACATTGTTGTTAGCATTTTGTAATTTTCCACCCTGGTGTTTGAGCTGAAGTGTTGGATACATTCAAAATACACGTTAGAAGGAAGGAAACTACCAGGTGCCTATAAATGGACCTCGGATGTGGCCTCCCTGTTAGCATGCATCAGGCAGCATGCACTGTTACCTCCTAGCTGGAAATGCTGAGGGGGCCGCGCCTTCAGTCGGCTGACTTGGACACGTATTGTCACTGCTCCCAGTGAGGTTAAGGGTTTGGGGTAAGCTTGCCAAAAGGGAGACCAGGCATTCTTACAGCGTGTGGGTGCTAGCGCAGGAGAGCGCATGGCCGGCTGCCCGCCTTCGCGCCTCACCTTTGACTCCACATCTGCATTGTTGTCATTCTGCAGCAGCAGGGCCGCGGCCTTCGTGTCGTCTTTTCGGGCAGCGATGTGAAGAGCTGGAAGACGCACTTTTCCTTTAGTGTCATTTTCTAGCAGGAGGGAAACGACTTGATCATGACCTTGTTGCAATGCTACCGCCAACGGTGTAAAGCCATCCTGCAAATAAATGGATGGGTCAAGATTGGCCCTAGCAGACGTGTTCTTTTTGATTAACAAATAAGAATGCAACCGAGCGACCAATTTTTGTTTAGCGTTGTTAAAGCTACCATATTCAAGTAGATAGATATGTGAAAAGATATATGTCTACAAATATTTGTTTGTATTTATATATTTACCAAAGCAGAAAATAATAAAAAAATTTGTAATAAGTTTATGGGTTTTTTTTCCTGTTAAAAAGTAATACACATTAATTGGGTAAATTTTGAAAGTACATAAAAGTACTACATAAAGAGGAAAAAGATACCATAATTTCAATATCCAGAAAATAACTGCAGTGAAAACAATATTTCAGGTTAAATCCAGGTAAATTTTTCCAAGGATCTTATTTAATTAAGCTATAAAAATTTCCGCTGATATTTCAAAACTAGGGGAGAGGCTGTCTGCTTCCTCATTGTGTCGTGATGCCTAGCACATATCTGGTGGCCACTCTGTATATGTTAATTGGTGAACCATAGTAACTGCTGCTTTAAGAAAGGTCTTTATGAAACACTCTTGGCTCCTCTGACCAATGAAGGGAGAAGACACAGGGATCATGCAAAACAGGACTAGAATAAATTGAGATATACATTCAGGTCTGTGCATTTTGAGCCTTCACACTGTATTGCCCTGGGACTTGACAGAGAGAGGACAACTACAGATTTCTCTGTGGTTAAGTAATCTGTGGGTGATCTAAGGTTACTGACAGTGGAATAAACAGCATGGAGTAGAAAATCCTAAGACTGGCTTGAATTTGAATTCTTCTATGCTTTTATTGTCATGCACTCAAAAGAACATTTATAAATTATTTTTATTAGAGAACTGGCAAGTAAGTTACTTATTTTACTTGGGCATGATATTTTATATTGGTAAGCCTTGTGCTACAAGTAGAGGGCTACGCCAGGGGAAGGGTGTTCACATGGGAGAAAGAAAATCTAGTGACTTGCACACTAGTGTCTTGTTGGTCTTCCTAACGGACCACTTTCATCATTCTTTTCCTTGCTGGAAAATCAGACAAGGGCTCCTACCACTTTTTTGACTGAATGCACATCAGTATATTTATATTTAAGGATGTGTAAAATATTGGCCCCAAACACCTAAGGGACACTATTGCCCAGATTCTTTTCATATAAACCCTTTCCTGCAGTCTCCTTATTAACTGCAGTGTGCAAACTATTTCTACCCTGGCTTCTATACTCATGCCATGCCCCCCACCCTGCAATGTCCTCCGCCTTACTCTACAAACACAAATTCTGTCTATTCTTCATGCTTTGAGAACCAGCTGAAGTTCCATCTGCCTCTTTCAACTTTTCCAGGGAGACCCAATAGAGGGAAAAGATGATCATTAATGTTGCTAGAAGGACTTTCCTGGCAGCCTTAAGAAAGGCTGAAAACAACCAAGACATTACCAAAAGAACATCACAGGTTTACACTTAAGGGCATGAAGTTTCGAATGCAATTTAATGTTATGAGAAAAGTAATCTACATAACTATGTAAATATATGACCTCATTTTCATAAAGATAAATATGTGTGTTGTGTACATATACCAAAAGGTCTTAAGGAGTAAACAAAATGTTATCTCTAGGGAAAATTAACAGTGGCTTTTTCTTCTTTTTGCTTTTCACTTTACTTTCTCATTTACGTAATCTATTACTATTACAAAACAAAAGAAAAATACATTTTTTAAAGGACAGAATGGGGGGCGCCTGGGTGGCTCAGTTGTTAGGCATCTGCCTTTGGCTCCGGTCATGATCCCAGGGTTCTGGGATCGAGCCCCACGTCGGGCTTCCCGCTCTGTGGGAAGCCTGCTTCTCCCTCTTTTGCTCCCCCTGCTTGTGTTCCTTCTTTCACTGTTTCTCTATCTCAAGTAAATAAATAAAATCTTTAAAAATAAAGAAAGAAAGAAAGAACAGAATGGTCAAAGGAAAATTGTATATTAAGAGTGAATGTGAAACCTGGACAAAATGTAAGGGGTAAAAATGACAGCCTGCTTCTGGTTCTGAATCAAAACTAAATGGCTATATTTTCTGCTAATATGAACTTTTAAGCCCATAGGGCCTATACATAAAGGAAACTACTTTGCACCAGAAAATAAACTGCAACAGAGACCACAGCACCCACAAGAATGAGCTTCCTGCAATAAGCCAATTAAAGAGACAAAGATACCAGCTCTAAGGTGTCAATAGCTAAAATTAGTAGCTCCCGATTTTGGCTCCAAACCTAGTTTAAACAGTTTGGTTCTCTCTGTGCAGTTATTCTTAAAAGAAAAATACATGGGGCACTGGCGTGGCTCAGTCAGTTAAGCAGCCAGCTCTTGACTTTGGGCTCAGGTCATGATCTCAGGATCCTGAGATCCAGCCTCTGGTCAGGAGGGGAATCTCTCTGCGCTCAGTGGGGAATCTGCCTGAGATTCTCTCCTTCTGCCTCTCCCCCTGCTTGTCTGCTCTCTCTAAAATAAATACATAAATCTTTAAAAAAAAAAAAAAAAGAAGAAGAGGAAAAATACAAGCCGAAAGGAAACATGACAGAAGCTCCATGAGAACCTCCATGCCTTGTGGAGTATCTGGCACATAATGGGTGCTTAATAATTATTTGTGAGGTAAATAAACAAATACTTTAACCTAATGCTTCAGAATCTTAATTACTAAAAGAAGGAATATATATATATATATGTATATATATATATGGAAAAGATAGGATATACAGTACATAGTTAATACAGAAAAGGTTTTAAAAACCACAATCAGGCCAAGGACGTAGCAGTAAGTTGGACTTATTTGCTTCTAAAGGAGAGATACTTAGTGATCTGTACATCAGTCTAAAAAGACTACCTTCTCCTTCACAGGCCAAGAAAGTACTATGAAATCACTTTCATTGGGATATTTATATTATTTAATATTTCCGTTGAAAAATGGGAATGGATTTTTCTCTTATCCAACAAGTAAGCACTGCTCTATGCCTACCAAATGTGTGTTCTTTTCTTATCGACGAGTAGTTACTTCTTAACCTACCCTTAAGAATATTTTCACAAAAACAGTATATTCTCATGATTAAAATCTTCAACAGTATGGAAGGGTATAGAGTGAAAAGTAAATCTCCCTTCCACTGCTCAGAATAAACCACTGAGAAAAATATGGATATTTTCTTCTAACAGCATCTTTAGTCTTGCCTCATTTTTGACAATGCTGAATAGCATTTTATTGTGTGAGTATCGAAATATTATTAAACAGGTTTCTTACTGGTGCATATTTAGGTTCGTTCCAGTTCTTAAAAAATTGTTCATATTAATTCTGTTGATGAATTTCTCCTATACTGTTTTTGTATCCCCCTCTAATATATCTGTAATGTAAATTCTTAGAAGAAACAGAATTGCTAAGTAAAAAGGTACATAAACACTAACTTTTGACAGTTACTGTTAAATGTTCTGCAAAAGTGTTACAAACAATGATCAACTCTACTAACACTGTAGGAAAGCTCCCATTTCTTCTACTCTTTAAATTCTTTTCCTCATCTCCAGGACAAAAGACTGGATCTCATTTTTAACTGATTAATAAATTAATATTTCTTTGACTATGAGTGAGGATGTGATATTTTCATACATTTATGGTCATTTGTATTTCTTTTTGTGCAAACTGCCTCTTCATTTATTTAGTGGTTTCCCCAAAAGGCATGATCTCAAAAGCTGGGTGAGGTTATATGCAATTCCTCTATCACGATCTTTCTTGTGCCATTTGGAAAACAAGTCAGAATTTAAGAAGAGCAGTATTATGACAGGGATAATCCTGCATCTGTTTTCATTATTTTGTTAAAAATAGAGAATACTCAAATGTTGATCTTTTAATATTAGCAATATAGTTCTAATGATACACTTCACAAGGGAGCACAATCTTCCACCCAGTTTAGTTTAAAAAATAAACTGTATTACGTTAGGACAGTCCCAATGACTTAAGTAACTTTTTATTTTAAAACAACTCTTCTATTCAAGACTGCAAAAATTTCTTCACTACCATGTTTATGTAACACTTAAAAACATATAATAGTTTTGTTGAAAAATGTGAATTAAATCATTATAATTATGCTAACTTATATTTGGAAAAAACAGATTTCAAACTTGTCGTACTACAAACATGTTTCAAAAACAGCGGTTGCCTTTGACGCAAAATTATAAGAAACGGAATAGTGTTCTAAAGCAAATATGTAGATATTAAACAAATAGCTCAATTAAAAGGTAGAGCCAGGCATTTTAGAGCAGAAAGGGTATCTGTGCAATGGAAGATTCTTTAAAAATTGAAAATAGACTTTCTAGTGTATTTCATAAACATTGAAGAAGCCTCACGTTAATATATGACTGTAACTAAAACTCTAGTGGGACAGATTCTCCATGCTATTAACTCCAGGCTTACAAAATGTCCTGCACCCATGTGAACTTACCCACAGAAAGAACCAACATGTCTTACCTCTGTGGCTAGGCTCTGGCTTGCACCATTGTCAAGAAGAAACTTGACAACTTCCAGGTGGTTTTCCTGGGCTGCCATATACAATGGCGTGAAACCATTCTGCAAAAGAAGAAATGAAATGTTTCTATGTTTGTCTGTGGCTTTATTACAGGGTCAATCTAGTTTTCCATGGTACTGATATTATATGTTCCAGAAAATGCTTGTGTATAATAATTTTAATGATACTTTAATGCAGATATTCATATTTATTAAAAAGCCTAAGCATGATAGTTTAACCAGAATTTATAAGTATATTTCAAAATTATAGTTCATAGTTTATAACTTGAGTGTAGTTCATAGTTAATAGTGTATAATTCACACCTATCCACTTTAGATAAATAAGTACATTTGTTTAATCATCAGCCTCTTACTGAGCACCTACCAGGAGTAAAGAATTTTCCTAGATGATATGAGGATATGAAGAAAAATACATTTGGTCATTGTCCCAATGAGTTTTTTTCCTCCACACCAATAATTACCTACTTTAAATAAAAGGTTTAATACTTTCACATAAAATTAAGAGTCTGACATATTTCCTAATTTGGAAGGAATTTATATTAATTTCAAAGAGCTTCAAACTCAACACAGGTGAGGTGACTTGGAGCAAAGGAAAGAACACCAATATGCAAAAGGGTATATACTTCAATTTCAAAACAGAATTCAATTAGTAATTGATAGTTTGTAAGTTGCCTGCCTTGCATTTTTTTCTGCAAAGATATGGTATTTTCATGTTCAGAATACACACACACGCATTCATATGTACATATATGTACACACACACTCTCTATAGGTATGTATTTATGTTTGTCTGAAATGTGGCCAACTGCCAAAGAACCTGGATTCAAGTACATGAATGTGTACATTGCATCTTAAGCTTTTTATTCAAATATGTTGCTTAGGTGTCTGGGTGGCTCAGTCCATTAAACATCTGCTTTAGGCTCAAGTCATGATCCCAGGGTCCTGGGATCGAGCTCTGCACTGGGCTCCCTGCTCCACGGGAAGCCTGCTTCTCCCTCTCCCACTCCCCCTGCTTGTGTTCCTTCTCTCGCTGTGTCTCTCTGTGTCAAATAAATAAATAAAATCTTTTAAAAAAATATGTTGCATATGTGTGATTGTTCTCTAGAACAATTTATTTCACATCTATGAAATATTTTCATATGTTGTCTATGTAATATTTTAAAATCTTATTGCAAAACATATATCAAGACATAGTTTTCAAATTATAGCAAATTTTCTTTGAATAAATTTTTCAGAATACAGTTCTATTTGACTGAATGTTCTGGAAATTTTATTGTATACATTATACAATTGGAAAGAATAAAAGTAAATATATTCTAAATAAAACGTACCAACTATTACTCAAACTTTTGTGATTCAAAAGGTTTAGGTTTATCATTATAAATACCATTTACTATATGATTACCTTACTTATCTATAATTCAGGCTCTGGTGACATCACTTTTTTGGCTTTTAGCTGAGAATTTTAAAAAAGTAAGTTAAAAAGATCCTTGAGCTGATAAAAGTGATGTCACATAACAAATCTACCATTCTCCCAAATCTACCATTCTTATTGATCAGAGAGTTCCTCTATTCTACTTATTCTATTTTACACATAATTCTAAAAAGCTAGGTTATCCAGTTGCCAAGCTCCAAATTGGAGACATGAAATTAGAAGCAGTAGAATATGACACAGCATTCGAGCTTCTTCCCTTTAAATAATCTACCTACCGACATCACTGAAGTTCATTGTTACTCTGTTCGATCATGAAAGGTTTTATCAACATCAAACATGGAACATGGAATAACTACAACACAATGTGTGTGTATACGTGTGTGTGTGTGCATGTTTGTGTGTATGTGCCTGGAGTGTTTCATCTTTTGTCACTCTGCCCAGACCTATGAGGGAAACTGACAGGTAGTTTAGGATTACCCTTATATTGCTATTTTTTTTTTGTTTCCTTAATTTGACGAAAATGGAAGATCATTTTATCCTTGGTTGAGTTAAATATCCTTTAAAAACCAAAACAAAAGAAAAAAAAACTATTGAAAATATTAAGGAAGAAGAGAAAGATAAAAACCAGGGTGGATTTTTGTGATAGCTCAGTGAACTACTAGGTATCTGTTTTTCTTCATCAGCTGAAATTTCTAGATGGAAGATTCAGATTTTAGGAGTAAAGCTCTTAAGAAAAAATTTGGAAATGGATGTTATTTTCTCAGCTTCAGGGCAGGGTTTTGCTGTAGTTCATGATTACCTAAGGAACACTGGTCTATCTATAAGTATCTGGCTTCTGGCCCGATGTATGCAGACTGTCCTTGAGTTTATCTTCCAGAACCAAACCTTTCATGACCCAGGAAGATAATCCAAGACCAGGTACTGAGGTTTAAAAGATGCTGTTTTTACAGACCCGGCGTTTCCAAAGAGTGATTCTTAAGAATCACAACTTCTAGATCATTCCATACGCTCTTTTCACAACAGCAGAGAGTGAACTGTGGAACTGGAATTACTCAAAAATAATACGTAGATAAGGGTCACAACCAGATTGAGCCCTGTAATTCACTGTTTTCCACAATCGCTTCTCCTCTTTTTTTTTTTGAGTGCTGCCATTCTATTGCATTGCCCGAAAGCTGGTCAGTTTTGGAATGGTCACATTCTTTCATACTTTTTATTTTTATAAATTTTTATTGATAGTATAATTCACATACCATAAAACTCACCCATTTAAAGTGTACAATCTAGTGTGTTGTAGTATATTCACAAACTTGGGCAACCATCTCCACTATCTAATTCCAGAACATTTTTTTTAAAGATTTTATTTATTTATCTGAGAGAGAGAATGAGAGATAGAGAGCACGAGAGGGAAGAAGGTCAGAGGGAGAATGGTCCAATTTCAGAAAGAATGTTATTTTTCTCTTAAGAGAAGAAAGCATACCACTGTTTTTTTTTTTTAATTAATTTCCTAACTTAGGAAATTTCCAAAACAAAGAGCTGGCCAAAATGGAACATATGGGTGCCCAATTTACATTTTTCCTTTCTGTAGCAACAACAGACTCAATTTTCAAAGGGCAGAACAGCTCAAGATTGAGAAAGTATGATTTTATCCATTAATCTTCAAGACCTTTTGCTTGGAACACTTATTGTGGTGTTATCAAAAGCATGCAAATATGCAGACCTACAAATTTATTGATCATACTGAAGCATGCTGCCTAATATCCACCCAAATAAAATAAAGAAGAAAGTGCTGCTGTTATTCCATTTAAGTAAGGGTTGACATTTCATCCATGAACTTTTCTTATCCATCCTAGGTTCCTAGAGTCAGCCTGTGTACGTCATGAAGTGCTCCTATGAATTTAAATGTTCAGGGCAGAGCGACAGATTTACACTGATTTACATCTGATACTGATTTTTGTGAATGTGGGTTAGATTACAGGTGTGCTATAAGGTCAAAGGACAGAGAGGCTCTATCATTCCTATCTTCTGACTTCATCAAGACCTGACCTCCCCACCAAAGGAAACATTTAAAAACAGAAAAAGACCAAGGAGGCACTGCTTTGATCAAAGGGTCTTATCCTTTCTGAAAAGAATCCACAGAAACCCAGTACCTGTTTCACCCTGGACGGAGATGGGTGGGGACTGGGCAGATGGGAGTCAGAGATGGGAGGAGGACCTCCAACTTTGTCTTTCATGCCCTTTGATGGTAGAACCATGTGAATGTATTACCTATTCAGAGTTTAAATAAACATAATATAAAAATTTTAAAAAACAGCCCCCCCCAGAAAAAACCTCACAGGGTCTTCTCATTGTTAATACTACTATGAAAATTTAGAATATTTTGATAGTTATGGTAAAATATTATTTGAAACAGACTTTGCTTCTTGATAAACACAGTTTGTGCCTTATATTACAGAATAAAGACAGAGAAGGAGAAAAGAGTGAGGGCTGTCATTTGATGTGGCAGTTTGAGATTTTCCAATTGCAAACACTAGTAATCCTTGTTGCCATATTTAGTACAAAGTATGAAGGACTTAATCATTGTAGAGTTCTTCATAATCACAATTTAACTATCCAACCCAATTTCTTTCTCAGGGTAGGCCTAATCATTTCTGGAATGTTAAGTAATATAAAAAAGAGTTAACTAACATATTAAGATATAAGATCAAGGCAATGACAACAAT
The DNA here is from genome assembly GCF_009762305.2 of Zalophus californianus. Classification (NCBI taxonomy): domain Eukaryota; kingdom Metazoa; phylum Chordata; class Mammalia; order Carnivora; family Otariidae; genus Zalophus; species Zalophus californianus. Next base: position 21,799,992 of record NC_045609.1, read on the forward strand.
TAATTTAAAGTAACATCTAAAAATTCTTAGCTTACAGACCCTCAGTTTATAGGATCAGAACTTGATATTGTCCAATTTCATTTTTATTTTCAAGATAAGGAGAATTTTTATATATAAGGAAAGTGGGGGACTCTCTTGGCACTAGTTCTTGTTGGCTATTACATATTACCTATTTGGTTAAAACCTCACTCAGACAGGGATGCTGTCTTTCTTGAATATTAATACTCCTGTGATGCTTTATGTGCTGACACATAAATGGAATCTAATCTCATGGCATTATTGCTTGTCGTTCTTTGTAAGAGTTCCTATTGAAAAGCTGCTACCAGGAGTTATCATGGAAACCCCATTGTGCTGCATGGCCATCTTATTACTTATTCTGTCCAAGGAATGATGCGGCTCAGAGGAACAGGGCAGCAGGTGTCCAGATGAAGGGGGCCTGCTTCACTGTGAACTGTCGGGGCAGGGCATGCCAAGCACAGCTGCAAGGAACAGGGAATTCTGCAGCCCATGTTCTTCTCCGTCACTTCATCATCGCTAGGGAATGTGTATAAATTGAAATCAAATTGGGTCAGGATTTGATTTCAATTGCAGATTCTCTCCAACATCGTTAAGGAGGTTTAAAATTATGGCTGCTCTAAACATCGGTCAAGAATGTGTGAAATGTTTAAAAGAAGGAAGTTTATTTCTTCGCCCTTGGGGGGATAAAGGAAATGAAAATGGATTAAAGAGTTCTCCCACTCTCTCAGAGCTTAACACTAGTTATTTTCCAGTAAAAAGATGTTTGAAAAGCATGACGCTTTGCTTATAGTCAGCTGGTCTGTATCTCTCTCAGTGGGCTATACTTGTCAATATTCAATTTTATATCATTCCCTTCTGGAAAAGCATTATTACTACAAGTAAACCCTCCTAGGGAATCAGCATAAGTGGACCACGTATCAAAGGTCCAACCACAAGGAACTAGAAAAGAATCAGATCAGACATACAAGAAATCACACGTTTGGAAGCGCTGTGCAGTTGCTTCCCCATGACACTGATATTTAACAGCATCAGCACCATGTTACTATGGCCGTAGTAACCATGGAGGAAGTCGCCCCAATTCCATGGACCCATAAAATATAGGAGGCTCCTGTTAGCCAAAGATAACCAGTACTGAAGATGGCTGGGGAAATCCAGTACACTTAAAAATGGAAATCAAGGGTGCCTGGGTGGCTCAGTTGGTTAAGCGACAGCCCTCGGCTCAGGTCATGATCCTGGAGTCCCGGGATTGAGTCCCGCATCAGGCTCCCTGCTCAGCAGGGAGTCTGCTTCTCCCTCTGACCCCTCCCCACCATGTGCTCTCTCATTCTCTCTCTCAAATAAATAAATAAAATCTTAAAAAAAATGGAAATCAAAAGACCATAGTAAATAATGAAAAAAGTGAGATTGAGACTTTATTCTAAAAGACAAAACTAGCACCTATAAAAGCAAGTTTAGGAATTAACAAAATACTGGTTATAACTGAAATTCATGTATGAGTTCTCACAATGAACAAAGACTAAACCAAATAGGATTTCTGTGGAGGAAAAGTAAAACTTTTCCAACAAAATTATATGATAGCTTGATGTCCTTCACTTTTTATTTTCACAGCCTAAGTAAAAAGACAGCCTTTTTGCAAATGGATTTGCAAACCAAAGACCTCACCTAGGTTATTATTTTTTTTTTTTCTGGTCATTAAATCTTTTGATTTTCAAATCATTCTCATTTGAAACACTTATCAGGAAATCATCCTAATTCTTCACACATTGCTAGAAAACCACAACCCACAGTTTAGTTGTGCACCCAGGTTCTCCAACACCATCCCCCTAACTTCATGCCATCCTGTGTCTTTTGCAAAACTTGCGGTTTTGTTCTGTAATCAATTTGTTCAGTATCCAACCGCCTGGGGTACAGTCGGACAAACAGGAGTACATGAAGCCATCCAATGAGAAGGAACACTTGAGTAAGGACCAGTTTTAAAAATGGTCAGGTTCTTAGCAGATATTTCTGTGTTATGATGATGTTTGCTTTCCTATATAATCTCATTTCTGTGGAGACTGAAATAATGAAAAATTCAGATTATAAGGACGATTTTTAAACCTATTTTAAAGTAAATTCTTTTAGACTGAAAGTCTACCAAATGATAATCTAATTAGAACCTCACGCAAGACTCAGAGCACATAGGAGGTCCTACTGAATGAATCATTAGCTTATATCCAAAACAAAGAATCTAGAAATTTTAGTTTGGGGAATTCTAAAGTTTATTATTTTTTTTTCTTTTAATCTGTTTCAGGGAATAACAATGAGGCCTTAGTTAGTGACTAAACAGGAATTAAGCAGTATCTTCCTTTTTTTCAACTAGATAAAGCACTGAAATATAATGAACTTTTAAGAGCATTTCCTCATTTATAGAATTCTCCTTTCCTTTGTACTGAGACTACTGAGGTACTGAGAGTAGACCTGAGCTAGCATCCTACAATAGTGTAAGACTCTGCATTACAGATATTCCCTAAACATTTGTGTCTATGACTACTAGTCCAGTTTCATAGATGGATGACTTTAAAAAATCTCTCTCACATGTAAAGAGGATATATATGAATTTAAATAATTTGTGACAATTTAACTATTCACTGAATTGTATTCTTAGAGGATACAGAACTTGGCCCAAAGAACATCTATAAATTATAACAACACTTATTTGCAATAGAGTTGTAGGTTTACCTGAGATTGTGCATTGACATTGGCTCCATTTGTAACTAAGACTTTTACCACCTCCGCTTGCCCAGCCAAAGATGCTATATGCAAGGCTGTGTTTCCTTTCTGTAAAATGAAAAGATACATCAACTCACCCTCTTTATTTCTCTATTTCAACATTTTATAAAATATGGAATCCCTCCATGTTTATAAGTTTCCCAAAGAGAACATGGTTGACAAGTATCTCATGAGAAGTTTGCTCTGATTCTTATCAAGGGCTGAATCCTCACTGAATTTGTCAAGTGACATAAAAAGCATTAAATGTGGGATACTGACCTTCGTAGCTGCATCCACATTGGCTTCTCTCTGTAGCAGTTCAGAAACAACTTCTACATGGCCTTCTTTGGAAGCAAGATGGAGAGCGTTCAACCCGTTCTGATTAAGAGTGAAGAGAAAGCTTTACTCAGCAGGTTGAGAATACAGCAGCAAACTTTAGTCTACTTAGAGCTCTGAAGATCATATCCCACCAACAATTACTTGTATGTGTGCAGTGCTGAAACTTGAATTAGGAATAAAGGTACTTAAAAATTAGGTGGGTTGTTCTGGTATCATTATTTACTAAATTTTAGGAATTATTAAAGGACGCCTACCTACATTTCTGAATGCTCTTTTAACAAAGCAGAGTCATTTGAAAATATGAAAACAAACAAACAAACAACAAAAAGCAAAACCACCCAAACTGGCAAAAAAGGGAGAAAGTCTTGGTAATAACTAATGAAAGATTCAAGGAGTTTATAGTCTGGATGTTTAAAATTTTAAGTCAAAAATTAAACAGCAACAATAACCACAACTAACCTGATTGCAAATGTTGATGTCAACCCCATTTTTTATGTAGTCAAGGGCCTTTTCTAGGTGTCCGGCTCGAGCTGCTCTTAAGTAACTTGCATTGGCATCAGACTAAAATAAAAAAGAAGGATATTTTGATGAAAAATGAAACTCACAGACATGTTAGAACTACTCAGCTTATAGTCCAAACTAAAAAGAAAGATTTTTAAATTGAACTATTATATTTCTAACATGAAAATACTCTTAAAGGTCTTTGTAAAGTCACCAGGAAAAGGACAAATTCTTGAAAAGTTAGTTTCAAGTATACAAAATTACCCCTTGTGTGATGTCATAACTGATCCTGAACTGAAAGAGAAAATTTCCCATACCATGTAGGTACCTTAAATCAACATATGATTCCTGGAGAGTAAAGACCAATCCCATTAATTTCCTGGTGGTCTCATTATGAAAATCTCACTATTTTGTCAGAAACTTCACATCTATTCCATTCTTTCATATTTAACTATTATAAACAATTTTTCAATTCATAGCTTCACAAATACATTTAATGTTGTTATACTAGTTTAACAGGAATTTGGAGGATGTTCTCTTGGATTTTCCTACAGCCCATAGCCATATGTTGGAACACAGAATGTATTTGAAAAGCATTTATAAATGTCTACCCAAACTGTGAAGCATACTTTCCATATATTTTCAAGCAAGCTAAGGTCACCACCTGGGAAAACTCTATTAGGAGCATTAGCAGGAGCAAATAAATAAATACATATAAATTTAAAAACAACAAACACCAAATCTGTAATTCATTCACCAAAAACTTACAACTCTGCCTTTCTGCTAAACTCTAGTATCTCCCATTGCGGGGTTGAAACCACCTACTAGTGAAATCTTTAACAGAAAGGAAAGACTTCAAAGTTGGATCTGCACAATTTGGAAAGAAGTCCTGATCCGTGTAGGACACCACAGAAGCAGGTTTTCCTGAAAGGGGAGGCAAAACCATCTCCCCGCTGGTTATCAATGCAATCATGCAGGGTGTGGCTTAAATAACAGAGGAGATTGTCTTCTTTCAGCCATTTGGCGAATCCCTTCAAAGCCCCCGTTCACAGGCCACCTCAACTGGAAAGCCTTCCCAGACCTCCCAGGCAGAGATGAATTACTCAGTGCTCCCACAGCATTAATGTCATTAAGCCCTCTTGGTATTTCTCACACAGCCTTATAGTTTTGGGTTTACCTGTCCTTCTTCCTCCCTAAATTGTAAGCCCCTTGAGAATAAGCAGAGGCAGATCAAGGGGCAGGCAACTGGAAAGCAGACAAGATGCCAATCTTTGAGGAATGCTAATTCATCCCTGGAAATGTAATTGAGCTGAAGGAAATCCCATCTCTCAGGAGGGTCTTTGGTTCTGGTGGGGGTCAATTTAGTTAAGATTTGACTTGCTCAGGTCCTCGAAGGAGAGGCCTCCTTCTCTGTAGTGTCCACCTTTCTCATGTATAGCAGTATGCCTCTCTGAGGGACTATCCCTTTTCCTCTAAATCAGGCCTTCCCAATCTCAGCACCACTGGCATTTGTTTTTAAGATTTTATTTTATTTTAAGTAATCTCTACACACAACATGGGGCTCAAACCCACAACCCAGAGATCAAGAGACACATGCTCCACAGACCGAGCCAACCAGGTGCCCCTACTGGCATTTGGATCCAGGTAATTCTTTGATGTGGGAGATAGTCCTGCTCGGTGTCGATGTCTACTAGCATTCCTGGCCTTTACCAACTATTCCCTATTTATGACAAGTAAATATGTATCCTGAATTGCCAAATTTCCCTTGGCAGCTGGGGAGGGAGGGACTTCCCCAGCTGAGCATCACTGCTCTGAATAAAGAGTAAACCAATTTATTTACAGATTGTAGGCTTCCATAGGCTTAAATCTTTGGCCTGAGTTACCACATGCCTTGACCTACCACAAGCCAGTGACTATAGTATAACATTCATCTTTCTGTTTCCCCTGCAATCAGAAGCATCCTGGCCCATAGCAGGTGCCTATAAATGTCTTTGTGAATGAATGAACCAATAAATAAGTAAATTCTGTGGAAGTAACTGTATTAATTAAAATACTGCCTGCAACACTACAGGAAGTCTTCACAACAACAGCAACTATTTCAATGGAGAACCTGCTAGAATACCAAGCTGACCGCCAGAGATGATAAACGAAGCCACTGAGTCAGGTACCTGGGAACACACGCAGCTATGGCCAAAATAAAACTGGGATTTGAATCAAGCATGCAAATCATTTAATCAGAGCTTCAAATAGACAATGGACAAACCAAAGTTTCCAGGAATTTCAAGAAAAATAAAATACGATTTTTAAAGAGGCTCACTACTTTGAGATGGTTAGGGTTTTCTTGTCTGGTTTAAAGTTCAGTTAGAAACAAATTCGCTATGCAAGGATGGCTCATTGTACCATAAAACATCATCTTCTTTGTGCCTGCTTAATGACTTATCAGTGAATTTGCCCAGAAGGGCCCTGATGCTGTTCTGGGAACAAATGACATCAGTCTGCCTGGATATTTCAACTGCCAGAGATAACAACGGTGAGTAAAGCATCCCCAGTTCTGACTTAGAGTGCATAAAAACAGCCGCTAAAGAAGTTCAAAAAGAGGTATCATGATTCAAGGTAAGCCTCTGCATTGATCCCACATCTGAAAAGTTTGGCAATTGTATATACCATCCATTTACCTCTCAGAATTTTCCTACCAGACTCTCTACAGCAATGCCAAATACAAACAATATAAACCAAATTTTCTAATTCAGTGGTTCTCTACCTATTTGGAGTTCAGATTCTCTTGAGATTAACAAAAGTTATGAATAAATTCTTTTCCTCCAACAATTGCACATGTATGCATCCATACACCAAATCTGCATATACACATCAAATCTGCATGTACACACATAATTTGCACACTCATTTCATGTGGTTCAGGACTGCCAAGTCTTCTCATGGATTCCTGTTTAATAATACCTACTCTAGGGATGCTGGGGTGGCTCAGTTGGTTAAACATCTGCCTTCGGCTCGGGTCACAGTCCCAGGGTCCAGGGATCGAGTCCCGCATCAGGCTCCCTACTCAGTGGGGAGCCTGCTTCTCCCTCTGTCTGCTGCTGCCCCTGCTTGTGCTCTCTCTATCTTTCTGACAAATAAATAAATAAAATCTTAAAAAAAAGAACACCTACTCTAACGATAAAGGGTTTCTGGCAGATACTTTCACTGTATCTATTTCACCCAGCGACCCTGGTACCAGATAATTCTCTGAGGTAGCTAGTTTATCACCTGAGAACTTTAAGAAGAAGAGGAAAGACACAATTTTTTTTCTTCACTTTTCTCAGCCTTCTATTACATACAGGCATGCTGAACACACGAATACATAACAATCAGCCACTGTATACTTCAAAGAAAGAGTATGGGGGGAGGAAGAGGGAGGAAAATACAAAGAAAAAGCAAGAGGAGGAAAATGAAATCTGCCTTGAAGAAATATGACGACTTAGGAAGTGAAGTTATTCATGGCTACAGAAAAAGAACCAAGATCCTCCATTTATTCTCAACCACCTGCAAGCAATGCAGCCACATCTTCCTTCCACGAATATCCGCTGAATACTGACAGTGCGCTGGTCATGCCGACACCTGGGTGCACGGTGGTGAATGCAACAGAACAGCACAAATGAAGACTCGCTTGCTTTCACCTCACTCTTAAACTATTCCAAATCATGTTGCTTAGGTGGCAGGGTAAATAATGGATTCTTCACTATTTTATTTTCAAATTCTGTCTACAGTACCTATACAATGTCCTTTTTTCCTTAATGCTAAAATATATGTAAGATTTTGTATTTGGCTCAATATCAGTGTACTGTACCTCTTAGCTATTATTTCATTAGAAACTTAGGAGTTACGCTTACCACAGGCTACAGCCTGCTTTTTCATCTTCAATGTTCTGTCATAACAATGCCTCTTAAGGCCAGTTTTAGACACAGCACTATGGAAGGAAATCAGGTCTCATGAGAAACTGAGCTCTGCCACATGAAAAGTCCTACAGAGGAGGTCACCCCTAAGGAGTCAGTTGGCATAAAATGAATATAAGCACATTGGTCAGCATTTTTCCCCCTAGATGATCAAAGTCTGAAGGAAGAATCTGGAAAAATGATAATTATCTTTCATCACCATTTCATGTCTTATCTAGTCATTTTACTAGACAGGAAAGAAATATGAACCACGTGTGTTTTTCAAGGAAATACCTGCAAGGACAGAGTCAAGCATTATTATGAATTAACCTAATAACTCAGCATTCCTACCAATACTGGAATATTGATATTTTTCAGCAGAAAGCAGTGATTGGAATGAATAAGCATTTCCCAAGTGCCAACCTCAGTAGTAAACTAATATTTCATACCTCTGACTATATGCTAGACACTATTATAAGTACTTGTAATAACTTCATTATATTAGTCACTTAATATACTATGTATTAATTGCATGAATCCTTATAATAAACTTAGTCCTTGTAATATTTCCATGAAGTAGTATAGTGAATTGAATAGTATCTCCCCAAAATTCAAGTCCACCTGCAACCTGAGAACATAACATTATTTGGACACAAGATCTTTGCAGATAAAATTAGTTAAGACGAGGTCAGACTGGATTCAAATGTGCCCTAAATAAAATGACTGATGTCTTTGGAAGAAGAAGAGAAGATACATAAATATAAAGTCATTATGTTGTACACCTCAAACCAATACAATGTGATATGTAAACTGTACCTCAAAAAAAAAAAAAAAAAAGACACACAGATACATAATAGAGAACATGTAAAGATGCAGGAAGAGGCTGGAGTTAAGTTGACAATAAGATAAACAATGCCAGGAGCCACCAGAAGCTGGAAGAGGCAAGGAAGAAGAATACACCAGAGCCTTTGGAGGAAGTAGGGCCCTGTGGACACCTTGATTTTGGACTTCTGGCCTCCAGAACTGTGAGTGAATTAGTTTCTCTTGTTGTAAGTCACCAAGTTTGTGGTGCCATGGTGGCCCTAGGCAACTAATACAAATAAAGTACTACTACTAGCTCCATTTTACAGGTGAGGAAATTGAGCTATAGAAAGGATGCCTGATTTTCCCAGGGACACACAGCTTATGAATGGCAGAAATGTAAACTCAGACAATCTGACTCCAGAGTCTAGGCTGTTAATCACTACTTTAAGAAAGGGTTTAAGGCACCTGGCTGGCTCAGTTAGTTGGATGTCCGACTCTTGATCTCTGCTCGGGTCATGAGATCGAGCCCCACATCATGTCCATGCTGAGGATGGAGCCTGCTTAAGATTCTTTCTCCCTCTCTCTCCGCCCCCCCACCCACTCAAGCACGCATGTGCAGACTCTTTCCCTCTCTCAAAAAAAAAAGGGGGGGTTAATAAGTGCTTGCTCCATCGTTTATGCTTAGCAACTCTTGGTTCATTCATTCATTCATCTTCTATCCATCCATCAGGCCATCCACCCATTAAATTAACTATGTAAGTACTTCCACGTACAACAAACATTACTGAGAACCCATAATTCATTTGCCACTGCAACTAGGTATTAATGTCAGAGACGTGAATCAAATTCCTCTGATTTTCTTATTTTTATTTGAAGGTCCTCAAATTTCCTAGCCACTCAGGTATACAACTTTGGTGTGAACCTTTTAACTGCGGTATAATTGACATATAATATCATATTAGTTTCAGGTATACAGTGTAATGACTTGATATTTGTATATATTATAAAGTGATCACCACAGTAAGTCTAGTTAACATTGATCACCATACACAGCTAGAGATCGTGTGTGTGTGTGTGTGTGTGTGTGTGTGTGTGTGTGTGTGAGAGAGAGAGAGAGAGAAATGAGAGATGTGAGTCCTTGATTGTTTTTTATTCTTTCCCTCAAACTCTCTTCCAGAAATTATATATATGCTTCCTATCAAATATTCTGTCTCCAGAGGCTTTTATAGTTTTTATCTTCCCTTAAAAAAGTACTTATCAGGGCACCTGGGGGGCTCAGTCAAACGTCTGACTCTTGATTTCAGCTCAGGTCATGATCTCAGGGTCGTGAGATGGAGCCCTGAGTGGGGTCCACGCAGCAGGCAGTCTGCTTGAGATTCTCCCTCTCCCTCTGCCCCCCCACTCTCTTTCTCTCTCTAAAAATAACAATTTTTTAAAAAAGTGCTTATAATGTGTATCATACATACAAAAGAATGTATGAAACATATGTGAACAGGTTAGAGAAAAATAAAGAAACGCCAGCATGCCCAGTGAGCTAAGAATGAAATTTATAAGCAGCTCCAGACTTCCCTGACCAGCTCTCCAAAGGCATCCTCTGTTCTAGTTAATCATTCTCACATCTTTCCTCATAGTTCTAACATCTATGTAAACCTCTCTAACCTAAATATTATGTAGTTCGCTATCTTTGCATTCTCTATAAGAGGAATCCTACATTATGGATCCTTCTGTGACATGCTTCCTTTGTGCACTATTGCATTTCTTAGAATCATCCATGTTGACATGTGTAACTGTAGTCCATGTATTACGGCGGCTGCAGAAGATTCCATTATGTGATTGTAACACAATCTATTTATCCACTGTGGAGCTGATGAATGTTTGAGTTGTTTACAGTTTGGGTCTTCTATGAACAGGGCTGCCGTGAACATTCTGGCACCAGCCCCGGTGCACACAGGCAAGGATTTTTAAGGTATATACCTAGAATCATAAATGCTGTGTCATTTGGTGTGTGCTAACTCAACTTTACTAGTTAAAGGCAAATTGTTTTTCAAAGTGATTGTACCAGTTTACACTTTCTGTGGTTTGTGATTATTGATCATGATTTCATATTCCTTAGAAATTAATCTTTGGGAATTCTTTTTTTTTTTTAAAGATTTTTTATCTATTTACTTCACAGAGAGAGATAGCGAGAGCAGGAACACAAGCAGCGGGAGTGGGAGAGGGAGAAGCAGGCTTCCCGCCGAGCAGGGAGCCCGATGCAGCGCTCAATCCCAGGACACTGGGATCATGACCTGAGCTGAAGGCAGATGCTTAACGACTGAGCCACCCAGGCGCCCCAATCTTTGGGAATTCTTTTAGGCCTGGGTTAACAATGCCATGTTCGTAAAAGGACTTTATGATTGCTTCTTCCAGTTGCCTAGAGGCACTATCAACCCAAGATTATTTTTAAAATAAATGCTTGCCTTGAGCGTTTTTTGTTTTAAAAGACTACACACATAAATTTAGACCTCAAACTGGTATTGATAGGAGGGATTCCTTGTGGTTACAAAATCTCAGGGAAGATTTTTTTTTTTTCCTTATAGCTGGTGACAATTTGAGACAGGCGAGTTTTTGCTACACTTTCTATGTTTCTAGGTTTACTTCCTGTCCACCCTTATATTGGGAGCCACACCCTTCCGGGCCCAGTTTATTAGGAGATCTCTTCTTAGACTGTGTACTTTGGGCATGTTCTAGGCTTTGTCTCCTGTGCCCTGTGTTTATGCAGACCCGTGAAACTGGTTCTTGCTTTCATGTCATTTTACCTCTATAGATCCCTTACTTTTGTGCCAATTCACAAATACACTTCAAAGGACTTAGTTTTGTCATTATCCTAACATCTTAGCTTTCCTTACAGCTGGAAATATGCTTAACCTTTTTTTTTCCCATTCACCCTGCTCTAATTGCTCAGTTCAGATCCTAGCTGTGTGATGCCCAGATCATTCTAAAAACCTCTAGGAGGTTGTAGTCCGTACACTATCCCTAGTTGAATATTGCACAAGTACTGAACACTGTTCAGGAGCTCACTGAGGAGTCACTGGGGGTTCTGAGGAAATCATGACGAATGGCTGCAGTTCAGCGAATGCCTACTATAGGTCAGAGACTTCATTAAGCATTTTATGTATATTATTTTTATACATGCATTTTTAGTGTTTATTTCTTAAAAATTCAGTCAGGACAGAGGTGAAAAACTGAGTTCCATAAAAAGTAAGTGGCTTGCCAAAGGTCACATAGCTAATACGTAAGCAGCCAGGATTGAAAGCCAGAAGTGCTTGAGAAAAGCCCAAGCTCTCTCCTCTACACCAGTGGTTCTGTGCAGCCCCGGCAGTCAAAAATCCTGAGATCAAGAGCGAGGCCGCCTAAGAGGATTGCCTTGTGCCTGTCTGCAGTTTCACCCCAGGTAGATACATTGTTATTTGCTTTATCTGTTGATGTTTGATGGCACGCTTTATTTGTAAAAATGCTTCTGCTTTTAAACCACAATATTCAATTGCCTGGGAGGCCCTTTAAAACCTGACCCAGGGGCGCCTGGGTGGCTCAGTCGTTAAGCGTCTGCCTTCGGCTCAGGTCATGATCCCGGGGTCCTGGGATTGAGCCCCGCATCGGGCTCCTGGGATCGAGCCCCGCGTCGGGCTCTCTGCTCAGCGGGGAGTCTGCTTCTCCCTCTCCCACTCCCCCTGCTTGTGTTCCCTCACTTGCTGTGTCTCTCTCTGTCAAATAAATAAATAAATACCTTTAAAAAAAAAATAAAACCTGACCCAAACACTTCCAGCCTGAACTAAAAACACGAATACTGATCTTGAAGGCAATCTAGACAGCTTTTTATTCCTCAAAGGCTGAATATTTCTAAACAGTCCCCATACTTTCCTGGCACATCCCTTTGCCAGTAATGCTGACCACCAGCCCTCACTCCCCCGCCTCCACCAAGAGATCCAGCAACTCAATCCTAGACCTAGCTCAAATGTCACCCCACCTGTGCAGTCTTCCTCCACAAACACTACACACGATTCCCCACTCGGGACTCCTACAGAACTCGTCTGTTCTGCTCAGGTACCAGCTGTCTATCAAGATGGACGATAATCTCTTTTAGGGCAGGTCCTTGTCTTGTTCAGGGCTGACTCCTACATAACAGAATCCCAGTAAATGCTGAACAAAGAAAGGCCGATCCCTTGCATGGTCCAATGCTCTCACTATTCTTCGAGGAGCAAAAACCTACATCAACTTAATTGGGAACCAAAAACGTCTGCTTTCTTACTACCTCTCCATTTCACCAAAGAAAGGTTAAGAGTCTTGTGACAGACTTAGGGGTTTTTCCGCACTTGAAGAGAAGATAAAGGGAGTGGTGCTCAGTGGGTCTGAGATTACTCTGGTTGCCTAATTCACCTTGGGCAAAGTGCCTGAGTTTTGCGATGCTTGCTGGGATCACCTGTGGAGCAATGTATTTGTTTTGGCAATAACTGTCAGAGAGTTCATGCAGGTGAGGTCTGCAATCTATTGTACTTCGTGAATCAGAAGGCATTAAGTGCTCTGATATCTAATAACATGGTATCATGACCAACAATGATTGGACACCTATTATATGTGGGGCATTTTCCATAGATTGCCCCACATTCATTCTCACAGTTGTGTGAAGTCTGTGTTACTATCATCCACATTTACAGATCAGAAAGTCAGGTTAGGTAACCGACCCAAGGGCATTTTTCTAGAAACTGACAAAGGCAAGATTCGATTCATGTCTCCCTAGTTTTAGAACTTTGCCTTTAATCCCCACTCTCTAATGCTTCCTTGCCTAAATGCTCCAGAGTAACATAAAAGAGGAAGAAGAACTTACACTCGTTGAGTAAAGAAGTAAAGAAAGAGCAACAACATTTATTTAGAGTCATCGGAGTGACAGGTACTCTGCTAGGTTCTTTCCAGATACTGCTGGAGTGTGGTCATTGTTCTTCTAACCGACATCTGTCCCCTCACCTTTCCTTTTGTCAACACAGGATGATGCCCAAATACAGATGCCCCCACTCCTACTGGTAATCAGTTGTGGTTTTCTTCTCACATGTTTATGCCAGTGGTCCCGGTTGTTGTAATTATGTAATTTAATTAGGTACTAAAGTATAAAACAGTGCAGAGGCAGAATATTTTTATGAAAACTAAATTAAATGCTTTGGAAAGACTTATTAGAAAGAAGTTCCTAAAAATATTCCTGCTAAATCAGATATGAATGGGATGATGGTAAGAGACTAAAATAAAAACCAGAAAAATCCAGAAAGATTCTATACTCAGATTACTTCACAGATTGCTTTAATCTCCAGCTTTCTTTCAAAGAGACTGAAAGTGGGACTCCTAGAAAGAGCATTTATGGTATAGAAGGCCAAAGAGAATTACAGTCAGGGGATCCACACTCAGAGAAAAGGCTTCATCTTTATATTCGTGTTGGGAAAATGGATGTACTTTTCTGTGACTTATGGGAACAATCAAATATTTACCAAATATATGTACCTTTTAGCATTCCTAGCTGTTATTTTTTTAAATTAGCCAAATAACTACTAATATAAATTTTGCTGAATAAAAGGCCTTCTTTTAATCATTCTTTCTATTCTCAAGAAGTTAATTTCAAGAGGATTTGAAGATACCTCTAAATTAAGCTGCTTCTTTTTTTTAAGATTTTATTTATTTATTTGACAGAGACACAGCGAGAGAGGGAACACAAAATGGGGAAGTGGGAGAGGGAAAAGCAGACTTCCTGTGGAGCAGGGAGCCCAATGGAACCCCGGGATCATGACCTGAGCCGAAGGCAGACGCTTAATGACTGAGCCACCCAGGCGCCCCTAATAAAGCTTCTTCTAATAAAACCTCCAGAAGCATTATCTAGGTGGCCAGATCTAACAGACCTGTTGCCTGGTCATGCCTCAGAAAATATGGCCCAGGAAGAGCACCAATGTTATGATCTTCTCATACTGGATGCATTGACTCAAATGTGAATGGTGGCACCAGGTATATCTATGCAGACACATCAGAAGACAAATAAATCTGTTTACTTGAATCCACATTCTTAACTTCTTTGCAGGGTTGTGCTAAAAGTGAAATCACAAGTCTGGGTCTTCAAGGAATCAATATTATGTCTCTCCTAACCAGTAAAACAAATCTTCAAAGTGGCTATTATGTTTATTCCATCACCAGGATTGGGAGTTCATAATCAATACAGGGTTTAACATCCAGCAGTTTAGCAGTGATGTCTAACTTGGCCTTGACTCTGAGGATAGAGTCATTGTTTTCAGTGATCTTACAGTCTGGCTGTGCAGGCTGCAGCTGGCATGTGGAATGAGATTTTATGGTAGCAGAACCTACAGAAGATGATGAAGTCCACAAACACTATTGAGAAAAGCCATTTCTGCATACTGAATATGGATGGGGAAACAGAGAGGAGGAGGAGATGCAGGAATTCTAGTGGGGCCCCAGTCAATGGGGCAAAGAAGAAAGGAGGGACGCCTGGGGGGCTCAGTCAGTTAAGCATCTTCCTTCAGCTCAGGTCATGATCCCAGGCATGGAGCTCCCTGCTCAGCCAGAAGTTGGCTTCTTCCTCTCCCTCTGCCCATCCCCCTGCTGATGCCCAAATAAATAAATAAAATCTTAAAAGAAGAAGAAGAAGAAGAACAACAACAACAAAGGAAAAGTGAGCAGAGATATAGAAATAACAAGGTTTCAGGATTGGCAAATAAACAATTTCTACTGGAAAAGGGAGGCCCCTGGAGAGAATGGTAAAGGAGAGGTTCCCAGGTTTGGAATGGCATTGAAAGCTGACTTCATCATAAAGATATCAGGAGCCAGCGAAGGGTTTCGCGGAGTGGGAAGAAATCGTTAGATCTACATTTTAGCCCAATTAATTGACATGAATCCAACAGATTCATGTTGGAGAAAATGGAGACAAAAGGAGGGGCGGAGAAATGGTTGTCAATCTATTATGCCTGAAGGATCTCCAGGGGAAGACTGAAACAAATAAACAAATCAGACACTCGGGCCCCTACCCTCAGAAGTTCAGTTGGTCCGAGATGGGACATTTTAATAAACACAGCTCAAATGATTCTAATGTGTAACCAGATGTGAGTGCCACTGAATTAGGTTATAATAAAAATATGGCTCTGTGTGACAACGACAAATACCGTATGATTTCACTTATATGCAGTATCTAACATACAAACGAACAAAGAAACAAATAAAAACCAGACTCTTGAATACAGAGAACAAACTGGTGGTTGCCAGAGGGGAGGTGGGTGTGGAGGATGGCTGAGATAAAGGAGACAAAGAGGTACAGACCTCCAGTTGTGGAATAAATGTTACAGACATGAAAAGTAGAGCATAGGAAATATAGTCAATAATATTGTAATAACATTGTATGGTGACAGATGGGGACTATACTTACCTTGGTGAGCACAGAGTAATGGACTGAATTGTTGAATAAATATGTTGTACACCTGAAGCTAATATAATATTGTATGTTAATACTTCAATAAAAAAGAAAAAATATGGCTCTATGTGATACGGATATTTGGGTGCAATAGCACATGGAAAGGAAAAGAAAGGAATGATGTGAGGGGCATTCTGAAGGTCTGCTGACAGATTTTTAATTTCACTAAGACAATGTTTAAGATCTGTATGCCAGATTTTTAAATTTTGGCTTTCATGTTTGCCTCCCCCATCTTCTTACTCTTCTATACCCCCTGTTTAAAGCAAACTTTTATGCCCAGAAACTACAGATGTCAGGCTTTTCTTGGTAATATGAGACAGTAATTTTTGGTGAATAAAGTAATACAGATTATTCTCAGTCAGGAAGGGGATTTACACAGTATGGGGGTTGCTTATCAAAATCCCAAAGTCCTCTGTGCCACTGCTCCTTAATTAGTGATTTCCTGTCAATTATAGTTTTGAAATATAAGTGGAGCTGCTTTGCAGAACTTCTCAAAATCCAAGATTGATAATGTTTATCTGGAATAAAACAATTTTCGACAGAAAAAAAGTGGCTTGAGAGTCACATTCTTCTGAATTTAGGGCTTTGAGAGTGGACACAGAGCCACAGGACTGCCCAAGCATGTGAAGGGGAGGGGTGGTAACAAAGGAGGGATTTTTATTTTTTTATTTTTCTTACCCACTAGACAAGAACAAAATGGCAGTTTATACCCTGAGACATGGCCATTCAGATAGTGCCCACTCAAAGTTTCCAGATATTTGAGAGTAAGAGATTATGTGCTGATATTTTATAGATCTCTTGCACAGTGATCTAATTTCTGACCAATTTCAAAAGAATGTGATGAATTGCGCAACCCCCAACAACTGTGACATTCAGGCCACAATCTGCCTCCTGTCAATAACCCACCGCAGATCTTTCCGAGACTGGTTTTCTCCCCTACCCCTAGCCCCACCCCACTAAGGGGTATTAGTTATCTTAGCAAGTAAGTCCTTTTTAGGTGTGTGTTTTGGGGGTGGGGTGCAGAGATCCTAAAAGGGAATCTTGTGTGGCAAGTGCTTGAAAAAACTCGCACCGTTTTAGTTCAGGAAGATCTTGAGTTCTTAAGATTTCATTCTTTTTTATTTAACTGCTACCTAGTTACTTTATATAAACCAGCGTTTTCCATCTACAAATCAGCACTGGGAGGGGTGGGGGGGAGGGCTTAACCAATAAGGAAAATGCTTCTAAAGGCTATCTGTATTTGTAATCACCTCTATCAAAACCACCCGAAGGACCAGGGGCTGTCTCCACAGATTCCTTCCCATTGCTACAAGGCTGCCTTTGTTTGTAAGGACTTTGCTTGGAACTAACCTTAGTTCATCCCTGAAAATGAGGTCACTGTCCCCTAACACATGTTAAGCATGGTTAGCATCTTTCCACTGGGCCCTTGGCCAGAAAGGCCCCAGCTGGTGCACATTTCGAATCTGCCAGGGCGTCTGCGCACAGTGACCCCTCTCACGCTGAAAGGCAAAACAACATTTCCATCTTTATCTTTAAGAAGAGGGGACTGGGAACCAGTTAAAAAAAATAAATACAGTGCCGGCAGGCTTTTGTTTTCCTAAAGACAGTGTTTTTAAGAGAGATTTACTTGGCCATGCTGATAAAATCCACTCTCATCAAGTCTGTCTACTATGATCTGGTTTACATCAAAAGGAAGACCCAGAATCCAGGCCCCTTGCAGTGTCTTTTCTCACCCAGAATTCAGAGACCTAAAAATTCTCCTGGAGACTGATTAGAAATAAAAATAAATACTGAGAAGAAAGATGCTTCCCATAGGGAAAAAAAAAGCACATCGGGTGTTGGTGGTGGGTGGGAATTTCTAATACTCCTCAATGTGAAGTTGATTCAGTTTGGCTGCAAAACAGGATTTATTTGAGTTTGTCTGAAATTTTCTGGGAACATAAATAAAGTAAGATTTTAAAGAGCAAGTTTCACCTACCTCTCAAGGGACATAAGACCATTTGTATGAAGGGAGGAGAGTTTTGTATGTCCTAATATTCTGTGGTCAATATAGTACTCTTACGTCATGATTTTGTAGTAGCCTGGGACACAATTTTCAACCACTTTGACTTACAGCTTTCTTTTAAAAAACTTTCCTTACACTATAGAATTTTAAGGTATCTTAGTGGGCTGTGGGCACAGATTATGTCCTAACACGATTGTATATTAGGCAGAATGCTATAAATGATGTTAGGAATAGACAGGTTAGAATAGTTTAACTAAGTGACAGGTAAGTTCCTCCCTTCCCTAAAAGCTCCCCGATAACTGTGCAATGTGAAAATACTCTTAGAGCTAAAACCAGGTAGTTTATCCCCAAATGAACAAAAATGGAAAAGTGTTAATAAAAGTTCCATTTTAGCCAGGGTACTGAATACAAGACATAGAAAGAGGTGTAACTCATCCAAAATATTTCTGAAGTTTAAAATGAAAACAAAATGAACACTTCACTTTATTCCATTCAAGGACATTTTAGTATGGGATGAGTTTGTCTTTACTTGCAGGAGAATACAGTTATAGAGCAGAGAGACCCGTTAACCTTAAAATTCATAAACCATTTACTTTTTGTTATTCTGAAATTTAAAGATCCAAATAAATAAGGCTGGAAGATAGCTAGAGATGGGGAAATTATTTCTGAAACGTATGTTTTCCAGGTGGATTCATTACCAGGCATGTTTGAAAACTCTGCTGTGTTTGGACATGTTTCTGGTTATCTCTTGGGATGAGGAAGCACAAGAGAAATGGTAATACATTGCTTTGGGGAAAAAAAGTCTATCCACAGCCCTCTCGGTGCTCAGCAACTCAGAACATATAACAGCCCTGGAGAATTTTTTTTTTTTTCCCCATGTTAATCCATCATAAAGATGGAATATTAACACGAGGAAGATTTAACTCTTCTGAAAATTTTAATCATTTTTATTTCAGAGAATTATTTTCCCCATTGAATTAAAGCAAGAATGTAACTGAAGGTTGCATAAAGTAGCTAGCAGTTATTGTTGGTTTGTAATGTGTAAATTTTGCAGATGCCAAGCTCTCCAAAACATATGACTGAAAGCCTTTTCCATTTGTAAGGCAAAAGGCCAGTGCTGAGCCAAAAAAATGTAGAGCCTCTAGGGTCTTAAACTTTCTCATTATCAGTCATTCCTTCTCTTTTCTTGCTATGCTTCATCTAGTTCATCTGTCTCAATTATTTCCCACATGAACACGTCTTTTAAGAAATTCTCTTTTGCTTTCCCATGAGCGAGGTTGCCTATAAAATATTTGATGCAGAATCCATACTCCACTGTTCACCCGAGGAAGTGGCTGTCTTAAGTGATCAGGCTTTCCCACCCCTGGAAAGATCACTTGACATGTACCCCACCGTGTCTTCATTTATAATTGTTAGAGCAGGAGAGTAATTTATGGAAGTGCCCTTGACTCACCTCAACAATATGTACTAAATAATCTCAAGAGACATAGCCCTGACCTAGTCAACTGGTCAGTAAAGATTCAATATAGTAAAGATTAAATCTTAGTCTAAATATATAGCTTTGCTTTGTATTATAAAAAAAAAATGTATATTTCAATTTTTCTAACTCATTTTCATTTCTGAGGTAGGTTGAGGTTACCTCATCATCTCTACTGTATAAATAGGAAACTGAAGCAAAGAGAGGTATGATTTGCTTAACTAGTTAGGAAATTGCTGAAAATAGAAATCAGGATTCCTGGATTTTATGTTTTCTCCCTACCTCATGGTACAAGAGCAAGAATGAATTGGTCAACAATTTAATGGTTTGAACTAGTATAAGTACTTGGCTGGAGAGCTTCCTGCCAGACTCCAACAAAAAATGGGATCTCCAAGGTGTACTTGCTCACCCTTCCTTTCCTGGAACTGTCTTCCATATTGCAACTCCCTACACGGTTATCCCGAGCATCCTGGGGCACGGTGATGCATCTAAACATCGTGACCCATGCCACACAGATGAAGGGGGCTAGAAGAGGCCAGCTTTGTCTCTTTAGCCATCAAATGAAGTTGTTCTGAGCCTCCATGCGATAGTATTATGCAGCCAAAATTGGGGAGTCTGTGTGCACCTTTGTTTTTAAAACAAATGGCAGGCTGTTGCACAGCCTGGCTCAACCACAACAAAGAACTGCGGAATCCCTTAGAAATGCACCTTGTAATACAAAGATACTGCTACTTATCACTTAGGAAATACAGAGCAGTTACTTCTGGCATTACACATGGTAGATTATATAAGACATATCAACTGTTTGGGATTTTTCCATTTATTTGGTATGTTATGAATCAGAACAGGGCTTCATGCCTAAGGATCCTTATTATGTAGGAGGTATTGGCGTGAGTCCTAAAATATTTAATCCAGCGAACTATTCACATCTTAAATATAGCAACTGAAAACAGTGATAAGCTAAAATTGGTCTAGGTATCAGGAGAAAAGAGAAAGCATTTACTTGAATAGATGAACATTTTTTTTCTTCTTTTTTTTCTTTCTGAGATTAGAAAATAAATAGCTTGGTTTTTAGTGTGGATAGACAATATTGTGAACATATGTAGTTTCTTCCACTGCACAAATATACTTTATGGGGTGGGATCAGCCAGACAATCACAATGCATTGGACTTAGCTTCCTGGTCAGATAATTAGAGGTCTGGGGTTAAAAGCCCGGAGGAATTGAAGGGTGAGGCCCATGGCATCAGAGGGAGAGGAGGCATTAGCTAGTGAGATGAAAGGTTCTTGAATGTACCATGCTAAAATGTTGTGTACCAGCTGCTGCAGCTGGAGCCTCGCTGGTATATGGGGAACTACCTGCCTTCTTTGGGGGGCTTCTGGGGAACACGGTTTCATAGGGACTCTTATCAACACCAAGATGCCAAAATGCTACTGCTCATTCCATTTTAATTTTTCATTGCTACTTGAGTCTGTCATCAATAAAGGGATTTGAGAAACCCTCGGTAAAAACATAGCTAAGTAAAAGTTTATTTGAATGGACAAAAAATATATTTTAAAGTAAGTTTAGTTCACTAGTGAAGTTAGGGGTAGATAGGTAGGCTTATAGATAGAATGATTTTGGAATATTAAATAATCTCCAGGTGGCATTTACATTTTCCTGGACAAGATTTGTAATCAGAAGACTTAACATCTTTACATTGAATGCAATAAAATGGAAGAGAGAGAGAAAGAGCAAATAATGCCCAGATGTGCAAGAGGTCTCTTAAAAAGTACAATGAAAACACTTGGTAAAGATAAAGAAGGAAGTTGTTTTTTATTACTTTAAGTTTAACATATAAAAGTAGACTGTAAAAAAAAAAGAGTAGACTATATCTCAAAGTTAAGGTAACCACTGGAATGTGCAGTTATAGGTAGTTACAACATGGTGGCTGACTTTGAAATGTCCAGCTCTATTATAATCAAACAGCTAAGACCTACTGCAGGGATCTTGGGAATACAGACTCATATCTAAGAAGCTGCCCTTCACGTATGAAGATGAAGGTGCTAACTCAGGGGTAGAATATCATATGTATTTTTTAAGTTTTTGGAGATAGATCTAATTGATCACTTTCATTGATGATCTCAGAGTTCAAACTCTGAAGCCAAAACACTTTCATTCAAAACCTTGGTACAATTTACAAACTGGGTGTCCTTGGATAAGAGACTTAAACACTCTGTAGCTCGGTTTACTCATCTGTAAAATGAGAAGAGCTGTAAAATTTAACATGTACAGCTTTTGATAAGAGTAAGAGAGATAATATATGCGAAGCAGTTAGAAATGTCCTGGCACACAGTTGGCCTTTAATTAATACTATGATTATTACCTTAAAAATTTATTAATTTGTTTTAGCTTGCTTGGCTATGGCAATTACCATGAGTCAAGTGCACATAACTGATCACACAGGGACTGGACATATGAACTTGACCTTATTTGACCAATGCTTTCAGCAACCAAGCTAGGCATACAAACCAGGCCAGGGAAGGTTCACACTGCACTCTGTCTAGAGTAATGGTTCACAAACTTGTTTGTCTCAGGGTCCCTTTACACTCTTAAATATTATTGAGTATCCCCAAGAGCTTTTGAATAAGAGGGTTATAACAATTGCTATTTACTACCTTGGAACATAAAACTGAGAATTAAACAAATATTTAATTTATTTTAAAATAATAACACACACTATGTAACATAAAACATATATCTTATGGAAAATAATGGTATCTTCCAAACCAAACAAACAATATAAGAAGATTGGTATTGTTTTACAGTTTTGCAATAATGCCTGACAAGAGAAAATATTTAGATCTCATATTTACTTCTGCATTTCATCTTTGGCCATATGTTGTTTTGGTTGAAGTATGTGAAGGAAATCCAGTCTCAGATAGATAATGTAGCTAGAAAAGGAAGGATCTCCTAGGTACTCTGGGAGAGTCTCAGGGATACCCAGGGGTTCTTGGACCACACTTTGAGAGTGGCTGATCTGTAGCAAAGTTGTCAGACTTACTTCATGGCATTAAGGCCGATTACCTACTAAGAATAATTTAGGCAATAGGATTGAGTAGGAAGACAAAGTGTAAGTAAATGCATTGCTGCTATTTTTGCAAAGTACAGACCAGAATTACTCTAATTACTACCTATTTACTGCTTTTACTGCCAATAAAATTATGGATTCTCCCACCAGTTAAATATGTATTTATTGCCTATTCACTACCTTGCTTCAGCCCGCTTCCTAGATAGGCTCTTTCCAAGAGTCCACGTCCACAGTGTCAGAGTTACACTTCTCCAGTGGATAATGCTGTCCTCAGAACATCAACTTAACATTCTTGGAAATGACACGTGAGAAATAAACAACCCATCTCATTGCCAGTGGTGCCACCATATCAGAAAAGATAACATGAAAATTCTTGATAGACAATTTGTCATTATTGTGTAAACACAATTATCGACATGAATCCTGTATCCTGGGAAACTTCTAGCCTGGAAATAATGGTCTAATTTTAGTCACTAAAATGAAAAGTTAGCTAGTACATTTTCCTGTTTAAAATATTTTGAAATATTTAAATATTTAGAAATATTGTGCCTTATTATAAGACTAGATGGTGACTAGAAGGCCAACCATTATTTTAAATATAGTTTACTAAGTATTTCTGACTTCTCAGCTATATAATAGCACTTTATTTTCAATTTAATTCAAATACTCTGTTGATGAGATGCTTAAAATACTCTTTTGAGCAATTACTCTTAATGAGTAATTAATTATGAAGCAATGTCTCTTCAGAGACAAGGATTTGTTTAAAAAATTTTAACAAATATTTATTGAATGCTCAATATGTGCCAGATTCTGATGATCAAAAGATGAGTAAGACACAGCCTGTGTTTAAAAAGCTACAGTATTCAAAGTATAATTTATCTTATTGATACAAGTGTTTTCAAAATACAACAGAATAATCACTGAGTTCTTGAAACATGTAAAATAATAATATGTCAGAGTGATGCTGAATTAGAACACAATATAATCAAGAATTCAAGACTAAAATGTGACACATATCCAGATTTTACAAAGCAATTTTTAACATTATTGACTTCTTCTACTTTTTAAATTAGCTGCATCACTCACGTCACCTGACCAAAGAAAAATGCATTCACTTCCCAACCTTGTTATCTAGAAATGAGTATCTTGAATGTCTACACAGATCTGTATTTCATGTGAGAGCAAAAAAAAAAAAAAAAAAAAAACCTCCTAAAATAAAAGAATTAAAATCTTTACAGATAATTATGCTTAATAAATGATTAATTAGTAACTGCAGATATTTGCCTAATATGTTATGAAATTTGTGTTGCGTAGTCTAATATTTATCAATAGTCTAATTAGAAGATATGATTTAATTCTTAATACTAGCCTTTGCAATATATTTTGCAATATAACACATAAATATTTACATTAGAATAAAGAATTGGCAAATATATATTTTACTTTGTGACTAAAAATGCCTTAGTATTATAAAGAGAATGGCTGTTAAAAAGACAGGACACTTAGATTTTAAATTCTCTTTTGTCTTATAAGTGTTGCTTAGGGTTGATTATCACCCAAATTTATAACTGAGAGGAGGTAGTATCATCACACTGTCACCCAGAGGAAAGCACACTTAGCTGGTAAATACCATACTTACTGCGTAACTAAGTTTCCATTTTAAAACAAGAAACTGTACAGGTAGTTTCAGCAGCAAAAAGGCTGGTTTTGTGACTCCTTTCTTGAGTTTGACTATATGAATTTTCCCACTTGCCCTAAGCTTCCTAAAGTGAAAATCATCAACAATAAAACTGTGGATTCTCACAACAGTCAAGTATGTATTTATTAATGAATTATTAAAAAATCAGACATATAAAATAGAACCCAGCTGAACTGAAGATAGAATATGAAATGATACCAAGAACTTCTATTTGGTATGACAGAGTAACTTCAAAGGATTTAAAAATAATTCACAGCTATGAAGGATCTTATCATTAGCTGCCTCTGAAATGCAAATTAAAATTGTATTAAATTTGGGCTTTGCTCAATATTAGAGTCTAGCTTCTTCATTTTTTTTTTTTTTTTGCCTGATCATTATTTAAGAGCTCAAGTTTAAGAGTTAATTTTTCATCAGTCATTTATGGCAAAACTAGTTCTTTCATAAAGACTTTATTAGCAACTCATGACAATTTCTAAAACTGGCAGAGGTACAAACACTCTACCTTTCTAGACGGTTTGGGCTACAAATGTTTCACAATTAAAAGTTGTAAAATCATTGAAAATTTCTCCCAAAACACAGAATAAGCAATCCTGTAGAAAATCTCTAAACACTACAGAAATCACAAGCCAAACAGAAGTAGCAGGAGGAATATTAATGATCATTTGTGAAAATGTAATTATCTACTATACCCTCTTTGCAAGGATTTTATCCATAGTTCAGCTCATGCAGACAAACTGTTCAGTCTTCCATTCAAGTCAGAGACGAAAGCAGGAGATGAATAATTCTTATTCATTGTCCAAATAAACCCAGGACAGCAATAGTATACGCTACCCTCTATTGTGATGGGACTTGTGTGCGATGTGTCGGGTCAGTACCCTTCCAGAGTCATGCTTAGGGCAGGATAATTTCAAATTCAGTCTGTCATTTTATTACACGTTTTTTAAACAGCATGCCCACCAAAACAGAAAATGCTGCACATATGGGCTGAGATCAAATGCTCTCACCATTTAGTTGATATATTCTGACACGAGGCAGAAACAAGATGGTCTGCTTTTATTTGAGCTTTCCTTTTGGATCTTGGATCTTTTCTTTTCTTTCTTTTTTTTTTTTTAATTAACTCATTAATTCATAAGAGGCCAAATCTTTTCAAGTACATTCTTTAAGATTTGTTATATTTGCACTTGGCTTGAAACTTCCTAGCAATTAGTATTTTTCAAAGCCAAGTCTCACTAGGTCATCAGCAAACATCATTCTGATTATATGTAAAGTTTTCAGTTCTACAACTAATGGAACAGAATGCACAACTGAAATTCAACCTTCAATACAGCTTGTAATTTTTGATGGGTGAATTGATTATTTTTAGGGTGACATAATGTGATTTTTAGGACTCACCTGGCAGCATGCTTATATTACTAGTAAATTATCCTTAACGTCTGGAATTCATGAACAACATTTACATCTTAAAATGAATCTCAAGTTTAATTTGAAAAGGCCTTTCTCTGAGGCACACAGAATATTTGCAAAGTCTCACTGAGATTAAAATTTCATAAATGTCTGCTGTAGAATACAGCAATATTCAGTAAAGGTCATGAAATAATGTTCTTCACTAAAAGATTAACCTATTTCCAAGAATACAGAGATTAAAACTGAATCCATTTGAAATAAGCTTCAAAATTGTGAGAGTTCTCTGAATTGCTTTTTGTAACACTATGAAATGACAGTTCTTTTCTCAAAACCACTAGCACGTCTTTCCTTAATGTGAGAACTAGCACCAATATCCTCATCTTTATGATGTCTTTTGCTAGGCATTAGGACTAGTGCTCACAAAATGCTCATCTGGTGCTCAGGACTTAATATACAGTATTAATAGCAAAGTACACGTGTGAGTACATGTGTGTTCTCATAAGTAGATAAATTGGTTGCTAACTGAAAAGACATGGGTAGAAAGAAGAGATCACATGAAATCTTCAACTATGCCATAATCAAAATAGCATCTTATGATCCCCTCAGAATCAAATATTCAAAATTTTATACATATAAAGCAAGCATTTACCTCCTTTCCCCATACAGTAACCCTTAAGGGGACAATGGATTACTACGCAAGTTTTTAACATTATTAAATGAGATGACATATTTAGATCTATGAACAATTCTATTGAAACCAAAATATAATTACATTCTCCAGCTTCCAGATATCCCATCCCCCATCTACCATTTATATGAGTTTTAAAAACAAACTTTAACTCCACAGTGTTTTCTCCCCCCAACTGTAAAATTCTATACTCCCCCGTGTCAATAAACCAGACAAAGCTGAGTTTTAAAGCTCTCACATTTCTCTTGAGAAAAGTGTGAACATTTAAACCTTACATTCTTGGGTCCACTAGGCCCTTCCTGGACCCCACGCTGCCTGGAGTCTTTTTGCATTTCATTAAGCATCTTCTTCAGACATGCCTGAGCCCAGCACACTCCACATTACATCAAAGGCAAAACGTACCTAGGGTCCAGATGCGAGCAAAACAGAAAGACAGCACAGCGCATTGTCCTACACATATTGGACTCAGGCGATCCGTGGTACACATAGGCTAGCTTCGTTCCTATCTGGCAACATGCATTTTGTAAAAGACACAACTATTCAAGGCCAAGCAGCACTTCTATAAGGAAAATGCATTTCATTCGGAAACTATAAACGCTTACTTGTTCTGGGAAGCTCTCTCCCTCTTCCACTGCCATTCTCTGAGGCCAAATATGAAACCTGATAACTCAATTAGTTAACACTTTGGACTGAGCATCGAGTCTAAAAATATCTGCCCTGGGAAACATAAAGGTTTCCCCTGTGTCCTGGTAAGAAGGTAGGAGCCGGTCAGTATTTTCTTCACTACTGAACTAGGGAGTGGGGATGGGCAGAGAAGAGCAGGGCAGGTAGGTGCCTTGGTCCTTACAAATGATAGAGTAGCTCCCAGAATTCCCCACTGACTTACCATATTTGTGGCCTCCAGTCAAGCTCTGTGCATTTAGTCATGATATGTGGAATACCGAAAATAGCAGGGCAATCAGCTGGGAGTGTACCCTAGCTGCTGGAATCACTCATGAAACCGGCTTTTGTCATTCTGCTTATCAGCACTTTCCTCTGTATGGGGACTACTCTGACATTCCTCTGAAAGACAATACCACCATTTTCTCCTCTGTCTCTGGAATCCAGGCAGGCGTGCCCTTTATGATTTTAATTTCCTTCGCTGTATTAGCTTTACTAGTGAATATATGGATGCATGCACAAGCACACACACGGACACACACACACACATGGACACACACACACACGGACACGCACACACGGACACACACACAGACACGGACACACACACACACACACACACAGTGAAAGCACACTGTACTACCAAGGAGAGTTCTCTTACAAACCAAATTCCCATTTATCCCAGGGCAAATGCAATGCATCTTTTAAAAAAATATAACATCATATAAAGCTCATATGTTTGACCAGAAAAACAAAGCAAAATAAAACAAAATGAAACAAAACCTCACTGAATGCTTTTGGTCAATTTGTTTTTTTCAATTTAGGTATTTTTATTTCTACTAGTTGAATTCAGTTTTTCAGATTTGGGACAGGTAATAGTCATGCAACTTTTCACTAGTCTTACATTACACTTGAGCTCAAGAGTCAACGCCCTAAAAAACCTATCATCACAAGATGACAATCACCCTTTATGTTTTATTTGGGACAGTTCTCATCAATAGCTTCCTCAAAACTGTAAGGCCTGAAGGAGTGTCTGCGGGGGACTGAATTCAACTTTAGGAAGGCCAGTGTACAAGTCCATTTGACACACATTTATAGAGAGCCTACTACATAATTCTAGGCGCTGGGTGAGGTAGATAGAGAAAGACAATGAACAAAATACAGAAATCCCTGCCTTAGATGAAGCTTATGTACCAGCAGATCTGGGGTAGACTATAAGCCATAAATATAATAAATAAGTTATTGAGAATGATCAACAGGATAAGTGCTACGAGAAAAATAGAATAGGGAGGGGGGATTGTAAGTGTGTGTTTAAGGAGTAATGATAATAATGGTAAAATAATAACAATGTATATAGGGCAGGATCTTATATTAATATGTTGAACCACATGAGATTGCCTTATTTATTTATTTTAAGATTTATTTATTTATGAGAGAGAGAAAGCAGCTGGAGGGGCAGAGGGAGAGGGAGGGGCAGAGACAGCATCTCCAGCAGACTCCCTGCTGAGTGTGGAGTCCAGCGCAGGGCTCAAATCCACGACCCTGAGACCGTGACCCTAGCAGAAATCAAGAGTCAGATGCCCACCTGACTGAGCCACCCAGATGCCCTGAGACTGCCATTTTTATAAGTCACATCCGTGTGTCTTCCAGGAATTTCATACGGTCCAATCTAATAATAACATAATCATGGCCATTATTATTTAATAATTATTAAGTACTCTACATGCAAGATACTATGTTAATTTCTTACATTTGTTCTTTTAGACCTCATAGATATGCTATGAAGCAATCTTTCTTCATTTGTGAGAGAGAAACTAGAATTCAGAAAGGTTAAATAACTTGCCAAGGTCACTGGCGACTAAACAGTCAAGACTTGAACCTAATTCCATATTATTCTAAAGGAAAGGTCACACTGGCAGCAAATAAATACAGGTTTTCTTGGCTCTCACTGTGTTTTAAAAAAATTTTTTTAGTTGCCAACATTTCAAAATGGATTAATTTCATATCAAAATCTAGAGTTCTTGTTTAAAAAAAATAATAATGCAAGGATCGGGCAACTCTGGGCCCATGTCTGCACTGGGCCAGTTCCCAGGTATTGAGTGATGGCTCTCCACTTCTGCCCCCTCACTATCTTGCCTTGCTTTGCTTCGCTCCTTGGGTGCCAAGCTACCCAGAGGCATCTGAATTTGGGCCTTTGTCCTAAAACCTGTGCTTCGGATCACAGCACAAGTGATTCCCAAGGGAGTGTGACACCCCAGGGGGGCACATGACACTCAAGGGATTGTGACAGTCTGGGAAAGGATCAGGCATGGCTCTGAAATGCCTGGAGGAGTTTGTTCACTACTGACTGTACATCTCTTTCTTCCCTCCCTCCTGGGTTCACCACGTACAGGGTGGGCACCTGACGTGCTGGAAAACACGCATCAGTGGGAAAAACCAGGAAAACCATCACGTTCTCACTCTGTGCCTATTTCTGGATGGACACACAGTGAGGTGCGCCCAGTGTCATCTCTGGAATATGGCAAGTGTGATCTGCCTGTGACAGACACAAGATGGGTGGGCGACAGAGTCAGAAAGGAGAAAGGTCCCATCAGCTGATGCTCTGAAGATGGTGAGGTTGGCAAATGAAATCCTCACCATCCCCAGGCCAAGCACTGCTCAGTTGAGGGCAAACTCCATCAAACCCCAGGCCACACCCCCAAGCCCAGCTCTTTCCTCTAGAGCTGCAGACATCCTTCTGATAACATTTGTTATATTGCTTGTTCTCTTCCAGGCTGTTCTTTAATGTCTGCGTTAACCACATCTGGTTTATCAGAATGCTGTGGGCCTACGAGTCCATGCCTGTGACTCTGTCCCCTAGATCCTACGGGCAGTCCCTAGTGTCTACAAGAGAAATCAAAAAGCAAGGCGTCTGGCTCCAGGAAAGGCATCCAAGCCCCCTAGCCATCCAGACCTGTCCAGAAGGAACTCATGTCGGTGTTTAATCATGCTTTTTGGCAAAGCGCTATTCCTCACATCTAATTTAGACCTCTCCCACCGATTTCTTCATCCTCGGTCTTCAGTGAGAAGACAGGACACTTGGTTACCTCCTTCCAAATATTCCAGACTGTTACTGAGTTATCTTCTCCCCTCCAGTCTTCTCTTCCCTAGGATAAATAATCCCAACTGATTCAACGTTTCTGTGGAGCTCTTCAGAGAAAAATCCTCTATAATTATATTAAGTAAGAAGAGTAATAATTCCCATAATTGTGTCTTTCAACCCACCCCCTGGCCAGGACATTTTGTTTCCCAAACTAATGCTGCTCATGTCACAGATACTGCAGCTGCAGAAAGGAGAAGCAAGGATGGAAGTGAACATCCCCAAATGGTGAGTCCGGGCTGATATGGAAGGCTGACAGAGCCTGAACTGGGAGTCCGGTGGGTCTGCTGAAAATACTAAATGCTCAATGGTGGGAAATGAGCCATAGCTTTTACCACATCTTATGAGGACAACGGTGCCCTACCTCAAGGAAACCCAATGTTTAAAAAAATATTTTGACATAAAAGATACACAGTAGAGTGAATTACATAATCTCAGAGATCATTTAATCAAACCCCATCATTTTAAAGATAAAGAGATGGAAGCCCACGAGTAGTTCTGCGATGGCATACTATGAATTAAAGATGTCCTAGTGCTTCGAATTCATGATGGGATCCCTATAACAAGCATAAAGACTTAGGGTATTTACATGAGGATTTAATTTGCAAAATGAGATTTAACTTGTGATTTCAAGGTGCACTAATACTGCTCTACAAAGGCAGTGCTCCTGAAGAATGATGGTGTGAGCATTGCTTCTGGTATTTGTCATTTGGGGACTCAGACAAAGGGGCAGAAACTTGTATGAGGGTGTATATGGAAAGAGCTACCAGCTGAGAACAGAGCCTGGTAATACTTTTCTGGGTGGATCTTTAAAATACAGAGCAACTGAGAAGTTATGGTCTTTCCCACCAACTCAGGTTCCCAACTAGGAACCAAGGGTTCAGTGTCTGTGCATGCCAAGCCACCCTGAATCATGAGTCCTCCAGCTGGGACTGGCTCTCAAAGCTCTCCCTGTAAGCAGACAATGGGGTCTGGGTGAGCAGTGTGGATGGAGGACAACACATCCTTTCCAACAGGCTGCTCGCCCTGGGTGAGATCCTCCACACAGCCCTCTGAGCCTGCTGCAGCCTGTGAGCACTCACGTGCTGCTTGCATCTTTGTGTCTCCAATCTCTAACCAAGGGCTCCACACAGATGTGCCCAACCCGGTGTTTCAGGAAAGCAGGAAGAGGCAGAGAGAAACGGAGGATCGGTTGGTACCATCTGCAAATTCAGTGGACTTCAGAGATAATCTCCAGTGTCAGATCCATTTCAAGCAAGGGAAAGAAGGTTTTCGTGGTTGTGCTGGAAGTTCCTGAACCCCCTGCCCCGCCCCGCTTCACAGATCCTTTCGAGACACAGCAAACGTCTAGAGAGTGGCCTTCTCCCACGTGTCCATCCTGAAAGTGGGCCCGCCATATACCAACTTCTTCACTGTGAAGATTAGTTTGTCTTGAGATAAGGGTTCTTCAAACTACAACCTGAGGACCCAGACTGACCTGCTACCTGGTTTTGTGTAGCCCTGAACTAAAACTGGCTTTTATAATTTGGTTGAAATAAATTAAAAGAACAATACTATTCCATGACACGTGGGGATCACATGCAATTGGAATTTTAGTGTTCACAAATAAAGTTTTATTGGAGTATGTGGGAGACTGTATGGCCAACAAAGCTTAAAATACTATCTGCTCATTTTCAGAAAAAAAAATTGCTAACCCCTAATCTAGAGCCAGGGGTTTGGAGGTTGTGTTCCTACGATGCATTTTTTTTTTTTTTAAGTAGGCTCCATGCTCAATGTGGGGCTTGAACTCACAACCTTGAGATCAAGACCTGAGATCAAGAGTTGGATCTCAACTGACTGAGCCACCCAGGTGCCCCACTATGATGCATTTTTGAAAGGCAGTGGAGAATCCCGTGGACCTAGCATGCTGTCTGATTGCTGAGATTGGAAAACAGCAGAAACTCCTTATAATCCAGTAGAATGAATTCACCCACTAGCTTTATGTAACAAAAAATAGCATTATCTTTTTGTGCAATAATTTAAAATATTAATATTCTCTAGCCTCTCTGTGTGTCTCACACACAAAATATTGAGCACTAGGACCTAGATCCTGTAAAATTTTCTCTGTTCAATACTGAACAAAAACACACAG
The DNA here is from genome assembly GCF_009762305.2 of Zalophus californianus. Taxonomy (NCBI): domain Eukaryota; kingdom Metazoa; phylum Chordata; class Mammalia; order Carnivora; family Otariidae; genus Zalophus; species Zalophus californianus. The sequence continues at coordinate 21,832,095 of NC_045609.1, forward strand.
TTTTCAAAAAGGAAAAAAAAACATGATAACAGCATTTACATCATTGATAGGACTCCTGCAAACTCGTAGTAACAAAGTACGCTCTCTCTTTTCCTTGTTTTCCCTTTCTTTCAAGCTGAGACCATGACACAGGCATTGTTCACAGGGAACACATGGAAAAAGTAGCTCATTGAGCCTGTAGGAGGGCAAATGATCTAATCTACAAGGGAGCTTTTAAACAGCAAAGTAATCTGGATTGGCTGTATTTAACATTTTCCACATCTTCATCAGGGCACATTCTACCCTTCTTTATGAGCAGAGAAACAGACAAGATAAAGGATAAAAGAAAAGTTGAGAGACCCAGATTAGTCAGGAGACCCCTGACTTTGGAGGAGCCTGGTTTGGGATGGCTCCAGTGGGGCCATGGGGTCAGGAACTCAACGTGGTGAGGGGGGAGAGGCGGCAATGTGGTCAGTGAGGTGATTCCACATCTCTTTCTCTCTGTACCCAGGGCCTCAAGCCACCACCATCCAAAATCCAGTGATTAGGTCAGGACACACAATAGCTACCTTGGGGGTTACTTTTACTAAAACAAGGGATTCTACCGTGGGAATGATCAATGCAGCAAACTCTCAGGAGGCTTGCTTTATCCCTAACAGAAAGGATACATATTCCTACAAATTCCTCTGTCTGGGAGACCTCTGCCTCCCAATGAGTTCACAGCTTTCTACCCCTACCCATCCATCCCTTGCTGCCCAACCCTGCTATTGCACGCCCTCAAAACCTCGTGTTCCAGGAGAAATGATAGGCATGCACTCAACATACTCTCCCTCCTTTATTTTGCAAATGGTTTTATGTGCAAATGAGGCCAGTAGAATAAAAAAGGGGTCCCGTTGGCAAAGATACAAGAGAACAAATGATGTACGGTAACACATCGCCACCAGCTCGTCATGTACATGCATTCCCAAAGCCTGCATACTTCACAGCAAACAGATTATAAGAGGTGCTGTTCATTAACAACAAAGGCACCCTGGTTTTATGAGCTCAAGTTGCATTAGGAAAGCTAGGTTATTTCTGGACTTCCAAGGCTGTGTTCAGTGTAGCCTGAAGAAACAGAACAGCAAGATATTTCTGCATTGTCATATGCCGTTTAATACATAAACATGAAGCATGCAAAATTCAAAACTGATTATGAAATGATCACTTTTTCCTCCCTTTTGAAGGTCTCCATTGGGTGTAAATAGTCTTAGCTAGGTGAAATTGATTGTGTTTCCGCTGTTGTGCATAACCAAGGCGTGAGATTGGGAAAACATAATGAACTCCAGGGGCTTTGAATAGCCTGAGAACACCACCTTTAAAGATGATGAGCTTACAGCTGCGCGCTCTCGATTTTGACACACTACTCCAGTCGGGTGTCCATAAATTGTGACAAGCATACACATTTCCAAAAATGAATTCGAAGGCCAGAATAACTTGCATAGGTAGTTTCCTCTGCCTTTTGAACACTAACATACTCTGTTTAATACTTGAAGGTAAAGGGAAAACAGAAACAGACCAACTCTTAAAAAAAAATTCTCTATTTGAACCATCAGAAAAGAAGAAACCAAAGGTAAGAAAGAGAGAAATTGGACTTAGGTCTGCAAAATCAATCACCCCACAGGCCAGCCCTTAGCAGTTGTCTAAATTGTGCTTTACCAGGCAGAAATCAATGTGCCCAATTTCTTTACAAATCTTAAGAGAGTTAAAATGCACACGGGCACACATACAGATGCACACAATGATCTAGGTTTCCAGGAATCTTCCAATGGTTATGCAACTCTAATTGCAATGCTCTCATTCTGGGTCTGATTTATGGATGTCAGATTAATATTCACAAGTGAAAGGAAGAAGCTAAGATGCTTTTTCCAGGCACAGCTTTTGTAATGAACATGCACACATGCGCATGAGTGCATACACACACATATATGAGACGTGTTAAATGTGGATAATTCTTTAAAGAACATTGGCTATCTTTTATGAGTGGGGAAACATTAACTGTATTCCAGAAAATTGTTCCTTGGAAGAAATTATGCATGATTTAGATATATTAGGGAGAAGAGTAAATAATAGTTGAATACGAGGAACTAAAAATGCATTCATCAATAAAAGTGCAGGAGACAGAGAACAATTTAATAAATCAACATGACAACAAGTTATTAAGAAACAACTCTAGACTTAGGAGCCCCAGTGCCTACCCCAGATGGACCTGCCGTCTGATTGCTATCACGCTGAGTCCCAGATCCTAACACAAGTAATGCCCAATGTCTAAAATGGGTATAAGTGATAGAATTATTGAAGCCAGCTGCTTTCTGCTGAAAGCATTCTTCTCTAGAAATTCAAAAAGGGGGTAGAACTAACTATCTTCACACATCATTCTCCCTGCAATGTCCTTTTCTTCAACTCTGGAACTCAAAAGACCAAGTGGGGCGAGTCCCATGACGGTCCGCTGCTCGGCAGAGAGGGCTGGCGTGTGTCATGTGCTTTGTTCTAAGGGGTGAGCACACTTAATGACTCCAGCCCGCATTCCAGCCATCTTTAATCTCTCAGGCGGCCAAGGACGAAGAGGGCTGGGAAGCAGCAGGTATCAGAGATGGGAATAAGCACGCCTCCTCTCCTCAAAGTGCCAGACTTGATGGAGAAAGGCCATCTTGTGGTGGTGGTGGTGGTTTAATTACAAAGACTTGTGGAAACATCGCGGCGTCTTTATCTCCGAAACCAGATGGAGGTCTGCTGGCTACTGGCTCAGAAGCAATATGCAGTCAAAACAGCACATGGATGAACTGGGAAGAAAGGGAAGATCACTTGTCCTCCCACGTGCACTGCTCAAGTGGCAGCTGGACAAGAAGACACCCCTTCAAACCGCCCAGGCTATCAGACACACCCGATCTGAATCTTCCTACATCAAACTGCACTGAAACGTAACTCGACTTTGCCACATCATTTAACTTTATATCAACTAAGCAACGGGGGGATACAGAACACAAAAAAGAGACCAGTCCAATTCCCCTAAGGAAATGATACTCCAGTTGGGGGGAAAAAAAAAGTCTGTGCACAAAATAATTTTTAAACATCTATACCTAAACAAATTCTGATATCATCTATTACCTCTCTCTGCTCCTCCCAATTTACGTACCAGCCACATAGGTTTCTTTTATATTCCTCCCAGTGCTAATTTCATTCCTGCCCCAGGGCCTTTCCACTTGCTGTTTCCTCGTGTGGAATGCTCCCTCTGCCAGGTCTTCCACGGCTAGTTCCTTCTTGTCAATGAGGCCAAAGAGTAAATAGCATCAAGCCTTTCCTGGCCACTCAATCCAATGTAGGTCCAAAATAACCACGATGTCACCATTATTTTCAATGTCACATTATTTGACAAATTTCTGATTTGCTAGTTCCTGGTTTGTTTCTTCCTTCCCTCTCAACTCCCACAGAGTTTTATTTGGTAAAAGCACAGCTGTGTCTGTCTTGTTCACTGGTAGAACAAGACCAGGAACATAGTAGATGCTCAATAGATATTTGTAAGTGAATGAGAATAAGCAGAGTTCAGAGTGTGTAGGCAGAAATGAAAGACGGCAGGCTTGAGCTGGCTTTGGAGGGTACTTAAAATTGCTACAGGAGGGGCGCCTGGGTGGCTCAGTTGTTAAGCGTCCACCTTCGGCTCAGGTCATGGTCCCAGGGTCCTGGGATTGAGCCCCACATCGGGCTCTCCGCTCAGCGGGAAGCCTGCTTCTCCCTCTCCCACTCCCCCTGCTTGTGTTCCCTCTCTCACTGTGTCTCTCTCTGTCAAATAAAGAAATAAAACCTTTAAAAAAATGCTACAGGAAGATGAGCAGATCCTAGGCCGAGGGAAAAAGTCAAGCAAATAGAGTTCTGGAAGCATCCTCCATGGGGACAGCCTCAGGGAAGGTGGAGAGGAAAGCTAACAATTATGGAGCTGTTATTCTAAGCCCAGTACTGGGCTAAGCACCCTGCATTTCAGAGTTGGAAAGAATAAATCTCTTTATCCATATAAAGAAGCCTAAACGATGGTACCTGGCACAGGGCTTGGCACAGAGCAAGCCCTCAATAAATGTCTGTTGAATGTTGAAAGTGTCTACTCCCTATCGGTGTATTCACTAATGGTCCAGAAAGGCAGAAGCGAGCATTGGATGCTCTGTTTCTGCACTAAAGGGACGTATGTGGGAAAGGCAGGCACGGACCTATAACCTACTGACACTGTCATATCACAGCAACGCAGCTGAGGTCTCCCAGGGGCAAACAAGGAATCTTAGGACTGGAAGGGGTCTCACAGACAAGGGGACCCAATTTTCCTGAGGTAACAAACCCATACAGGAAAAATGACTTGTCCAAAGTCATAATGTTCATTAGCGGTTTCTACATCTTCCTTCATTAAAGCACTCATTCAGGCTTAAAAACAGTTTTTAAAAAACTCTTATTGCCAATGTTCACAAATAAAGGGATTTCACATAGAAAGCCAGATTTCTGCCTCTTCTTAAAAAAAAAAAAAAAATCAGACACTTTGGCAAAACTAGCCCCTCATTTCCACGTGGCGACAACTGGCTGCAGCTGAGCCAAAGCTGTGACCTTCAGCTGGACCCTTCCCTTGCAGTGTACTCCAGTCCCTGGGCCTGGCCACACCCGACAGTAAGCCCTGCAGCTCCATGATAGCGGGCAATCAACAAGGCCCCACTGAAAACACCCGGGTCCCCCTGCACAAGAGACACAGGGAGGCTCTCGCACGGAAAATCAGGCCTGCAGTGGTTAGTCTCTAAGGACCGGTGGCCCATCCCCCGTTGCACCTCTTTGGCTTAGCACAGCACCAACAGCTGTTGGCTGGACTAACCGGACCGGAAGTGAGCCTACCCACTTTGGAAATGGCGGCGCTCATTCCCAGGGCCGCAGGGCTGACATGGACCGTGGCTTTGCCGGGGTTAACATTACTGTGAGAGAAATAGCCTCAAGAGAGTTTGCAGTCTCAAAGTTACAGCAAACGAGTGATTTTTGAGTAATATGTGAGTCAGAGGAAAAGAAATAAGTACACTTTGGTGTAACAACGATATGAATATAGTAATACTCTAAAAGGGAGTCAGGTTTGAAAAAAAAAATGAGCCTCTCTTAGATGTTCATCGACAGATGAATGGATAAAGAAGATGTGGTATATATACACAATGGAATATTATGCAGCCATCAAAAGGAATGAGATCTTGCCATTTGCAATGACGTGGATGGAACTGGAGGGTGTTATGCTTAGTGAAATAAGTCAATCAGAGAAAGACATGTATCATATGACCTCACTGATATGAGGAATTCTTAATCTCAGGAAACAAACTGAGTGTTACTGGAGTGGTTGGCGGTGGGAGGGATGGGGTGGCTGGGTGATAGACATTGGGGAGGGTATGTGCTGTGGTGAGCACTGTGAATTGTGCAAGAGTGTTGAATCACAGATCTGTACTTCTGAAACAACGCAACCTATTTTAAGAAAAAAGAAAAAGAAGAAATAGCAGGAGAGGAAGAATGAAGGGGAGTAAGTCAGAGGGGAGACGAACCAGGAGAGATGATGGACTCTGAAAAACAAACTGAGGGTTCTAGAGGGGAGGAGGGTAGGGGGATGGGTTAGCCTGGTGATGGGTATTAAAGAGGGCACATTCTGCATGGAGCACTGGGTGTTATGAACAAACAATGAATCATGGAACACTACACCAAAACAAATGATGTAATATATGGTGATTAACATAACAACAAAAATTTAAAAAAATGAGCCTCTCTTGACTCACAGCGTTAACATTTTATGCACAGTTGGAAAAAGTGCTGACTTCCCTTTATCATTAGTTGTCTCTAACCACAGAAAAGGGTAAGCTGGGATACTTAGGTTTTCTCAGTCTGTCCAATGCTTATCTCTTTGCCTGTCCTCCGGGCTGTTCATTTCCTCCTGAACTTCTTTAACCATCAATCACTTCATTGTCTTGAATCTTCAACTGGTCTTGCTTTGACCTTGGCTCTTCCCCTGCAACTCAGCACCTCCATCAAATATTTCTTCCTCTACTTTCAAACCATGTTCATTAAACTCAGCTATGGTAACACGTTCCATGTTCACAAAAATGTTTCTGCAAACAGGAAGTCTCAAATAAACACAAAAATAAATTCAACAGATGACACTGAATAAAGTTTATAAATCACCTCTAATTGATCAGAGCATGTCCGATTTCACCTTCTCAGGGATGTCTATCTTAAAACATTTTAGCTGCACCTCGAGCCCACCCCACCATTACTCCAGCCCGACTCTGTTTTATTTTTTTTTTAAGTAATCTCTGCACCCAAAGTGGGGCTCAAACTCATGACCCCGAGATCAAGAGTTGCATGCTCTACCGACTGAGCCAGCCAGGTGTTTTACTTTTCTTACTGGCTCTAACTGGCTCTTACCTCTATGTGAATTAGTATGTAACTCTATCCATTTATTGTCTATGTCCCTGCTAAAGTGTAAAATCTTCCAGGACAAGAAGCTGCCTGTTGGTTAACACAGCTCCCCTCATATCTAGAATAGTGCCTAATAGTAAATCATTTTTGAGCGGTTGCATAAATAACAATTACTTTTGTGGAGATTCTGATAGGGGGATACTTCGAGAAAACCAAGTTAGAGAGCCAAAATTATCAAAATTTCTTTTTTTTTTTTAAAGATTTTATTTGTCAGAGAGAGAGAGCACGAGCACGCAAAAGCAGGGCGAGCAGCGGGAAGAGGGAGAAGCAGGCTCCCCACTGAGCAGGGAGCCCAATGTGGGACTCAATCCCAGGACCCTGGGATCATGACCTGAGCCAAAGGTTTAACCAACTGAGCCAGTCAGCTGTCCCAAAATTATCAAAATTTCAAATTAGATAATTTTAATCAGATTTTGTCCAGTTAATGTGTTTGATATAGACAGACATATTTAATGCTAGTGATATTACCTGAATGCTTATGATATATTCCAGAAACTGCATAAGGCATAATGTGTTCATTTTCCCAATTATTTTTCATAACATCATAGAAAGTCACTGTTGTTCTGTAAGTGAATGGTGCAAGGTGTCTTTATTACTGTGTTATTCTGGGGAGAGAAGAATCTGTCGAGCACTACATCCAACAGGAGTTAACCAAATTAACCCTTAAAATAGCCATTTTTCAATTGTGTTATGTAAACAAAGCCAGGTCTGAACCAGACAAGTCTTGGAAATATGTGTCATATGAGTAATATGTGACTCACCAGAAAAGGAATAAGCATATTCCTGTGCAACAGTCACATGACTATAAAACTATAAAAGCATAATCAGGGCTGAAAACAGGAGCCTCGCTTTCCCTGGGTGAGTAACATTTCATGCAGGAAGCGTAGGCCTCGCCGACTGGAGGTACAGGCTGCATGTGAATGGGGCAGGGCCCACCCAGCTCCCGCTGATAGGTAGGCGGCTCTTCTAGACCATCAGGGAGCCATGCGATGGGTGGGTCTTCTAATATTTCAAGAAAGGATGTAAATCTGGATGTTTTTGAGTGCAATTCTCCATTTTTTTTTCACACTGGCGGCTAATTTGAAAATTAGAAATACATGATGCAGGACTGATCTGAAAGGAAAGCACCCGCATTCCAGATGAGGGCTGTGTACAAAAGCTATGTGAGTTTACTTTAAAGGTAAAGCTCTTCTGCTAGTGTGACTTCCGAGACCACACAATTATAGCAACATAGAGGAAATGATGATACGACTCACTGATTAAGGGTAACTTAAATTAATGCAGAATTTTCCTGTTTATAAAGCCTATTATCCATCCTGTTCTTGTACCCGTGCATCAGGGTCTAGCACTGTGTAAGCTGGTGGAGGGTGGGGGTGGGTACACAAGAATTTCGAACAGTCACAACCACTGAGGCCAGAGGAGGAGGGGAGACAAGACATTGGTGCAAGAAAAAGTTAAGTAATATATATGAGTTCTTTGTCTGATAAACAGAATGGACTCCCTACCTGGCATTGTTTTTATTAGTATTTCCTAGGATATGACCTTGTTTTTATTTAAATCTGTCATGAAGGTGTTTCTGTATTCCGGTGTTTTAAAATCTACTGTTTCACTAGGGTGTGCAAATAAAATACACAAGATGATTGCTTGTTTGACCCAAAGGATCTGAGGACCTTCCAAGAACCCAAAATTTCTGGCACTGAACCCCAGTGGGAGTCCACTAAGATTGCAATAATTCTGATATAGATTGATGAAAATGTAAAAACACGTTCCAGAATCCCTGTGATTTTTGCCAACATCACTGTCAGAAATGAGTCATTCGTGAAAACACTAGTAATGAAAATGGACACGAAGGAAGTTGTCTAAAAATCTCTCCACCTGTCACTGTGGAAAGAATGCTTGGTACAATTTAATTTGGAGATTTTGTTTCACTGGTTTAAATTTGTTCCACGGAATTTGGGAAAGTTCTAAACTAAAAATAATATACTGTTGCCTCCCCCTAGCTTTCCTTCTCAGCTGAGCAATCCGCAGCAGTTTTATTGAGCTAGGCATGAGCTGGCTCCATTTATCAACCATCCTCTCCCTAACTAGCATGTTATTTTAGGTGTTCCAGCAAAATTCTCCAATGGCTATTATGAGCAAGAAGGTGATAAAGCAGAATATTCCAATGGTGATACTTCAGGATTGTTGGAAACCTCCCCAGCTTTCACTCTATATGCTAAGAGCGGCTAATTCTGGTGGAAATGTGAAGAAAAGCTTTTGATTTTCTAATTTACTCAGTCTCTAGGATTTCCAGAGACTGAGGGCTCCCTTGGCATCAAAAACCAGCTAAAATCAAGGTCCCCGGCCACAGCCCCTGTGGAACTCCAGGGGGACTGGAGAATTCTCCCAGCTTGATGGGGTGCAGGGCACACTTCAGAGTATTTGGATTCTTCTAAGTTGCCATTAAGGCAGGTTCTGGGCAGCTGGGACATCACCCAGTGAAAACTGTTAACTGTGAGGAAGGAGAAACAGAACAAAAAAAGCTATGTAAATTTATGATTCCTTAACAAACTAGATGCCTTTATAAAAATGGAGTGGCAGCGAGTGTCATGGTTTAGTGAGGAGGTTCAAAGGCCAGACTACCTGGGTTTAAAATTTGCTCTGCTCCTTCCAGGGGTGCCTGGGTGGCTCAGTCGGTTAAGCGACTGCCTTCGGCTCAGGTCATGATCTCAGGGTCCTGGGATAGAGCCCCGCATCGGGCTCCCTGCTCAGCGGGGAGCCTGCTTCTCCCTCTCCCACTCCCCCGCTTCTGTTCCCTCCCTTTCTCTCTCTCTCTAATAAATTAATAAAATCTTTAAAAAAAAATAAAATTTGCTCTGCTCCTTCCTACTTCTTAATTTTGAACAAATTACTCAGCCTCTTATTTCTTAGGTTTTTTTTTTTTAATCTTTAAAATGAGGACTATAATAGTTTTACTTCATAGGGATTTTGCAAGAAATGTGAGTGTATGTAAATATATGTTAACATATACAAAGGGGTTAGTTAATATATTTACAGTAAGTATTCAACAAATATTAGTTACAATCACCACTATTAATGTTTACAGAAAGGAAGAGAAAATCCTTTTACAATTATCTGATTAAAAACAACAGAGCCGGGGCGCCTGGGTGAATCAGTGGTTAAGCGTCTGCCTTCGGCTCAGGTCATGGTCCCAGGGTCCTGGGATCGAGCCCCGCATCGGGCTCCCTGCTCTGTAGGGGAGTCTGCTTCTCCCTCCCCCTCTCCCCCTGCTTGTGTTCCCTCTCTTGCTATGTCTCTGTCAAATAAATAAATAAAATCTTTAAAAAACAAACAACAGAGCCCTGTCTCATTCACATCCATATCATAAATATAGCTTATCCAGCCATCCAGCCATCCATCCCCATGTATTATAGAGATTTTCACATGGCAGGGGCAAATTGCATCCATACATCTGCATGCTCAACTTTATTGAACACCTGATATGTACCAAGTAGTTTGCCTACTCAAGACAGTCCTACATAGACAACCTTCTTCAACCAAACACACGCCCAGCACCCCCCATCCTCCCTAGCCAGCTTATTCTTTTTCCATAGCACCTGTCACCTTCTTCCATATTATATAACTTTCTTTTTTATGTGTATACTCAAAAAATCATTCACTGAATAAAGTTTAACTTAATACTCATGGCATTTCTACAAAGTAGATATTACTGTCCTTTTCTGATAAATGAGTTAACTGAGGTTAAAAAGGTTGCCTGAAGGGGCACCTAGCTGGCTCAGTCAGTGGAGCATGCGATTCATGATCTCAAGGTTGTAAGTTCAAGCCCCATGTTGGGTGTAGAGATTACTTAAAAATAAAATCTTAAAAAAAAAAAAAGGTCACCTGATATAATATTATCAGCTACATACTGTGCTATAGTTATGGCCCCAAACATCAGCTCATAAAAGAATTCTGACATATTCATATTCATAAGGTCATAAAAATACATAAAATCTTTAAAAGAAATGTCATTTACCATGTGAAGTTTACACAAATAATTTACCTTTATCTGGATTACCTGAACCTATTTCATATTTTTTTTAATTTAAAGATCTTATTGGTTTTATTCAATGATTCATGAATCAGACATCATCCAATCTAGTACATACAAAGGAGCTCAGAAGAGCAATACAAAGTAAAAGAAAGAGTTGTACATGCAGAAGGGAATGGGAACAAGGAAGTTATACTAGGCAAAACAAACAAACAAACAAACAAACAGATTGGTTATTGCAAGGTTACTTTCCCTGGAGGGACTAGCAGGGGTTCATCAGGCAGCTGACCTAACTAGTGTTGATCAAGAGATTCCCGATTGGCTTGTTTAAGACTCCATTTCTGGGAGAGCTGAAGCCGCCCTTAAGTCTTGGTGACTCAGGGCTTAGGATAAGCAATTCCATTTTGGGCCTGTTGTCTTGTTTTGTTTTTTAATTTTTTTTACTATTTTTTAAATTCAATTAGTTAACATAGAGTATATTATTAGTTTCAGAGACTATTTCATATTTTTAAATCCTATCTACTGAATATCCAATTTTATAAATATCTAAAAACCTTCTTTATAATTTACATTATACCCACATAAAAATGTAATAGCCTAAAATTTAAATTTCTAAGTTCAGACTCTCAAATCAATGACATCAGATAATGGGATCAACTATCTCACAAGCCTAAGCCAACACAGCTCTGAGTTACTGCATATCCTTTACAACAATATGTGAATTGTCTCAAAGAAAGACTCTTTGGTAATATACCAGAACAGGTTGTAGTAGCTTTCTGAATGCTGAAAAACAGAATGCAAATTCTGTTTTTGTGTTTTTGCATATGGGCATTGGGGGGGGCATTCATAACTCAAAAAAACTAGAATGTCAGGAAAAAGAAAAAGTTGTCCCCCTCCCTGCCCCCTCCCTTTTCAAAATGCTGATACTTAAATATTTGGTTTAGAAAATTACCAAATACTGTGATAATTTATGGAAGAAAACAATCCTCCACCTAAGAAACACTAACAATTACCCCAAGTTCCCATGGCATTTAAGATCAGCGTGCACCTAAGTGGGAAGTCATTTATTGCCACAAGTTCTGAAGAACACTGCAGTAATCAGCAACATGGCCTCACAGAACTTAAGTACTTGGTCGTCAAGCTTGCACTCTCGTTCATCCATACAGAAGGGCGGTGAGCTGGTGTTCTTAATACACACAATTACCAACTCCTTCAAAATATTACCAGACTGTATAGTAAATTCCTGCCTTTGGAAAAAAAAAAAAAAAGCACTATATGCAGGCTGTTCCAATAGTTACACATTTGTAGAGGGCTCTTTATAGTTTCCAAGGCTTTGTGACATTTATTACTTCATTTATCATCACTAGTACCTGAGATGGGAGGTCCTCCGTGCAGCTGCTACAATCCTTCTTTAATAAACAAAGAAACCAATCCTTAGAGAAATTAACAACCTTTCCCCAAATCAGGTGGCTGGACTGGGTTTGAGTGGACTAAGCTAGGTCTTTTAATTTCTAATATCTGCTATTAACATAGTTCCCCATCACTACAATGGAGACAAAATAATGCAGTAAATGCCAGGTTGGGGAAGAACAACTGGATGGAGATGTATAATTTATTATAATGAAATTATGTCTTCCATGCTATTCCCAATTTTTAGTATATTAATATATATTTTGCTTAAGCCTCCAGCTTTGCTCTAACATGCATTCCTTTATTGATTCAACAAATATATAACAATCATTTACTAGGTGTCAGGCATTGTGCTCACTGCTGGGCTACACAGTGAACACAGCCTTGCTTCCAAGGAGCCTACTTTCCTGGGGGATATATTCCATCCACGATTAAGTGGCAAAGTCTTTGGAGACGTAGCTATACTATGAAGAAATCTTTCTCTACTTGACTACAAAAAGCTATGGTCTTCAGATTTCCTAGATTTATAGTATATTGAGTAGCCCAAGAGTTCTACCTCTCTGTTGTCTATATATCATACCTATTCATTACTGATGGTGATTAATCATAACGTAAAGACTCTTCTGTATTCTCTTCCTCCTCATTCCAACTCCTCTGGACCAGTGATTCTCAACCTGGTGCTCTAGAGGAATTTCTAGAGCAAATCGACATCATTTTCCTTCAGCCTTTGATGCTTCCTCTCTGCATATTGATTATGCCTACCTAAGGCTCTCCTTCCTTAAATGCCTTAATGTGAGTTTCTCCCCAGTTCGGCAACTTATCTTTCCTAGGCTAGCAAAGGAGCCAGGCCCTGTGCCTACCTTAGTGGCAGTGGCCCTACTACCGCCTACAATTTCCCTTTGGAGTGGCCCGGAACCATGTGTGTGACTTTAACTCGACTCTGCCCCTTATTTCACCCACTCTGGATACCCTTTACCGGAGAAACACAAGACTGGATAAAGAACAGAAGTATACACTGCAGCCCTCCTTGGGCTTGTATTCCAAGCATCAACTTGTCCCAAGTCTGCTGCATGCAGAGCACTGGAGAGTCTCGGTGCTCACAAAGATCTGAAGGGAACAGACAGGATGTGGCAAAACCTATAGAGGTGGCATTCCCTGTCTATTGTGGGGAGGGCAGTGGAGTTGAGAGAGGTTTATTGGCTGCACCCACTGTGAAATACCACTGAACAGGGTGTACTCAATCTGTGGGACATAATCCCTCCCCATCCCATTTGTTGTTATTTATTTGACAGAGAGAGAGAACAAGCAGGGGGAGCAGCAGAGGGGGAGGGAGAAGCAGGCTCCCCGCTGAGCAGGGAGCCCGATGTGGGACTCGATCCCAGGACCCTGAGTTCATGACCTGAGCGGAAGGCTTAACCGACTGAGCCACCCAGGTGCCCCTCTCTATCCCATTTGTAAGAGTGGTTTCGTGTGAGAGTAATTCAGAATCTCTAGTGGGCATGTATAGTGACAAAATCCTCCCAGCATGCTCCTCTGCAATGTCCCCAGGCTTACTATAATATCCTATTATAGAGAAATCTTCCATGCTGCCTAACTAAAGTCAGGATAATACATACTCTTCTGAATACAGAGGTATTATTTTGAATATTAAATGTGGAAAGGCATTTAAAAAATAGAGGAAGCATTATACAAACCTAATAATGATGCTATGAAAATGCACAGCTTATGTCTCGGAAGCTCTAGTATACTGTGGGACATACGATAGGTAAATATATAAACCGACCAGAGCAGGATATTTCACACTTACTCAGGGCTCACTCTGCGCCAGGCGCTCTGCTCTGTGTTCTGCATGTATTAGCCCACTTAATTCTGCAATGATCTCATTAGATAGGCACTGCTATTTCGCAAGCGCAGGTGACGTTAACGAGGTCACGGAACGCTGCCCAAGGTGGTGCCGCTGGTGAGCTATGGAGCTGGCACTGAAGTGGGCAGGCTGAACTCAGAGCCCAGGCCCTCACCTCTATGCCCCCCCTGCTTCCTTGGCTGCCCCTTGTGGATCATCAGGGGCATGATGCCAGTTCATTTACTGACCCTGACAGTAATTTTACTTATTCAAAGTGGTCCTGGCAATTGCAAATTTATTCTCAAAATACCTACAAGAACAGGTGTGTTCCTGTAAAGCTGAACATGTACACCTGTTGGGGTGGAAGAGGTAGAAATAGGCAGACTTCCTCATTAAAAATGATCCGTTAGAGTTTCTCTCCATCTTTGTAACATAGCATCCTCCTGTGGTAAGCTCCTGTAGCTTAAACCAGGGGTTTTTGAAATCCCCAGAGGGCTTTTTCCTAATTGTACAAATATTTAAATAGCAAAAATGTTTGGTTTGGAAAACAACTGCAGTCATCATCTCCAAGAATTCTATGGAGTGCCCTTTCACACCTTCACCCCCAAAGCCTTTTCTCATGAACCATTCTTTTTTCCCCATCTATGCAACTCATCCAGCAAATATTTTTTGAAGGTTGACTGTTTCCAGACTCTCTTCTAGGCACTGAGGGTACAACAGCAAACAAAACAAATGAACATTTTGTTCCTCGTGGACGTACATTTAATTGTCTGAAGACAAACAATTTTAAAATGTTGAATATTATACTGTGTCAGAGTGCAATCCTACGGACAAAAAAACAAGTGGATGAATTTTGAAGGTAGATCTGCTGACTAGTTGGGTATGAGGTATGAGAAAAAGACATGTGTCGAGGCTTTTGACCACAAGTACCCCATAAAATTACTCACTTACTGAGGCAGGCAAGACCATGAGAAGCTCGGGTAAAGATCTGAGGTAAAGATCTTGAGCATGGTTTGGGACATGTTAGAGTTGAGAAACCTATTTGATTTCTGCCTTAGTTTGGGTTTCCCCACAAGCAGTCCCTGAGACAAGTATTTGAGTGCAAATAGTTTATTTGGGAGACAATCCCAGAAAACACTGTAGGGGATTGGAGAAATGTGACAAGTATAGGAAGGGCTCCATGTAGATTATACTACCAAGCCAGCTGACGCCATGGGTAAATGGAGCTCGATCTCTGGGGAACCCTGGGAAACAGAACATACCTCTATGCAGGGGCACAGAAGTCCCTAAGGTGAGGGAGCAGAGCATTTACCTGTCAACCTCTATTAGGCACTGGTTGAAGGGTACTCTGAGAGAGAGTTAACTCAGCTGCATACATGGGCCAAGTAGGCCACAGAGACTCTAGCAGATGAGAAGTCTTCCGGCAAAGTCATAGAAGTTTGCAATTATAAGTCAGGCCATATGTTAATTAACTTGAATTTAAATAAACTCTTGGATTAAAAAAAAAAAAAGAAATCAGGCCAAAATGCACAGTTCTGAGAAAATATGGAGGGGGCAACAACATTGTCTAACCCCAACATGCAAATGGAGATTCTGAGTAGGAGACTGGATATGTACGTCTGGATATAAATTTGGGGGTTATCAATATATTGATAATTTTTTTTTAAGCCATGAGACTGGATGGGATCACCAAGGAAGAAAGGTAAATGGAAAAGGGATGTCATCTAAGGATTGAGCTTAGAGGTATGACAACACTTATAAGTTGGAGAGAGAAGGAAGGATCAGCCAAGAGAATAAGAAAAGGTAGCTAGCAAGGTAGGACGAAAACCAGCAGAGAAGGTTCCTAGAAGTGAAGCAAGTGTCTCAAAGAGAAGGAAGTGATCAGATGTGTCAAATGCCAGATCAAATAAGAAGAGGACTGTGGACTACAGGATTTCACCACACAGAGGTGTGTGTGTCCTTGTACGAGCAGTGCTGCTCCAGTGGTCAGGGAGATGCCTGCCTGGAGGGGGCTCATGAGGGAGGGAAGGGGAGGCTTCGGGAACAGCTCTTTAGGAGAGCTTAGCAGTGAGGGGGGACAGAGAAATGAGGTAGAAGCTAGAGGAAGACAGGGGACAAAAAGTGTTGTTGTTCTTTTTTAAATGAAAGGAGAAATTGAACACAAGAGTGCTAATTGAAAGTACCCACAAAGGAGAGGAAAACTAACAGAAGGAGAAGGGAGAAATGCTGGACTGAGGACCTATGGTTGGCAAGAGCAGAAGGATCTAGTGCACACATCAAGAGGAGAGCCTTAGATAGGAATTCGGACAGTCATGCCAGGATGCAAGAAAAAGCAGAAGCAGCAGGTGAGTAGGTGTCGTGGTAGGGACTCCTCAGTATGGTCATAAGCTGACAGTGTTCATCTGGTTCTCCAGCTTAGAATTCTCCTCCCGTAAACTCTGGAGACACCAGTCGCCAGGAAGAAATGTCTCCTTCGTGATGATAATGTTGCCCCAATTCCCTCATTCCGTGTCTGATTCCCAGTGGCAACTCTGCCTGATGGAGCTGTCATTAAGTCACTGAACTTTTGAGCTGGAAGGGCCCTAAGCAAAGGGTGTCCTCCATCCCCTCTCCTCATATAGTCTATGCAATCACTCTACAACATTTTCAAGAAGTGGCCCGTCAGCTTCCGTTTGCAATCTTCTGGAATGAGGAACACAAAGGCCTTTATGTCTTCTAAAACCTTTTTCTTTTCTTTTCTTTGCAGAGGTCTCACTTTGTCTTCCCACCCATATAATCTTTTTCTACCCCCACAATTCTGGAATATTCTCTATACCACCAAACAATCTATCAATTATGGTTATTTGACTACCAAAAATATAAGCTCAGTGAGCAGGAAGACTTTGTCTATTGTGCCCACTGCTAGATCCACGGTTCTTAGAAGAGCACATACTAGGTGCTTCATAAATACTTGGTGCATACCAAAATGAGAGGCTTCCTGGTAACCTCTCAACTGAGGTAGGTATTTCTGCTGTTCGATGAACACCTCATATGCATACCACAAGCTCCTTTCTCGCACCTTGATTATCTCTTGGTTTAGCTTTCACCCATTATTACTGCTCACAGTTGTGCCCTGCCTACCCAGGTAAAATGGTAAGTATTCAAACCAAGCTGAGACCAATCAGACACTTTCTCCTAGACATGTGAATCTTAAAGACAGTGATAGAGAGTCTTAAGTCTTGTTCAGCTTTATCCATTCCAGAAGCACCTAAAGAAGAGCATCTAAGACAAAGGTTCCTATAGTTCCTGATACCTGGGCCCTGCTTCCTGCCCACCACAAAGGCATAGGATGCACGCCTGTATCTGGTTTTCCTCTCTGTGGTTGTAAGAGCATATCATTTCCGTGGATTGTGGGTAGAAATTGCAAGTCAGGGGCACCTTGGTGGCTCAGTCATTAAGCGTCTGCCTTCGGCTGAGGCCATGATCCCAGGGTCCTGGGATTGAGCCCCACATCGGGCTCCCTGCTCCACAGGAAGACTGCTACTCCCTCTCCCACTCCCTCTGCTTGTGTTCCTTCTCTTGCTGTGTCTCCTTCTGTTAAGTAAATAAATAAAATCTAAAAAAAAAAAAAAAGAAAGAAAGAAATTGCAAGTCATTTTCTGGCTGGAGCACTGAATCACCAGGATGACACCCTGCAGGACTTTCTTTCCCTGCTGCCACAAACCATAAACGTTGGTAAGATGGTTTGAAATAGCTCTGAGGGGCAGGTTTTCACACTCTCCACCTCTGACATATAGCATGGACGACAGACTTTGGATTCTCTGTGGTTTTCCAATCTTTCCTAGAAGACAGCTCGGATATCTTCCAGTAAGTTACCTATTGCTCAAGAAAGACAAAGCTGGTGCCACTTTGTTGCACCCTGCAAAAGCTTCCCTGTGTCATTTCAGTTAAGATCAAGGGTAAAGTTCTGCTTCTTGCCTTGGAAGGTTTCTGCCAGGAGCTTGTACTTTACCTACCTACTTTTACTTACAGATCTTTCTCTATCCTGATGTGGGAATCTATCCTTGCTTTTTTCTTGCTTGTGATGTGTAAGTATTTGGACTTGAGAAGCTATTTTCGCCCCTCTGGTCTCTAATATCACACCCCTCTTCTCCTTTCAGTCACAGACAGGGCTCCCCCAAAACTCTCCTACCATCACCACCTGTGATATAAGGATCAGCCAATCACAGAACCACCTCCCCTCTCCCTGAGCCTCCTGCTGACGCTGTTCATGGTTTATATGAACAGGTAGAAGTGGACGGCCTCACTGTCTTCACTCCCAGTTTAAAAAGTAACTTTCACTGGGGCAGAGACTGAATACATTTATTTTTGTCTGAGCATATAGCTTTCATACAAATATTCATGGAAGGGGAGGGAGCTAGGAGTAGCTACACCAAGTGATTTAACTATGGGGTTAATGGAATGCGAGCTGTCAAGTCATGGCCTCTCTCCCTCCTGTGCCCGTTCTTTAATAGGTGCTCATGGTGCTCATACTCAGCGCATGCAATGGGTTTAACAAATAATTATTTAGGGGAACTGTCCTCTCTCTCGTCAGAGCTCTAGGGAGGGGGGAAAACAATTTTCTCTTAGGTAGGACAGCAAGCTCTATTTTTTGTTTGTTTTTCTAAGTGGTTAGATACAATACATATTAGTATGTAAATTTAGAACAGTGGGAAGGTTGGTAAATACTGCCTTATACAAAACCCTTTTTTTTTTTTTTTTTTTGGTACTGACTCCCACATTCTACTAATCTTTTTTTTCCCCTCCATAGAGTGAAGCAAGACAGTCCATAAGGGCTACACAATCTTCCAGATCCAGAGTCCCTCTTTGTCCCCTTTAAAGGTCCAGAGGAGAACAGGGGTGAGGATCCAAGGGAGCACCGTGGGACATCTTAGAAGTAAAAGAGAGGCTCAAAGGCTGTGCTGCCTTAAGTCATGGAGTCTCCTGGCTCTTCCATGCCTCCTTCCTTTTGTCTGATGTCTTTTGAAATCTAAAGAGCATCACAGGATAAAGGCTAAAATATGTCCGTCAAAATCAATTGGTCACATTAAAAAAAAATGCCAGTTCTCCAGGACCACCTCTTGGCTATTTGGACTTAGCGGGCCTCGTAAATGGTATTGTTAAAGCATCTTTCAGGAAGTCTGGGCCCTCAGTCAGGTTTGTGAACAGCTACTTTAGAGTCTACTGATTGATTTTCAGAAAGGTGTGTGTGCACACAGAAGGGTGGTGAGTTTGGTTATATTTTAAACACACTTTAACCACAATTACATGAACTCTTCAGTGAATCCTCTCTTTAAAAAGAATTCTTTCTAAAAGGTGTGCAATGAAGGAGAGTGAGAGGTATAGGCTTCCAGTTATGGAATGAGTAAGTCAGAGATATAAGAGGCACAGCACAGGGAATAGAGTCTCTGGTATTGTAAAAGCGCTGTATGGTGACAGATGGTAGTCACCCTTGTGATGAGCACAGGGTAACACACGGACCTGTCAAATCACTATGTTGTGTACCTGAAACTAATGTAACATTGTGTCTCACCTACACTTCAAGTGAAAATAAATAAAAGGTGTGCAGTCATCTTTAAATCTACCTGTTTTATCTCTTCAAATTTAGATTTAATTCATTTAAAGTAGATATTTCCAAGATAAGAAATTCAAGTCTATTCAGCTATGATACTTCTGAGAGACAATTGATGAAACAATGTAAGTGAATACAACAAGAAATAAACGTCTTTATTATTAAAATGTCATTTTTATACCCCATATACCTCTTCTGTAACCCCATATACCTCTTCTGTAGTCTTATGTAGGTTTATGAAATCAATTATAAGGCAGTATCAATTTTAGATCATGAGACAAAGATGGAGTTAAAAGTACTCATTGCTAAAGAAATTATATTAAATGCAGACAAAGATTTGCCAGTAAATGTTCAATGCAACATTATTCATGGTAAGGAACAATCAGAAGTAATGTCTAACAATAGAGTAGTGGTTAAATAAAAGAACTACATCCCTGTGATGGAATATGTTGCAGGCGTTAAGTCAATTATTTCCAAAAATGAGAATAATTACTTCTATAAGTATTGCAACAGTTAAAATGTCAGCAGAGGAAAATCCCACTGTAAAGTTAAACCAGCCTCATTAAAAAAAAAAAAAGTCACCATATCCGCCACACAGTGTCATTCACCAGTCTTGTCTGTGATCCAGAATTTGTTTTCTGCTTCCCTCACTTCCACCAGGTGAACACACACAGCTCATTCCTTTTGATAAACACATTAGCCTGTCCCTGAGTTAGCAGGGGCTAAGAAATAAACCTTATTTTTTCAGGAGATTTAAAAAATAAAGTTCATATTCTACATTAAAATATACTGTTTTATCACAACTATCAATTAAAACTCAAGAGTGACCTGATTACATTCAGATATGAATACTGAATGCATCTTACTTCTGCAGAGAAACCACTTGAACAATAGTACATCAAAAAGAAGAGACTGGCTCATCTCCCCCTTCATCACAGATAGGGTCACTGCCTTCTTTCTTTGTAAACTACATATTCAGTCTCTTAATTACTCATTCGAACAATTCACAGCAGCAGGAAATGTATCCATGTAGGTAACTCAATTTCTTTTTGTTGCAGCCTAAGCTAATTTTCTCTTGTGCTGAGCTCAGCATAAATGGACATCATCTAGTTACCATTCCTCTCATGATTAAAACTAATTAAGACACTCCTCCATCTCTGCCATTACAAACACATGCAAATGGGCCTGTTCCCTTAATGCTCTGCTCCTAAATTGAAAGAAAGTATAAAGAAGCAATTCAGGGCTTTATGCAGAACCACTAGGGATTTCCTGTTGTAGACATAAGCAGCTTGATTATACACAAAATACATTAATACAATATGGAGAGAAAATGATGCCGTGGTTTTCCTTTAGAAATTTACCTTAAATCAAATACATATTCATTTAATCCAAGTACGAATTTCGCGAAGCCTGTGTCTGCAGATGTTGGCGCCACCGCTCTGATGCAGGCATCTGGTACATATAGTATGTGTTCTTTTCTGACTTCTAGAATGATATTTACCCATTTCTGCCAGTTGCCCCTCTTTGCAGTCACCTCATAGTTGGCCCAGCTAAAGGGACACATGGAGGGGGAACAGAAGGGAAGGGCAAGGCTGCTTCAAGTGGCAACTGTCAGTATGGCCACATTTGCTTGGCAGTAGCTACTGAGATGGAAAAAAAGGAACACAGGCAGATGCCCAGGAAAGACCCAATATAGACATATAAATAAAAGCACTCTTTTCTAAATTCTAAACCATATTAAATAGAGGCATTGTTCTATTTTGATAATTGCCTTCTGCAACGACGAGTCTGAGGCTGCTGGCTGTGTCCTGCCTCTGGGGTGTCTGCAAATGCCGTTTAATTTCGACCCTTCCGAGAATCGGAGATTTAAGATAGCATCAGAGGAATCACTGAACTGTGCAAAGTGCTTACAACACAAAGAGAATGGAGCTGCTGGAAGAATAAAGAGAAATAAGAATAAACCATACCATTCCAGTGTTATAACTCTGAGCAAATTTCAGGCTTATGTGGGCAAGGTCTATTTATTTATATTTTTAAGATTTTGTTTATTTGACAGACACACAGCAAGAGAGGGAACACAAGCAGGGGGAGTGGGAGAGGGAGAAGCAGGCTTCCCGCCGAGCAGGGAGCCCAATGCGGGGCTCGATCCTGGGACTGTGGGATCATGACCTGAGCCGAAGTCCAACTGAGCCACCCAGGCGCCCCAGGGCAAGGTCTATTTAAAGTATGTATACACATATATACCCCTTGCAGGATCTGAAGCATAAAAAATTAGACCTAGAGATTTTTTTTAAAGGCTTTTTAAATCTTTTAATTCTGATAACTCTAAAATGGGTCATGTGGTTATACATCTGCAGTCCCCAAATCTCCATAGGGTATTTAAAGTAACTTTTCTACAGAAAAGGCCAAACAAGACACAGATGTTCTGCTATATTCTGAATCTTGGATACTATTTAATTTCTAATTATATTACTCTTTTCTTTACTTCCATCAGTTGTCCACTAATGATGTATAACACATATTGTTTAGCTGTGTTTTGTTTCATTTCCTTAGCTCAGAGCTCACTGGAATTTCAAAAGAGAGCGGAAATTAACACTAACCTATAAAAGGTTAAAAAAGCAGGTGACAGCAATTAGGTTAATTTCTATTCGTATTCATAGCTATTACACAATGTAATGTAGTAATGTAATGTAGTCTTGGGGATGTTGGGTACCAATTATCTTGTACTTTGTCACCTAATAAAGATTTTACCAACACTCAACACAATTTACATGGCTTCATATATTTACTTTGACCACATCAGTAACTTTCATAAATTGTTTAATTTTAAAGTGTATGTCAGTGAAAAAGATTTCCCCTGATAAAAATGATCTACATAAAATAGCATCCTAAAGCCACTAGAATTCTCCCCTCCCCTTCTACTTCACAAGATATGTACTTGTATAGTTAAAATTTTCACTCTTAGCAATCCTGCTTCCCCTGGCTTCATGAGATATACACCAGCTAAAGGAGTCCTAAAGGTAAAACTAGGTGGCCAGTTCAAAGCAGGTGGTGGTTCTTTCCTTGGGAAGTTCTCTAATGGGTCCTCAAGCTGCTGGGCTGGGGACTCCCCGGCTCCAGGAGATGGAAAGGAAAGTCATGACTTCGCATGTTCTTAATGTCGGATGATGGATTTCAAGTCTTTTGTGATCCAGTAAAATTTTTCTTATCTAATTTAACAAGGGAACGTGAGAAGTGCTTTATCTTAAAAATGAGAACAGGGCCAAGGACTGTCCCCTTCTAGTGATAAAGACATGGACAAGTCAGCATTTTATGAGTGTAGAAATAATCATTTAAACTCAAGGTTTTTATTTATTAACTTGGACTCCCTGGGCCAAAGTCAGGAGATTACTGAACCCCCCCAAAGTATGTATCTATTAGGTATAGATGGGTGGTGGAAGGCAGAGTCTATCACTTTCATCAGATTCTCAGAGATCTGAAATGCTGGCCTTATATAGCCTTAAATACCCACTATTAATGTCATTTTCAAGGAGACACTTGGATTTTTATTAAAGCTCAAGTTCTGGAGACTTTATGCCACTTTGAGGGAAGGGAACATTCAGCAAGGGGTGTCTGTGTGTGTGCCTGAGGGTTGTTAAGGAAAAAGCACATTCCAGGGTATGAGATGTTTCCCAAGTCGGCAGTAGGGGTCCCTGGACACCCAGGATCAGGCATGAAATTGTGGGTGACAGGGGAAGTGAGGGCTACAAATATGAGTCTGAAAGCCAAACTTCTTGTCTACTTTATATCCAACCTATAAGCAGCTTGAAAAAAAAGAAAAAATTTCATTTTCTCAAAGGAATAATGCTACCGTCGGACATAATACACGCACATACACACGAACAAACAATTTCTGCACAGAGGGGGAGTTTTTTGATAGGAGCTCAAAAAATACATTGTGATAGCAGCTCAAAAAGAGTTTTTGTTTTTTCTTTTTATTACTGTTGTTTGTTTCAAGTCTTTATTTTTTTTCAAAGGCATTTAAACATAATTGTATATTATATTTTTAATATATACATATATTGTATATTTTAAATATAATTGTATAATATAAATTATACAATTACATACATTCACACTCTATAGAACAAATGATTTCTGCATAGGGGAGGATATATTTTTTTGGCAGCACTTAACCTGAAAGCTGTTCTCTTCCAGGTTCTATTCCCTGACAATGAGAAAAGTCAGACCTGGACCATTTCTCTTTGGCAGGGAGAATGAGGAAAGTCAGCCCATCTAAATTCCAGCCTTTAGAAACAGTTATAGGATAGCAAATAAGGGTAGAGTCAAAACTACATAACGGATGCAATGAAGATAGCTCTTGGAAATTTGACTTTTGAGCAACTGCGGATGAAGTGATCAGAGTTTTAATGAACCCACCAATTTTGATTCAACCTCACCAGCATGAAGCAAACAGGTAGAGGAAGACATCATCCACATGATCATTATCTTTTCTTTCTTGTGGTACGTTGTGAGTTTTTGTAAGTAATTCTATTTCTTGTGGTACTTTGTAATTTGTAAGTTTTTGTTCATTCAATCCTAATAAAAATCTTATGCAGTAGGTTCTATTATTATCCCTAATTTACAAGTGAGGCAAACAAAGCACTGGGAGGTTGAGACATTTGCCCCAAGACATTTGCCTCTAGGTGGCAGAGATAAGAGTGTCAACTCAGACTCAGTCACAGAGGCTAAGAAGACTAGAATTTTAAGGAGCAATAATCCTAAATGCCAACTGCAGCAGAAAAGCCCAGTCAGAAAATGTTCTTTGGATTTTGAAGTTTTATGATCACTGATGCATTATTGAGAATATTTTAAACCCAGGTTAGGGGGGCAGGGAAACCTGGGGACAGAGACCAGGCAAAAGTCACATGGGACAGGTTGGGAAGTAAGGCTGCTTCTAGAGCGAGGTTGCAAACAAGTGAGGTTAAGAAGGAGGGGGAGGCACTGGGCAGTGGATCCTGGGGTGACCCAGGCTCGGTTGGAAGAGAACTGGGCATATTTGCAGGAGGACAGGAAAGAATTTAAGGAGAAAAATTTTAAATGCAAGCGTGAGAGGGAACCCTTGAAAACCAGGGATCTCACTTCCTCATAACATCTCCCTTGATTCAAGAAATGACAGTAACTGATAGCTCACAATGGAGAACAGGAAGTAGAAGACCAATTTACTATCCCACCAATGCATTTTCCTGAAGGAATGAATTTACTTCTGCTAGGACACAAACACACATAAACATACAAGAAAGCACAATGCCAAGATGGTGACAGTTACTTCTGGTCTGGTGAGACTTGGGGAAATTTTTACGTTTTTTTCTTTTTTGTTTTTAAAGATTTATTTATTTTAGACAGGGGGGAGGGGCAGAGGAAGAGGGAGAGAGAGAATCTCCAGCAGACTCCCCGCTGAGTGAGAGGCCTGAGGTGGGCCTCAAACCCACGAACCTGAGATCATGACCTGAGCCGAAATCAAGAGTTGGACACTCAACCAAATGAGCCACCCAGGCGCCCCAATCTTTATGTTCTTTTTGCTTACCTACATTTCCTAAAATTAACAGGCATTTTAAGGAAAATGGTAACACCAGAGTATTAAAAAAGAAATTTTAAAATGCATTTTGCTTAAGACAATTGTAAAAGAATAGCTTGTATATCTATTGATACAAGCTGATGCTTTTGACCCCACAGCTCAGGCCCAGCTGCAGCCCTGGGAATTGAGCGCACCTCTAAAGCACAAACCATGTATTCAGTGAGGAAAGTACTCAGTGCTGAGACAAAGAGAACGCACCCTTCCTTGACCCAGTTTGTCACAGTATCAGGTAGATGGCGAGGGCTCCTGAGGGAAGCCCCTGATTCTGGGGCCTCCTGGTCCTTCCCTCTTGGTGTCCAGGAACACACTTCACAAAGCTGAAGAAAGGGACTACTGCTCAGTGGCTGGACATCAAGAACAAGCCTCTAAAACCCAGCTGAAGAGAAACACTCTGTCTTGCCAAAGATGAAAATATCCAGTGGGGGCTCTCAGGGAAGACGGTCAGGCAGTTGTGGGGACACTGACAGATGGCTTCACTGTGTGAGTTGGACTTCCTTTGATGACGAAACAGTAAGACAACAATGAACTCTAAAGTCCTTAAGTCTAGCTGACCAAATAAAATACAAAATTCTCACCCCCACCCCTCCCCCCATGCTTTCTACATTCTCTCCTGCTGCTCAGGGTACTCCACTTCTTCCATCCAGTCTTCTCTTGGCTGCCCCCATCTTGCTCCATCCTGTTTTCTGAATGTTCTGTTCCTGTCAAACGCTACAATCTGAGTTGTCCCCTTCACACACAACACTTACTATTTTCCTCCAAACACCACATTTTCCCACCATTTCCTTTCCTTTTTCAAATCCAGATTCATACTTCCAATCATAGCATTTTCTCTTATTGGCTCCCACTGAATATTTTCTCTATTAAGTTCCATGCTTCTCCTCTGACCCCATGATCTCTTCAGCTTTTCCCTCGTTTGTGTTCTTTGTCTGTTTTCCCTTCATGTGGTGACGTATACTTGGCAAGCATGCAAATGCTCCTAGACTAGAAGTGCCTGCCTCAGTTCCCCAGGTAACCATCAGAGTATGGACATTACCTTGGAGATATAGCAGGTTCCGTTCCAGACCACCACCATGAATGACTTCACAATAAAGTGAGTCAAATGAATTTTTGGTTTTCCAAAGTTATGCTTACACTATGCTGTAGTCTATTAAGTGTGCAATACCATTATATCTTTAAAAACCAACGTGTACATCTTAACTTAAAAATTGCTAAAAAAAAAAAATGCTAACCATCATCTGAGCTTTCAGCGAGTCATAATCTTTTTGCTGGTGGAGGGGCTTCCCTCAATGTTGATGGCTGCTGACTGATCAGGGTTGCTGATGGTTGGGGTGACTGTGGCAATTTCTTAAAATGAGACAACAATGAAGTCTGTTGCATCATTGGACTCTTCCTTTCATGAATGAATTCTCTGTAGCACTTGATGCTATTTGACAGCATTTTAACCACAGCAGAACTTCTTTCAAAATTGGAGTCAGTCATCTCAAACCCTGTCACTGTTTTATCAACTAAGTTTATGTGATATCCTAAATCCTGTGTTGTAGTTGACAGTCTTCACAACGTCCTCACCAGGTTGGTGAGGTTCCATCTCAAGAAACTACTTTCTTTGTTCATCCATACGAAGCAACTCCTCAACCTTCCAAGTTTGATCATGAGACTGCAGCAATTCAGTCCCATCTTCAGGCTCTGCTTCTAATTCTAGTTCTCTTACCATTTCCACAACACCTGCACTTACTTCCTCCCCTGAAGCCTTGAACCTCTGAAAGTAATCTATGAGGGCTACAATCAACTTCTTCCAAACTCCAATTATGGTGATATTTTGACCTAGTCCAATGAATCACAAATATTTTTTTTTTAATGTTTTAAGTAAACACACTGCACATCGGGTTCAAACTCACAACCCGGAGACCAAGAATAGCATGCTCTACTGACTGAGCCAGCCAGGTGCCCCTAAATCACAATATTTTTTATTATTAAAATTCAGTTAGCCAATATATACCACATCATTTGTTTCAGATGTAGTGTTCAATAATTTATCAGTTGTGTTTAATACCCAGTGCTCATCACATCATGTGCCTTCCTTAATGTATATCATCCAGTCACCCTATCTCTCCCTACCTCCTCTCCAGCAACCCTCAGTTTGTTTCCTATGGTTAAGAGTCTCTCATGGTTTGCCTCCCTCTCTGATGACTTCCCATTCAGTTTTCCCTCCCTGTCCCTATGATCTTCTGCACTGTTTCTTATATTCCTCATATGAGTAAAACCATATGATAATTGTCTTTCTCTGATTGACTTATCTCACTCAGCATAATCCCCTCTAGTTCCATCCATGCAGATGTAAATGGTAGGTATTCATCCTTTCTGATGGCTGAGTAATATTCCATTGTGTATATGTACCACATGTTCTTTATCCACTCATCTGTCAATGGACACCTTGGCTCTTTCCACAGTCAACTATTGAATCACGAATATTCTTAATGGCAGCTAGAATGGTGAATCCTTTCCAGTAGGCTGTCTGTTTACATTGCCCAGATCAGAGGAATCATGATTCATGACAGCGATAGCCTTATGAAATACATTTCTTTAAAAAAGAAGACTTGAAAGTCTAAATGACTTTTTGATCCAGTGCTGCAGAATGGATGTTGTGTGAGCAGCCATGAAAACATTAATCTCATTATATGTCTCCATCAGAGCTCTTGGGTGACCAGGTGCACTGCCAATGAGCAGTAATATTTTAAAAGGAATTTTTTTCTGAGCAGTAAGTCTCAACAATGTGCTTAAAATATTCAGTAAACCATGCTGTAAACAGATGTGCAGTCATCCAGGCTTTGTTGTTCCTTTTATAGACTATAGGCATAGCAGATTCAGCAGAATTCTTAAGGGCCCTAGGGCCTTCAGAACAGTCAATGAGCACGGGCTCCAACTTCAAGTCACCATCTCTGTCAGCCCCTAACAAGAGAATCAGCCTGATCTTTGAAGCTCTGAGGCCAGGCACTGACTTCTCCTCTCCAGCTATGAAAGCCTCAGCATCTTCCTCCAACAGAAAACTGTTTCCTGTACATTGAAAATCTGTTGGTTAGTATAGCCACCTTTGTGGCTTCTAGATCTTAGCTAGATCTCTGGATAACCTGCTGCAGCTTCTACATCAGCACTGTGTTTTTATGTTACGGACACAGCTTCTTTCCTTAAATCTCATGAACCAGCTTCTGTTAGCTTCAAACTTTTCTTCTGCAGCTTCTTCACCTTTCTCAGCCTTCAGAGAATTGAAGAGAGTTAGGGCCTTGCCCTGGAGTAGACTTTGGCTTAAAGAAATGTTGTAGCTGGTCTGATCTTCAACTTTCTCCATATCAGCAATAAGACTGTTTTGCTTTTTTATCATTTGTATGTTCACTGGAGTAGCATTTTTAATTTCCCTCAAGATCTCTCTTGATTTCAGCTCGGTTCATGATCTCAGGGTCATGAGATCGAGCCCCACACTTAAGATTCTCTCTCTCTCTCTCTCTCCCTCTGCCCCCACTAAAAAAAAAATATGTGCATTTCTAACAAGTTCCCAGATGATGCTGATGCTGCTGGTCCAGGAAGCACACTTAGAGAATTGATACTGAAAGAAAAATATGCATGAAGCTCACCTCCCCAACTGAATAGCATGTCGAATCTTTTTGTTATCGTTGTTATGTAATGTCAATGGCATCAGGGCATATCTCTAATACGTCAACATATGCCAAGCAATGGGGACACAATGGTGTTTTCCCAGCCCTGGTGGGGTCCACGCCACACCGAGTTTCATGTCCTACTACGGTGAAGTTGTAAGGTAGAGGAGACTGGGCTGAAAGTTTCCTAACCTTTGGTGAGATCTTTATGTTGCCTTTCTAAATAAATCTCTGATATAGGTTTGCTCTCTGACTCTTCCTAGAATTTTCCCTTAGAGGTTTAACATAGAAAAATCTGAAGGCTTTGTTTGTTTGGTGTTTGTCTCCAAAAAAGTGGCAGTTGTATTTAAGTATGAAGCCTTCGAATCTGAGAGATTCGAAGCTTCACAGATGTTGGGTGAATTTCCAAAGAGAAAATCAGTATATACTCCAAGAGCAGAGTGAAACAGAATTGTGTGCTTGTTTCTTTTCTTTGTTAGTACAAAAATAGATCTTTGTTTATTTGCTAGAAAAAAAATTTCTAGCATGATTAAAAGGTTCAGACATTAAGTGGTACATTTTGAAAGTGCTGCATCGCTATATGGCTTCCATTAACATCTGTGGGAGTGAAATCCTCCACATTGCTATGAAAATGTAATCTACTCAGAGGCCAAGATTATTTCTAGGCTGCAGAATAAAATGAAAACATATCAGAGAGCTAAAACATCAGTGAGCCTTCTTTGAATCCCATAGCTTCTCTCTCGGGGAAGGAAACCTTCTAACCTCTACCTGCACAGGTGAATGTGAGTTCCTCAGCGGCCATATGTAGATTATAAATGTGTCACCATTTCACATTCACATCCTTATTTGACCACACTCCTCTTACTTGGTATTTGAGTCAGTTCTCCCTGTCACTTAAAGCAAGGATGGACATTTCATCTGGGCAGGCCGTATGTGTGTTAATGGAAAAATAAAATCAAGCAGACCCAGGTTTAGATTCCAGCTTTATCACTTAAGGGCCACGGGCTTTTCAGCAAGAAGCGGAACATTTTCGTTTATGAAATGCAAAACACAATGTTTATTCTACACAGTTTTTGAAAAATTGAATGAGATAACAAAACCAGAGAAGCTCTTCTGACCTGTCCAGACAACTTACCCTTCCGGGGCAGCGGGCAGGCCTTTGGGAGCAGGGAATGGGGACGGTCAAACACGAGGAGTCCCCGTGCTGGTGACAGCAGTAGTGGTACTAGCTAGCATTTCCCACGCACTCATATGCTGACAAACACGATGACTGTGCACATCGGGAGGATTTGCTCCTTCTCCAAGAAAGTGTACTAGCACCTGTACCTATCTATGGTGATGAGGAGGGGATCGATGCCCTCAGGAGATGGGCAACGCATACATCGCATGACAGTAAGCGGAGCCCCAGAGAAGCATTTTGCGTGCTTATCTCATTTAATTCACACCAAAAAAGCCCGCGTGGAGGTACTGTTCTTATCTTTTATCATAGGAGAGGTAATGAGAAGCCCTGAGCCGCCAGCTTCAACGACGCATTTGGTGCGTGCAAACCCTGCGCTGCACGCCTCACGTGCAATATTTTATCTTATCCTCACAGCAACTCTATAGATTCTATTGCTACTCCCATCTTACAGATAAGAAAACTGAGGTTTAGGAGATTATAAAACCGGCCCAAGACTTCAAAATAAGCACAGTTGTAGACTGGGACTCAAATTCAGGATTAGTCTCAATCATTTTTCTATTCTATTCTGGCTGCCTCTTATCCCTTCTAGCATCATCTGCTCAAAGCCCCTCGAAACCTGACTACTTTCTCAGTCAGGAACTCCGCTCCTGAGGATTCTGACCTTTCTTTTCTCTCCAGCCTTGACATGGCTGCTCAGCTCTACATGTTTAGTACTTTTATTCTTAAGTGTCTGGGATTTCGGATTTCTTGAGAAAGTGTAAAAGACCAATGGAAACCAGTAGGGAGAGTTTTTGAAATGCAAAACTATTCATCTGGTGATTAATCATGTTCTGCTCTCTGACAGCTCATATATCTTTTGGCTTACATTGGTTACCTCTTCTATTATTACCCCAATTTTTGCATTCATGGCTTGTCTCCTGATCAAGTGTTTCAAACAAGACACAAACCAGGTTTTATGTTTCTTTATATTCCACCATCTACCAGTTAGGATGCAACAATAATGCACTGGATAATATCAGAGGTTCCACTAAAATAACCTAAATATGATTATTTTTGTACTCAGAGAACTCCTCATTGCTAGCAGGACTGTATTCTTGGTTCTGTTGCATGGCATGCCTCTGCTTTGCATTTTATGTACCTGTGTGTATGGCTGATGCTCCCAATTGAAGAGTGGGCATCTTAGGGTAAGGATAATGCCTTGCTCATCTTTCCATTCTGCTCTTTCCTTGGCACAGCGCTTTAAACAGAGTAGGCACTGAGTGACTGGTTTTTTGAATGAATGGTTACACAGAATACTCAATTTAGTCAAAGGAAACAGGAAGTGCTAATTTTAGGTTAAAAATATCTAGATGGGTTTTTAAGTACCTCATGACTGAGTTAATCCACATGGGACAAAGGTTTCTTTGGAGAATGTCGGGTTCTGGGGGGATGTGGTCAGTCTGACCAAACAAAACGTCTCAAAGGTGGTTCAGCTGGGACAACTTCCAGAAAGATAAATATAAACCTGTTTTCTTTTGAGTGAGAAATTACACATTCATGAGAAAGGGGAGGAAAAGAAATTGAATTTGTAGGAACAAAGGAAGGAAGCTTTCATTTATTTAAAATTAATAAATATTTTTATTAAACATCTACTCTGTGTCCATTTGCTGTGCTTGCCTAGACTCTGCAATATGACAAGGTCTTTGTCCTGAAGAATGGGATAATTATTCTTAAAGCCTGAATCAGACTGAAATGAAATGTTCTGCTACACTGCCATATTCCACAACACTCCCTTTCAAAATAAAGGACCTTTTTATTTAAGAAGATAAGAACTCAGATATTGAATCATGAAATCTTGAGTCAATTTGTTTTATTGTTAGATGACTCTGCTGTCGAGAAAGAAAATATCTTCTGAGTAGGCTGGTTAAGGTCACTATCTCTAGGATAAGTTGGGGGGGGGGGGGGAAGAAACCAAGCATTTAGGAAGCATGCAAATCACAACCATAGCATCTCAGAAAAGAAAATCAGTGAACTGAGCACTCTGGCGGGCAAAATGGTGCCCGGCAGTACCTGACTACAGCATAGAGCATATGCATGTAGCTCTTAGAAACTAGTATGGCAGCTGAGGGGAAAAGAACATTCTTGGATCCGGCAAGTCAGGACAAGGATCTCGGTGAACAATGATTCACTAAGTTTGAGAACTAGACCAGACAAATTAGGGAGTAGGCAGGATGCAGAAACTAGGCAGAAAGGAGGTCTTGTGGAGCAGGAGACTTACAGACCGCACAGGGCAGCACTCACCACAGGATGCTCTACATTAGACTAATTCCTTGAGATGCTTTACAAAAAAGGGGTTCCATCTGAAAAATGCTATATACCAACCCCTCTCTTGAAGATTAATGATTTTCATCAGAAATCAAGGCCTTTGAAGAGTCCTACAGTAGTGTGTTTTTTACCTGAGTGTTTCCCAAACTCACTTTCCACAGTTTTACTTAACGCCTACAGAAAACACTTGGTCATGAGATCAAGACAGACTGTAAACCAAACCTAGGTTAGCGATCAATGACAGGACACGCATTGGTGGGCAAGGCATTACGTCAAAGACCAGTCATACTTCTTCATTCTGCAGTGAATCATGTTTTATATAACCATGCTATTGCAAACATTATTTCTAATTTTCAAAAGCAATGTCTAAACAAATAAATTATGCAATAATAATGCAGCACAGTAAAATAGAAATGTCGACAATCTAAAATTACCTCAAGGAGGGAGGGAGAAAGGACGAGGTGGGGCAGTGGATGTCAATTTCTTTACTTTACACAGTACTAAGTCCAGTGACCCAAGACTTAAGGATTGAAGTATGTCATTTAAAATTCTGGAGGTAATCTCTGGAAGAACCAAATAAAAAAAAGAGAGAAATTTTGGAGGAGGCAAAGGAAAGGGAAGGGAGTATAACTAAATCCTCATCTCTCAAAGAAGGAAGCCGTAAATACTTCTTACAGCTGATACATAAAGAAGAACATATTTTCGATTATGAAAGCACTACTGATATATCTAAATAGGAAATGATCAAAAACGGTTCCTCTGAGGACTGGGAGTGGAGGTAGATCTATGGTACTTTCCTCTAAAGTGTGAACTTGGTTTTTATGTACTATGCAGTCATAACGGAAAGGAGCAGGCAGTAAGGATGTGCTCGTGGGCCAAGTTTCTGCCTTGTAACAGCCATGGCGGTTAACCTTGAGCATGCTTCACAGTCCCTGGGAGAGCTGGTGGAAGCAGACCGCTGGGCCCACCCGGAGAGTCCCTGCTTCAGGCTGTCCGGTGTGGGGCCTGGGAATCGGTATTTCTCATAAGCCCCCAGGTGCTGCTAATGCTGCTAGTCCGGGGACAACACTGTGAAAACCACTGCACTAGGGCAAGAGCCAGGTCTACAACTCCACAGACCCGGGCCTTTTGGAGAGGTTGCTCCAAGCTGAAACGAGCCAAGGGGCTGAGGTAGAGGCAGATTCTAGTTACCACATAGTTCCAAACCAACTCCACAAGGGCTGAGACTGCCTGCCCTTCCCCGCCATTGCCACCTAAATCGCCTGCTTTCAATATCCCAAATCCAACAGGTCACTATTTGTACAGATGGAAAGAAGGAGTTCAAAGCAACTGGTGAACCGACTTCAGGTGTCTAATATCACATCCACAGCTTTATACTCCACAGGGAAGCCAAGGCAAATATCACTCAGAAAGGTTTTCCTGTGGGTGTAGAGACAGAAGAATAAAAGTGAAATATAGCTAATATAGCTATTAAGCCGGCTTGTCCTGATGCCAAAGATGCTATGTGTGAGCTGAGATTTTATGGGAGAAGAGAGGAATAGAGATAACAGCTCAACAGGTAGTCGGAGAAACACTGCACAAACACACAGAAAATAGACAACAGCTATATCCCACGCTAACCTCAGTGACACAGCCTATTACAAACAACGCTCCTCTTAAAAATGTCATCACTCCCCCATTCTCAACCCTGAAAATTTATCTGTCACAACTGCTATTGGTACTAAATACGGAACTTAAAACCTTTCAAAAATTTTCAGATAACAAACACATAGCTGTAATATTTGACTGAGAATAAGATTTTCCTAAGTCACACAACTCAGAAAACAGAGTTAAGACGTGGATAATCAGTGGGAGGTAGTTCACTCCTTCCTATTCCATAGCCAAAAAAGGAATTTACAGGTAACTGCAGAAATCTAATTTACTATGTTATTTATACATTTAAATTAAATGTTGGGTTAACTCTGAAAGATGAAAGACATTGAAAAAAACAGGTTGGGCCTGTACACAAAGAATAGAAAGGAGACACTACTTGGGGACCTCCTCACCCTCCAAAGGCTAGTAGAACTTTCGACATTTGTCTAGGTGGGGCTCCAAAGAGCTCCTGCTCATAGATGTCACTTGGTTTTAGCCATTTCTCATTGCATAAAGCCCAAAATGCTGAATCAGCAGCCAGTATTGTGAAATAATGCCC
Organism: Zalophus californianus; assembly: GCF_009762305.2. Classification (NCBI taxonomy): domain Eukaryota; kingdom Metazoa; phylum Chordata; class Mammalia; order Carnivora; family Otariidae; genus Zalophus; species Zalophus californianus. Next base: position 21,866,396 of record NC_045609.1, read on the forward strand.
AATTAAGGGTCCTGTATATGTGCCTGTGCCTCAATCCAGCATTAAATTATATTTATTGTGCTATTTAACGCTATCCATGCAAAAAGCTAGCATTATAAACATTTGAAAGGTAGGGGAGTGGAGTCCAACGTATCACTCCCAGCACAACCAATCATTTTGATGTTGTTCATTCTAGGCTCTTACCATAAATGCATATGTGTATTTTTTTCTATAGTTGGTATACTATATCCAGATTTTCCTTTTAAGTTATTTTTTCAGTAATTTACCTTATTGTCCATTTGGTTACTTGCTATCAGTATCTCCTGATATAAAGAATGCTATATAAGAACTTTTATGTATGTACTTTTCTGCTTCCTTTTTGATTTCTTTCCTTTGGTTAGATTCTTAGAGGTTAAAGATTATGTTAAAGTTTTATGGCTTTTGACATGTTGTACCAAATCCAAAATAGCTGAATCATTCCCACTTAGGTATATTACTTCTTTATCTGGATGAAATGTTTATCTTTTAGACAGTGAAGGACAGAAATAGTATGACAATACCAAAGCACCAAGTCATCCATTCAACGCAGATCTATTGAGAATCTACTCCTCTTCTCGACATTGCTCTTAGACCCTCCTAGATCTTGCACTCTTGAAAAATCTATCATTAAAAGTCAAGAATCTCATATTCTTAATGAAGATACCCTTTAATAATCTTTACATCTCACTCTTTTTTTGTAAAATACTGGAGGCGGTCTTCATAGAAAGCTGTTTTAACAAGTGTGGTCCCTAATTAATTAGCATGTCTAGGAGCATACACCAATCTGGGGAAGATGTCAGAAAGTCCAAAAAGTGGTTCAAAAGTAATGAAACCACTCAAGTAAATTTGGAAGATTAATATATAACAGAAGGTGGCATCTGAAGTCAGTGGATATTTATAATGATTGAGTCTGGAGTCCTTGGATGGCCACTAAAAGAAAAAAGTGAAGCTAGGTCCCTTCCTCACTCTTTACACCAAATAAAATTTAAATTTGTCAAAAACATATGTGTACAAAATAAACCTACAAATCAACTAGCTGAAAACATGGGCAGATATTTTAATAGTTGTGAAGCAGGGAAGTCTAAGTAGAAAACAAAATCCAAAAGTCATAGAGAACAGAGTTGATACATTTGCATATAAAAATGTAACACTTCTATAACGACACACAAAAATGTAAGATCAAAAAAAGGACAAACAGCAAGAAATATAAGCAAGTCATATAACAAAGGGCTGCCATCCGTATAGTACAAAGGATTCTTACAAATAAGAAAAGCCTCTGTTGAAAGATAAGGGGCACAGGACATAAAGAGAAAATAAGCATATGAAAAATTACTCAAACTTACACATCTTTCAAAAAATAGAGACAAAATAATATTATATTGCCCACTAAATTGGTAGAGATTAAGAATATTGATAATAAATACCTAGTGTTGGGGAAGACAAGAAACAGAGATCATCAGACACTGTTAGAGAATGTGTAAGTGGACACATAAGGAGCGATCCAGCAATTACTCTTGAGATTTTATGCACACATAACTACACTCACTAAGTGGAAATACATATGCAAGGGTAGGCAGATACATATTCTCTCTCTTACACACACACACTCAGAGTAAGCTACGCCTCATTCCTCTTTGCCCTGGGCCTAGGGTAACAAACTTCAATTTGCTGATTATACAGACTTATTCTCCTGGAAAACCCTGGTGGGTTGAATTACTTAGAGAGAAAGGATGATCTGACCCTCACTGATCTCACCCTCTGCTCAACCACTCTTACATCACATCAACTGAGGCCCTGATATTCCTTTATTGTTTTCTAATGATTTCATACAAAGAACCTTTTAAGTGACTTGAGACCATCTATTATTTATGTTTTTAGTTTCTGGCCAGTACCTAATGCTGTGCTGTATACACTAGACACATGTTTACCAAGTGAATTTGTATGCTAGCTGGTGTTCAAAAGCCTCATGGGTTTGAAATATAACCATTTACATAGTGTTCCATGATTATAAAATGTAGACAAAAGAGTGCGTGTCTAATCTCTTTACCTTATCCCTTGTTGAGAAGGATTTATGTGGATTTTTTTTTTTTTTTAAAGAACAAGGGAACATTAGTTTGGTTAACTCTCTGTTGAAAAGATTAATTTTACTACTATGAATACAAGTATATAGAGACAGTAGGGTTTTCTAATTTTTGCTGTGCACCTGTCTTCCTGCTTGACCGTGAGCTCCTTGGGGTGCCATATCTTGTCTAATTTTCTAAGCATGTGTCCAGAAACTTGGGTTAAATCCCAGGACAGGTGTATGCTATGTAATGTGGGACAAGTCACCTAACCCCTCTGAACCTCTGTTGCTTCATCTGTAAAAGAGAGACAAGAACATCCCACAGGATTAGAAGAAGGATGAAACAGAGTGACATCTGTCAACGTTCTTGACAATAAATGGTGATTACATAAATAGTCAAGTACCAGATAGGTGAGTTGATACCATTATAAATCAACTCCTTCTGCTTGTGTCACCAGATCGACTTGCACTGGTAAACCAAGGTAATCTTAATCCAGTGGTTGTCAACCTCTAGTATGCATCAGAATTTCCTTGTTAAAACACAGACTGCTGGGACTCAGCCCCTGAACTTCTGATTTCGTGGCTGTGGGATGCGGCCTGAGAATCTGTATTTTTATCACATTCCCAGATGATGCTGATCCTGCTGGCCTAGGCACCAAGCTTGGAGAACTACTGCCCTTAGACATTTAAAAATAGGTAACTACTTTGAAACACAGCTTCTTTTTAGCCTAAGTGAGAAATAGGCTAGACGGTTTCAGGTGTGTCCTTGAACCGCTAAGTTCCCTCAGCCCCTTCACCACCACCACGCTTTGCTTTACATTGGAGGTCTCAGCCAAGAAATGGCTTTGTTTCCTATACTGATTTAGGGTTCTACATCCTTTTTAGCATGATTAGCATTATTAACAGAGCAAGGAGGAACTACCAATCCTATAAAGGACGAAAGGGACTCCTCCATCTTACTTGCTGCTATTCCCTAAGCAAACTCTTGAGTATTAATTCTTTGTCACCCCAGCTAGCCCATCCCAAGTCCAGGTGGTACGAAAACCTGGATCTGTCACCAGCTAGAGGCCACACCCTGGCCTTTACTGCCCACCTGCTTATACTCACTAACCTTTGTCTTACAGTATCCCCTAAGCTCTTCTTTCTGGCTTTCCTCTTGACTCAGGGCAAATGAAACCTGAAACCAGCCCCCAGGTGATGACGACTGCCCTGACAAGACCTGCTCATGGCTCAGACCACCCCGATCATTTGAGCTAAACCTGACTCGCACCTGCACAGACGGACGATGGAGTGACCTCTAGAATGACCCACAATTACCTTTACCTCATTATATAATACCAAATTCTCCACCCAAGGAGGAACCTCAGCCTCATTTACATAACATAAAAATGCATGCATAGGCGCATGCATGACCTTATGCGCACCTCTACATACGATGACAAGGCTTCCCTATCTAAATATTCATCCTAACCCTAAATGAAAGGAACCCATTCACCCTCTTATGAGGAGTCACAGCTTTGGAAGCCATTCCCTGTGATCTCCTTATCTGCTGCAAATAAATAAAGTTTTCCTTGTGTGACAACCAACCTTGTGTGCAGTTTCTGACATCGGTTCAGTTACAGATCCTTGGATTTTAATTATTCATTCACTTGCCTTATCTGTTTTATGAAAGAAAAGCTCAGAACCAGCCCAAAATGTAACTGGCTGTTTCAGGAAGGATTGGCATTTGACAATCTCCAGAAAAAGTAGGAGGCAGTGATTAAAGACACAGACTTAGTAAAACAGACTGGGGTTTGAACTCAGCTCTGAAGTACATTAGCTGTGTAATCCAGGACAAGTAATCTAACCAGCATGAGCCTCAGGCTTCCCAGCTGTTAAAGAGAAGAGATATAGTAGGCATTTCAGAGGGCTGAAAAGTTTAAATGGGATATTATACTTTAAGGATTTATAATAGTGCCTGGCATAAAGTCCCTGTATCTGATAGGTGCTAGCAGTAGTAGTAGTAGTAAGAGTAAGAGTAGTTTTAACACTCATGAGATATTATATTTCTACTTTATAGAAGGGGTGTCTCTACAAGAAAACGAGCTGATTTCATGAGCCATACAAGAAATGAATTCCTAGTTTCAATAGATGGTATCAGCTCACAATGCCTGGAACAGTATAAGGTGCATGTGATTGGCTCTCAGTAACTGCCTGGTGAGTGAAAAGGAACATAAATAAAGCTGAAAGACCTGCTACCAGATCCGAGACTCTAACTTCTAAAGACAGGAGGGAGGCCAAAGTCAGGCACACGTTGTCCACACGTATGTATAGCTCTCTACAGCCATTTCTGTTTTCCCAGCACGAACTGGTTTCTGAAGAAGGCTTGCTCCAGGGCTGAGTAAGTGGTGACAAGACAGACTTGTGAGAGAAACACAGGAAAGGACAAAATGCCAACACAACTTCGTGGAGCAAAAGTTGCTCTAGGGAGAGACATGTGGAACATTTTCGGTGCAAACTGTTTGGTGTGACACTTGGCCTTTTATTTGCTACTTGAACTTCAACCCTTCATTTAACTTGTGATCTCATGAATTCAATCAGAGAAATCAGAAAAAAGATCTCTTTCTGCAAGATGTCTATGCAGTCTGAATGCTGGATTTCATCAGCTCCTGGAGAAAGAAGTACAAAGACCTCGTGTGTTACAGCTTTGGCAGGCGATTCCAAACTGAAGGAACTATCCTTCAGTTCTCATAAAAATAGGAAGCAGAGATTAGTTAGGGAGAACTGTTTCATGCTGAGGAAGATAAAATGCTCAACAAACACATCCGTGAAATATTCAGTGCATCTAAAATCCACCCCCATACCTTTTTAACACACCGAAAAAGTCCAAAATATATGAAAATCTTAATCCTTCCTCTTCACTTACAATCACTGTTTCACATAAAAATGGACTCAACGCAGGTTCTTTGGATAAAATTAACTCACTTTACCTGCTAAAAAACCATGTGAACCCTAATTCTTTCTAAATACAAAGAAACAGAAGAAAGTATAAAAATAATAGCGACATTGGAATAGGAGCTAGAATGAGGATGGAGAGACTCTCCCCCTCTCTGTTCTCCCTTCTAAGAGGCACAAATATTCACGGAAAAATAAGAAACTTCCCAGTAACGAGGGTCCCTGGACAAATCACATCTCCCCAGAGGTAAACAGAGACACAGAGGGAATAGGTAATAAGACAAGAGTATAGCAAGAGGGAAAAAAAAAGAGCCCTATACAGTCAATAAGCATTTTTCTGGAAATAAATGGAATAGGGCACAATGGTGCTGAGCCTACACGTCTAATAACTAACATATCTATTATTTACATTGTTTTCAAATCGATTGAAATCTACAGTGCCAACCACATTTATTCAGCACTTACTATGTGCAAGGCACTATTCTAGGGAGAGTCAAAGAAGGAAAATGCCTTGTCTCTGACTTTATGGGGGAGATAAGACAATATACACAAATACCTATAATATAATATGCACACTAGGGTATATAGTAAACATCCAGCAAATGTACACTATTAATCATGGAGCAGAGATGGCAGCTAAAGGTTCTGGCTTTAAGAAGAGACTGATGGGTACAAGGAGCAACGCAGTAGGGGCGGGAGCAGCCTAAAGGAAAAGAAGGTAAGAAAGAGCTGTAAGAGCTTTCAGGGGACATGGTCAAAAAACTTTAGCGAGTGAACAGATCTTCACTATACCACGAGCAAGCAATATGGGGTCTTCTCACTCTTGGCATGTTACAAATGAGGGTGGGGGGACAGGCAGATATTAATCAATTTGTAGAAGTTATTCCCCTTTGTCTCTGAGTAGATGAAGCAGGTCCGCTGGGTTGCTCAGCCCAATGCTCTCAATCTTGCTTCTCTAGGAAAGAGCCTTCAGAAATCCAACACCAAGAGTCTCTTAAGCCCCAGCTCCTATCTCTAAAGGAAAAAACAGCCGTGGAAAGCTACAACCGTAACTGTTACCAAGATAAAAGGGAGAGGAGGTTGGAGGAACAGGAAGAGGAGAAACAGTACAATGTGAGCACAATTTGCAGCGTGTGCTGAGGAAGAGGCTCCTGGACAGAAGAAGTGCGGCAAAAGCTGAGCTCCTCCCTGGGGACCTGGAGGGTTGCAGCAGCCCCACACCCACCAGCTGGTGGGGGGAAGACAAGACACTGCTGCCGACCTGAGAGTCCCCTGGGCGCTGCCATTCTGCCCAGGCCCTTCACCTGGCTGTCTTCCAGGGAGAATAATTTAGCTCTAATTACTTAACCTGCTTTATTGGTTTCACATAGAAAAATCCCTTAAATCTACTTTCAAAAGCAGACAATGCCACTCAGAGGGCACAAACGCATCTCCTCAAATGCTTTTCTCTTAGAAACAATTAGAATTTAAACAATGAAAGAGGCCAGGCTTACTTCTCTCAATTCCAAGTGGAAAACCTCCAATCCAAAGGCTTCCCACAGTTAAGAGGACCACAAGCGTTTAAATATAAAAGGTTCATTTAAGGATTCAGACTCAAAAGGTTTTTCTTTGGGGACAGTCAGAAAATAAAACAATGAGGGGGAAAGTCCTGGGTACCCCCCCTCCCCACTCTCCATCCCCAAGTCTGTCAATAATCACTAAATGACTCCCCAGATGCACGCTAATGGCAGTCTCCCAGAATGTACATCTGCTGCGTTTTTGAGGCTTGCTTTGACATACAACTGCCAAATATAGAATTATTCACTTCAGTGCTATCACAGACTGCTCCATCCACAGGGCAGGGGCATTTGGGAAGTTCCCTATTTGAAGAAAGAAAAGAAAAGACCATTCATTTACATTTTTGAGTCCACGTTCTCTTACAAAAATATGCAAGATCGACAGACCATGTTAATTTTTATTTTGAACTTTACAGCCTTGAGACTTTCAGGGAAAACTGCATGGCAGGATAAGGTAAAGAGAAAGCTAACTACAATTCAGGCTGTAGAAGGATCTGGGTGAGCCACAGGGAACTTACAGGGGAAGAGGCAGTCAGAGATGGGCAGGGGACAGCTGCTCAGGCTGGCAGGGCCCCAGAGAACATCTCAGCAAGCATCCCGAATGAAAAGGTACATCCCTATTACTCTAAAAAGTGCTTTCTAGCAAGGATTATAAAACAAAAAGCTTAGATGCCAATGCATTAGAGGCATCTAGAAATGCATTTAAAATGAAAAAAAATACTATTTTATACTTAACATCTAGGTGCACAGTGGCAATTGACTTCTGTTTATTTGAATCATGACTTCAAGTACGCAGCAAATGGAGAAACAGCCTGAGTAATAAACTCTCCCACACCTGAAAATAAAGCCCTCACTGAAGGTTTGCCATTGGACTTCATTCACACACCTACTCCAACAGATGCCAGTGAACTGGCTGGAGGAAGCACCCACATTTACACACATGCTGAGTTTTAAGTTCACAGTAACTGCGGGACCTAGAGACAAGCAAGTGAGCAGCTGTGCAAATGTGGCACCAGAGCCCAGGACCCTTCAGTGCCGGCATTTGTGGGTAAAGATCGTGGATTGAGAGCACAGGTGAGAACCTTATTCCCACAAGGTTCTTATGCAATGACAACTCCCCCCCCCCCCCTTTGAATTGCTCCAACTCTTTCAGCACTTGTTTCTTCCCTTCTTCCTTCTCTTTCCAAAAGAAAAGAGGGTGGGGTTATCAGCAATATTTGTTTACCAAACATTTACTCTTTTTCACCTTCCTGTGAATTGCACTCCCTCCCTTCAAAGTCCCAGACCCTTGCCCCCTTCTCCTTAGCTTGGGATGACTTACATACCTCATTTTGCCTGTCTTCGGAATTTCTACGTCTGTACGGGTAGATTCCCATATGTACAAAATTAAATTTGATTTTCTCCTGTTAATCTGTCTCATGTCAGTTTGATTCTTAGTCCAGCCAGAAGGACCGTGAAGGGCAGAGGAAATTCTTCCTCCCCAACAAAGCTTATGAACTATTTACTTTCCCATTCAACTAAAGTTTCTAAGATTCAGGGATGGTAACTGCTGTGTTGTTGTATGTATACACACACAGTGCAGCTGAATGAGGCTCATATTTAGCTTAAGTAAACCGAACAGGACTCTCTTGGTAGAGGGAGGAAGGAAGAGGAAGAAAGGGATGAAGAGAGGAAAAGAGAACATGAATGAATGAGTGAAAAATAGAAACTGTGAATCTTAGGTCCTTAAATTCCTTTAGTCCATGAGTTCTGCATAACTATTATCATATGTGCTATAGTAAGCCAGGACTGGAGCATTGCCTGATTTAATAGCTACTCTTATTTATTTCACTATAAGTTTCTCTGTAAAGATCTCCTTGATTATCCCTGCCCAACACATCTCCTTGGATTCTCATACATACTATTTACTCTCTACAGGATTTCTCGCCACACAATCTCCCTTTTTATCATTAATTTTGTTGATTGATGAGCACAAACTGAGACTACTCTTGTGTGAGGGAGTTGTCTGGTTTGAAGATGCTATGTGTGACTGAGACCTTTGGTCCATGGCCCCCACGAGCAGCACAGGCAGAACGTGAGCATCCCTTGTTCTGTTTTGTGCATGTGCCCCTGCTTGATCTGGGGGAAAAGGAAGGTCAGGAACATTCCACAACCACTGGTACTACAAAGGTCACAGGGGTGATTTTTAGAATGATGACCATTGCTAAAATAAACACTGCCCCAGAAACCTGTTGTTTCACCCCATGAACCTCTGTACTTGTTCATTGTCTCAGGATTTTCCAGGGAGATCCCAGCCTGTTAATTTTTCCCAGTGGCGGTCAGAAGGCAGGGCCAGAGAGCCACGTGCACTGTTGTCATCGTGGGCTTGGCCTGTGACCAGGCACCAAGTGGCCGTGCTTGGCTGGGGCATCTCCATGCCCGCGTGCAGTCCATGATGTCATGGACACTGCTGTCTCTAGCAGAGTATTGTGCCCTGTCGATCAAAATCTAATAAACAGCCCCATTTTCAGCTCTATCCCACCTTCTACAATCAGCTAGACTTGACCATTGAATACTGTGTGAATTGTGAATTGTTCAATGATGGTGAAAGTAAACCATCAGGATTTAAGCCATTCTTCACCTCCCCCAAGATGGATGACATATTCCTTAGAAGAGATGTGAGGAGTTTTGAGAAACCCTTGAGGTGACAGTGAGTCAAGCCTTCTAGATAACTAAGTGGTTCTCCGGGAGGTAGAGGCATCTTTAGTGATGAGAGATGGAACACGTCTTCGCTTGCTTGAAAAACTGTTCTCTCTAGTAAACCACGTTCATTGCCACAGAAAGTCAGACAGTATCTTCAAACTCGATAGAAAACTGAATTCGACATTTTTTGCTAAATCCTTAATGAAAACTAACTAGAACCAACGCCATTTTTCAATACTACTTTCCAAAATGCTGGAGTTAAGGACAGCTGTCAGGAAGCACTTGGCCACCTTTTCTCCTGCAAACCCCAGAGATATGGAACACAGAGCACAAACATTGCTCCTTGCCCCAGTTCTTCTTGGCTCTTGCCCGGATACTGGTCAAGAGAAGGGACAGTGATGTAAGTCGGGTGTTTAATGTCAAATCTTTGCTTTTTTCCTTTTTTAAAGGAGTTCTCCCCTAAAATGTGGTTGTACAAAAATGTAAACTTTTATCATAATACAAGTTTATCTTATGCTTATGGGGCTTTAAATTAAAAAAAATACCTTTCAAGTTTTAGATATTGATGATTTTGTGTTCTCTGAAGAGACAATTCTGCATTTTATATTTCTGCTAAAGAAATAGCCCTGAATCAGATCATCTTCACAATTAATTTTAGAAGTGTAAGATCTTGTATTTTGTAGCTTAATCTAAGAACAGACTTCAGATTTATTTTTATCAAGACTGTTTAGAGAATATAACTTAGTTCCCTCAAAAATTGGGACATGGAAAAAAAGAGTAGAAGAAAATATGCTACATTATTAATAATGGTGAATCCTGGGTGTTAAGACTTTTCATGATTGCTATTTTTGTCTTTTTATAATCTGTATTTTTCATAACTTCAAGAATTGTAATTTTCAAAATTTTGAAAATAAATGAAAAAAACCCACAACTATTCTTGTCAAAAAGTTCAACTGAAAATAAACCTTATCGAGAGGTCAGCACCTTTGCTTTCCCCTCAAGGCATTAAAAGGGAGGAAATTAATGATCCAATTTTTTTTTTTTTCAATTCAAGGTTGGATTTTGCGCCACTGTCTTGAATCACACGTTTTCTCGGGCCTTTAGTGGCATAACTAGTTCTTACTTGGATTATCATTGCCCATGCTCTCAGGGAACACGATAGACACTGGCAAAATACACTCCTACAATTTCATCACATGTAGTCTCTGTGAGGCATTTGAGGCCAAAGGGAGTTCAGAAAACATTGCTCTAATTGAGAGAAAGGACAAGCTGGCCGGACATTCCCCCAGAGGCTCAACTTCTCCATGCTCACAAAAGACCGGAAAGTACCTCTTCTCCCCCATAGTAATAGTACGATATTTCTTTCTTCAACTGATGATATATTTTAAGACGGTTTCCAACACCTCCCTCTGGCCCCTTCCTTCATATGGCCAAATTTAGTCAATATCATCTTACCCTCTGATAACTGTAAAGTTCTACATTTCAGACAGAAGTGGAAAAATGAGACCTAGAAGGGTCCTCTTCCTTCTTTTGTTTCTGCTTCCTGTCTCCTCCCAGAAAGGACAAAGGAGGAACAGAAAGGAGACATTTCAGAGTGCTTGGCAAGCGCTGTAATATGGAAATCATGCTACGGTTCAGGGACAGCCCTGCCTTCAAAGATCTTACAGTCTAGCAACAGCAACACATACATAAAAACATCCCAGCAGAGAATGAAATACATGCTGGGCTGCTGATGTGGAAGCCCAGAAAAGCAGCAGTGAAGAGAATGCACTTTCCCAACAGAAATGGTCTCAAGGATGGTGAGCATTGTGGTCTCCTTAGAACCCTGGTTTATCCATCTTCTGTATGAATTGTCTTCATGGACTCCCCTGAGAATTTAATTCCCTCCACTGTTACAATTTTCACAGGAAATTATTCTGAGTTCATATATATAATTTATAATTCTCTGAAATCATGGGAGTTGAGTACTCATGCTTTTCAGCATGTATTTACACAGTGGATCCAGTCTACATATATAGTCAGTGGTACTCCTGCTGCCGCAAGGAAGATCAGACGCCCAGAGAGTTCCTCTGGCTGCATGTTCCCAGCAGGTATGGCATCGACCGGCATCTACAGTTCCTCTCTTGGGTACCACCAGCTCAGGAAGCTAACAGAGTGGTTCCCTGAAGAAGTCCCTGTCCGGCTCGTATGTCCAGTGGCCGGAGGACAGAACATCCATGCAGTGGCCCCAGCTAAATGCTCTGCGCTCTAGGGGATTAACAACCTTTCTCTGAGAGACTTCCAGGTGCAGTCCCACCTCGCCTCACATCCATGTCACCTTGGTCACTATCTGAGTTCAAGTGTCCCAGACACTCCGTACACTTCCTGATTGCCCTATTATTCTAACAGAAATGGGCTGTCTCCCTTAGATCCTGTGTGACCCTTTCATGTGAAGTCTGTTTTCCTTCTATGCCTCACACATAATTCAGGGCCTGGCAGTGGGAGCAGGTGCCCTTCCTGCTCTCTTTTGCAGCTTCTAAGTCATCTCTCCTTCTTGCTCTTTCAGAAACCCAGATCCTCTGAAGCACCAGACTATCAACTATTAGTCTTCCCTGTTGTGTTCATCCATTCATCCACTGCAATCCTCACTACACCCCCTGCATCACTGATGACAGCATCCTATGGCCCAACATCTTTTTCTCTGTCGCTGCTCCCAGCAGATTTCTTAGCAGCTTCAGCATTCATGTGGCTATTTCCAAGGCTCTGGCCTCTCAAGTCCTTGACCTCCTTCAGGCCAATCCACTTCAGCCATGTACGCACATGGCCGTGTGCCATTCCTTTATGACCAACTGCTGCATCACCTCCAAAATACACAGTATCTCACTCCTCCACTCTTTCACTCCCCATTACCCCCGTTTTGTCTTCAAATTCCCCCTTATTAGCATATATTCCATGTCCTGGCATTGCAACCACTCGCTTTATATACTACGGCCTTGGCATTTCAAACATACCCTTCTGGAAAACCCCCCAAACATGCTTAAGCAAATCCAGTTGCACCTGGATCTGATCAGTTAAAGAATCCCGGAGAAAATGACCTGACCCTGCAGACTAGACTCACTTGAAATTCGTTGCCATCCATCTTGAATGGACACTCCATGGTGCCAGGCAGTCTTATAAAGTTTTCCTGGCAAATTCGCCCACCCCTCCAAAGACTTCACTCCCAGGCCTCCCTCTTCCTTCTCCCAAACCCCCTTCTGTCCCTCACTTTCAGCTGCTGCATCCTCCATGGAGAAGACAGATGCACAGGGATGAGTACTAAGTCAGCTTCTCGCCACCGCCCCCAGCAACCTTCCCAAATCTGTTGCAGGTGCTCTGGTTCCTCTCCTTCTGCAACAGAAGTGGTGTCCCTGCTTTTCTGTGAAGCCAACCCTCCCGTGTGGGCACCGGCTCTCTCAGATCATTCCGGGCTTGTCCTGACTTCCTGAGGACAACTTAGCTACTGCCATCCTCCCCACTCTCTCTTTTGCACTGATGATTTCTTCATCTCTACAGTCTTCTTCCCATCAGTGAGATGCTTTGCCCATCCTTCCCATGCTAATGAAACAAAACGAAAAACCCCCAAACCCCAAACCCAAAACGTTTTCCTGTGGCCCCATTTCTCTTCCAGCTCTTCCCTCATTTCTCTAATCTCTTTCATGATAAAATGTCTCAATATAATATCTTTTTGCTTCCTTATGTCTCTTCTTCCTTTAACCCACTTAGCTCACCAGTAACCTGCATCTTATAAAGTCAGTTGCCAATTTCCTATTTATTTAACACTATAGAGCACCTAACATGCTTGGCCACATCCTCTTCCATGATGAGCTTTCCTCCCCAAACAACCATGTGGGCGTACCTGGTCTTCTTCTGACCTCAGTATGTGGTGCTTCTCTCTCTCTTCTGGTTTCTCCTCCTCTTGTAGACCTCCAAATACTGAGGCTGCCCCAGAGCTCGGTACTTGGTCATCCTCGGTTCTTTAGTGGCCCCCAGTCAAGTTCCATTGGTTTAAAAATCACTCAATCCACTCACAGATGACTGACTGTCTCAGGTCTCGGGTCTGGACCCCTGATGATCACCATACCTGCACACCTGACTGTCCTGCTGATGTAGCTACAGTTGGCTGGAGAGCAGGCATGTTAAGGTTCAGTTTAGCTCTACTTTCTCCCACCCTTCTTTTGTTGACTTTACTCTTGGAACTTTGGCCACCTTTTAGAGCCTAGGACATGCCAGCTGAGACCTACCCCCAGGGGCTTTGCACCTACTGTTCCTTCCACTTGATACGTTCCTCTGGGGAAAAAAACTTTCTCCTTCTAATAATTCAGATCATAACTCAGATGTCATCTCCCTGAGTGGTCTTTTCCCATCACCCTATACAGAGCAGCTCCCCCAGTCACTACCTACATACCTTGGCCACCTTTACCTTCTCCACAGCATTTATTTGGAACAGAAATTGTCCTATTGGCCTATTTGTTTGCGTATTTATTATTTGACTCCCTTCACTAGATGCAAGTTCCAACCTCTGAGGGTCTCAGGCTGTCTCGTTCAGTGCTGTATCCCTGATACTTAGAAAGGTGTCTGCACAAGGGAACTACTCAGGGAAGATCTGATATTTGACTACTTGCCAGATCTACCTAAATGGTAATGAGGATGAAAATCAGTTCCAAAAGTGTTTTGACTATATGCTCTTTTATAAGCACCTGCTATCCTCATTTTCACAATGTGGTTGACAACCAGTGATACCAGGGGCCCCCATGGCACTCTTCTCTAGCTGGAACGTATGTCACCACCCTGAGAGTGCTGGTCAGAACAGCTCCCTGAAAACAATTTCTCTCTGCAAATATAACCAAGGCTTAATGTGGTGAAGAGCTGATAGCACCTCTTCAAATCATACCTAAATGAATTACTACTTTTTATTAATGCTCTGTATCCTATATTGATCAGTTTGAAGGTCTTCACTCACATGTATTCCTAACCCCTGAATTTACTTTGTTAGTATGATTTATGCTTTCCTTAAAATGGTCTTTTCTAGGTTCCTTTAAACACAAAGCTAATTTAAATCACATGCTGGTTTGAATCAAGAGTTCAGCCATTCCACCTGAGAGTTTAAAATTCCTGATGATAATGCCAACAAATCTAATTTGACCAAATTTAGAAGGTTAAGCACAGCTCTACTAATCATTTCTAAAATCTCTATTTTATTAGTATTAGTAGTACTCTATTACTATTAGTAAACGGTATTAGTAATAATTCTCTCTGTACTTCTGAGCTATAACAAAGAGACAGTAAATTAACTGAAAAAAGTCCAAAACACCTAGTTTTTTCAGAATTGGAAAAACAGTTTTGATAGAGTTTTTCATACAGGTTTAAGTCTCAGTGTGTCTGGCACTGTGTGCGTGCACATGTGTGAGTGTGCATGTGCGTGCACGTGAGTATATGTGTGCCTGCACGTGTGTGAGTGGCAGAGCAGGAGACAACTGCATCTTTAGGCTTACTGTATTCACCTGTTTTGACAAGACCCTAAAGAATTAAGCACAGATCTAATTGTACTAGAAAGAATTGTTTTATTCTAGGTTGCTGAATGAACATGAGTATTCAGCTAAGAGGTCAAGAAATGTGGAGTGTGATATTTGTTTCATGTTGTTTTAATAAAGTAGACGTGAAATGTTTCTTACCATATAAGGAGAAAATTAAGGGTACTATCTAAAACATTCTTTTTCTTTTCAGTGACAGGAGAACCAAGGAGACAGGTAGCTGGATTTACTGAAGCTAAGAGAAGTCTTTTGGATGAAAAATCAATTTTAACTTTTGAATCTAATATTACAAAGAGAAACTCTGGATTATTTTTCTTGGTTTCTACCTCTGATCTATCCATAAAAGAAAAAGGAAGTTGACATTTACAGAGAGAGATTCTTTCTAAGTGGTTCTTCCTAGAGAGAGAGATGAAAATAGAAAATACCGTACCTGCTGAAACTATTAATTAAGAACAAAAGTCCAGGTAGGTCTATTTTATTAAGTAATACAAATTTAAAATCTTTAGTCTTAAGCCTGAAAAGTCCATGGTCACATGCAGGCTTTTACAACAAGAAAATGAGTGATACTGGACATATTCTAGAATCAAAACATTAGATCAATTGTTTTTTAAAATCTTTCCTCTGGGGTCACCTTTTCTTTCTCAAGTACCTAAGGAAGTTATTCAATATTCTGCCGAACTAATGTGTGCCTGTATCTTTTCTAGTATATTTTCCACCTGAGTCAGAATTTTGTTACTAATAATTACACTACTTAGGAAAAAAAACAGGACAGTGGAATAATGTAAGTGAACCACTCTTAGAAGTTTTCACCTATAGCCTTTAGTGGCCTTTAGTAATTGTAATTTGAGATATTGGAATTTCAAAGAGGAATTTTTAAATCACTTCTTCAAAGTTTCTAAATGGTGAATTGCCTTGTTCGTTGGAGTGTTCAGAGAATGGAATATGAATTTAATTTTTGGTTTAACTCAAGACTTTTCGGCAAATACTTTTTGTTTAGCCCTTGATGTTGAAAATATTTCATAAATGCGTTAGTTCACTTGTGTTTCACATTGTTTAGCCACTTGTTCAGTAAGAAAGGAACTAGCAGGAGTTCACAGTCATGGATAATACTCATTGTAGTAGAATAAGGTATTGGGAGAAATGGAGGAGACATATTTTAAGACATATTTTGACAACTATTATTTACAGTAGCTCCTTGGTTATAGTTTATTTTGTCCTGATTTCCCACTGTTGTAAACATAAAAAAAAAAGAAAAGGTATGTTAATTCAGGTTTTACTGTTAGTTTGGTTCCATGTAGTGGAAGTTCTATGTATTCTTCCATTAACCTAAAGCATATTTTTGTGAAAATTATATTTTCTGATTGTAAAGCAAACATACATTTAAAAAATCAAACAATGCAGAAAAACTTAGGCACTGTCTACCACTTTGGTGAAAAAGACATTGATACCTGCCTCGAGCACAGCTTTGTAAACTGAGAGGGGGGTTATGCCTCAGAGGCACATAGCCTACTTCATATACCAAGCAACATTTCAATGCTATTAGAATATCCTGCAGGAAAAAAAAAAAAAAAAAAGAATATCCTGCAGGATCATTTTTAATGCTTCCATAGTATTCCATTATCTATGTAACCCAAATCCTAGTGATAAGTTGGAATGTTCCCTAATTTTATTGTAAAACACTGCTACAAAAAACCACCCAAGTTTTGCATGCCTATCTTTGCACACTTGTTTCATCATCCTCTTAGGATACATTCCAGAAAGTACAAACTATATTTTAAATTATATGCCTACTCTGGCACAACCAAGAATATTTCCTATGAATAGATACTTTGTAGACTTTCTCAATTCGGAGAGCTTTACTGATTGTTATGCTGAGCTAAGACTTATAACAGCAAAAGACCAAATGATAACTATTTAAAACTGTGTATAAAATTTCTAGGAAGGCAGAAAGTCTAGTGTCCCAAACTAGAATATCTCTATCACACATGAGCCAGCAGGACTTTGGCAAAAAACTCCCCGTAGTACCTTAATGAATACAAGTGGTCAGGGTTACAGTTTCACATTTCACCAAGGGAATGCCCAGGGCCAAAGATGGAATGTCAGGTGAAGTGAGATTTCCTCACTCAGCACTCTGCCTTTACCTCCAGCAGCTGGCTTTCGGCAACATTCAGGGGATCCACACACCCCGCACATTCATTCATTCTTTCAGCAAACCTCACTGAACACCGTCTCTCAAGTACCGTGCTTGGTCATGTGGTCCTTGCCCAGGGAGCACGCTTAGTGTAACTGATGACAACTTCAGGGCCAGCTGGATTCACAGGGAAAAACTTGCCTGAGCAAATCAGGACAGTCTCACCCAGGGGGGAGAGGGGGGGCATTAGAGCGGGCTCTGGGAGGGTGAATGGACTGGGTTAGCTGGGG
Organism: Zalophus californianus; assembly: GCF_009762305.2. NCBI lineage: Eukaryota > Metazoa > Chordata > Mammalia > Carnivora > Otariidae > Zalophus > Zalophus californianus. The sequence continues at coordinate 21,883,618 of NC_045609.1, forward strand.
TGGAGGCAGACTCGTTCTCTGGTGACCCAATGAATGACCTGAACCCCTCCTTCTTTTGTTACCTCTGCAGTAGAAAGGCTAGCTACTCCATTTCCCAGCCTCCCTTGTAGGTGGAGGGAGCTAGAAGAGGCGGTTCTGGCCAGTGAGAGAGAAGTCAGCTAGGGGCTCCTGGTAAGGCATCTTCTTTCTCTGATAAAGGCATTGCGGTTGCTAGCCCTGTCCTTCACTTAGTTTTGCCTTAACTGAATATCTATCTGAGGCAGGAAGCAAGGAGTGAAGGTCAACATCACTAAACCTCTGAACTAGCACCAGCAGCGGTTTGCCTTCAGACAGCTCATTTTGTGGGGAACAAGAACCTCTCTCCGTTTACACCGCTCTGAGTCAGACATACTGCTATTTGCAGCTGAAGGCATTCCTAATCAATTTATCATTCCTCCAACTAAGATTGTGTCTGGATGGAGGCAAGAATAAGGGGCCAAGATGGGGCAAAACAGGGAGCGGGTTTCAGAACGAGCACCTTCAACAGCTCCCTGATGCTCTCAAAACACGGCCCTTCCAGGTTCAGGAGGCCTAACTATGTATACAGGGCAACATTTCTCCTTAGTGTGAAAGCCTGAAAATGTGTATTTATTAGAAAAATATGACGACACTATCTGATAATGAATTTGAAACATGGTTTCTTGGAGATGCAACAACTTCAAAAGTACCAAAACAAACAAATCCTAACATGAATTATAGAATCAAAGAGTAAATATAAGGTAGGAATAAAAAATGAGAGTACAAAAGGCAGTACAATTAGGCAAAGGGCATGTATGCATATGATGTCCTTTCTGTATCCATTTTCCTCTGGCAGAAACTTTAGGAGGTTATATGAAAACATAAGGCAAATTTTTAAAAAAGCTAACAGCCAAAACATTACCAGCATAGTGGACTTAAAAGAAAGTAGCTGGGTTGTTTTTTTTGTTGTTGTTGTTTTTGTTTTTGTTTTAATTTTAACAGCAAAGAAAACAACAGCATCTAGACGATCATGAATCTTGGCCAACTGAACAGTCTAAGAGAGCATTCAAGGCTGCTCAAGATCATAGACATCATGTAAAGAGGGGTCAACAGGAAGAAAGATCTAATGATAAAAATGTGTATAATTAGTTAGAAAAATAAGACAAGGAATATGCAGACTGTTGTCCTAACAAACCCAACAGCCCACAAAACTGTTTCCCAGGGTCTGAGAAAATAAGCCAATCATTTTGAATATGGACAATTTACAGAATCATAAGTAAGTTGGGGGGAACCATGTGTTTTAAAGGAAAGAACAATAACCACAAGGAAATCTAAATAGGGAGATATTTTCTGTATTCCCAAAGGCTGAGGGACACTGTCCTACGTGGCGCTATTTTGTGGATCTATTTCTCTGAAAGCAAACAACCAAAAATCACCACACATCCGAGTGTGAAATAAAAAAAAAATGTATAATAAATTTCAAGGTATGAATAACATAGGCCTTAAAATCTAAGACAGCAAGATGCTGACTCACATTTACCACGATTTGCTAGGATCTCAAATGGCGCCTGATAAATAGGTGTTCAAATATTTATTGGAAAAGAGAGAAGGAAAAAAGAAAATAGGAAACTTCCTACAAGAGCAAGACGTTCTTTACAAAGAATACTTTTCCAAGTCGCAGAACAGAAGTATCATTCAGTATAAAATACACATAAGTCGCAAAATGACCTTAAGGAAATAACAGAGGATACATTCTTATGAGGTAAGTTATAGATGAACACTTGAAAGAGCACTCTCAAATTTCATTCTCAATTCCATTAATCAAAACCTGGTAAGTAATATGTATCATCTTTTCACTGAACAATTTTCAAATACTTGTTACAGAATAAATCTCTAAAACAACAAAGGGCAATCTGCTCTTAGTGGGAAGACTGAATTATATTGGATGAGGTTACAAGTATTTACCACTTGTAAGGAGCATTTTTCTCTTGGCTGCCTAATACTTAAGAAATATCTTCTGTTGGCTAATAAAGAGAAATCTCTCTATGAAACTCTCAGCCAAGATTTAATCCAAAGTATGTTCTTTAATGAGACAATAAGAAAGCATCGGAGATTTACTTAGCACTTCTGAAACACGTTAGGTTGACCATTCCAGGAAATTGTCCCAACAATCACCTGGAGACAGGGATTCTTGGTATCTCTGTTTCGCAGATGACCGAACAGACTTTGTGAGGTGAATTAACCAACTCAAGGCCAGAAAGGTGAGTAAGGAATGGAGATGAGACTCACAGGGAGGAGGCTGCAGAGCTGACTCCTGATCACCATGCCGAACTGTATCAGTGGTAGTGACAGAGATAATGATAACTGATAATAATACGAATACAGGCATACTTCATTTTATTGTGTTTCCCTTCATTGTACTTCACAGATACTGTGGTTTTTACTAACTGACAGACCGTAGCAACCCTCTGTCAAGCGGGTCTATCGGCACCATTTTTCTAACAGCGTTTGCTCACTTCGCGTCTCTGTGTCACGTTTTGGTAAATCTTGCAGTATTTCAAACCTTCTTGTTGTTATTATATTTGTTGCAGTGATGTGTGGTCCACAATCTTTGATGTTGCTATTGTAATGGTTTTGAGGCGACACAGACTGCACCCATCTAAGGCGGCAAACTTAATGGATACATGTTGAGTGTGTTCTGACTGCCCCACCGCCCAGCCATTCCTCCATCTTTCTCCCTCTCCTCAGGCCTCCCTACTTCCTGAGACAAACAGTATTAAAACCAGGGCAGTTAATAAGCCTACAATGGCCTGTAAGCATTCAAGTGAAAGGAAGAGCCCATCGATGTGGCAAACGTCAGTGTTGTCCTGCATTAAGAAATTGCCACAGCCACCCCAACTTTTAAGAACCATCACCCCAAGGAGTCAACAGCCATCAACATCAAGGCAAGATTCTCCACCGACAAAAAGACTATGGCTTGCTGAAAGTTCACATGATTTTTAGCAATAAAGTATTTTTAATTAAGGTATGTACATTTTTTGAAGACAATGCTATTGTATAGCTAATAACTCTTACGAGCACTGGGAAACCAAAAAATTCATTAAACTCGCTTTCTTGCAATATCTGTTTTACTGCAGTGGTTTGCAATTGAACCCACAATATCTCTGAGGTACGTCTGTAATAAATTACCATACACAGAGTTGCTGGAACAATTTCACACATATTTAATCTTTGTAAGATATACCAAACCTCAGTTGTCCCTTTCCTGCCAAGAGCAAACATACTTATTTTCTAAGACCAAAGTATTAAATCACCGTACTTGGAGATTCTTTATCAAAAAACAACTGTTTTCTCTCCCTTTTTACTTCAGTTGCTCATGACCCTGTCAGGAAAACAAATATTTTCAGCAACTCCTCCAGCCCCTGGGATACTATCTAGACAGGGCTAGACCTTTCCTCACTGCTTTCACTCTGAAGTTGCTTTCTGCCAGCAGTTGTGACTCTGGGTGTAGTAGGTATTACATTTTTTTCAGTTTGGTGCCAGAGAGAAAATGAATAGCTACTGCAACTGTATTCTGAGTGTAGACTTGAGGTATTAACTTTCTAATATAAATTATATGGACACAACAAAATAGATGTGTTCATTCACTTGGCTTACACAAATTCTGGGAGCCGTCATCCATATAGCAGGTTATGCTGTGGCCCTAACTTTGTCTTGTTGGTCCTATTTGAAATATTAAACATCAGTACCTTCTGGGTTTCTAAAATTCTCGTTCATTGATTAGGGAACTGGTTACTTAAAAACAGATCTTAACTTTAACATTTTCTGTTGATGCAAACTCAATCTCTACATGTTTATGATGTTATAATAACATTAGGACCACATGACTGGCTTTCCTAGTTACTGCTGAACTGAAAAACAGGCATTATTGAAAATAAAGGACAGGTGCAGGATACATGTGAGTTATAGGAGCAGGCAATCCAGAAATGATAAATGCAAATGGCTCCCAAACACATGAAAAAATACTCATTGTCACTAATAATAAAATATTGCAAATTGAAACAATAATGACAATAACACTGTTCAACTGTGAAATTGGTAAAGAAAAGAAAAAGCTAACCCTTAATGCTGGAAAGGGGATGATGAGGGTCACCACGTTGTACACTGGTCCGGCTGGTAGAAAGCAACTTGATAGCATGCTTTATCATCAGGAATGAGAATCTCTTTTACTCTCCAGTTTTCGTCTCATAGAGGACACACACACAAACACACACACACGATTTATATTTTAAATTTGGGGCCAAACACCACTCCTTTGTTTCAAGGCTTGAGCCGTTCTCCAGAGAAACACTGGAATGTAAGAAGACCACCTCACCTGTCCCCAGACTGCCTGTGTTCAGATGAGGACATTCTATGCTCTAGCACGTTCAGGGAAGGAGGGAGACTATCACCCAGGATTCAAAGTACCTTGGTAGCTAACTGACCTTGAACAAGTAATATAACTTCTTGAAAATGAGAGTATCCTTTTCACAGAATTACAAGAATCAAAGGTGATAAAGTAAGTAACAAATCGATACACATCTTTTGAGATTTCGAAATTTTTTTATTTTTTCAGTTTTCCTCTTCAGTGTCCTCTGATGCCCCTCTCCAAGCACTGCAGTATCCTACCCATTCCTCCAGTGGACACACCTGCTCTATCATCATTTTTCTTCTTACTAAATTATACCACTGTATGGACACTGTATTGTACCCTTCGGGGTAAGGACACCCCACTCCTACCCTGGCCAATGTCATTCCAACAGAGTAACATTATTAAATTTTTCTATTACACTTAACTGAGCCAGAAATGCCATAATGATAAAGTCTTCGGGGAGAGACAAGAAAGCATTGGGGCCCCATATTCATGATAGATGTCCACTCCTCAGATAGATGGCACATCCAGCCTTACATAACCGTTCCTACCAAAGGGAAGCTTGGTGAGACATCTGACAGAAACTTGCTCCTAAAAGAGTGTGCTTAAATTTTTTATCGGACTGCCTTTATAAAAAATTGAAACAGTATTCTCCAGGTGGGGCAACAAGTTTGCTAAAAAGATTAGAATTTACAATTACCTTTTAAACCATTGTTTTAGAACTCTATGCTTTCTATGCCTAAATCCTAAGCAATTGAAATTAGGGAAAGAAAGAATGAATTCTCCCTCAAGCTGAGAAAGCCTTTCACTCTTACATGCCCTGGTGGCAATTTCCCACTCTTCAAAGCCTTTGTCCTTTAGGCAATGGAGAGAAATGTGCTAGAATGACAATGGGTGCCTCACTTCTGGACTGATTATCAGCACACTGTGTAAAAATGCCTTTTGCTCTCCTTCTCAAGGTGATGAGGCTGGTGAGGTGATGAAAGCAGAACGACATCAGAATCACCAAGCCGGGAGCCCAAGCATGTCCCTCTGCTGCACTGCAGATTCTTTCTGACCCAAGTCCCCTGTCCTCAGTGACATTTACCTACAGAAGGTGTGCTTTCCCTTTAAAACGGATGCAGTAATCGAAAAGAACAGACGAGGAGCTCCCATGCTGTTAGAAATCAAGTATTACGATTCTATAAGGCTCAGATACTGAAATGTTTCAGTCCTGGGTGTTTTAGAGAGAAGGGGTGGAGGGGGGGGGATCTGTATTTTGGATGGTGGGAGCCTGCTGTGAATACAGATGGAAATTTTATGGCTTGTTTAATGCTTGTCTATTTTAATAAAAAGAATAAATTTCAACAGCAGCACAATTTCTTTCATTCTATACTCCATGTGTTGCAATATTGAAATAAAAGTGCCCTCTACCCTGGAATCTTTCATCTCTCTGTAGTGCTCAGTTTATTCCAACCCTGCCTTTGAAATGTATTTATGAAAAAGAGCACATGAGCTGAAAGGAGGGACAGAAAAATCTCTAGGGGTAATATGGAATGCTTCACACACACATTCTCTCTCTTTCTGTCTCTGTCTCCGTCCATCTGTCTGTCTGTCTGTAAGGGAGAGAACAGAAGTACTCTTTGTCTGGTTACAATGAGAACCAAATGATAGAGCCTCACGTTGGGAGGCCATGGTGTATAGTCATGGAGGAGAAATGGATGTGAAATCTATCTTGTTTTATCACCCTACAGAGGCCGAGAGGCCACCAAAGCAAAGCCTGTTTCTCTACATTTAGGGAATTATGCCAAACTTTTCAGCTTCATCCATGGCATTTATTGTTCATTCTTGCTAAATTTCCACTAATGGGTTATTTATTCAACCCTACAGAAGGGTGAACATACTCTGCAAAGTGAAGGTATAATCACAAAGCACTGCTGGTAATTTTTACCAGAAGTGGAAATTGACATAGAGACAAATTAAAATACAACAAGAAATCAAATTGCTTGAAATCTTTTTTGACAGGCTGGAAAGGGACCTGCTCCTCCTTCAGTAACAAGTTGACACTTAAGATACGCTCATGTGTTTTAGAAGCACTACACTGAAATTCTGAATGGCCGAGTTTTAGATCCCCACTCCTGGCCTATGCATGTCCTTCTGAATTACCACACCTCCCCACCCCTTTAGTGGGGGAAAGCTCTTTAAAAGGAAAACATACTATATGCTGGCTAATTGAACATAATAAATAAATAAATAAATAAATAAATAAATAAATAAATAAATAAATAAATAAATGGAAAACATAGTTTTAAAGATCCTTCTCTGACACAGAAGCCTCTCAGAATTAACTTTAAGGTTCAACAACAGTGCTGGGAATCCTAACCCTGGCTGCTTCCAGTGGAGGAGGGACACTAACTGGCAAATGGCAGGAAGGAGCTCCCAGGGGTGATGAAATGCAATCCATCTCCTTGGGGGAATCAGATAAACAACTGTGCATTTGTCAAAACGGATTAAATATATACTCAGGATCACTGCATTTGACTCATATAAATTATAACTGAGTTTAAAAAACTCTTCCTGGAAACATTAAACAACAATAAGATTCTTCTAAGCAGAGTTTCAGAATTTTCTGGACATATAATTGTAAGGCCAATAAAAAGAACGCCCTTTGCTGAACATTTACGCAAAAGCTGAGGTACTCCTGGGGCCACACGTCTCCGCTTCAGTGCCACACTTTCCTGAGACATTACCATGAAGATTTTATTGTTATGAGATGAAAGCCAAATATCGCTGAGAATGCAATTAAAAGCTCTACATTAAATTGCAAGTGCAAGCTAAAAGTCTAGGCTAGGCATTCCTGCCACATTCCCCATGATGACACAAGGGACCTTGGGACTTCCCAGCCACATCTGAAGCAAATGTCCCAGCTGTGGTCCACGGCACAGAACTGTGAGTATAGGAAGGCCTCTCTTGAAAGAATATGTGAGCGCCTCGTTTTATGATAATTGGATAGTGGACCTCAAAACACAGATACATCAAGACCCAATTACTCTAATATAAAAGGCTCCCTTTCCATTGTCTAGTGCCACCATGTATTTTGCATCGCTCTATCCAGGCAACTTCCTGTTTAACACCACCGCCCATTGCACTGAGCAGTAGATATAGGTTTTATCTTTAACAAACCAACAAGCTGTTTTCTCTTGTCTGCTTTGACTCTCCACTAAGCTCAAGTCTTTCATGAGATTTGATGTCTCTTTATTTGTGCTAGAATTAATAGCTGCAAATACTGATATATAGTTGTCAGGCTAATGAAATTAAAAATACAGAAAGATATATACAAACACACATGAACACAAACATACAAAAAGAATTGGAAAAAAATCATCTCATGAATTTTGGGGTGATGACATTCCTTACTGGTTATCTGGGCTTTAATATTAAAGCAAAATTTTTCATCAAAATACTATGTATGCTTCCCCAAAAGGGTTTTACAAAAGGTCGACTGAGTGCATTTTAATATTCTTGCAGAAGTCTTTAATATGCAACTTCAGACTTAAACTTTTTTTTTGGTAAAAGTAGCACATTTCAGAAAGGTTAAATGTAATGCATGTTCTCAGAATCCATTTCAGAGCATTCTTACATCTCACATGTAACCAAGCTTATAATTATTAATGAGCATATTTGTAAGAAAATCCATTCCCTTGTTTTTCAAGATATTATCTTTCTCATTTCTCTCAACTTCTGAAAATTAAACCTTTAAAGTTGTGATGTGGAAGAAATGCATTAAATTGATCGTGCAGTTTATTGCGGATGATTTTCTTCTATTTTTTCACTTCCCTCCTTTTAAAATAATTATAAATACCTTGCTCACAAATGGGAAGAATACATTAAAACATGTCACTGTTCTAAAGGGTTTACTGTGAATATAGCAAATACTTATAGTGGAAGGGAGAACAAGAACGGAACATCACAGTTCTTATCATAAAGACTGTCATAATCTAAATCTGAGAGGCCTTTCAACTAGCATATCTAAATTAATCATGCCTGATGAATAACCGCCTAGACAGAAAGCAAGGCTTCCACATTTCTCAAACAATTCAGTAATTATTCTCCAGGCTTTTCATGTATCAGCTCAGTAGGTCTCTGCTCTTTCAGGTGTCCCAAGTGCAGAATTTCATACTGAAAACCCAAGTTAAAAGTCAACATAAGATAATATTTTTGCAAAGTAAAAATTATTAAGAGTTGACAGGAATCAGGGAAAACAGGAGGAAAAGGGGCACATCCTACACACATGTAAGCCAATACCTCTGCATTCCTTTTTTTTTAAAAAAAAAAAAAAAAGCTTTTATTTATTTATTTGAGAGAGAGAGAGAGCATGAATGGGGGGAGGGGAAAGGGAAAGGGGCAGAAGGAGAGTAGCAGAGGGAGAGGGAGAAGCAGGCTCCCCACTGAGCAGGCAGCCTGATGCAGGACTCGATCCCAGGACCCTAGGATCATGACCTGAGCTGAAGGCAGATGCTTAATTGACTGAGCCACCCAGGCACCCCTATCCTCCGCATTTCTTTCATAACACAAGGTATAACTAGCCTCTCAGATGCTCACCTTTTTTTTTTTTATTCATTTGACAGAGAGAGAGAGAGAGAGAGAGAGAGAGAGAGAGAGAGAGAGAGAGAGAGAACACAAGCAGGGGTTGGGGGGAGGCAGAGCAAGAGGGAGAAGCAGTTTCCCCACTGAGCAAGGAGCCCAATGCGGGGCTCAATCCCTGGACCCTGGGTTCATGACCTGAGCCGAAGGCAGACACAACCTACTGAGCCACCCAGGCACCCCACAGAGGTTCACATTTGACAGCCCCTACAGATCTTTCTTGGCTCCTTCCTTTCTCTTGCACCCCACATTAAGCCATCCTGTCTGACCAGTCCTACCTCTTTCTACAAGTTTTCTAACTGTGCTCACACTTCTGGGTCTAGAGAGCCAGCTTCAATGTCCACCTCTCCATACCCTCTGCCCCAGAGTTGTGCCCCCGACATGGCCTCCATCTCACTTCATACACTTTCTGTAACAACTGTAAGACTATTTTAATTCTTTCCAACTTGTCCATCTTCCTTACTAAACTACCAGTTCCCAAAGGTCTAGAAGTACATCTTTTTTTCTTTGGATTCCTAAAGCACATAAATATTTGTTGAACTGACGTGCTACTGAATCAAAACAATTATGTGTGTTTCATATTCAGTGCACTACACAAATATTTCAGAATTTTGTTACTTTTACATCCAAATTAATTTGGCTAATTTTCCTATCAAAATAGTTCCACATAACTTTACTGTCTAAGGATTCAGTCCATAAAAGTCTCTAAGAAGCCAACAGTTTACCAATTAAATTGGTTAACCTGAGATATGAAAAATCAACCTTTGATAAAGCTTAACACATCACATTATTTGTTCCTCTCTTATATCCAACTGATACTGAACTATCTCCGTCTCGTCTAAGTGAATTCTAGTGAATACTCTGATGTTTAAGGAAGAAAGCAGAAACAAGAACAGGAGGGCAGAAGCCAAGTAAAAGAGAGAGAAAGGACAATGCAGGATGTATGGTTGGTACTTAGTACTTACTTAGAAAATAATTTCTGAGTCTGAGGGATAGAGTAATGGGAGACAGGACAATGGAAAATACAGAAGATAAAGTATTTGGTGGGGACAGAGCTTTTGTATCTTTATAAATCTGTACTTACTGCTGTTTATAAATGTTCCAATGTGTTCACACATCAGTCAGATGTATGTATTTCAAAGCCAACAAAGAGACAAAGCTAAAAGTGAAAGAGGAAGGAGAAAATCCATGTGCAAAACAGAAACAAAGTTCCTGGGAAAAGGGGCTATACAGATGCTCAATTGTCTTCTCCCTAAAATGACTGTGACCTTGGCCTCTTACAAAGAGAGGTGACAGCGGAGGCTGAGCTGTATCAATACAGCATGAGCTGGATGGTCTCCACGCAGAAGACTGTCAATTTGGGGTGCACATGATGGCTAACGGGGGAAGAACGGGGTCTCATGAGGACTGGCTGAAGAAATAGGGAGCATTTCACTGGGAGAGAAGACACGGCGCCACACATCTATCTTCATCTATATAAATAACTGGCATATGGGTGGACATAGCAGGGTGCTGGATTTAGTCTCAAAATAAGAGAGCATATTCTAACAATTAGAACTGTCCAGAAATGGGGTGGACTATGTTTAGAGGTAAGACGTTTCCAGTCACAGGCAATTCATAAGCAGAGACTGACAAGCCAGTCACAGAGCCGTCTGTCCTCAAGGACAGGCAGGCTCCGCAGAGGCCCTGGCTCCGTGACCTCCAAGGTCCCTTCCACCTCTAAGATTCCAGGACTCTAGACAGTCTGTGGGGATTTTCCACACAACTCTGCCCTTCAAAACGGATCTAGCTGTCCTTTACGTAAGTCCTATAGGTTCAAATTCAGATTTCTACAGCAGCTCTTCTTTTCACTGAATGAAATGAAACTATTCATTGACTCATCCTAATAAAGTAAGTGAATCTCGTTTTAATCTGCAGTCCGTAAAAGTCACTACTAATCCATTAAATACAATTTCAGTGACTGGTATGAAAGTTGGGGCATGATAAATGGATTTTTTTCTTACCTAGGTATCACTGTAAAACAATTTGAGGTCATATTTGTTATCTCAATCATGTAGATTTAAGTAAAATGTGAGTCTCCTGCACACACAACATTTTAGTTATGTAGTTCTGCAGTGGCCTACATCAAAACATTTTCTAATAAAATAATGGCAGATTCCCTCTGTCGAGGACATGAGAAACTAAATGAGAATTAGGTTGGAAAGTAGTAAAGTTCTTTATTGTGTCCAATCCCCCAGTGCTTGGTGGAAGGAGGCACCCAGGCGAGAAGCTTCTCCCCAGGAGAGATGGGGTGAAGGCTGATGTCTCCTTCCCTTGGTTCAGGTGGCATGGTGGAGGAGGAGACCGCTTTGGCAAGTCCAAGTTGGGAATGATAAAAATAAGGTGATAGTGCTTGGGTTTTTAATCACTTTGCCTATATTTTAATCTTTCCTTTGCCCTGAGCAATTTTCCCTAAACCTAAAGAGTGTGTAAAACTAACAACAAAAACAAAAATCCCTGTATGTACTGTATAATCTAAATTTGAGTGGTGGTAAAAATAAATTTAAGCCAAAGATGCAAAAAAAATTAAGAAGTAAAACACATGATCCAAGGAATTGAAGAGCCCATGAAATAAAACTAAAGCAAAAGCAACCGGGTCCTAGATGAGAGCTTATATAATGAAAGCAGGAGTTGCCCAAAGCTAGATTTTAAGTACTTCCTTATATGCGCTATGGCATGGCATGCAGAAGGGTCCACTGCGCTTGAATCCTCGGGACAGAACAGAAAATTTAGGAAGAAGTAACACCCGCTGATGACAGGAAATTACAAAAATGGGTTACAGACTCCTGGAGGAGGAGGAGGAGGAGATGGAAGGCAAGCCCCTTCTCAAGTTAGCAAAGCCAAGAGAGTTTTAGGAGCAGGGAGTACAGAGGACCTCTTCCTCGCTCTACAATTTGCCCCAGCCCCACCACATGCCACCGGTTCTAATACACCCTTGGGTTGTCCCAGTTCTATCACTGAAGGTGTCCCATCCTGGGAAGTCCCCCAGCCCCGAACAATGAAGTCTGGGTGCTCACACTAACCCCCCGGTGTATAAGGCAGAGGCTCTTCTCTTGCCAGTTGACAGCCACAGGCCTCCAATAATCTGGAGAAAAAGCACAGAAACCTGGGCAGAGAGCTGTGTGACCACTGCCATTTATTCATTTAACAGGACAGAGCCAAGGTGGCCTGGAAGAGGACACACTAGGAATTAGGAGTAAGCCTGCTCGAAGAAATCAGTAGTCCAGGTGAGCACGAAGGAACCGCTGGAGCCTCTCCACGCCACCGTGTCAGGGTCCTCAACAAAGAACAGCCACAGAAAGAGCAGCTGAAGGTGCAAACTTAGGGGCCATGCCAAGATTCGAAATCGAGACTTGGGACTTCTTTCATCCCTAGAGACCTTCATACACAAAGGACTATAACTCCATATAGGGTTCCTAAGAGACACAAAGAGTTGTACCAGGTACGAGGAAAGAAAGGACCCCCCACTGGAGGAGAATGGGGGAGGGACGCGCTGCTGGCCGCACGGCACGAAGCCTGTGGTGGGAAAGCCCGGGTACGTACGCTCTGGGAAAGGGAAAGGCCGTCCCTCCAATGACAAGGAAGGTCAACTAGCGTATTTGTGGAAAATGAGGTGGTACATGGGCCTCTGGCCTCAGAATGAAGGACCGAGAATGCTCGGCTGAGGAGTTGCCAGAAAGGAGAGCAAAAAGTGAGAACCCTTCAGTTGTGTTAAAAGATGAACCCATATTGTCCTTTGTGCCATTTTTCACAATAACAAAAACTGAAATGAACCAAATATACAAAAATAAGGTATTAGTTGGATATATTCTGGTACATCCATAAAGCAGAATACCATAGACGCATTAAAAACCTTACAAAAATATACTTATTGACATAAACATAATGTTCATATTATATTGTTCCGTGGGAAAAAAATGAGGCAACAAAAGAGGAGGTACTACCATTATCTCCATTAATTTGGGGGAAAAAAGAAAGAAGAGGGAAGAGAAGGAAAGGAAGAAAACAGGAGGAGAGCGAAGAAGAAACTAAGCATATACGTGCTTAGAAAAATACTGGAAAAACCTATTTCAAAATGGTAACAGTAATGCTTTCTCTGGGTGACCTTGGCCTCCCTGTGTGGAATGCTGAGTCTACGGTGTACATCAATTATTCACATGGTGGGAAAGACACAGGTAAGAAGGAGTGCCGGATGCCCTGGGGCATGACAAGTAATCAAGCAGGGGCTGAAGGTGGCATACAGGTATTCAATGCGCCAAAAGCTCTAAAAGAAGTCTTCTTTGATTGGAAGTAATATTTAGCAAGAAAACCTGTCTGCCCACAGTTTGTCTGCTTCTCTGCATTTGTCCCGAGGAAACACACATCACAGACCGTCTCTGATGCCCTCTCAGGAGAGCCGCCGAAACTGAACTCTTGCTGACCAGCTTCCTCCAAGTAGAGTTCAGTCTGGGATTCAAGTGGCAGCTAGCTGCCAGAGGGAGACCGTTAACGCAGAGGTAAATCCATTAAGGCATACCCGGGGGAAAAAGGACTGGCTTCTCACTCAGTTTAGAAAAGCTACGGGGACACCTGCATTGGAGGTGGGGCGCTGCTGCGGAAGGAGCCGGAGCTGAACGGAGTGATCCCGGCAAAGGCATCGCACCTGCCCAGAACCCACATGTTCCTACACCCCGCACCACGTTCACTGCTCTCTCCAGAAACCCCATTTCTTTCTAATGGAAAGTAAGAGCAATTTGGCGCTGGATTTAACTGCCTTATGTAGAATATATATGAATAATAAATATTTGGAATATATCTAATATATATATATACACCCACATATATGTATATGTACATATAATTATTACATTTTATATAAATATGTATTTTTCTACACATACACACATGCATATAATTTGTATTTACTTTTACCCTGCTTGGAATGACCTTCAGTCAATTTACTTTCCTCATTTTAACTGACAACTCTCCCTAAATACACTCAGCATAAAATAAACTCATTTCTTCCAAGTGGACGAGGGGAAGAGGAAAGGAGCAGGGAAGTGGGAGGAATCAACATTGGCTGAATCACTGCCCTGTGCCAGGCACTTCATGTTCAATTTAATTTTGTCTTCACAACATCTCTTTGCACTAGGTGTTATTGTGGATGAGGGCACAGAGGCTCAGAGAGGTCAAGTAACCGACTGGGGACCATGCAGCACAGAAGTGACAGTCAGGAGCCTCAAACCCAAGCCTCTATGACTCACGGCTCACACCCAGGCCCATTCCTCATTCCACGCAGCCTCCAAAACTCAATTTTCCTATTATTTCAGAGATCCCAACAGCACTTAAAAAAAAAAAAAAAAAAAAAAGGCTGGATTAAACCCTATGAGCAGATACAGCACAGATCGCATTAATAATTTAGGTTCCACTAAAGCTGCAAAGCAGCTCTAGGAAAGCAGGTCAAAGCCGAGAATGCCAAATGCACCTAAGAACACTCTCCCTTCCTGACGCTGCAAACAAAACCCTAACTAATCCACCAGAAAACAAAAAGATAATGCCTATCAGATGCCAAATGGATGGCTATGTAATTATTTTAATCTGATCCCATAGAAAAATCCACTGAAACATGTTATGTAAAATCAAGTTACAACCAGCCAGGGGAGACAAGCTCTCTGGTGGAGAGCTCGGACAAAGCCCAGGAACTGGATCCACACACAGTGGAGCAGGAGAAGTGAGGGTGCCTTGAGCGTGCTCAGCGTCTGTGGAATACCATGCTCATGTTAGCCAGGTCACAACACAGTCAACAGGGAAAACACCTATTCTAATGTATTCATGGTCCCCTTCAAACACCTAATTTCAGCTAAGATGAGGTACAATCAAAACCTTCTGAAATGAATCACAGACTGGAACTGAGGAGGATTACCAGGATCATTAATTCCACACCAATGAAGATGAGTGAACATGTGAGTTTCACATGTCTGAATCACTGGTATTGATATATTAATTCTCTTTGGAATAAATGTGGTTAGAATAAATGTGTACACAAAACCATTTATTTTTAGATGGCGAAGAACTACTCCAGCTGAAGAGGCATAGTAAAGCAGGGATCCTTAACAATGGTCGTTCTTCAAGGGAAAAAAATTAATTGCATTCGGCACTTTTCAACATCAATATGATTATCTTATTTCGAGGCAGGCAAACGCATTTTGAGTGTTGACAGAGCTAAGTAAATACACTCATGTTACTGAATCAGGTTGCAGTGGCCGAACCACTGCACAGAGGGACAGCAGGTCCTTACAGAAGGGTGGGGGGCGGGGGGGGGGGGCAACAGTGGACAGTGTGGGGATTCGGTGACCTCAGAACCTTCAGGCACATCCTCTCTCACTCACCCCTAAGCAGCTAGGTAGTAGGAATGTGGCTGGGAATTATGAGATTGGGCATTTTGGGACTAATAGAAAATAAAATGCATTGTTCAAGATTATGGCTTTGACTAATGTTGCTTCCCTAGACAATGGTAAATCCATAGTGCCAAGGTCAATTATGATTTTTCTGTACCTGATTCAAAATTGCTCTGTGCTTTGCAGTAATACTTAATGTCCCCATGTAACATGTGAGGATAAAAACATAGGATTTAAGTCATGCATCATTATTTAAAAAGTACTTATCTAGTATTTGTCACATAAAACAAATGAATAACATTGGTAACGGGGAGGCATAAAAATGATTTAATAACCGATTAGAAAATAATGAAAAATAAAAGCAAAAGCTTTCTCCAAATGTAAGAATCTGACATGAGTGGCGAATCATCTATAAGCAGAATAGTGTAAGGGGGGAAAGGGGTTCAAATTCTGCCTCTGTTCACTGTTACTGTTAAATTCAGTGTCAGAGTCTCAATCTGCTCATCTACAAAAGGAGAATAAAGCCATCTAACTCAGAGGTTCACGTGAGTGTTAACCAAGAGAACAGCCTTCCATACCTGCCAATTATTTTATTGTAAGTGGAGCCTAACTTTGCTAGCAGGGTCCCTATTGATTCAAACTCAATTGTGCTAGTAAAACCTAAAATCGTCCTTTCCAAATAATCCATTTTTTTGAGATTCCAATTTTTGCCTACTCCCTTTCCCAAATTTGAGCTTTTTACTCATTGTTCTTACCATCAAGGACATAGAAAAAGAAAGAGTATCACTTCATAAGGCCTAAGAGGTCTTTGCTCTCCTGGCTGAGAATCTGGCGGCGCCTAGTGACTCACTTCCAACATTTATCAGTGTCATTATCTCAAGGAGGTTTTTTTTTTTTTTTTTTTTAATGTTGATGCTAATTTCTTACCATTCTACAAATTGTTTTTTAATTTCTAATTTAGCCTCTGAAAACAAGTCTGTTTTGAGCCCCTGAGTTCTTTAAAACCAGCTTCCTCAACAGCTTTCTCATAAAAACAGTAAGCATGAGGGGCGCCTGGGTGGCTCAGTCGGTGAAGCATCTGCCTTCAGCTCAGGTCATGATCCTAGGGTCCTGGGATCGAGTCCCATGTTGGGTTCCCTGCTCAGCGGGGAGTCTGCTTCTCTCTCTCTCTCTCCCTCTACCCTTCCACCCCTGCTCGTTCTCTCTCTAATAAATAAAATATTAAAAAAAAAACAGTAAGCATGAAACACAAGACATCGGGAATATATTCATTTCAAAAACCACAAAATCAACCAACACAAAATGATTTCACCATTTACCTTCAAAAATACAAACATTTTGGGAGTTAACTGTATTCACAGTTATTTTATCATTAATATAATTATGATCCTATTGAGGTAAGATGCATTTCAAGTAAATGTATGATGTGAAAGTTAAATTATTTATTACATCCAGTATTATCACACCCTCCCTCCATCCACGTCCTACTGTGTCCTTTTCTTTTGGGGGGAAGAGATAAATCACAAGAAGGATTTCATTAGGAATGTTCTAGGGGTGGAAACCCTAGCATAGCATCTCACAGTCCAGGAAAGAGTCATCTCATGGAGCCCAGTGGTTTGTGAAAATGGTGCTCTCAATGGTGTGTTGGAAGTGATCCACATCTGATAGGGAATGAGGGATGAGAGGTGATGGAGTAAGCACAGAGCTGCGAATCAGACCCGCCTGGGTCTGAATGCCAGATTTACTCTTACTAACCATGCAATCCTGGGCTTGCTGAAATGTTGGAGAATATGCCTTCCCTAATCCAGAGAACTAGGATAATACCACACATGCATGAGAACGAAGTATAATAATAATCTAATGAAAGAATTCAAGAGAGTGCCTGGCCCACTGTAGTTCCTCAATGATTTACAGCTCAATAAAAGAAAGAAAAGGTAAATTCTTCTCCATATACTTTTGCTGTTAGGTATCACTCTGTACTGCCCTTCTCTGAAAAGTGAAAAATCGCTTAGAGTCTGTAACAAAAATGTCTAATGAGAGATGTCCAGGTTTCAGGTTCCATTTTTCTTTGGTTTAGGCTGAATAGGGGTATCTGAACACACTGGTATTTCTAAGTGGCGTTACTGACATGCGCCGATTTGGTCCGGGGCAGGGTAACATGCTGTGTTTGATAGAAAACTGCCAAGGCCATCAGAAGTGGCATTCTGGGGTGGCGGCGGGGGGTGGGGGGGGGTGCTGGTAAGAAAGACAGTCCACAGGCCACTCTGGATTCTGAAACCAGGTATAGATGGTGATAACTCCATATTGGCCAGATCATTCACTCTTCCCTAGGTCCCCAATTACCCTGAAACTGTGCCATACCTCTGGTGGCCACAGTATCTAGAGGGGGTGAAAAACTGGTTGGTAATAAAGTATATATATCTTATAGACATATTGCATAGCTAATGTTTTTGTTTCAGTAAATATATAATCTACCCAGTGAGGACTGCTTTCATTCAGCCCTCATCAAATACTCTTCCTCCCTCTAAATATTTCAACATTTATGCCCAAGTCTGCAAATATAATGTTCATTTGTGAAAAGAATTATCTGATACTTCTATCTGTACATATGATTCTTAAGCTTTTTTTTTTTAAGACTTTATTTCTTTATTTGACAGAGAGAGAGACAGTGAGAGCAGGAACACAAGCAGGGGGAGTGGGAGAGGGAGAAGCAGGCTTCCCACGGAGCAGAGAGCCCGATGCGGGGCTCGATCCCAGGACCCTGGGATCATGACCTGAGCCAAAGGCGAACGCTTAATGACTGAGCCACCCAGGCGCCCCTCTTAAGCTTTCTTTAATATCTACCTAGGCTAGCATTTAACTACGGAAAGAAGCTAATTAATAATAGTGTTAATGAATAGAAAAATGTATTTAACATGTGAGTCTTTGGAAGTATTTCTCAAAATGACAGATTTAATTCCCCGAGGGCTGTAAAAAAGTTTGCAAAGAGCTGAACTGCAGGGCTCAAATGACTTTTTGAGGATACCAGTTTATTAGTAAAATTTCATCCATCAAATAATTTTCTGAGTGCTTGCTAGGTATCAAAGTTCTTGAAAGCATTCCCTCATTTACTCAGTTCGTCCATTTGCTTCTTGGCTACAGTCACCGGTTACATTTGAGAGCCCATGCTCCAAGGAAGGGAGGCTGGAAGCCCTTGCTAACTTCTCCGTTTATGCCAGGAACCTGGCAAAATGCCTTTACAGTGTTTCTACTCTTTATAATATGTATGCAAGTAAAGGACTAATATCCTGGTTTGAACAATGTGGAAACTGAAGCCCAAAGAAATTTAGTTCAAGGCCACATAGCTAATGAGTGGCAGCGGCGATATGAATTCTTAGTGAGGCCGAAAGCCCATTCTTTCCATCACCATGGTTTGTAAAACTTATCCCCCTCCCCACAACTTTCTCCTTATTGCTCGCCTGCTTTATTAATGTTTTTAATCCTCTACTAAATAAAATTTACCGTATTTTCCTACCCTCTTCAATCGTATAGACCTCTTAGAAAACTGTACTTTGCTAGGATAAAATGCTGTTCATAGTATTGAAACTATGAAGTTTTTAGAGATACCTACATATAGGTTATAAATGTTTTAGTGTCACTGGCTTCCAGTCACTAGAAAACCTTGGACTTACTTCCAACCCTCTCTGGACAAGTTCTCTGTTCCCATTCTTTTCCACACAGTCCATATATCCTTCCCCTTCTATGCTGATGGTACTGGTTGGCTTTTCTTCTGCCAAAGGGCAAGCTATGGGCCTGGCACATAAGAACGTTAGTCTCTATCCATTCTAATGAGCTTCATATAAATTCAAACAGAACTGATGATATGATCCTAATTAGTAGAAAGGTCACCTATAACTGAGAAATAATTTACTGGAACCAACTAAATCTAAATTGAAATCTATACATTTTATAGGCAGCTCCTATATTTGACGATGATGGGCCATTCTTTTTCATGATGCCACTTTGGGTCCAGGATAGCATAATCTTCAATGAAGGGGATAAGCACCAGAAATATCTGAACTATATGTGAAAGGTCCAGGCTTCATTTCCATTAATTTGCTTTCAATTCTTCTACTTTTAATTTAGACAAACTAGAAACACCATAGTCTGGGTAAAACTTACAGCAGATTCCTTATTTCCAAATGTTACCTTTCTATGCAAGTATTTTCTTTAGGATACTCTTTGGATTATACAAGCGACAGTGTAACATTGTATTTAGACATCATCCCTCAACGTTTAACCTATTCATCAATCAACAGATAGAAGTGAACAATTCTACTTTGTTTCAGCGACTGGATTCCTCTTAAAAGTTATTTTAAATGCACACTAACTTTGGGCACCTGGGTGGCTCAATCAGTTAAGTGTCTGCCTTTGGCTCAGGTCACGATCCCAGGGTATGGGAACGAGCCCCATGTCGGGCTCCCTGCTCAGCCAGGACTGCTTCTCTCTTTACCCCTCCACCCTGCTCATGATCTGTCTCTCACTGTCTCTCTCTCAAATAAATACAATCTTTAAAAAAAAATTAAAAATAAATGCGCACTAATTTAAATGTACACTAATTTAAGTGCAATGATTTAGACAATATTTAGATTTTGCAGTGAAAGATAATTTATAAAATTTCAGATACTAAATAATTTAACTTTTAACAATCCAACAGTGATCATTCTTCTCTTCACATAAGAATTCACCATAGATGTCTATTAGTAAGAACCTCACTTTAAAAATCTATCCTACAG
Organism: Zalophus californianus; assembly: GCF_009762305.2. Lineage (NCBI taxonomy): Eukaryota > Metazoa > Chordata > Mammalia > Carnivora > Otariidae > Zalophus > Zalophus californianus. The sequence goes on from NC_045609.1 coordinate 21,903,840, forward strand.
ACGTTCTGATGGCCCAAGCAAGGGACTTAGAACCATACAGAGCTCAATTCCAAGGCCAGTTATTTCTGTTACTGAGGCAAATTACATAACAAACTTAAGCTTAGGCTAAAGCCTCTGAACATGTGGATAACACTCTGACACAGTGTTAGCATCTCTTTTTTTTTCTACAGTCCTTCACCCCTACCTGTGTCGAGTAGAACAAGCAGAATATAAAACAGCATGTAGGGGCACCTGGTGGCTCAGTCGGTTAAGCATTTGCCTTCAGCTCAGGTCATGACCCGGGTTCCTGGGACCCACCCAGCATCAGACTCCCCCTCCCTCCCTCTCGTGCTCGCTCTCTCAAATAAATAAATAAAATATTCAAAAAAAAAAAAAAAAAGCATGTAGATGGGCCTACAGGTCCCATCCTTTACATTACCAGCCCCAGCATGGTGACAGGCACAATGTTGGCACACAGTACATTTTTATTAAATGAAGAGATACTGGTAAAATGTGATGTGATTAATGTATCTTTTTCTAATAATATAACTACAAAAATTATGAAGCATTGCCAAATCCTCTTTTTCCTCAAACATACCTATTAAAAGCAAACATTTTTCCACATTGAGATTCAATAAAACACACATAGACACAATACAGTATCATCTTGCCAAAGGCAAATCAAGAGACAGAAAAGACCATGAACCTGAAGAGTAATGAAGAAACAGTTCAATAGCTATAGACTGTTGATGACAAAACTAACAAAAATTTTAAATAACATATTCAGCCATTAATAAATGTATAACTTATACTAACATGATCTTGCACTGATTATAATGGCAATTGATCAACAGCAAGAAAGTGTTTTTTTTTTTTAAATGAACATATGACTTTGAGAATAAAAAGATGTATCATGACAGGAACAGAGAGCACAGAGAACCAGGCAGCAGACAAGTTTTATTTAATTGCTTCCTATTCCTAAATGCCATGGAATGTCAAAGGACAAAGGTTTCCAACTTTTCTCTGAGTTCCATCCATCCTTTTCCAAATGGAGGAAGAGTGGAGATGGTGCAGCCGCGTGCTCCTGGGGAGCTGACCTGCCTGGCTTCAGCGAGTTGACTTGTTGGCACAAACCCTAAAGCCTCAGGTTGGAAACAGTCCATTCATTCTTCTGTTCCTTATGAATATCAATAACAACAGCAACAACTACCACTATGTGGCTCTTGCTTTGTGCCAAGCACCGTTCTAATCCTAATTCACTGAGATCTCATTGCAACCCTCTGACAAAAGTATGTACTATTATTATATTCATTTTGCAGGTAAAAACTTAGGGCACTGAGAGGTAAAATAACTTCCCCAAGGTCACATGAACTACAAGGGTGAAGACCTGAAATCAGACAATCTTCCTCTACAGTCCACACTCTTAATTATCGTGTGGTACTGCCTCTCATCTGTCCACCTCCCTCCCATCTCCTACCCACTCTGCACCCACCTCTATAGTAGGTGATATGATACCACCTCTGCCCTCATAGTCTCCTGGGTGAGACATATGGAAGCTCATAATTACAGTGCGGAATATCAAGGATGCTGATAAATTAGACTCTGCAGACATATGGAGTCTACATACTCAGCACAGCCAGAAACAGAGTAGGCTCCTTTTATCTAATATAGGTCCACCCAATCCTCTCCCTCAAAGGTCCAGTCACTGTAGTCCAAAACCTCCCCCTGCCTGGCATCTTACATCACGGGTGCCGTAGGTGCATAGGAAACTAGGCATGGTGAAGGCCTATAAATGTCTGTACATTTGCATTATAGATGTACTAAGCATCTATAGCAAGAGATAATACTCAATTGTTTGTGTCTCCTGAAATTTATTCTCTAATCCATACATTGCTTTAATCCTAAAAGAGACTGCCAGATTTTTATTACAATAAACCCAGTGGTTAAATACAGATTCCAAATGGGTCCTATGACCCAAGTTTAAGTGTAGCCCCAACACGTATGAGCTGTATGACCACAGGCAAGTTATTTATTCTCTTTAAGTCTTCATTTAGCTATAAAAAATGAGGATGAAAATAATGCCTGCCTCATAAAGAAGTTGTGAGAAAAAAACAGTAGAAAAATCCATGGGAATTATGGGGCACATCGCCGGGTATACAGCAAGCCCCTAAGACACTGTTATGTTATTATAGCAACATGTCTTTGAGGATCTGAAGTCCTGGTGTTGGTAATTTTCCATTTATGTTCAAAATTTAAAAAAGAAATTCTTCAGGTAAAACACTGAAATCTATTGCAAAGTGGGTGGGGGGGGGGGCTTGAGTGGCTCAGCTGCTTAAGCATCTGACTCCTGATTTCGGCTCAGGCCATGATCGCAGGGTTGTGGGACTGAGCCCCATGTAAGGCTCCACGCTCAGCAGGGTGTCTGCTGGAGATTCTCTCTCTCTCCCTCTCCCTGTGCCCCTCCCCCTGCTCATGTTCTCTCTGTGTCTCTCAAATAAATAAATAAATCTTCAAAAAAAGTCTATTGCAGAAGAGAAGAAAAACAGACACACGGCTCATACTGTACTGGGTTCCTTAGAGATATAAAGCTTGTTATTTGAGGTTCCTGATGTCTAGGAAATAGCTGATCACTTAGAAGATTCTCTGAATCAAGTCCATTTTGATACACAGCTGTGAAAATATTAATTACATATGCTGTTCCGTGTTGTAGGTTAGAGCCCGAGCCAGAGTTAGACGTTCCACCCTGGAATCTCAGATGTACCACTAAACAGTATAGGAAAAGCTTAATGGGTTTGTGCCTCAGTTTCCTTATTTGTAAAATGGGGATGATAAAAATACTTTCTTTGTAGGGTTGTTGTAAAGATTAAGTGAGCCTCCACCTACAAAGCAATTTAAAACCCTACCTGGTACATTTTAAGTGGTCAAAAAATGTCCTGGGAGAAAAGACATGAATCCAGGAAATTTAATTATTCATCTTCCGCTTCAAGCCAGGAACTTGGCAGTTACCCTAGAATCCGATCTCTCCCTCTCACATCCTACGTCCAGTCCATTGCCAAGTTCTGTTGAGTCTTCCCCTAAATATCTCCTGGATGCAACACCCCCTCTCCACTGTCACAGTCTCTGCCCTGGTTCAGCCCCTCAGCCTCTCTCACTCCTGAATCACCACCAGCGGTTCCAGACCGCTAGCCCTGCTGTCTGCTACATGGACACCCAAGGGATGGTTCTAAACCATGCAGCTGTTCGGTTCCCAGCCTACCGCTGCCATTCAAGTTGGTTCGAGTCCCTCTCCTTTGAGAGGGTGATTTCCAAGCCCATACAGAGGTCTTTAGGACCTGGCTCCAGGCTACTTTTCCAGGCATTTTTCCTGCCATACACTCCCGTCCCCTCTGCTCCTTATTAATGTTTGTTTCTCACGCACCCTCTTACTTCCACCACTTTGGGCACGGGACTCCTGTCCTTCTGCTTGCCTATCTTGCTCACTCCTCCTCCAACGCTCAGCTTCACCGATTCAAGTTGAACTGGGAGTCTTCCTCTGGGCTCCTGTGGCTCCCTTTCCACACATTATGTAGGGTGATGAATGGTGCGCGTATCTTTCTCCTCGCTCTGCAGGGAGTTACTGTACTATTTCCACTCTGCCTCCTTTAGCTTTGCCTCCATCACCGGATGCCATGCCTGACCCACAGAAGTCACCCAATAAATGTCTGCTGGATGGATGCATGAATGCAGAAATGAAGCAATGAATAGTCATTCCTGCTCTACCATTGAGTTGCCGTATGAGTCTGACATCAATAATTAGAAAAGATATTAACCATAAAATTGAATGCCACTTTATCCCAGTATATAGTATCTTATGTCAGTGATACGTGTTTCTTTTTTTAGTGTACATTTCCTTAGATCACCTCAAAAATTTTTTATAGGATGTAATACATATATACAAGCATACTTGTGAACATTAAAAAAAATTATTGAATAAGTTAAGGTCAATTCTCCTAATACCCCTCATTATTGAAACGTATTTTATAGTTTGCATGGAGAGAAGGCAAAACATGTGGGCCTGAGAGCATTTGTGACTTCTAGCCCTCATGAATCCATAGTAGTAGCTTGGGTCATCCGCTAACCAGCGCCCATGGGCCAGGACCTTGCTCAACGCAGGGGATATAAAGAGTTCCTCTCTGCAACTTGCTCGGTCAGGGCATGGGTCCAATATTAACCCACCCAAAGGCACTCCGTCTACCTTGGGCATGCCACCCTCTCACGGCCAGCCTCAGGAGCCCATCAGGAGAGGAAGAGAGGTAAGGGAAAAATCTATCAGGGAAGAGCAATGGGAAAGTATGCAACAGGGAGATTTGTAAATGCAGTAGAAAGAAACTTTTAAACAAAATACTCATGAAAAGTTTTTTGGATTTTTTTTTTTTTTTTTTTGCTTTAAGTCAGAAAAACCGGTGATAAAAAGATTAAGGGTACATCCATCTAGGTGTATTTCCTTTAACAAATAGGAAGATCTTTTTCTTGACACTAGAGTTGCTATGGCAAGAACAAAACACATCCTTATAAAAATTCAAGTCATTATAAATTCCTAGAAATTTCCTATTTTTTTATTGGTAATCACTTATTCATGGTTATCAATATTCTTAATAGACCAAATGTGGGTTTTTTTAAAAAAAACTGATGAAATGTGAATGCAGTGTTGATTTTATGCATGTATTATGATTTGATTATAATACTTAGTAATATCCCATACTGTACGATGTTATGCCATATGGATAGAATCAGGAAAGTTTCATCTTGGGCTTGCTCAGACCTGAACTGCACGGGTACCATGAACCAAATTCCTTATTTTACAAATTAGATACTCTTTACATTTTTCTTAAGTTTGTCTATTTTGTGATTTTAGGAGATTGCTCACTATTACTCTTATGTAATTAAAAGATCCTACAGGATATTTCTACATATGAGCAAGAGCAACGAACCCCATAACTCACAAAGTATATAAAAGCAGCTTTTCCAATTGACATGGGACCTATAATACAGAGCAAAGTAACCCACGAGCCTTAATTAGGATCTTTAGGAAAAGGTAGGAAAAAGAAACACCAAGTCAAAACAATTCACTTTGTAGAGAGTAAGTGGTATATATGCTATACGACCGAAAAAGAATCGAGATTATGTCTTCAAAGTAATCTAATCTTGACTTCATACTTCGAAAGTGGTCCCTGAAATCACTGGACTAGGAATATTTAAATCTCCTGAAATACACGTATCTTTGAGAGGAAATATGCATATCTTACTGTGTCATGAATCTAGTAGTACAATAGCAATGAAAGTGTTATTCCCGAGCCACTTTCTGGATCAACTCTGTGACTGTCCTGAGAACAAAACATTTAAATCTGCTTACACATTGACATAGCGATATTGATATTTCTCCATGTTCCCTTCTTGTTGCTAAGAGATTTACATTGGACAGACTCTGTTGTACTCATAACAAAGCACTTTGGTCCACAAAGCAATTGCTTCAGCTCAGTGAGTCCAGAAGCTCCCTTTGCCTGGCCCCTTCCTGATTTTGCTTCCAAGTCAAACAGGGGCCCAGGCCCCAAGGCAGCGGGCCTGTCATCACCACAGGAAACTGCAGTGCAAAAGCCTGGCTCAGCCAACAACTCTTACACAGGGTATGAACAGCAACGGTGACGCTGTATCTTTATACAAACATATGTCCCTTCCCGCATGGTCCTTAGAAGCCAGTTTATCGTGGTGGGAGTGGGCAAAGATGTGTGGAGAGGGGGCACTCCATAGTGACCTATCCACAGACAACCTGACACGGTACAATTAGACCAGAACCCAGCCAGGTATGGCAATTCCTAACTCTGCTGTGCAAGCCTTTGAAATATGCAACCTGAGTTCGTACTTTTGTGAAAATATATCCAAGAAGTTTATTTACAAGACTATTGAAGGGGGGACAATCTATATGAACCACCTTGCAGTAAAGCAAATGTAGCCCTCCAAACTCAATCTCATCGAGTCTGCCACGTAACAAATGGCAGAGAGGCTCCTTTTACTGATCCTAACTCTGAAGAAAACGGCAAAGGCACCAAAAATATTCCTGATCATCCCTGAGGAGAGGTCCATGTGGTGGATGAAATCGGCATGTCATTTACAAGGCATATGCATCACTGCTCAGAGCAAATTAAGATTATCTTTCCCTTGGGAATTCTCACAAAGAGACATAAAAATGCTTTATGACCTGACTTTCATATTCAAATCGCAGAGTTTTAGTCAATTTTTATTAATTGCCATGGAGGAAAAGTGCTTTGGGCCCTCACTCCCCACCGGGTACCTAGGAGTCATATTTAAGGGCACAGTCACTAAACACTCAGTAAGTACTCTCAGGCTGTAATAAAACACCACTGACCTAGAATTTTCCTCCTCCCTCCACCACCTTAGAATATCAGTTGGGGATGATCAATGCCCATGCTTTAATCAGAAGCAATCAGCGTGGAAGGCTGCAGGTCCCGGCCACGGGTGCCATGGGAATTCCTGCATCCAGGATAATCCCTTTCCCCCAGCCGAGAAAAACAAACCCCGGTGATTTTAGCCTCATGTAACAAAAGAAAGTTATTTCTGGCAGCTTATTTCCATTGCACAAGCTAAGGAGCAGCACCTTACAGAAATAAGGGGCAGGGCGCCTGGGTGGCTCAGATGGTTAAGTGTCTGCCTTCGGCTCAGGTCACGCTCCCAGGGTCCTGGGATCGAGTCCCGCATCAGGCTCCCTGCTCCTTGGGAGCCTGCTTCTCCCTCTACCTCTCTCTCTCTGTCTCTCATGAATAAATAAATTAAAAAAAAATCTTTAAAAAAAAAAAAGAAATAAGGGGCAAGAGGAAAGAAAGAAAGGCGGAAAAGTGCGAAGCAGGAAATGACTTTTCTGCTCCGTCTTTAAGGTCACAGATCTGCGTGAGAAACGCACACGAGTGACAGTAGTTCTAGCACAAAAGCTCCTTTTCCATGAGCCAGACCTCCAAGAAGTACCAAGACTGGCTCTCCGGCCTCTCCCTCAAACCTAAGTCCCCGGAGTCCGTTTCACCTTGACAGGGCTGGGAAGAAACTACTTTTCACTCCCTTGCACCCCCTTTCTGTGTCCTGCTGGCGTGCCCCAGCCTCCTCGAGGTGAAAGCGCACCTTCCGCATCAGCCCTGCAATCACCCCCACACAGCATAAAACCTTCCCTTGCCTCGCCCGTCCGGCGGCCGTGCTCGACCAGGGGCTTCATCATCTGTTCCCAATTCAGCCCCTACACAGCACGTAAAAATAGCCCTTCATGCCTCCAACAGACACCAGGAGGAGATTAAAACAAAAAAGCCAGGCAAGCTATATGCTCTGGCAGAGACCACTACCTTTTTCTTCCGATCCCGGGACCGTTTGCGGTGTTTCCTTTTTTTCTCAGTCTCTTCTTCAGCATTGATTTCTAAATCCCTGTTTTTCTTTAATTGTGAGGCTGCATGAGCCATAATGCATTTAAAAAGAGCTTCTCAAGCACGCAGGGCTTCCTTGTATAAGGTGATCTCCTCAGGCACCTTTAGCCAGGCTTACAGCAGCATTCCAATCACTGGAGAGAAACCTTTGACCAGAAGCAGGAAGACATGCAAAATGCAAAGATGCTGCAGAAGCTGAAGCTTTTAAAAACCCAAAAGACGGTTTCCAGACTTCATCCTCCACCTTCCTCCACCTGAACCTTTACACAAGAGTGCAGCCATCGTAATGCATTTATCGTAGTGAGAAAGACAGCTGGGGCAGAGGAAGCTGTATTATGGCCGTATCCCCTGCCACCAGCTGGAAGTGTCTAAGTGATTCCTCGGAAGGGGGAATGCTGCAAAGGATGCTTCTCTGAAGGGAAAAAATCCAGAGTCACCACACATGCAGGAGCGAAAATCCAGCACTAATTCTGAAAACCTATTTTAGAATCCTTCGAAAAAAAGACAGGGCTGCAATTTATACATCACCACTAGTTCTGCACAGAGCATAATTTAACCCATAAGAGAATGGAGCTGTTCCTACTTGAGTTTAAATGCTGATGGGGACAAAATACACAAAATAAGATTTCACAAAATGCACTAAATTTTGCTCTGGAGATCCTGACCGTGTTACGGGGAAAACAATGCATGCATTGCTGGTCTCAACAGTAAGTCCTTTATGCTGAACTATGGGCCTAAATGCATTTTGTGGGCGAGGACTACAGAAGGGCCTGTTGTCTTTTAAAAACAACATGCTGATTACAACACATCATACAGAAAGACGTGAGCATGTTGGTGTATGGAACAGATGCCCAATTCATAGGAGTTCCCCAGGACTCTCCTCTCATGTGGTCCACGGGTCGAGGACGGGCAGCCTGTGCAGCAATCAGGGGTTCGGAGACACTGAAATGGAGATCTGGCTTTCACGTTAGGGGTTGCTTCAATCACCTTACTATTTTTGCCACCTGAGTCCTCACTGACTGCAGCCTCTGAATATTCATGATGTGAAGTGAAGCAGCAGTCACTCTCCAGGCCTGCTGGGGTGGTTCTGCCAGGAGGCACACACCGGAAGAAACAGACTAAGTCAGGAATCATGTATACACACAGGCGATTCACACGGTTTTAGCAAGAAATGGCTGAATGGTAGACTGGACCTAAAACACTTGAGCCCTGGTAGGAAACCCTAAATGCACCAGGAAAATGAGCAGGGGGGAAAAAAGATGATACTCCACTGAAGAGACTTAGTATGTGTACTTCCAATACCATGAGGCCACGTGCTTCTTCCAATACAAGAAGTCTGTAACTTTAGAGATTGGTCCTTTTGGCTTTGCAGGACTGACGGCTAACGTGTGTGAAAGCTGAAGCAAGAAGGCCAAAGGCACCACGTGAAGAGTCAGCTGGGGTTCTCTGGAGCTGTTGTTCACCTGCTTCATAAAGAACCTCCCGTGTGAGCTCCTGCAAACAACATCCACCCACTATGTTTTAGACTCGGAGATCAAAGATCTTCCTCCCCATCTCCTTGTAGGGGGCTTGACCCTCTGGCAGGCAGTGATAGGCCATGGAAAGGGAAAGATGGCGGGCCCATGGCTTTCTGGCCCTGCTGCCAGTGGATGGTACACTCCTCTCAGGCCTCACCGTGAACCGCTTGAAAACCACGTGGGTCACACCATTCCCAGGGGCCTACTGCGTGTGCTGATGCTCATGTGCTGCTTCCCCACACAAACTACTTTCAGGAACACAGTTCTGGAAAGGTTCTCCCTTATCTAGCAAACCATCATCTGGTAAAACAGAGGAGAAAATGAAGGAGGGGAATGAAATGAGACTCAGATCCAAAAGTGATAAATCACATTTGGATCCTAGTAATAAAAATCAGTGGTTTTTCAGGGCGCCTGGGTGGCTCAGTCGTTAAGCATCTGCCTTCGGCTCGGGTCATGATCTCAGGGTCCTGGGATCGAGCCCCACATCGGGCTCCCTGCTCAGCGGGAAGCCTGCTTCTCCCTCTCCCACTCCCCTTGCTTGTGTTCCCTCTCTGGCTGTCTCTCTGTCAGGTAAATAAATAAAATCTTAAAAAAAAAAAAAGTGGTTTTTCTACCAGAATAATTTTTTTATTGTAATAGGAATAGGTGGGATGGAGAAAAAAAATAAAAATTAGAACTTTTCTACAGTCTCCCCTTATACAAATTATCCTGCACTTTTGGGGAAAATTGATATGATTTCCTTTCATTTTCTGCAAGTTGAAGAGAACAGCCAGCTAAAGAACTGGCTGGTTTCCCACCAGCTCCTGGAACTTTTTTCCTTTCTTTACAGACACTAATGATACTTTAAAATATATAAGTATCCTTGATCAGAGTAACCTCTTTGTCTGAGACTGCAAAGCTATACTTTCCCATTGATCTCTATCAGCCAAAGCATAGTTGGAAATTAGGAAAACGGGCCACAGGTATGTTTTAAAACTAGAATAATTCTTTGTTTCCCCCAAATTACTCAAAAGTTGAGAATCCATCACAACTTTTGTCGCCATAATAGAAATTTTTTGTGATGTTGGATTTTGCAGTATCTCAGTAAGTGGTTAACCCATCAAAAAATAAATTCTAAGGTTTGTTTAGATTTTCTTTCTTACAGAAAATGTGGGCTTTTGTCCTCCATTTCTAAGCCAGAAGAACTTTTAACAGCAATACCGCCAAGGAAGGCAGCCGTGAGGGTCTACAATTTTGATTGTTGTAAGTCTTAGTTCTTTTCTCCCTGCCCAGCCTACACCCTGACAGGTAACTCTTCAGCTTCTTGTGTACTTACTCTCAATACAAAGGCATTTATGCATGATAGCCACAAATACTAGGTTTTTTCCTCCCAAACTGAATTGAGAGTTCTAGCAATAATTCTAGAAAAACAAGCTATTTATAAGAGCTGAAAATGAAACATGAGAAGAACTTTTAAAAACTTGATTCTCTGACTGAAGATTCCTGAAACTTTTCCACTCAAGAGTTCGCTCTCTTCTGCAAGGTTTCAGAACTAGTGTGAATCTTCCAAGTAAAACGGATGGCGCAGCAGGTACAAGAGTGTGTCTCTGAGCAGGGCGGCCGGTCTCTGAGAGCAGGAAGGAGATGCAAGGTTCAGTCACATCAATTACCGCCTGCATACAGGGTTACTTCTCCAGTCCCACTCCCTGACATTGGCCATGAGGGTGTACTGGACAGAACTTACACAGGATGGGGATGGCCTGGGCATGGAATGTCAAAGCTGTTGAAAGTTACAGAAAGACTATTCTTAAGCCACTTCTCTCCAGGGAAGCAGGGGAGGGGAATCTGTTCTGGTTTTATAAAAGTTCCAGCTACAGGAATTCCCAAAGCATCCTTTCAAAAATAAAGTAAAAGTGATCCTTCAAATTTATTCACAGCAGAAATCCTTCTTTGAATATGTCCTATAGGAAAGGCAATGATAATCAACATAACAGCGGAACTGAAGGAATGGTATCCTAGAGCCCAGCTTTATGTCCCCCTATCCTTCCTGCAGAAGGCAGCTTGGCTGAGCAATTTGAAAACAGGCATCCTACAGCAAGGAGGAGTCCTGGTCTTTTCCTTGCTTCGACCTTAGTTACCAGAACTTAAGTCAAAAACTTTCCTTATGATTCCACCCAAAATAATTCCTGAGTTCTTACCAGAAGTGACATATTTTACTTACAGGACTTCCTATCTGTGCATTACAGCATAACACTAGTACCAAAAAGTAAAAATCACTTTCTAGCTTGGCAGCTGGAGTAATGTTTGTACCCCAAATAATTTCTTTTTTTTTTTTTTTTTTAAGATTTTATTTATTTGAGAGAGAGAATGAGGGATAGAGAGCACTAGAGGGAAGAGGGTCAGAGGGAGAGGCAGACTCCCTGCTGAGCAGGGAGCCGGATGCGGGGCTCGATCCTGGGACTCCAGGATCATGACCTGAGCCGAAGGCAGTCGCTTAACCAACTGAGCCACCCAGGCGCCCCTACCCCAAATAATTTCTAATCCAGGAATCAAAGATTTATGACTAAATATCCCACTGAAAACAAAACCAAGTCAACTCATTAGGATGTTTTACAGACTTCAGATGCCAGTAAGGGGAATTTTTCTTCACAGTTTAAGCTTACACCTTGCCAGGATTTTGACACAAACTCTATTACTTCAGCCAATTAGTAACTTGACTACTCTCGATGTCATTCTGTATTGTGTCTCCACATTGGTGAGCTGGGTGGACACACAATGTATGTGATTTCTATGAAGAGGTCATTTTGCAGTTTTAGTAACTGTGCACTTTAAAAAATATATTACACAGTGATGTAGAGAAGGGGAGGATGGGGAGTGTAAAGAAAAATGGATGATGGGAAACAGAAAGAAAAAAAAAAAAGAGCGAGTTCTCATCTGCCAGGGAGGCTGTACCTTCCCAAACCTACCCTGTGCTCTCGGTAATGAGCAAAATGTGTGTTTTGATGGAATGAAAACTATCTGTGCTGCACCCACTTCAGTTTTCTCAGAAGCAGAGCAACCTCACCGTAAGAGTCAAAATATTTTTCCTTCACAATGAAAAATGGATCCATCGTCATTTCATTAATTTTGGCATCCTAGCTAAAGATGATGTCAAGAGACCTTGAGCAGGTTCTGAACAATGCGGGGAACAAGAAAGAAAACAAGCACTAAACCTGTCAGTGGTAATAAATGACAAAAAAGCACCTTGGGAAATTCTCAACTCATAGTCACATATTCTTCTCTTCCAGATGAGACACATGAAGTGCTTAAGAAAAAGAAAAGAAAAAAAAAAAAAAAAGACTTGCCGGACCACACTGAAAGACTGGTGGTCCCTCCCACACCGTCGTGGGGTGGCACCTTTGGATCCATTAGGGCTGGCCTCGGGCCCATCTGTCTTCGTGCTCCGTCTGCCCTCCATCCCTGGACTAGACGGTCTGTCCAGCTCGCTGGCTTGCCTCAGTGCTGCAGAGCTAGCTGGCCCCAGGCTACCAGCTGCCTCCGCCACCTCACACGGGCAGTAGGGACAGGCTTCCCCAAGGTCTCTCCACCACGGCCACACTGGCTGGCAGGGACGAGGGGATCCCTCACTCTGAATGGAAGACCCCCGCGGGCACTTCCCAGGGTCTCTCTGACCGGAGTAGACTGGCGGTGCCTGGCAGAGTGCTGAGCGGTGGGCAAACAAAGTGTACTGAGCAAGCCACTTCCTCTCTGGGCCCCTGTTCCTGTAGGAGGAGGTGGCTGGACCACCCTGTCACGAACCCAAAATGCTAGGATTTGAAGTGACAGAAGGTTGTGGGTGTTTGGAAATAAAGGGAGATGTAGAGGAAAGGTATACTGAAGAAGAGTTTGTGATCTGTGCTGGTTCATACAGCAGCCACCCGCCCTATTTGGCAACTGGACACTGAAATGTGACTAGTATGTCTGGAGAACCGAGTTTTAAATTTAAAAACATACTCAATTCGGATACTGGAACACATTGCAGTGTGTTTGGAACAATTTGAATATGGGAATTGACTTTTCCAACTCCAAATTTTATTGGAAAAATACAGATCAAGTATTTCCAATAATTTAGCATCCAAATGAAGACATAAAATAACACTGGATTGCAAGACTTAATATGAGAAAAAGCAATGTAAAATTCCTCAGTAATAATTGTATATACTGAGTCATGTTGAAACTATTTTGGATATGTTCAGTCAAATAAAACATATTAAAATAAATTTAACTTTTTAAAAAGATCTTTAAATGTGGCTATTAGAAATTTGAAATTATGTGTGTGGCTCACACTACAGTGATTTCTATATAAAGAGCACATACTAACAAAAAGAGCCTAATTTGCCAGACATGATCTTCCAAAAGGTGGATATTTCTGCAAATGAGCACGAGAAGACACTCAGCAGTCAGTCATTAGGCTTTCTGTTTGAAAAGGCGAAGCACAAAGAGGTAGTAGGTTCCCAGGCGCTTGTGCTAAAAGAACCACTCATGCACGCATGGACTTGCCCAATCACCTGTTGGTCACTGTGCTCAGCACCTAGGACATACAGGTGAATGGGACTGGTTCCTGCTCTCCAGTAATCGATGGAAGAGAGAGACAAGTGACCCAGCAATCCCAGCATGTGTACAGAGGCTGTGGGAGCAGAGCTGGGCACGTAAGATAGAGCACAGAGATCGGCCCTCAGAAGACTGCTATCTTGGTCAGGCACGACGTGTCTCTTGACCATCCACAGAACTTACAATTTCACAATTTGATCCCTCACACTCTCGACACATAGCCAACTGCTCATGTGCTGAACAGATCATGTGGAATTCCCTTTAGGGTCCAGGCACTGGTGATATCAATGCAGAATAAGACAGAAAAGGCCCCACACTCTGCAGCTTCCACTCTTGTGAGTATGGGACAGGGGAGTCAACAAGCAAGCAAATCCATGAAGAAGATAATTCCAGAGAGTAACACGTGTTGTTAAGAAAATAAAGCCGTATGACCCAATTGAAAATGACTAGGTGGGGAACCACTGTTCATGGACTCTGCTTCTTTCCATCTTGGACTCTCCAGGAAAAAATAAGTCAAGATGGTGAAGAGACAATTGAGTTGAGTCTTTCACTCTATTAGGGTAGCGATGCCCCAAAACAGCCCTCTAAGTAAGATACTGATTGTGGTGGCTGATGGTAAATGTGAATGTTTTCTCCAGTAATATGCTCAATTCAAGTATATTTATTACTGAAGATAAACAATAGATATGCTCTTGTATCACTTACCTCCTAAACTATCTAGATAATCATAGCTTCTCTCACCTTTTATTAACTTATGATGAAATAACTATCCCAATAAGATTGATGGAGTATGTCCACTCTGTAATAGAATAAATTTTCCTATGCATCTTACAGAGATAAACCTCATTTCATAGCCAAACATAACATTGTAGGAAAGGATATCCTTTAGATATTTCACTAAACCCTTGCTATTTAATGTTTATATATAATCATATTTGAAGTGGCCCAAAGGAAAGATAACACAGGCAAGCAAATAAGGCAAAACAGCTCTTACCCCAACTTTGCTACATATAGTTGTAAGACTTTAGAGAAGTCCCTTAGCCTTCCTCAGGAGTCCCACATCTGTAAAGGGAAAGGAATTCTAAAGTCTTTCTCCCAGCATACACACTCTGTGAGGCCAAAATATAATTACAATAAGGATGCAATGATGGATTTACGTGTGCTTCTTCCGTGGGGGTGTCCCTGTCAAGATGTAAGGAAGTAAGTCTGCTTCAAAACATTTCTTTGAAGAGGAAACTAAAGGTCAAAGGTATGAAGGAGATAGGGTTTGAAAATTCAGGAATCTGCTGGCCTACTCAGTGATCATTTGCTAAAACTCTAGATGAGGGATGGAGCGGTGCACATGAGAAAGCAAAGGTTCTTATTTTTAAAAAATTTTTCACTGACTTGTGAGGCCATATACAGTGGCCGAGGGTAGTATAGTAACGACTAAGCACTATGCCAGATGTTGTAAAGGAAATCAGTCAACTATTCACACTACAACTCATGTCATCATTCATCACTCTGTGGACCGTATCAATCATGCAGGGATTTCCAACTGACAAAAAAGAAAAAAAAATTTACCTTCTTGGATTTGGCACTGACTTACTGCTGTAGAAAGAGCTACATGCAAAGTTTATAGCCTTTTCCTCTTGTAAAATGAAAATACCAGCATCTGCTTCTTACTAGTATGTTTTGATAGCTAATGTTTATGAAACAATACCATCACCACATTAGACAAAAACAGTTACATGTAAACACCAGGTATTATCGAGGTAGGTCTGTCACACGGAGGCTGCAAGTGCATTTAGGATTTGTCCCCTTCCCACCCGTCCTACACCTTGGTGAGTCTTGGTGGGTTTTCCCTCTCAGGTTGCTTCAGAAGGCCAATTACAAATTAGACTAATTAAACCTTCTGTTGTATGTTCCACAACTTTGTACCTTTTTACCTGCCCTTTATTATATCATGTTAGGATATAATCATAAGGGTTAGTAAAGTTTGGGGAAAAAAACAAATAGACTCATAAAGACAGAGAACTGGGGGTGGCCACGGGGGAGAACAAAGGGGCTGGATAAAATAGGTGAAGGGGATTAAGAGATACAAACTTCCAGTTATAAAATAAATAAGTCATGGGGATGAAAAGTGCAGCACAGAGCATATAATCAATAATATGGTAATAATTTTGCATGGTGACAAACGGTAGCTAGACTTACGGGGAGCACTCTGTAATATATTTACAGTTGACCCTTGAACAACATGGGGTTACGGGGGCCAACCCCCTGCACAGTTGAAAATCCACCTATAACTTTTGGCTCCCTCCAAACTTAACTACTAACAGCCTATATTGCCTAGAAGCCCTACCAATAACATAAACAGCGGATTAACATATATTTTGTATATGTATTATATACTGTATCTAACAATGAAGTAAGCTAGAGAAAAGTATGAGGAAAATCATGAGGAAGAAAAAATACATTTACAGTACTGAACTGTATTTACCAAAGTCTGTGAGTGGACCCATGCAGTTCAAACCCATTTTGTTCAAGGGTCGACTGCAATGGCTGAATCACTTTGTTGCACACCTGAAGCTAACAGAATATTGTCATGCCAACTGTACTTCAATTTTTAAAAAGTAAAGCTTGAATATTCAAAATATTCTGTTTGGGATATAAGGTTATATGTTTGGAGAAAACAGGTTACAAGGCTCTTTTTAAAAAGATAAAAGTTGAAAATGATTTTCTTATCCTTTTCCAATTTCTCTTTAAAAGGCGGGGGGGGGCACAGTAGAGGATAGATCTTTTCAAATACTACAAGGTGTGTGTTCAGGCAGATTCCATCCTACTCATTTTTTGTATTTTCTAAGGTAGGGGTCAGCAAACATTTTCGTAAAAGGCCAGATAGTAAATATTTCGGGCTCTGCAGGCCAGATGGTCTCTGTTGTAGTTACTCAACTTTGCTGTTGTAACACAAAAGCAGCCAGAGACCATAGGTAAACATGCCAATGTGGCTAGGATTCAATAAAACTTGATTTATGGATACTGTAATTGGAATTTCACATAATTTTCATGTGTCATCAAGGATTGCTCTTTTGATTCATTTTCAACCATTTAAACAGGTAAATACATTCTTATCTTGTAGCTGATTCAAAAACAAGGTTGGATTTGGCCCAAGGTCCACAGTTTCCTGACCGCCCCCCCCCACCCCCACTTCTGAGGCATCAATATTGCTGTTGACATACTGTTCTGAGGATTTCTGAAAAAAAGAGTGAATGGACACTACTCTTCAAACCTGATGCTTGCAATATTTATGTGTATACACATGTACATACACATATGTGTGACTGTGTGTATATTTGCAAAAATACCCATGAGCATCTACCCTTTGTATATGAACATAGTAACTGTCATTTGAGTCATAGAAAGACATATTACTACTGGCTTTTCTAACCCATGTACAGACAAGTCAAATTTCTTTATTAATTCACTCACTGACAAATATTTATTTGATACCTCCCTTACTGAAGTAGCATAATCCTACACATGTATTTATGACACCCAAACTCAACAAGTGCTCAGTAGTATGACAGTAAGAGAACAATTTTAAGTAGAACAACTGATCTCATAGGTAGCTCCATTTGAGGAACATTTGCCCTGGAGTGAGGCTTCAACGAGACCAAAACCACGATATTCTCCATGCAATGCACAGGCCATGTGGTTCACTATGGGCATTATATTTCCTCCCCTGGGTGGGAGCAGGGCAGAGGAAGTGTGATGTTTTATTTGTAACTTACTATTATAGTCTATGTATTTCCTACTAACTGACTTCAATTCCTTTGCAGAGCAGGAGTAAACAACTATTTATGGAGTATCTGCCATATTTCTAATATTCTACTAAAGCCTAATAGAAAAATAAAGAGTAAATGCATAACTTTTTGTTTTTAACATCAGAATCATGATTACAGATGTACATCCTTCTTTTTGGCATTATTTCACTAAAGGAACTAAACTTGGACATTTGTCAATAGTTAATGAATGGTGTGATTTTCAAACAATTGGGTGGCTAAGATGTGGACGCTATGGAAGACAAGCTTAGAGCTGTGATCTCCAAGGACTTCTGTCTGCTCTGAAAGACAGTGGGCTGTCCTTTAAGAAACAAATGATAGGTCTGTTCCTCTTCTTCCAGCTCCAACTTCTCCTTCACCCCAACGCATACACTCAACTGTTTTTCAGAGAAAGGGAAAGGCCAGATGGTTTTGGGGATTAGCAATGAGGAAAGGCCCAAGTTTCACCTCATGGTTGTTATTAAATTCTAGAGCAGATTGGCAGGGATACAGAATTCAGGCCATCTGAGAGCTCTTGGGGAGTCTTGGTCCGTTTCCCAATGAGCAGGTGTTGACATGGAAAAAACTGCCTATACAACAGCGCTGCAGGCACAGAGCCACTACGGTTCCTGAGGTGTGCAGAATCTTCCCCAGTACTTCCCCCTACCCCAGAAACCAGGCACTCAACTCTACACACCCGGATGTGTTGGGGGCCTGCCTGCAGCATACCAGATAAAACATATCAGTAACATTTTTCAAACTGTGGTCTATCCTGCAGAGGGGGTGATTCCACAACACTTGGCCTTACATTAAAAATTCTCTCCAGCATGTATTTAATGTAAATCTAATTTAATTTGGGTCCCACAAAATTTCACTACCCCCTTGTAGACATGCTGGTGCATTACAGATGGCACGCTGCATTAACTATTTCCTAGATGGAAACTGGTCTCAATAGCGTAGTCAAAATCTTCAATAGAGAGTCTTTTTGTTTTGTAGCCATGGTAGTAAAATCTAGTAAAGTTTAGCCAATCAGCCAATCAGTGGTAATTTCTCAACAGATATACCACTTTACTACAGACATGTAATGTGTTTTACCTTGTCAGGGAGCTGAGCAGTTAGACTGGAAAGAAAAGCATGGAATTATGGCTAGCAGTTTAACACAGATACAGTACCTGTGTCTATTTTTAACTATAACTTTCCAGCCAATTGAATATTTTTTTAAAGACCTGGGAAGCCATGAATATTGACTTATAACAAAGGAATATGAATGCTGATGCTGCTTCCAACCAAAATGTTTAGAAGTCATTTTCATAACAGTGATGTTTTAAAATGAAAACATGATGCTTATAAAATTTCCCCAATCTTTACGAGTACTTGTGAATGTTAACAGCAAAAACAAAAATCTTAAAGGAACTACTACATTTCACGATGCCATGTTCTATTAGGGTGGCAATAAAACCAATCTTTTCCATTAGTAGATCATCTCGAGTTTTAGGTAACTACAGATTTTGTAAAGCTCAAGACATCTTATTACATAGAAGGTAGCAATTAAAAATACAAGTAATTCTGCAAACTGTGGCTGTGTAGGGTCTTTTAGAAGTCATTTTATTTATTTTTCATGTCTTCAACATATATTCTAAAAATTTCAAATCATGGATCAAAAACTGGAAAGTAATCATATCGCATTACCTCATTTCTGTTAGAATGGCTATTATCAAAAAAGACAAGAAATAACTAGTGTTGGCAAGGGTGTAGAGAAAAAGGAGCCCTTGTGCATTGCTGGTGGGAATGTTAATTGGTGCAGACACTGTGGAATAACAATATGGATGTTCCTCAAAAAATTAAAAATAAAATTTCCATATGATCCAAGGACTCCACTATTGGATATTTACCCAAAGAAAACAAAAACACTAATTCAAAAAGATACATGCACCCCTATATTTACTACCGTTGTTTATATGGCCAAAATAAGGATGCAACCTACGTATCCACAGATAGATGAATGGCAAAGAAGATGTGATATATATACATATATATATCTCATATATATGTATACATGTGCGCATATATATAAAATATAAATCAAAATCTTCAATATAGAATCTTTTTGTTTTGTAGCCATGGTACTAAAATCTAGCAAAGTTTAGCCAATCAGTGGTAATAGTGGGATTTACTCAACAGAAATACCACTTTACTACAGACATGTAATGTGTTTTACCTTGTCAGGGAGCTGAGCAGTTAGACTGGAAATACATATATGCACACATGTACACACACACACACACACAGTGGAATACTACTGTCATAAACAAGAATGAGATCTTGGCATTTGTGACAACATGGATGGATCTAGAAGGTATTATGCTAAGTGAAATAAGTCAGACAATGACAAATACTATATAATTGCACTTACACATGGAAATCTAAAAAAAAAACAAATAACAAATAAACAAACAAAAGCAGAAACAGACTCATAAATACAGAGAACTGGTGGCTGTCGGGGCGGGGAGGGAAGTGATGGGTAAAATAGACAAAGGGGATTAAGAGTACACTTAATGGAAAAAAACGCACTGAAAACAGAACTATCAAATGATTCAACAATACCCTTTCTGGGTATGTATCTGAAGGAAACAAAATCACTATCTTGAAAAGATACCTACACTCCATGTTTTCTTCATAATAGTCAAGACATGGAAACCCAAGTGTCTGTAGACAGACAAATAAATTAAAAAATGTTACACAAGGGTGCCTGGGTGGCTCAGTTGGTTGGGCGACCGCGTTCGGCTCAGGTCATGATCCTGGAGTCCCAGGATCGAGTCCCGCATCGGGCTCCCTGCTCAGCAGGGAGTCTGCTTCTCCCTCTGACCCTCCTCCCTCTCATGCTCTCTGTGTCTCATTCTCTCTCTCACAAATAAATAAAATCTTAAAAAAAAAAGTTACACAAAACAACACACACACACACACACACACACACACACACAGAGGAATATTATTCAGCCACGAAAAGGAAGATAATTCTGCCATTTGTGACAACATGGATGGACCTTGAGGGCATTGTGCTAAGTGAAATAAGTCAGACAGAGAAAGACAAATACTGTATGATCTTACTTACATGCAGAATCTAAAAAAACCAACCTCACAGATACAAAGAGGGGATGGGTGAAACTGGTGAAGGTGATCAAAAGGTTCAAACTTCCAGTTATAAGATAAATAAATTCTGGGGATATAATGTATAGTGTGGTGAATAAAGTTAACAATAGTGTATCATATATTTGAAACTTGCTAAGAGAGTAGATCCTAAAAGTTCTCACCACAAGTAAAAGAGTTGTAGGTGATGGATGTTAAGTAAACTTATTATAGTAATCATTTTGTAATATATACATATATCCAATCACCATGCTGTACACCTAAAACTACTACAATGCTGTATGTCAATTATATCTCAATAAAACTAGAAAAAAATCATATTGCCATTATTCAGAAATAACCACCATTAACATTTTTGTATCTTATCAAAAACATAATCCCACAAATAGCTTCATAATCTACTTTTAATTACATGTCATATATGTTATATATGTTTTATATGTTTAATTATATGTTATATATACAATGAATATCCATACAGGTCACTAACTACTCTTCTCTAACTTTCAAGTGGTTGTATAGTATTTCATATGATGAATCATATTTTAAAAAATCAACCCCTTTCATTAGACATTTAGATCACCTCCAATTCTTCCATGAGAGAAACAATGCTATCAATGACCACTCTTTTCATCGGATGAGTTCACACATACATAGGTAACATAGGCTAAATTTCCAGAGGTAGATTTCCAAAAAGGTGAAATGAATGTGACTTAATAGCAAGATGTAAATATATGCTTACAGATTTGTAGAATTAAACTGTATTCCATTATCACATGCCCAACTCTACTTACATTTTCTGTGTCCAAGAATTGCTCTACTGACAGACAAGAAGGGAAACGTAGAGACATATATTACCTATGCTATGGTAAACTGCTTACCTTTCATATTACCTACAGTTTATCCACAGCTGAGAAATATCTAAGACTCAACCTATTTTTAAGCCCCAAATCAACATAGCCATGATAATTTTCACTAGTGCCACACTTTGAATTCTTAAAGTATTATGGACCAAAAAATAGCTTGAAACTTTACTGGTCTGGGGTTGTGAAGATAACCAAAATATATAATTATGTATAAAACAAAAACATATAAACAATCACAATCTTCCTAAGTATTAATGGGAGAAAAGACATTGCTTTTGATTAGACACCAAAAAACTTAATGTTCTGTAAATTCCAGAAAGATGCATGAAGATTGTTGTATCGCAATACAGATAAGACAACTATTTACACAAAACTGCCAAATTCATGACAATTCGCCCATAATAGTATACCATAATATGTGATAGATCACAAAAATGGTGCTAATTCTCCCCTGCCCCACATCCACAGTCATATGGAATTGGTGGTAAAGTCTATTTTTCAACCTTGTAAATCTGGGTTGTTCTTGCGACTTACTTTGGTCAATAAAATGTGGATAAAAAGCAATTCTGTCATATCCCAAGACTAGGCCTCAAGAGAACTTGCACATTTCTATTCTGTCTAGGAACACTGCTGATGCACTATGTGAACAAGCCTGGCTTAGCCTAGTAGATGATAAGAGACATGTGGTGCATTATCCAGATTTCCCAGCCAACAGCCACCCAAACCCCAAAAGCAGAGCCACCTAGCAGACTGGCAGCTGGTCAAGGACCCCTCTGTGAACCCGCCTGGACTCTAAGAACTTCCTAAATGATCCTAGCCCAAATGGCCTACTCATAGATAAATAAATTGTTATTATTTTAACTTACTAATGTTAGAGTGACTTGTTATGTATCACAAATAACTGAACCAAAAAAGTCAGAGAATACAATTTACAAATACTATGAATAAATATACTAGGGACTAGATATTCAAAGATAAATGAATATTATGAATAACTTCATGCCAATAAATTGAAAATTTAGATGAAGTGGACAAATTCCTCAAAAAAAATTGTAACTTACTAAAACTGACAAAGGATGAAAAGGAAAACTTTAGGGACTTTTTTTTTAATGAAACTAAAATCATACAAAATCATCCTACCATAGAAACTCCACGCCCATATGGTTTCACTGATGAGTTTTATCAAATTTTTAGGAAAGAAATATCAATACTACACCAAACTCTAGAAAATCTGAACAGACCAATAACTAGTAACAAAATTGAATCAGAAATTTAAAAACTCTCGCCAAAAAAAGCCTAAGACCAAATGGATTCACAAGCGAATTCTACCAAATATTTAAACAAGAGTTAATACTTATTCTCCTCAAACTATCCCAAGAAGCAGAAAAGGGAGGAAAGCTTTCAAGTACATTCTATAAGGCCAGCAGTACCCTGATAAAAACAAAGACACTACAGAAGAGAAAACTGCAAGCCGATATCCTTGATGAATAGAGATGCAAGAATCCTCCACAAAATATAAACAAACTGCATTCAATAATACATTAAAAAGATCATTCACCATGATCAAGTGGGATTTATTCCAGGGATGAAAGAATGATGCAATATTTACAAATCAACATGGTACACCACATCAACACAATGAAGGTTAAAAATCACATGATCATTTCAAAAGAAGCAGAAAAAGCATTTGACAAAATTCAACATCCATTCATGACAAAAACCTCAACAACGCGTGTTCAGAGGAAACATACCTCAACATAATAAAGGCCATATATTAAAAAACTCACAGCTGACATCATACTCAATGGGGAAAACCTGAAAGCTTTTCTAAGATCAGGAAGACACTCTCACCACTTTTATTCAACATAGTACTGGAAGTTGTAGCACAGTAATCACACAAGAAAAATAAATAAAAGGCATCCCAATTGGTAAGGAAGAAGTTAAACTGTCACTATTTGCAGGTGACATGATCCTATACATAGCAAACCCTAAAGACTTCACCGAACAACAATTACAAGTAATAAATGGATTCAGGAAAGTTGCAGGATACAAAATACACGGAAATGGGTTGCATTTTTATACACTAATAATGAAATGGCAGAAAAAGAAATTTAAAAAAAAATTCCATTTACAATTGCACCAAAAAGAATAAAATATGTAGGAATAAGCTTAATCAAGGAGGTGAAAGACCTGTACTCTGGAAACTATAAAACAATGATAAAAGAAATTGAAGATGTCACAAACAAATGGAAAG
Organism: Zalophus californianus; assembly: GCF_009762305.2. Lineage (NCBI taxonomy): Eukaryota > Metazoa > Chordata > Mammalia > Carnivora > Otariidae > Zalophus > Zalophus californianus. The sequence goes on from NC_045609.1 coordinate 21,927,432, forward strand.
ATATTCCATGCCCATGCACTGGAAGACTTAATATTGTTACAATGTCCATACTACTCAAAGCAATCTGCAAATTCAATGCAATCTCTCAAAATTCAATGCAACCTCAAAATACCAACAGCATTTTTCACAGAACTAGAACAAATACTCCTAAAATTTGTGTGGAACCACAAAAGACCTCCAATACCAAAGAAATCTTGGGAAAGAAGAACAAAGCTGGAAGCACCACAATTCCACATTTCAAGATATACTACAAAGCAGTATTAATCAAAACAGTATGGTGCTGGCACAAAAATAGACATGTTGATCAGTAGGGACAGAGAGCCCAGAAATAAACCCAATTAATCTAGGACAAAGGAAGCAAGAATATTGATGGGGAAGATAGTCTCTTCAATAAATGGTACTGGGAAAACTGTACAACTATATGCAAAAGAATGAAACTGGACCACTTTCTTACACCACACACAAAAATAAACTCAAGATGGATTAGAAACCTGAAACCATAAAACTCCTATAAGAGAACATAGGCAGTAATCACCTGACAGTGGCCTTAGCAACACTCTTATAGATAGGTCTCCTAAGTCAAGGGAAACAAAAGCAAAAACAAATTATTGGGACTACACCAAAATAAAAAGCTTTTGCACAGCGAAGGAAACCATCAACAAAATGAAAAGGCAACCTAGTGAATGGAAGATGATATTCACAAATAATATGTCTAATAAGGAGTTAATATCCAAAAATATAGAAAGAACTTATCAAACTCAACACCAAAAAAACCCGCCAAATAATCCAATTTAAAAAATGGGCGGAGGACCTGAATAGACATTTTTATACACAAGACAACCAGATAGTTAAAAAACACATGAAAAGATGTTCAGTATCATTCATAATCAGGGAAATGCATATCAAAAGTACTGTGACAGGGTTCTGGGAGCAAGATGGCGGAGGAGTAGGAGACCTGGATTTCGTCGTCTCAGGAATTCAGCTGGATAGGGATCAAACCATTCTGAACACCTACGAACTCAACAGGAGATCGAAGAAAAGAATAGCAACAACTCCCTGAACAGAAAAGCGACCACTTTCTGGAAGGTAGGACATGCGGAGAAGTGAATCCGTGACGATATTCGGGAGGATAGACGGCAGGGGAGGGGGCGTCCGCCGGCCGCTTCTGGCAAGTGATAGAGCCGCGGAGCACAAAATCGGAACTTTTAGAAGTCAGCTCCACTGAGGGACATCGCACCAGTGGCTACGGGGGGGGGTGGGGGTGGGGTGGGACCCTCGCAGGGACAGTGTGGTCTCAGGACCCTCGGGGTCACAGAAAGACTAGGAGTGCCTGAGTGCAGCAGAGCTCCCAGGTATCAGAGCGGGGAAGCCGGCTGCAGAGATGGAGCCGAGATGCGGGCTAGCAGCTCAGGGTTGCCATAAACCGTGATCTGCGGCCCAGTCGGGCCACTGCTCCTCCAGCAGGGACCCAACGAGCGGCAAATCCAGGGAGACGCCCCATTCTCCCCAGGGAGGAGCGAAGCGCACCGCACCGCACCGCAGGGATCTGCTGGGTCTGGAGACTTCACACCGAATCAGGTGCCAGAGATAGAATCACTTGGTCACAGGCCAGAAGACCAGAGAGTGCGGCCAGAGACCGGGGAGATGGGAGTGACTGACTGCTTTTCTCTGGGGGCGCACTGAGGAGCGGGGCCCTGAGTTCTCAGCTCCTCCGGGGTGCAGATTGAGAGGCCGCCATTTAAACTCATCCTCCAAAGCCCAACGGAAACCTTGCAGGGAATAAAAGCTCCCGAGAGCAAACCTGAGCGGATTACTTAGCCCCATCGGCAAGGGCAGGGCAATTCTGCCTCCGGCAAAGACATTTGGGAACCATGGCAACAGGCCCCTCCCCCAGAAGATCAGCAAGAACAGCCAGCCAAGACCAAGTTTACTGATCAATGAGAACGGCAGAACTCCAGTGCTAGGGGAATACTGCACATAGAATTCATGGCTTTTCCCCCCTGATTCTTCAGTCTTTCAAAGTTAATTTTTTTAATTTTCTTTTTCTATTTTCTTTTGAATTTTCTTTTCCATTTTTTCAACCAACATCTTATCAATCCCTTTTTTAAAAATCTTTTTGATTTTTCATTTTTAGAGTCATATCCTATCCCTTCATTGTAATCAACCTTATTTTTGGTGTGTGTGTGTGTGTGTATATATATATATGTATATATATATTGTTCTCTCTTTACAATTTTGGGATACAGTTTCTTGTAACAGACCAAAATATACCCTAAATCTCTAGTGTATGGCTTTGTTCTAGTCTCCTGCCTGATCACATTCCCTCCCTTTTGTTTTTGTTTTCTTAAATTTCTCTTTGTTCTTTTTTCAACCAACTTCTTATCAATTCCTTTTATAAAATCTTTTATAATTTTAATCTTTACCATATTCCATTCCTTCATCATATTTACCCTTCTTTTTGTACACATATACATTTTCTTTCTTTAAAATTTTGGGAGGCAGTTTCTTCTAACAGACCAAGATAGGTCCAAAATCTAGTGTGTGGCACTGATCCATGCACCAGCCTGATCATATTTGATCATATTCTTTTTTTTCCTTCTTTTTCTTTTTTCTTTCTTTTCCCCCGATTTCAGGTCTCTTCTGATTTGTTTAGTGTATATTTTTCTGGGGTCGTTCTTACCCTGTTAGCATTTTGTTCTCTCATTCATCTATTCTCCTCTGGACAAAATGACAAGATGGAAAAACTCACCTCAAAAAAAAGAACAAGAGGCAGTACCCACTGCCACGGACCTAATCAATATGAACATTAGTAAGATGTCGGAACTAGAGTTCAGAATGACGATTATAAAGATATTAGTTGGGCTTGAAAAAAGCATGGAATATACTAGAGAAACCCTTTCTGGAGAAATAAAAGAACTAAAATCTAACCAAGTCAAAATCAAAAAGGCTATTAATGAGGTGCAGTCAAAAATGGAGGCACTAACTGCTAGGATAAATGAGGCAGAAGAGAGAATTAGTGATATAGAAGACCAAATGATGAAAAATAAAGAAGCTGAGAAAAAGAGAGATAAACAACTATGGGATCATGAGGGCAGAATTCGAGAGATAAGTGATACCATAAGATGAAATAATATTGGAATAATTGGGATCCCAGAAGAAGAAGAAAGAGAGAGAGGGGCAGAAGGTATACTGGAGCAAATTATAGCAGAGAACTTCCCTAATTTGGGGAAGGAAACAGGCATCAAAATTCAGGAGGCAGAGAGAACCCCCCTCAAAATCAATAAAAATAGGTCAACACCCCAACATCTAATAGTAAAACTTACAAGTCTCAGAGACAAATAGAAAATCCTGAAAACAGTTCAGGACAAGAGGTGTGTAACCTACAATGGTAGAAACATTAGATTGGCAACAGACCTGTCCACAGAGACCTGGCAGGCCACAAAGGACTGGCATGATATATTCAGAGCACTAAACAAGAAAAATATGCAGTCAAGAATACTATATCCAGCTAGGCTGGCATTGAAAATAGGAGAGATAAAAAGCTTCCAGGACAAACAAAACTAAAAGAATTTGCAAACACGAAACCAGCCCTCCAAGAAATATTGAAAGGGGTCCTCTAAGCAAAGAGAGATCCTAAAAGTAACATAGACCAGAAAGGAACACAGACAATATACAGTAACAGTCACCTTACAGGCAATACAATGGCACAAAATTCATATCTTTCAATAGTTACCCTGAATGTAAATAGACTAAATGCCCCAATCAAAAGACAACACAGGGTATCAGATTGGATAAAAAAAACAAAACCCATAAATATGCTGTCTGCAAGAGCCTCATTTTAGATGCAAATACACCTACAGATTGAAAGTAAGGGGGTGGAAAACCATTTACCATGCTAATGGACATCAAAAGAAAGCTGGGGTGGCAATCCTTATATCAGACAAATTAGATTTTAAACCAAAGACTATAATAAGAGATGAGGAAGGACAGTATATCCTACTTAAAGGGTCTATCCAACAAGAAGATCTAACAGTTGTAAATATCTATGTCCCTAACATGGGAGCAGCTGATTATATAAGGTAATTAATAACAAAAGCAAAGAAACACATTGACAACAATACAATAATAGTGGGGGACTTTAACAAACCTCTCACTGAAATGAACAGATCACCTAAGCAAAAGATCAGCAAGGCAATAAAGACTTTAAATGACACACTGGACCAAATGGACTTCACAGATATATTCAGAACATTCCAACCCAAAGCAAGAAAATACACATTCTTCTCTAGTGCCCATGGAACATTCTCCAGAATAGATCACATCGTAGATCACAAATCAGGTCTCAATGGGTACTAAAAGATTGGGATCATTCCCTGCATATTTTCGGACCACAATGCTTTGAAACTAGAATTCAATCACAAGAGGAAAGTCAAAAAGAAATACATGGAGGCTAAAGAGCATCCTACTAAAGAATGAATGGGTCAACTAGGAAATTAAAGAAGAATTTAAAAAATTCATGGAAACAAATGAAAATGAAAACACAACTGTTCAAAATCTTTGGGATGCAGCAAAGGTGGTCCTAAGAGGAAAGTATATAGCAATACAAGCCTTTCTCAAGAAAAAAGAAAGGTCTCAAATACACAACCTAACCCTACACCTAAAGAAGCTGGAGAAAGAACAGCAAATAAAGCCTCAACCCAGCAGGAGAAGAGAAATAATGAAGATCAGAGCACAAAGCAATGAAATAGAAACCAAAAGAACAGTAGAACAGATCAACGAAACTAGGAGATGGTTCTTGAAAGAATTAATAAGATTGATAAACCTCTGGCCAGATTTATCAAAAAGAACAGAGAAAGGCCCCAAATAAATAAAATCATGAATGAAAGAGGAGAGATCACAACCAACACCAAAGAAATACAAACAATTATAAGAACATATTGTGAGCAACTATTTGCCAGCAAATTAGACAATCTGGACGAAATGGAGGAATTGCTAGAGATGTATCAACTACCAAAACTGAATCAGGAAGAAATAGAAAACCTGAACAGACCCATAACCACTAAGGAAATGGAAGCAGTTATCAAAAATCTCCCCAAAAAAAGAGCCCGGGGCCAGACGGCATCCCAGGGGAATTCTACCAACCATTTAAAGAAGAATTAATACCTATTCTTCTGAAACTGTTCCAAAAAATAGAAATGGAAGGAAAACTTCCAAACTCATTTTATGAGGCCAGCAGTACTTTGATCCCAAAAATCAGACAAAGACCCCATCCAAAAGCAGAATTACAGACCAATATCCCTGAACATGGATGCAACAATTCTCATCAAAATAATAGCCAATAGTATCCAACAGTACATTAAAAGGATTATTCACCACGACCAAGTGGGATTTATTCCTGGGCTGCAAGGTTGGTTCAACATCCACAAATCAATCAATGTGATACAATACATTAATAAAAGAAAGAACAAGAACCATATGATCCTCTCAATAGATGCAGAAAAAGCATTTGACAAAGTACAGCATCCTTTCTTGATCAAAACTCTTCAGAGTGTAAGGCTAGAGGGTACATACCTCAATATCATAAAAGCCATCTATGAAAAACCCACAGCGAATATCATTCTCAATGGGGAAAAACTGAGAGCTTTCCCCCTAAAGTCAGGAACACGGCAGGATGTCCAGTATCACCACTGCTATTCAACATAGTACTAAAAGTCCTAGCCACAGCAATCAGACAACAAAAAGAAATCAAAGGCATCCAAATTGGCAAAGAAGAAGTCAAACTGTCACTCTTTGCAGATGATAAGATACTTTATGTGGATAACCCAAAAGACTCCACCCCAAAAGCTAGAACTCATACAGGAATTCAGTAAAGTGGCAGGATATAAAATCAATGCATAGAAATCAGTGGCATTCCTATATATCAATAACAAGACAGAAGAAAGAGAAATTGAGGAATCGATCCCATTTACAATTGCACCCAAAACCATAAGATACCTCAGAATAAATCTAACCAACAAGGCAAAGAATCTGTACTCAGAAAACTATAAAATACTCATGAAAGACATTGAGGAGGACACAAAGAAATGGAAAAACGTCCCATGCTCATGGGTTGGAAGAACAAACATTGTGAAGATGTCAATGCTACCTAGAGCAATCTACACATTCAATGCACTCCCTATCAAAATACCATCCACTTTTTTCAAAGAAATGGAACAAATAATCCTAAAATGTGTATGGAACCAAAAGAGACCCCGAATAGCCAGAGGAATGTTGAAAAAGAAAAGCAAAGCTGGTGGCATCACAATTCTGGACTTCAAGCTCTATTACAAAGCTGTCATCATCAAGACAGTATGGGACTGGCACAAAAACAGACACACAGGTCAATGGAACAGAATAGAGAGCCCAGAAATGGACCCTCAACTCTATGGTCAACTAATCTTCGACAAAGCAGGAAAGAATGTCCAATGGAAAAAAGACAGTCTCTTCAACAAATGGTGTTAAGAAAATTGGACAGCCACATGCAGAAGAATGAAACTGGACCATTTCCTTATACCACACACAAAAATAGACTCAAAATGGATGAAAGACCTCAATGTGAGACAGGAGTCCATCAAAATCCTAGAGAACAGAGGCAGCAACCTCTTCGACCTCAGCCATAGCAACTTCTTCCTAGAAACATCGCCAAAGGCAAGGGAAGCAAGGGCAAAAATGAACTATTGGGACAAAGCTTTTGCACAGCAAAGAAAACAGTCCACAAAAACCAAAAGACAACCCACAGAATGGGAGAAGATATTTGCAAATGACATATCAGATAAAGGGCTAGTATCCAAAATCTATAAAGAACTTATGAAACTCAACACCCAAAGAACAAATAATCAATCAAGAAATGGGCAGAAGACATGAACAGACATTCTTCCAGAGAAGACATTCAAATGGCCAACAGACACATGAAAAAGTGCTCAACATTGCTTGGCATGAGGGAAATCCAAATCAAAACCTCAATGAGATAGCACCTCACACCAGTCAGAATGGCTTAAGTTAACAAGTCAGGAAACGACAGATGTTGGCGAGGATGCAGAGAAAGGGGAATGCTCCCACACTGTTGGTGGGAATGCAAGCTGGTGCAGCCACTCTGGAAAACAGTATGGAGGTTCCTCAAAAAAGTTGAAAACAGAGCCACCGTATGACGCAGCAATTGCATTACTGGGTATTTGCCCCAAAGATACAAATGTATTGATCCAAAGGGGTACGTGCACCCCAATGTTTATAGCAGCAATGTCTATGATAGCCAAACTATGGAAAAAGCCAAGATGTCCATCAACAGATGAATGGATAAAGAAGATGTGGTATACACACACACACACACACACACACACACACACACACACACACAATTGAATATTATGCAGCCATCAAAAAACGAAATCTTACCATTTGCAACGAAGTGGATGGAACTAGAGGGTATTATGCTAAGCAAAGTAAGTCAATCAAAGAAAGACATGTATCATATGATCTCACTGATATGAGGAATTCTTAATTTCAGGAAACAAACTGAGGGTTGCTGGAGTGGTGTGGGGTGGGAGAGATGGGGTGACTTGGTGATAGACACTGGGGAGGGTATGTGCTATGGTGAGCGCTGTGAATTGTGTAAGACTGATGAATCACAGACCTGTACCTCTGAAACAAATAATACATTATATGTTAAAAAAAAAAAAAAAAAGAAGAAGAAGATAGTAGGAAGGGAAAAATAAAGGGGGAGAAATCGGAGGGGGAGACAAACCATGAGAGACTATGACTCTGAGAAACAAACTGAGGGTTCTAGAGGGGAGGGGGTGGGGGGATGGGTTAGCCTGGGTGATGGCTATTAAAGAGGGCATGTATTGAATGGAGCACTGGGTGTTAGACGCAAACAATGAATCATGGAACACTATGTCAAAAACTAAGGATGTAATGTACGGTGATTAACATAACATAATAAAATTAAATTAAACAAATAAAAGGAAAAAAAATAAATAAAAATACTATGACATATCACCCTACATGTGTCAAAATGCCTAGAATAAAAAAGACAAGAAGTAAGTGCTGGAAAGGATGTAGAGTAAAAGGAACCCTCGTATACTGTTGGTGGGAATCTTAGTTGATGCAGCCACTGTGGAAAACATATGAGGTTCCTCAAAAAATTAAAAATAGAACTACCATATGATCCAGTAATTCCATTACTCAGTATTTACTCAAATAATACAAAAACACTAATTCAAAAAAATATATGCACCCCTATGGTTACTGCAGCATTATTTATGATAGCCAGGATATGGAAGCAATTCAAGTGTCCATCAACAGATGAATGAATAAAGAAGATGTACGATACACACACATATACAAACACACACACACCTACCTCTAGGGCATTATGCTAAGTGAAATAAGTCAGACAGAGAAAGACAAATACTATATGGCTTCACTTATATGTGGAATCTAATCAACAACTCAAGTGAGTAAAATAAACAAAAGGCAGCAATAGACCCATAAGAAACAGAGACTGACGCCTGCCAGAGGGATGAAGGGGAGTGGGAGATACAGGTTTTCAGTTATGGACTGAATAAGTCATGGGGATGAAAGTTACAGCACAGGTTACAGTCAATGGTATTGTAATAGTGTTGTATGGTAACAGGTGGGAGCTATACTTGTGAACACAGCATAATGTACAGACTTTTTCAATCACTGTTAAACTCCTGAAACTAATGGAACACTGTGTGTCAACTATATTTCAATAAATATATGTATATATCACACCAAGTCTTTCAGAAAATAGAGGAGATAGAGACACTTGAACTCAGTTTATGAGGCCAGCATAATCTTAATACCAAAGCCTAACAAAGAAATTAACAAGAAATATACAAAATGATCTCTCTCATCAAGATATATGCAAAATGATTTAGAAAATATTAGCAAAATCAAATTTAGCAATAGAATGGGTTTATTCCAAGAATGCAAACTTGATTTAACCTTCATAAAAGTCAATGAAGACAATGCATCACAATAGCCAATAAAGAAAAAAAAAATCAAATGACTATTTTAACAAATGCAGACAATTCATTTGACAAAATTAAACACCCTTATGATATTTTTTTAAAATTCACCAAGTTAGGAATTAGAAGTAAATTTTCTCAATCTGATAAAAAAAAAAAAGTCTATGAAAGACCTACAAAAGCTATTATACATAATGGTAAAATATTGAATGCTTTCCTACTAAGAGTGAGAACAAAATAAGCATGTTCCCTCTCACCACGTCTATTCAACATTATACAGGAGATCTTAGCCAGTATAAATAGGTAAAGAAAAGAAATAAAGTCATAAAGATTGGAAAGGAAGCGTAAAACAGACTCTTCACAGATGACATGATTGTTTCCATAGAAAGATCCTTAGGAATGTACAAAACAACTAGAACTAATAAGTGACTTTAGCTTGGTTTCAGGACACAAGATCTGCATATAAAAATCAACTATATTTTATATGCTGGCTGCAAACAATTGGAAAATAAAGTTCAAGGGAAAAAAAAGAAAGAAAAAAAGAAAAATCCTCCTTTTGAAAGCACCAAAAATCACTAAATGCCTCAGAATAATTTTTTAAAGTAATCTCTACACTCAACATGGGGCATGAACATACAACCCCAAGATCAAGAGTCACATGCTCCACTGACTGAGCCAGCCAGGAGTCCCTACTTAGGAATAAATTTAATGAAAGACATGCAAGACCTCCACAATTAAAGTACATTGAAATCATTGCTGAGAGAAATTAAAGAAGATCTAGATAAATGTAGAGATATACCACATTCATGGGTTAGAAGTCCCAACATTGTTAAAATGTCCATTTTCCTCAGATCTACAGATTCAATGAATTCCCAATCATAACTTCACCCAGTTCTTTTAATAGACAAGCTTATTCAAAAATTTGTAATAGGATAAAAAGGACCTAAAACATCCAAAGCAATCTTGAAAAATAAAAACCAAGTTGGAAGACTTACCCTACTACCTTAAGATTTATTATAAAACCACAATAATCAAGAGAGTATGGTACTGGTGTTAAGGTAGACAGATCAATGGAACAGAAATAGACCTACACTTACATCTTTGATTTATTTATAATAAAGGTACAAAGCAATTCAACTGAGAGAAGAAAGTCTTTTGAACAAATTGTGCAGAATAACTGCATAGACATATGGATAATAATGAGCCTCTACTCCCACTTCACTCTATACACTAGAAGTAACTCAACTTCTATCTTACCAGATACTTATAAATGACCAACACATAAAAGGCTGCTTATCATTATTAGTTATCAGGGCAATACAAATTAAATCCACCATGAGATACCAAATAACATCCAACTAGGGACGGTAAAGTTAAAAAGACAGACACAAACCAAATGTTGACAAGAATGTGAAACCACCAGAACTCTAATACATTGTTGGGGGATGGGAGAAAGGGGGTGAAACTGTACAATTACTTTGGCAGTTTCTTATAAAACCACACTATGACTCAACAATTTCACTCCCATTTACACAAGAGATAAGAAAGCATATGTTCACAAAATACTTTACAACAATGTTCACAGATTTAGTCATAATAACTCAAAACCAGGGACAGCCTAGGTGTGGATCAACAGATGAATGAATAATCAAACTGGTGCATTCATACAATTCATATTACTCAGCAACAAAAAGCAACCAACCGCTGTTATACATAACACACAGAATCTCACACACATTATGCTGAGTGAGAAAGATCAGAACAGTGGTTGCCTGCTGGGAGTAGGGATGAGATGGGAAATGACCGAGAAGGGGCATGAGGGAATCTTCTGGGGTGATCATTATGTTTTATATCTCAACAGGGTCCCTTGTAAAAATTCATCAAAGGGTATACTTAAATTTGTGCATGCCACAGTATGTACATTTTATCTAAAAAAAAAAAGGTAAACACATATTGATTGCCAGTTAAACTGGTGTGCACATCTTACTTTGAAATGCATAAAAAATAGGATGGAATAATGGATGGATAGATTGGCAGACAGATACATAGGTAATAAAACAAATACAGAATAATGTTAATTGTGGACTCTAGGCAGTGGGAATATGGGCATTCATTGTATGGTTCTTTCAAATTTTTGTGTATTTGAAAATTCTCTTAATAGCATTTTTTTTGTATATTTGAAAATTCTCTTAATAGCATATTAATAGCTTAATAAAAACTAAAACTGATACTACAAGGTAGACAGACCACTTTTGTTTCTATACAATTTTCATATATGAGAGATTAATTTCTTACAACAACTCTGTAAATATAGACAAGGCTTGCATCAACTGTGTTTTACAACTGAAGATACTGTCTCTTAAGGGACCTTGCCCAAAGTGTCAGTATAGGAAATAGTAAACTAGCAGTTCCAGGGGACATCAGACTTTATTTCATAAAGAGCCAGATAGCAAGTATCTTAGGCCATACATTCACTGCCACAACTACTGCACCCCGCTTTTTGTAGTATGAAAGCAGTCAGACACGATTTGAAAATAAATGGACATCGCTGTGTTCCAATAAAATTTTATTTACAAAAGAAGGCATGAGCCAGGTTTGGCCCATGCGTTATAGTTTGCTGATCCCTACATGATAATGCAGGTTCATTCACTATAGAAGTTATAGCAAAGGATTGATTTTAGAGTCAGACTGACCTTGTGTTATACACCCCTGGGTTATTATGACACTTCAATTAGGTAACTCTTATACAGTAACTAGCATAGTACCTGTTTTAAAGCAGATATTTAATAAATTTTTTCAATACCTTGTCTTTTTCTCATTTGCTATTTTTGCCACCATACTTCATATCCTGGATGAATTACAGCAAGAAAAACAAGATGCTTAATGTTGTTCGACCAAACTAATCAACCATAGTAGACTTTTTGTTCAGTAAATCTCTAAACGATTGCACTGTAAATGGAAATGCATGATTGTTCCTTCATTTTCTATGTTAACTTTCAGAAAGGAATTCACTGAGGGCCCTCTAGGTTTTCTACTCTGTTTTATCACATGGAGGTCGCCGTCACTCTCCCCCCATTCCACACTTGAGTAAACAAATTAGTTAAACTTATGCTTTCTCTCAGGCCACTTCTCTAACCTGCATGACTTCATTTACTCCCTGGTGCCAAGTTATGTGTCCCTCATATACAAAATCCCACTGAAAACTGACCTTCTCCTTAAGTGTGTGGTGCCTCTACACTCTTATCTTTGGCTTCTCTCCAAACACCTTGAAGCAACTGAGGGATGCAAAATGCTAATAATTCAAATTTATTCCCTTCTACAGAATTGTGAGGATGCAAATTACCCAACCATCTCTTCCTCAATATGTCAGTGGACAAAGTGGCAAGGGTTATAGCTAAGCATTAGGTTACAAGGGAAGAGATTTCTTCCACTTTCTCTAACGGCTTCCTAAAAAATACCACAATAATTATAGATCCATTAAATGAGCATTTATTATGTGCCAGACACTGTTAACCATTCTATTCCTTCACTCACATATTCATTAGTGTGTATGAAGTACTCACCAGGGAGCAGGATTTACATAATTTATCTAACAAATCTATACCAAAGTCATGTAAGGTAGGTGTTATAATTCCTGTTTCCCAAACTGAGTAAATTGAGGCTAAAGAGTAATTACTTTCCCGATGCCCCCTGGCTGGGGAGTGGCAGAGCTACCATCTAGCAGAGAACTCGCCTTCTGGAGACTTAACAAATATTGGGAGGGCATATCTGAAGTCACCTGTTTCATGTGTTTCTGTATTGCTTTGCCCTTTTCCAGCATATCTGTCCTGCCTCTGCAAAGGACGGGTCCAGGAGGCTCCCTCCCTATGACCGCCCCCCATCCCTCCCACACTGCTCTTCGTGCCATGGAAGATCAATAACTTTTGTTGCTTCTTACCTACAGCCCCCCCCCCCCACCACCATCTGTTCAGGCAACTCATTTCCCAGCACACCCCCTGCAAGATGGTTTTTTGTGTTTTTTTTTTCCACTTTATTCCCAGCTTCTCTAGAATTAATCTGCAGAAGGCAAGAGAATCGGGGACTCCCTGTCTTATGAAACACTCCCTCAACTTTGAACTTTGCCATTATACTTCAGCAATCAGCTGTGCGGCTCAGACAAGGCAAGGCTCTAGTGGAGTGGCTAAAAAGGAACAAAGGCATCAGCCTATAAGCTCCTTCAGAGAATAAAGTGCAGTCTGGTGAGACATCTCCTCCCAGTGCGCGAGTAGAACGTGTCAGTTGCTGGGGCTGATGGTGACGCATTCCTCCTATAGCTGGGGCTTCTTCTCTTTCTTTCTTCCCTTTTCCCCCCCAGCCAGGCTTCTGCACTAACTCGGATCCTTCTGGGCAGACTCCACCTTCTCAGATGTGCTTCTGAGATCAGCTAATAACACTGGGTACATTAACTAATTAGCAACAGTAAGGAGTTCAGAAAACAAACAGGCATGGAGCAATGCTATTATTATGTGGCTTTTGCCTGACACTGTTGTCCTCATTAAGCAGGCAACGATGTCAATATACCTACGAAGGAAGGCAAAGTAAAATCCTTACTGCAAGTTGCCAGCTGGGTTCAAATTCCCTTCTCCTGAAATGAGACAGCGTTACAGCTGCGGGGAGCACTGCAGCTGATTTCTCCCCCGTTTTTTCAGTTTGATTTTTTTTCAAGGCTCTCTTTACTCCTGTAGCTATGCAGCCTCACTTTGCATTGCTTGAGAGTTAAGTTTATGAAACTTCACAAATAAAGTATGAATACATGAAAATTCCCAAATCAACTTCTCCAGTTGTAGAAATACGAAGAGAAAATCATAGTTGATTTTAACCTTTCTCATCAATTGGGATTCACAGTTCCTTTTGGAAATGAACTTGCTGCAAACATCCCTCACATATCACATTGTGGGTAATATACGGGCCAACTTGCGTGCAACTTGCTAAAACCCACACCTGCGTTCTCTCCTGATGAAGTAAAAGATGAATACAGAACAGCCTTGGCTGATTCACTTGCCGTTGGTCCTTTCCCTCTCTCCCCCTCCCCCTCCCGCTCTCTCCCTCTATCTGACCTCTTCCCTTGGATGTCTTCAACTGAACAACATCCGAGAGTAAACACATGATATGCCCCCTCCCCAGCGGTCTGCCACTGTTTCTCAGCTAAGTGAAGGGCACCAGCATCCACGAGACGGAAGCTTCTCTCACCAGCCTTTCGTCACGGGCCATGTGCTCTGACCCCCACCTCCCTTTCAGCTTCATTTTGCACATGTTCCAGGCACTCTGGTCTTCTGCCAGGCCTTGCTGTAGCCCTGCGACCTCCACCCTTCGGCTGGATGATGCCTCCTCATCCCTCAGGGGTCAGGATATGGGAAAATGCCCTAGAGTTCCACATTCTTGACATCCTGACAAAGTAAGCTCCTTCCACTGGTTTCAGGCACCACACACCTCCCTTCAAAGGACGAAGTTTAACGTCCTTATACCAGGTTGTAAACTCCAACAGAAGGGCAATATGTTTTTTTCACAACTGTATTCCACAGAGCTTAGAGTGCTTCACACTTAATAGGAGGCTCTCACTGAATATTTGTTGGAAGGAAGGGAGGGAAGGACGACAGACAGAAAGGGAAAAACAAAAAACATTTTTTGAATATCAAACTTTGGTTGGTGCAGCGGAAACGGCCCAGTGGTTCTCCACACGATGTCCAGTCTCCTGTCGGCCACATACCTTGACGTCCTTTCCCAGCCTCCCTGCAGCTAGGTGAAGCAATGTCACCGATGTCGGAAGGGACACAGACTGATGTGACATAGGGCACCTCAAAGCCTGGCCCTTAAAAACTTCCACATAACCTTTGTCCCTCCCCCTCTGTCCCTCTTTTCTAACGGCTGTTGACCAGTTACCAAGGATCCACTAAAGGACACCAAGGGCCTGGGAGAGATGGAGCTCCAAACCAGAAGGGGCCTAGACTCCAAATAACTGCACGGCCCCTCCTCCAGGCCACACTGAACTGTGATGTGAACAGGAAATAAACCTTTACTGGGTCAAATTTAGGGGTTGTTTTAGCCATTAGACTACACCAACTTGCAGAGTTGGGAAGAGACAAGATAAAGCGGTTATCACCCTCTGTGAATTTTCTTACACAGACTATTTTGTTTTTCTAACCTGGAAAAGAGAAACAGTTATGCTATGTTTACAGTTCAAAGGTAAATTGGCTTCAATCTGAAAACTACAACTGGTGAGCAATAACTGTACTTTCCAGTCATGGCATCCTAAACAGAGAAACGCTAAGCTTCTCTGTGCCAGAGAAAGTCATTGAGCTATTAAGGATGCATTCTGCTTTCTCACTGGCTCTTGTGTGTGCATGGAACAAGAAGAACAACATTAACCACAAAAGCAGCCCTTCTAATAGAGCAGTCTTGGGGAGAAAGGGCCAGTTTGGAGGTGGTCTGCCTCAAACACTCAGGAAGGGTGGGCATGGGGGACCCCGGAAGACAACCAGACCCCAGTTGGGGGAGGGGCGCCCGGTGCCAACATTTCCAGCCTTGGTAAATCTGAACACAAATGAATTCAGAAGTGGAAGTTGCTAAGAGAATAGCTCTAACAGTTCTTGTCAGGAAAAAAAAAATTGTTTTTAATTATACGAGGTGATGGAGGTTAAGTGAACTTGTGGCAAGCGTTTCATAATATATTCATATGTCAAATCAGGTTGTACACCTTAAACAAATACAAAGTTATTTGTCAGCTATAGTTCAATAAAACTGAAGAGAGAAAAAAAAAAGATGCCCTGGGGTACTAGAGATGAGCCCAGACTCCGGATCCAAGACTGCCTGAGCTTGATTCCCAGAGTGACCACTTGCTAGAAAAACGGCCGCAGACATATGACCTAACCTCTCTGTGCCTCAGTTTTCACACTTCTAGAATGTTGAAGTGAGGACAAAGAAGAAACTATTCATGAGGTTCTTATGGAGATGAGTTAATATTTGTGACACGTTTATTTCAGTAAGTACTGTAGAAGTGCCTGATTTAAAAAAAAAAGAAAAAGATTAAGAGCCAAGGCAATTAATCTCAGTTGTGTACTGTCTACTTTTAATGGGTCCTACAATTTTGCTTAAAGAGAAACTACTTTTGAATCTCTAAAATGCTTCTAAGCACCAGAGAAGACCCAGGAGAGAAAAGAGCCCGAAAAATGACCCCGATGAGAAGGCACATGAGGAGGGCGACTCCTCTTGGCTGCTAGTTAGGAAGCATTTGGAGAGATTATTGCAGCCACCAGGTCGATGAACTGTGCACGTGTTAAAAATCTCACTGCCCATTACTGGCCAGCTATTGGGGAGGTTAAGCCAGAATAGCTCCCTGAACATGGGCACCATCCACCCTTCTCACCATGGTGTCCCCATTGCTGATGACGGCACCCAGCACACAGAAAATGTGCAACAAATGTGCAACTAATTGATTTTACCTTTCTAATGACAACCAAGACTTTCTATTTAGGATTCTGGTTATTTTAATGTGCATATATTGTTTCTCTGTAAAGTCACTTGAGGATGGATTCCATACCTCATTTATCTTTTATTCCCACCTGGCACAGTATCTTGTACCTAATAGAAATGCAGCAAAAAATTGAAAGAATTAACGAATCAGTAAAAGGATGGATCATCCATGAAGTGTCCTCATTAATCATCTTTCTCCCCAGTTTGTGGAAGAGTAAAATCTGAGTTTACAAAACTGAAATGTGAAGCACAAAATAATGATCACCTTTCGGTGGTACTAATCTTAAACCCTTTTATAAGAGGGGATTATAGCAATTCTAGCCACTTTTTTTTTAAGATTTTTTTATTTATTTGACAGAGAGAGACACAGAGAGAGAGGGAACACAAGCAGGGGGAGTGGGAGAGGGAAAAGCAGGCTCCCCGCAGGGCAGGGAGCCCGACGCGGGGCTCGATCCCAGGACCCTGGGATCATGACCTGAGCTGAAGGCAGACACTTAACAACTGAGCCACCCAGGTGCCCCACCACTTCTTTCTCACTAAACTTTTATGACTTTGAATGAAGCCTTTATTTTGGCCACTTTAGCAGAAAGGATATTGAGTTCATAAAAGAAGTCTATTTCCTCTTGTGATGTTGTGCCACATGTCACACAAGTGAAGAACTCGTGACATGTGAAACCGGTGGCTGCCATGTTGCTTTATGTCAGTACCTGTTACACTTCCATGACAACTGCCTCAGGTAAAGCTCTACAAACAAGTTTTGAAAAGATACAGATAAAATCTTTATTACTCTGACAAATTTCGCATCTAGTTCCTATCATAGTCACAAAGTACTATCTCTTCTCTATGGAGACAAAATAAAAATCTCTAAGACCCATCTCTTGAATTCCAGAACAGTATCATTTACCATGAAATATCCCATTAACTTTAGGGAAATCTACAAGGTTCTGCAAAATAAAATAAACATATAATCCTGCAGAAGTATAAAGGCAAAGCAAGTTTATTTCAGATGAAAAGGAGCTGGAAATGTTTTATTTGGAATGATGCAAGAGTATATTTTTAAAGATTTTATTTATTTGACAGAGAGAGAGGGAACACAAGCAGGGGGGAGTGGGAGAGGGAGAAGCAGGCTTCCCGCGGAGCAGGGAGCCCGATGCAGGGCTCGATCCCAGGACCCTGGGATCATGACCTGAGCCGAAGGCAGACGCCTAATGACTGAGCCAGCCAGGCACCCCAATGCAGGAGTATTTTAGGGATGTTTAATAAATAAACTAAAATATACTCTCAGGTGCTATATAATTCATAATAAAATTGAGCACAAACGGATAATAAGCACTATTATCTTGCCCCAATTTTGAAGACATCTGCAATTTGAAAAAGATGGTTTCTATTATTCTTACAGCACAAGAAAAAAATGGCATTTTAGCTCAGCAACATTTACGTTCATCATGTAAAAACATGCCTACAAGAGACCTGTTCTGCTAAAGAGATTCAATCCATTCTCAGCAAATTCCCACACCTACCCCTGCTGGGCAGGGAGGCACTGTCCTGTAGCCTCCCTGAGTTCAGCTGTTGAATGTACTCCTCATTGTCAGGCGGTGTAGACTCCAGCACATGACGGGAATGCACAACTCCTGAGTATTTCTCAGAAGCGTACAAGGTTATTTATATAATGATCGATCTTCAGTGCAATTCAACAAACACAAGACGTACCCACAAATAACTACGGTAAAAGATTTCGTAAGTAATTACAAACAGAAAAGGTGGTACAAACAAGGAGCTGTACGATTTCTGGGGGAGACAATCTTTTGAGATCAAGGAAGGATGCCACTGTGAAGGAATGGGTTTGGGAAGGTGGGTAGGGTTGAAATGAATATGCCTTCTCTCCTATACAGGATGGACTGCAAGAGAAAGATCAATGGTGCAATGCTGCCAAAATCATATGCATGTTTAACAAGATGTTAAAGTGAGACTGCTTCAATCTCCCTTTTGGCTGAGGGCATAAAAAGCCGGGGGGCATGGGGCGGGGCGAGCGCGTCCACCTTGCAGAGCGAGGTATCAGATGCGGCAGCAGCATCTGCAAAGGCAGCGTCTGAGAGCCAGTTCTGTGACCTCAGTTGACTGCTCACCTCAGACCATGAGAGCTTAGAAGAGCCGACAGGAATCCCTCCAGACGTCAGAGTGCTCCGAGTACCCCCACCACCCCCACCAATGACTGCGAGAGCAGAGTCAAGGAATTTCCTTGGCGGTCTGGGATTCCAGAAGCTGCGTGCATGTCCACGCAAGTGCCAGGAGGCAGCAGGCAGGAGAAAGAAGGAACTGGACTGCCTGGCAGGTGCCTAGGATTCCCCAGGGCACCTGCAGCCGGGCCGAAGCACCCAGGTGTTGCTTGTGATCAGCTGTGGTCCTCAGGAGTAAGAACAATCTGTCTGCAGCTACCCAGCGTCTGGTCCAAGAGTGCCTCCCATACCCCAGAGGCTGAGGGAAGAAAAATGAGAGGCCAGCCTGTATCGGGGGAAGTACAGCTGAATGTTTTCAGAAGGGGGCCCCTAAAAATGGCAGAGGGACGCAGCAGCTTTAAGCATGTGCAAAGCACAAAGAGGAGAACTTTTCAATTCCTTAACAGCCAGAGGGGACCCTCTCCAGATGACATCCGCGATCAGTCCGGTCTCTGCTCCCTCCACCTGCTCCAACTGCAGAGTGGCCAGAGGCTGGATGAGCTAGTGGGGGAGGGAGGCTAAATGCCCAGTGAGAAAGTGGGGCCCCAACTCCACACTCCTGTCACCAGCCCCAAGCTTCCAGTTGGGCTCCAGCTGGAAGGAGAAAAAAGGCTTTAACTTTCTATGAAGTTCCAAGTTTTTATTATTATCATTATTATTATTCTTGAAAAAGTCTGTTAATTTCCTAAATGAGAGTCTTCTTGTGACAGAGTTACCAGAGGCCTTTTATTATTGTGAGAGTGACCAAAACAAGTTGTGGGGCGAGCCAGGGCAGCAAAGAAAATCAAACCTCAGCAAAGATTTCCATGGGCAACAGGGGCACTGACCACAGCTGTTTCTGATTCTGAAATCCTGCTCATTCAAATACTAGACATGTAGATTACATGGGCTACAGTAACAGTAATTTACATTAAGGTTTCTACTACGATGGAAAATACATAAAAATGAACTGCTATTACATGCAATTACATATGGATAAACTTTAAAACATTATGTTGAGCAAAAGAAGCCAGACCCACACATATCCCTGAATATAGTAAAAACCACTGAATTGTATATTTTCAATATGCATATTGGGGGGTATGTGAATTATATGTCAATAAAACTGTTTTAAAAAGCAGACATAAAAGAAGACAAGCAATATGACTTGATTCATAAGAAGTTCTAAATGAGAAAATTCGACATCAATAGTGCTTGCTGAGTAGGGCTGGGAGGGGATGCACTGGAAAGAGGAATTAAGGAAGTTTGGGGGTGATGGAAAAGTCTTATATCTGAGCTGTGCAGTATAGTACAGTCTCCATACATGGCTATTTAAATACACTAAAATTTTAAAAATTTACAAAACTAGAGGTTCATTTTCTCAGCCACACCATCCACATTTCAAATGTTCAACAACAGCATGTGATGACTATATTGGACAGTACAGAATAGAACACTTTTTTTTTTTTAAGATTTTTTATTTATTTGAGAGAGAGAGAGAGTACAAGCAGGGGGAGCAGCAGGAAGAGAGAGAGGGAGGGAGAAGCAGGCTCCCCGCTGAGCAAGGAGCCCGATGCGGGGCTCGATCCCAGGACCCTGGGATCATGACCTGAGCCGAAGGCAGACGTTTAACCGACTGAGCCACCGAGGCTCCCCTAGAACACTTTTTCTTATTGTCAAAAGTCTTATCAGTCAGTAATGTTCTACATCCATATTTTGATTTCACCGGTGGTTATACGTACACACACACACACACACACACACACACACACGCACGCACGTGTACTAAAACACCAAAATAAAATGGACTTAAAAATAGTTTTTGAGAGAAAATATCTCTGACAATAGATGCTGTCTAAGATCCAGAGAGAAGTATGAGGGGAAGTGGACGATGGTAGAGAGGACATTTGAGAAAAGCAGGAAGGCTGGGCAGATCTCTAGAGAAGGCAGGAAGATTTGATGTAGAACATTTTGCAGCATAAAGCCGACTGAAAAGAACTGAATTAATTGGACAGAGATGAGTGGGCAAGAAAGAGCTTGAGACCTGAAAGAGACCTCTAGAGAACATGCACACCCAAAGGGGAATGAAGTCCTGGAAGAGAGGTATTAGACATAAAGGTTCTGGAAGATATCTCAGACCAAATGAATCACTGGACCAGGATTCAGGTGGTTTGAGAAAGAGCAACTTCACTGGGGCCAGCAGAGAAAATCTAACCCCAAGGGTTAGATAAAAAGTCATAAACCTGGCCAAGATCTGAAACCTGTTATAAAAACAAGTATAGAAGCTGATGTGTTTGTCCAGCTGGTTTCATAGTGCAGGCCTATTTCCTGGGAATGTGGGAATTCTGTGCAAAGTTGGTGTTTCATGTAATGGTTTTGAACTTAAAAATAGATGTCTGAGCATGCATTGTTTCGAGGAGGTTGTGGCTGAACAATGGATCCAGAAAGATCTCACTGAAAGATGGATGTGCCACCTATGAAGTGGTCAGCGTCCTGCAGAAAGAGTGGATGAAAACCTGGACTTCTGTGGTTTTCATGGAAGGCTTGTTGCTACTACCAGAGGGGAACAAAATGGCAAGTGGGTGAGGCCACAAAGAGCGACAGAGATAAATTAGACCCTACTCCCTAGAGAGGATTTTGCGGAATGAATATTAAGAAAATAAGTACCGGGCGCCTGGGTGGCTCAGTTGGTTAAGCAACTGCCTTCGGCTCAGGTCATGATCCTGGAGTCCCTGGATCGAGTCCCGCATCGGGCTCCCTGCTCGGCAGGGAGTCTGCTTCTCGCTCTGACCCTAACCCCTCTCATGTGCTCTCTCTCATTCTCTCTCTCTCTCTCTCAAATAAATAAATAAAATCTTTAAAAAAAAAAAAAAAAAGAAAATAAGTACCACTGTCTTTTTCTTAGACCATTCTTTCCTACCTGGTGAACAGGTGTGTGTGTGTGTGATATCAAGGTCATCATATATATATAATCAAGACAATCACCTGAAAGAAAACCTATTAATTACCATGGGAAGGGTCTTTTAACAACTGTGTGCACTTCATCCACATACACAAGTCTATTGTCCTGAAGTGAAAACACCTATGTAGTTATCACCTCCTCTTGGTGATGTCCACATCTAATCAGCAGGCAAGGCCTGGTGATTTTGATCTCTGGAACATGCAGTCCGGTCTGTTTCTTCTTCAATCATCATAACCCTGGTTCGGACTCATCATGTCCGAGGTGGACTACTGCAGGAGTCTCCATGCTGACCTTCTTGCCACCAGTCCCGTCCTCCTGAAATGCTCCCTCCAGGTCTCCCCAGCATGGTGTGTCTGAAGCAGAACTCTGAGCAGACTTAACGTTCCCTCCCCTCTGACTCTCGTTAGACCCTCAACGTACACACACCATGCTGACTCACGCCTCGTAGCGCCCACTGCTGCCGCTGCATCTGCCTGAACACCCTTTGGATGTCTCGTCACGTGGTTAACTTTCTCTCACCTGTGAAACTTGAGCCCAGCAATCGTTCCCTGTGGAAACCTTCCCTGGACCGCGGGGCTGGCTACGCACCTCTGCTCTTTGCCCTCAGAGCTGCACTTAGCACAACAGTGATGCTATCTGTTCAGGGTTGCTCTCAATGCCTTCAGGGAAAGAGGTGCTTTACTCATTTTGTGACACCTCGCACCTAAACTGGGGATGATCTAAATAGAATATGAAAATCTTCTAAAAAATACTAATATTGGCAAAAATTAGAAATATAACAGAAATAAGGTTACCAGATTTAGAAAATAATATACAGTTAAATCTGAATTATCAGATAAACAATAAATTTTTAGTATAAGTCCCAAATATTACACATACTTTAACTAGAAAAAAATGTATTGTTTATCTGAAATTCAAATTTAACTAAGCATTCTGTATTAACCTGTCAACTCTAAATAGAAATTTTCAGAGAACCTAAAAAAATTATTTTATTCCTCTTTACTTACAGTGACAGTTCCAGAGATAATAAAGTACCCTGGGTTTCATAAAGTTTCATATTCTTAAACTGATCCAAACCCAGTCTCTACAGCCATATTTTTATTAGATCTTTTAAAAGTAAAAATGTTGTGTTTACAATCTATTTCAGGAGAAAATAATTCTCTCCTAAGTGGTTTTATTTCTAAATAATAAAATTTTAGATTAAAATAATTCTTAATTTGATTATTTCTAAGTACTAATGCGTGAATTCAATCATCTATGGATATAAACACTGTATTCTCAAATGAAACTTAAAGTTTTGGGAACATTTATAAATGTTCCATGAGTCTAACACACATTCTTTGAGAAGAGATGAATTTAATATTAAAAGTACTGGACCAGGAGTTTGGAGACCTCATTTCAGCCCCACCTCAGGCATTAGCTTGAAATGTGAATTTGGGCATGGCACATCACTCATCTTTCTCATCTATAAAAGGAAGAGGGATTTTTTACATAATCTCAGTGGCCCCGTTTTCCAACTCTGACAGCCTATAACTGCAGGAAGCCAAAGCCATGGGACCCAGTGCGAAGGAATGAGCACAGGCTATGAGTCAGTAGACTTGGGCCCACACCCGAGTCTTCCGGGCAACTTTCATATAAAGTATGCCTGCCTTCCAGTACAGTTACTGGTGAACTTATTGTATAAATACAGTTAAATTCCACCCAGAACAGGGAAAGTGCATGTTCCATAAAGTAAACAAATATGAAAAAAAATGTTTCCAGGACAATAGTATATTTTGTATTAGTCTGGATCTAAATGAACTGTTCTCTAGATAGGACACTTGCCCCTCCCACCCAAATGGGCAGTGCTTACACATAAGACGCAGATCCACAGCAAGCTCTAATAATGCATCTGGTCATCTCCAGACTTGGGGAGAAGAGGAGATGATCCCTTTCCCAAAAGGGAATAAATAAAAATTTATAGTTTGGCGGTTCTTCAAAAAGTTAAACATAGAATTACGATATGGCCCAGTGACCCCACTGCTGGGTATATACCCAAAAGAAGTGAAAATGGGTTCAAACAAATACTTGCATGTGAAATGTTCACTAGAGCATTTATTCACAATAGCCAAGGGGTGAAAAGAACCTGTGCCTGTGCCCATCAATAGAGGAACAGAAAAAATATGATACAGACATGCAGTGGAATACTGTCGGGCCATAACAAGGAATGAAGTTCTGATTCATGCTACATGAAATATCTAAAGTAAGCAGATTCATAAAGACAGAAAACGGAGGTTACCAGGGGCTGGAGGGAGAGGCGACTAGACAGTAATTGCTTCATAGGTACAGAGTTTATGTTTCCGGTGACACAAGGGTTTTGGAAATAGATCATAGAGACGGTTATAAACAATGTGAATATAATTAATGTCACTTAAAAGTGGTTACAATGGCAAATTTTACATTACATATATTTTACCACATTAAAAATAACGGGTGGGCAAAAGGGGAAAGTTTTCTTTAGTAAGCGTGGGTCGGGGGAGAAGACAACCAACCTCTCAGCACTCCACGCAAACTACAAGGACACTGTGAAGAGTGAGGAGGGGCCAATTGCACAACCTACTGCCCTGTGGGATCGGAGGGAATCAAGTAAGGGGCAATGAGTAGAGGGAACGCATTTCCACCAATGGAGTCCCTGCAGGTATGACAATGGCACGATCCCGTGACCTCTCCTTCCGCCCCCACCCCCCAGCTGTTCCCTGAAGCCCTCATTCTAAGGGGCTAGCTAAGTGAAACCTTAGCCCTTCTGTTGGGTGGATAAGCACTCAAGGAAAGTGCTAACGAGGCACAAATAATCTCAATAGACCTTTTAAAATCTATTGTTAAAAATCCAACCATACTCTGACATTGTAAATGTAGCATTTGTGCTGAAATTCAAACTTGGTCATTGTAATCAAGTCAGGTCTATATTTAAAACCCACAGGGTTCCATTATTTTAGGGGACACTCTGGTAGCCAAAAGGAGAAAGCCTGTTGACACGTGGCTTTCATTGGAGGGCCCAGACCCCAAAATGGATTGTTGGAACTAGGTTGTATAAAAATATAGAAGGGCTTGGACAAAAGTTCAGGGCAGACATTATGTAGCAGGGCTGTGGAAATGGGTTGGGTTTGAGGGATGAAGAAATCACCTATTTTCAGACTCTAATCTATGCTTGGAGTATTTTTTAAATGTTGACTTTGTCTTGTCTTTTAATTTTAAGTAACTTCCACCACAGTTTTCCCCAAAACAATTCTACCTTTAATTACTCTTGGCTGTGGCTTCAAGCCACAGATCTTGGCTAATAAAAGCCACAGGAAACATTCATTCATTCATTCACTTATTCATTCATACAAATGTCAACAAATATCGGTTGAACATCTTCTACCTACAAAATTATTTGCTTTCGTATGTAATTAGCAGTGTAAATTTTAATTGAGAAAGACTCCTCTGAACTTTGGGTGATTTGCCAAGAGACCCAGACCCTATACTACTATCTTAGTTGAAATAATCATAAACATCTGCCTAACACCTAAGGTTCTAGGGGCAAGAGGTAGGATATCTTTTTATAAGATTTTTATGTTATATTTCAGTTCAGTTTGGATTCAGCAACACATTGTTTCATTCATTTCTGGGCACAAAGCTTGAGAAAAACATTTTCCTTTTGCCTTTCATTAATTTGGTTAATAAATATGGTCTCCTGTTTTCCTCCTAATCTGTAATGGCCTTTGTACAGCCGTTGCAATAAGGGAAGTTTTAAAATGCAAATAGACAGTGGGTAGATTGCAAAAGGTAACAGAGTTAGTTCTGCCAAATATCTTTTAAAAAGTTGTCAAAATAATCACATCAATAAAAAGATCAACGAGGAGTAATTTTCAGTGACTTTAAAACCTAAAGACATTTTTCACCCTTGGTACATATGAAGAAAACGGAATATATGCTCTCCAAGCCTTGCACAAAAGGGCACTACTGATATTTGGGCAAGGACAATTCTTTATAGTGCAGGACAAATCTGTGCATTGAAGGGTGAAGGGTTTGTACTCTCCCTGACCTCCACCCAACTAATGTCAATGATGTCCCTCTAGTTGCTGTAGCAATCAACACACCTCCAAATAATTCCCGAAGATTAGTCCAGATGAAAACCAATCTAGTGAAATTCTCCCAGGGTCTATGTCCTAAATATATGTGTAGGGCAAGAGGAGAACCAAAGAAGATAAACTTAACTCATCTGAGTCAGAAAAACTTGTTTATGTTCTATTTCCAACTCAAGTATCTGCACATGAGCTTTCTTTTACTATTGACAAAGTTGGTTTTAAAAAAAAGAAAAAAGAATATTCACAGCTGCCTCTGAGCCAAAATAATCTTACACAAGGCAGGATAGAGTAGTATGGAATTCCTCCTCTGCGACAGCGGTTCCCAGCCCTTTTGTTTTCACAGCACACTCTCGCTTAGCTCCCAGAACTAGCAGCAAAGCAAACAGCAGCAGAGACACTGACTCACAGTGTCTCTGAAAGCATCTGTAGCTGTCCCAGTCTCCGTGTGGATACACTTCCGGCCAGAGTGACTATTGAGGACAACTGCCTTGACCGTATCGCTTACATACTACAAAGCAAACCTCTTGTATATTCCAGGAGAAACACGATTTTTGCCAATGGCTTCGTGTTGCCAAACAGTTTATCTTTTAACTAAGAGTCGGTTGGTCTCTATTCTCAGTGGCATTTCATGACCCATTACGTCAGACAGGATGTTAAGAGACAGGCATTCTAGAGACGGCATGAAGACCAAGAATACACATTTTACGTGATGATCCAAACTTGGTGGTACTCCCATAAAAGGCTTACAGCACACTAGAGGTCCGTAGCTCTGGTTGCAAACAACTCTCCTATCATCGTTTCTTAAAAATTACCTCTACTGTATGATCTCACTGATATGTGGAATTTAAGAAACAAGGCAGAGGATCATAGGGTAAGAGAGGAAAAAATGAAACAGGATGAAACCAGAGAGGGAGACAAACCATAAGAGACTCTTAATCATAGGAAACAAACTGAGGGTTCCTAGAGGGGAAGAGGGTGGACAGATGGGGTAACTGGGTGATGGACATTGGGGAGGGTATGTTTGTAATGAGCACTGGGTATTATATAAGACTGACGAATCACAGACCTGTGCCCCGGAAACGAATAATACATTATATCTTAATTAACTGAATTAAAATTTAAAAATTTTTTAATTTAAAAAAATTTTAAAAAAGAACAAAAGGCTAAAAAAACCCAAAAAACAATGAAAGCCTATACTGTTGTAGATAAATGTACTATATATATATAGTTGTATAGTATATAAATACACTGTATTATAAACTATTATTTATTTTAATAACTTTATAGCAATGTACTTTTCTTGACTAAATAATTTTATTAAATTTCACTAATAACTCAAAAAAATTACCTCTGCTGGTAGTTTTGCAGAAAAATAAACTTTGAGGTACACGCATATTGATATTAGTAAGAACATATGAATTCCCTGACCATTCCGGATTTCTTCCAGGAATTTCACATTTTGAGAAAATGTGCTAGGCTGCCGGGGCTTTTCTACAATATAGGAAACTGAGGAGAGAACACAAGTCTGATTTAAGGGCTTGGTCCAAAGCACTGGATTAAGTCTCTCCTCTCTGTGATGCATCACACTCTATGGGGACCACACAAGCTGCTTCGCCCAGGACAGTCCCAATTCTGTCTCCTCTCCTGATGTAATTATAAACAACATTCCCTTTTATTCTCAAAAGTGTGATCAATTATGTGACCACTCTCATTATTTCTAGAGTCACTGGAAATAGATAACAAAGTCACCAAGAAGAGGAACTGGAAAGCTAATTTTAGGGGAAAAAAAACTATCAAGTCTTTTTGAATGTCTGCAAGCCATAAAATAGTTTATAGTGTCTCTTCAGCATATATGCCAAAGTAGAGGTAGGTCCTATGTCCCAAATAAAAATAATCAAAAGGGGTTGAAGAAGAGAATTCAAATCAATCCCACTGAACTTTATTGAGCACCTCCTGTATTAATATTCTGGGCTTTAGGGAATGAGAACAAAAAGGTAACATTCCTGTACTTGACCTTAAATTCTGTCCTTACGATTAGATGCGACAGACAGAAATTAAAGCAGAAGTTTGGTATGCAGTGTGGTACAGCAGTTCCTTCCATTTCCAAGCTGTAAACCTTAGTAAAGTTAGTGAATCATTTTGAAAATGAGTTTTATCATAGGAAAAATCTAGATAACACCTCTTATAGGCTCATTGATTCTATTCAACAAGCCTTCCCTGATTGCTTCCTATGTGCCAAGGATGATGCGGTTACAGAGATTAAAGAGGAATTAACAGTGATGACGCATGGTAAACAATGATGTTTACAGACATTTATAATTATTTCAGTGTGCCATGTCAGTGATAGAACATGACGTGCAAAGGGATATCTGATTCCACCTAGAGACAGCAAACAAGCACAGTTCAGGGCTACTTCTTAGACCAGATGATGCCTCAGCTGAATCTTGAAGGATGAGTAATGGTTGGTCATGTTCATTAGACCTGTGTGTTTAAATAATAGATTCCTTGAAGCAGTTGCAGTCATTGGTAAGTAGGAGAGCTTCTGCCTTTCCTTTTGCCCTGGGAGTCATGTTCATTCACCACTGTGCTCTCCATCACCTGTCTTTAATCTGGGCTAAAGCCCTTGCTTAGGTAACCAACCCTAACAATAGAGACATACTCTGTGAATGGAAGTTTTTCTTCCTGAGGCAGGCTGTTGCCTTGGTGAAAAGCTCCACAGCCAGTAGTTCATGAAAGATTAATGAAGTTTGGGTGGGCCCCTGTGGCATGCAAGGGAATAACTGAGGTAAATCAGCAAAGCCCACATAAAGAACTGGGTCTTGGGTTTCAGTTCAAATAAGCCTAGAGATAATAAAAGGGGTAGAATAATGAGTGCAAGTTACCAGAGGATCAGCAGATATGAGGTGTGTTGAGTCTTCGTGCTACTACTACCCATGTGACCTTGAGAGAGCCTCACCTTTCTCATCTGTTAAAATGGGTGCAATCCTAATCATCTAAAGAAGAAAAAGGGAAAAGGAACAACAAAAACAAAAAAGAGTGGACTCCTTTGCTGGGTTAGGAAAAAGCCTTAGAGGTTATACAGGGAAGTAAAAATACTTTGAGAAAGCTTGAAGTGGTAGGCAAATGTAGACCAACTTCAAACTAATTTTCTTGCTCTTCAGTTGATTTGTATTTTAACCTTTGCAGCTCTAACCTTCTCAAACATTCTCTAACCAAGGGAGAACCTTGGTCTCCTCTTCTTGCTTTCAGTGTGGCCAGTAAAACCCCCACTATATCATGGATGCTTTACTATCTAACATAAATAAACCCAGTTCTCACTCCCACTAGAAGTCTGTGTTCCAACCCACCTGCTCCCACAGCTGGCACGTCCCTATGTTTGTCTCCAGTTGTGATATTACTGTCTTCTACTTTTCCTAATTTCACGGCCATACAAAGCCTCCTGATGTTCTCTGTCTTGTTTCATGATGCTATATCCTATTATGAGAAGTCAAAAGCTAGGATCTTGCCTTCTAATTTCTTTAAATCCCACCAACTTTGATTTACTTATGGGCAGAACACATAGTGGGGCATTCAACAAAGCCTTGTTCAAAGTTCTGTTCATCCAGATGATCAAGTCTGGCCCTGTAGTTCCACAAGGATATCAAAGATAAATGCGCTAATATGTAAGAGGTGCTTTTAGCTCTTGTAGGAAAGACACTCTATCAATCCAAGAGATTATTATTTCAGCTGAAAGGCCATCAAGCGTCTTCCCACAATTACTTATTTATAGCTTTAGAAGCTTTTAGAAGCAAAGCAAAAATCAGCATGTTCAATTAGGTCACCCAAGTTCTACATTTATGAAGTAAGGAAGACAGTATGTAAAGAGCAACTGCTGCAAATTGTGGCTATGAAAACTGTAGGTGTCGTGTAACCATTGTAAGGGAGAGGCTGCCGTTTAAGCAAAATCATAATATCCAATTCCCAGAGAGGTTCATCGGGAATGAACTTGGAGCCTCCGTTTCCTCATCTGCAAAAACAAGAGGGCTGAATCTGACGCTGAGGTCCTGCCCAGCTCTAACATTCTGTGCAACCAGAAGAGCAAAGTAAATAATAAAGAAGACATTACCACATGGGAAACTAACAGAGCATTTGACGAAGGTCATTCTGAGAATCATCCGTAGACTTAGGGCAACAGTTACACCCCACATTCTAAAGCAGGTAACCAGGTCAACAAAACACTACATTTACATCAAGAAAGGGATCAGAGATTATCAAAGAAGACAGCAGTCAACATTTCTTTCTGGTAAAAATTACAGAAAGGTCTTGACAGAGGCAGCCGGACCCATCCTGGTGCTGGCCCACACAGGTGTCTTAGGGGAAACCCCAGGGCAGTTCACACCCAGAAAAAAGTGAAGAGTAAAGTGAGTTTTCTTGATGAAACATGAAGAAGAAAAAAAAAAAAAAAAAAAAACACAAGATGATTGTTTTAAAAGTATTTTTGTATAAATAGGTCTTCTGACATAAAATGTAGGGTTTTAGAACCCTCGGATACCTCTGGAGTTCCAACTCGGGAAGTGAAAGGAATGGCGTATCAGAATCGAGTCTGTTAAGTATCTTTCAAAAATAACCTATTCAATATGATACTGTTTTTGATTGTACTCACCATGGGCATTTTGTGATTTAAAAAAACACAAGGGCATGAAATTTTAATGTTTTTAAAAGAGTTCATGGCTTAATAAAAGAAAAAGAGCAGAAAAACACTGGTGGTGTCTCATCTCCAGATCCAGAGCAGCGAAGTGACTTTCCCAAGGTCACCAGGTTAGTCGGTGTCTTAGATGTAGAGCCAGACTGGAGCCCAGATTCTTTGTAAGTGCACAGAATAGGTGGGCACCACCCATGTTCCTTCCGAGAAGCATATGGTTACATGAGCAGTTGCCAGTATGGCTACTGGTGAGCATCTCAGGCCTCCACTCTGGCAGGCACCCTTGTCTTCCTTCCATGAGGAGGCAGCGAGCACTGATTCAGAGAACGCAATCAGTGCCGCCATGCCCTCTCCAGAGCCAGAGCCCACGTCAGCAGTACAGCTAGATCTCTTTTCCCCACTGCTTCGCTTCCTCCAGTACCCAATTCTGAATGGCTAATTGAATTGCATTTTCATGCAGTGAGTTTAGGCAATGAACTCTTCAAAGCTGTTTATAAAGTCCCTCAAAAGCCTGTTTGGACCATCACTGAATTAAGCAAGCATATCAAAAATTGAAGTTCAAACAGTGAAGCTGTCGGAAACACAACCAAGCATGAGTACAGTTCTATCAAATTCTGAGTGTGGAGCCATTCCTAGATTCTGTGTTCAGCATTCCTTTGAAATATGGTTAGCTTCTCGAAACACAACTCATCGTTTTTCAGGGTGCTGTGACTTGCTTTGGTGGCTCCATACCAAGACAGATAAGGCCTAAGAAGACATTTATCTAAAATATTCCCCCAAAAAGCTGCTCTCCAATGTTTTCCTGTTCCTCACAATTAACTTTTAAGTGACTTGATTGCTTCCTCACTATACCATGACATCATTCCCTATGGTGCCAGAATTATAAAAATGACACCACAACCCTGGAGAACATGGATTTACTGGCAATGTCATGTGACACTTATTTCCAGAAACTCCATGAAATCACTTCCTAAGACTTAGGAAAGGGCTGGATATGAGACATGCTGAGTTTCCCTGAATAAATCAATACTATCCTTTCCCCATAATTTCAATACAAAGAGCTGGGTGGTTTCCAACCTTGTTTCCATGGGGGACTAGAATGGACTATGACATTTTGGAAACAGCAGCTACTTGCACTAACTATGCATAAGGAATGGATAAACTCTACCAAGGAGGTTTTCCCTGTTTGGGAGGAAAAAGACATGTCTTAATTTGCCTTCCATGTTGTGAGAAAGACAATTCAATATCATTCCCAATCCAATCCCCAGGAATAAGCCCTGCTCTTTATATTGAGACTTCCATGTGTTTTATTGGATAATATTAACAACTAATGCATTGGCAGCTCAAATGTTCAGTATTAAAATCTGACTGTAATTCTACTGCCAAAATTTAATGTGATTACAGACCCCAGGGTCCCCATCTTTGGATATGGAGTCATTTGGTTTTGAAGTTATGATCCTGAAACTCTGTATTCCATCAGATCCAAATGACAATCATTAGTCACCTGTAAACAACGTAACTCGAGGTGCTTTTTTTTCTTCTTCCAAGCAGCCCGTATTCCTACCTTCTCTAAAACATTAGGAGAAAGTAAGGGAGGAGGTGAAAAAGGCTTATGTAATGAGATATTGAATAGAAGGGAGACACAAGGTAGGGAAAAAAGGGTGTAGCCACTCCAAACAGAAAAGGGTGCCTTCACTCCAGATAGAGCGGGTATCATTTTCTCCAGAAAATTCTTTATAGATTATTATTTTATTTTGTAGGAAAAAAAAGTGAGTATAACCCAAATAAGCATGATTTTTAAGCTTTTGGGTCAACATACCGATGAAATGGAAATAAATAGTCCGGGGTTTCTTTGGTTTGGTGGAAGAGACTGGTCTGGGAGGACAGTTTCCAGTCTTGGCTTGACTTTATTTCTAACTGGTAGAAAGTCACTTAGACTCTCCCAGGAACAGATGCTTCCTCTATAAAAACATAAAATTTCCTACCCTACTTTAATCACAGGAGTACTGGAGGATCAAATAAGGTAATAGATGCAAACCTTCTTTGAAAAACCAGAGCACCATACACAAATATGTTAATAGTACACATTATTTAATATTTCATCACTTTTGAGTTATAACAGGATAAAGCAAAACTAAAAAAACCCCACTGCTTTGATCTTCATACGCTTTTTCCCAAAGAGAAAACAAAAGTTCAGAAACTGCTAGTCTTCCTTGATTGTGATGACTGGTAAGAGTACCTATTTATCCAATGTGGTTCCAGATCTGCTCGTGTATAAGTCATAACCAGTTGTATGAAGTTGTATGAAATCGTAGGAAATTTTTGGAAATTTTACTTGAGCATCTCATCTGGCCCATAAGATTATAATGCCACTAGGAAAGTTTTATTTAAAATTTTTCTGACCAATGCATCTGATTAACACCCTTGATTTGGATATGGAGTGGCCAATGTCTCAGGAGCTTGGAAGTCTTGTCAGAAAGTTCTGACACTGACAGAAGGACGAGTGCCAAGAAAATGAGGAAAGGAGAACCGTGGTGTTTAGATACAGGAGTGCAAGGGAATACCAGCCCAGAATTCACTGATCTGCAGCACATAACATCTAGATTCAAGACAGTTCAATGACCAAAAGCTGTCATTCCTCTCAAGAGGACTGCACTGGGGTGGAATAGGTGGTCCACAAGAAAGCAAGAGAGATGGCTACCCATCTGCTTGTGGATTCCAAACTGGCAGGTCGTTTCTCTTCTCAGATCTGCTCTGGTGGAAATGAGGTTATACATAGGGTGACCATGTAATTGGTTTTCCAAATTGGGGCACTACTGGGAGTGGAAGGGGGTGCTTACCAATCATTATATCAGTTCATCAGATGTGAGCAGACACAACCCTGGCAATCCATGGGTAGTCCTCCTAATTACCTGTATTGTTATGGACTGAATGTTTGTGTCCTTGTCAAATTCATACGTTAAATCCTACCCCCTAATGTGATGGTGTTAGGGGGTAGGACCTTTGGGAGGTAATTAGGTCATGAGGGTGGAGCCCTCCTGAATGGGATTAGTGCCCCAGAGATCTAACTAGCTTCTGCTCCGCCAGTGAGGACTCAACAAGAAGGTGGCAGTCTAAAACCTAAAGAGAGCTCACACCAAAATGTGACCGCACTGGCACCCCGCCCTCAGACTTCCAGCCTCCAGAGGTGTGAGAAATCGTTTCTCTTGTTCATAAGCCACACAGTCTAAGATACTCATTACAACAGACTAAATTAAGACATGTTGTCCCCCTGAGAATTGATTAGGGTAGAATACAGTCAATCAACTTGGGGGGGGGAATAGAAAAATCATGAACTCTTATTCCATTTCCTGGAAGAATCAGATTTCCAGAGTTTCAGAAACATCTTTCGTAACTCAAAATCATAAGTTTGGAATCGAAGATTTGGATTGGAATTCTAACTCTACCGAATCTAGCTACGTGACCTAGGCTGAAGGACTTAACCTCTCTGAGCCTTAGTCCCCTCACGTGTGACTACAGGGGGTAAAATGTGTGCCTTACAAGTCTGTTTTGAGGATTAAATGAGTTTATGCATGGAATGGATTTATCATAGCGCCTAGAACATAACAAATGTTAACTTGTAATATTATCATTGAAGTATAAATTCTGAAACAATATTTGGCCCCAAAAATGTCCCCTGTCCAACCATACACTTCTCGATCGTGCTTCATGTGTCTCCACATTTCTGACACACCCTACCCATTGCCTGTGGGCCTATATTCCAAGCCACCTGGACCACAAGCTGTCTCCATGCCACACTCTGTCCTGCCTATCTCATGGACTGCAGTAAACATTCAGAATGTTCAAAGAAGCCTACACTATGTCAAAAGAGGTCATCAATAAGCACTGTTCTGATGGCTATTTGCAAAGTGGGTATCGATAACTTCACAGCAAGTAGGCCTAATGTCCACACAAGGCGGAGCAACTGTTCCTCAGGGCAGGGCTCCAAGGCTGCCATCTTCTTAAATGCAGAAATGGTGTAACAATTGTTATGACCACCCAGATGCTGATTTTTCCTCAACCCAGTTTTTCTCCTGCTTTATATGAAGGCCTTAAGAGGTAAGTGCCCTAATTGCCCAGGAGAAAGCTGGCCTAGAAGGTATTTTGTATTTCCTTGAGGATAAACTTCCCAAAAGTCTTCTCTGGAGGGCGCCAGGCTGACAGAACCTAGTACTCTGTAACCAATACCTCCTAGGCCCTCCTTTGATTCAGGCTGACAGAACACCTGCCAACACTCACGAAGTTAACCATCTTCACTGCACTCTTCATTCCAAGACATTTATTTTGTTCCTTTTTAACTCCGGGAATTGACTAGACATGGAGGAATATGGAATATAGTATTTTCCTTCTCATATAATAATTAAAACGGACAACTTAAAAAAAAAAACATCTGAACAAGCATAATATCAAACATTACAATTCTTGGATATTAATGTTGAGGCCTAGGAGGAAGC
Organism: Zalophus californianus; assembly: GCF_009762305.2. NCBI lineage: Eukaryota > Metazoa > Chordata > Mammalia > Carnivora > Otariidae > Zalophus > Zalophus californianus. The sequence goes on from NC_045609.1 coordinate 21,962,407, forward strand.
CCTGCACGGGTTCAGGAATAAAAATGTTATCAGCATTATTCTAAGATCTTACAGTAAGGAAGAGAGCATGGCAAGTTCTTGCCAAGCGAAATCATCCCCAGTGTGGCTCCTCTACCTTTCTGAGAAAGTCACTTACAGGATGAACTATTACAGCTTATGAGCAAGTTGAAAATCTGCCCCAGGCCTTTCTTCCTGCGTCAGGCCAACCCCACCATCAAAAATCCCCTTCCGTTCCAGCTTCCGCCAACGGCTGGCCATGGAGATGGAAGCTTCCATTTCAACAGTATGATCAGGAAAACAGAAACTAACCCCAGCACTCTAAAACATCACCCACCAGAAGGCTGTGTATACACACATGACGGCAGAGAGTAAGTAGAAAATCTCTGTACATTCTGCTCAGCTTTGCTGTGAACCTAAAACTGCTCTAAAAAATAAGGACTATCTATAAATTTTAAAAAGTTTTAATAGCACATTTCTGGTACTGATCATAGCCTAAATGGCCAGAAATTATACGTAAAAAAAAAAAAAAAAAAACTTAAAAAAAAAAAGACAAATGAAGAACACTGACAATGGAAATGTAATTAGTGGAAATGAATCCTTAAGCAACTTGGGGGAGATGGGTGGAGGGTGGGGGTGAGGTAGGTGGGGGTTGAGGAACGGAGGGTGGGAGGTGAAGTGGGTGGAGGGTAGGGGGGTGGAGGGATGGAGGGTGGGGATGAGGTGGGTGGGGGGTGAGGGATGGAGGGTGGGGGTCAGGTAGGTGGGTGGGGGGCCAGGTGAGTGGAGGGTAAGGTGGGAGGTGAGGTAAGCAGAGATGAGGGGTGAGGTGGGTGAGGGGCTGGAGGTGGTGGATGGGGAGTGAGGTGGGAGGTGAGACAGGTGGAGGGTAGAGGGTGAGGTGGGTGGAGGATGGGGGGGTGGGAGGTGGAGGGCAGGGATGGAACCAGAAAAAGGGTTTGGGATTATTTGATGGCGCTTACAGACTGTTTTAGAAAAACATTCTTACTACATCACTGATAGAACTTCCCGGAGTACATTCAAGTTCTTGATCTGTTTCCAGATCCTGAGTACACATCAAACGGAGCTCAGATGAGTATTGCTTTCTTTGTGCAATCATGCCAGCAGCATAGGCATGGGCTGCAGAATAATCCTGAATCTTACTACACGTTATTCCAGCTCATAAAACTTTCTTAGACTTGATATGTATCAACTGGGTTTTGAAATTCACAGCAAGTATCAGTTACATTATTGCTCATTAACTTAAAAACAAAGTCAAATGTTTTATAAACGTGAGACAAATAAGAGTATACAAGCAAAGCTCTGTACAATAAGGACTTAAACATTCAAAATCTCTGTGGAATATTAACAAACATTTCTGTGCTCACTCATATTTTTTTATTAAATAATATACTTTTACCTTTACTTGTGAATGTTCATCCTAATTTCAGCACAATACATAGATGCTTGTAAGAGCCTATAACTTTGATTTTCAAAATTTATTTTCAATTATGTGACTCTATCACAGCCCACATTTGTAATATTAAGAAGCAATATAGTCTAGTTATTGTACAATGGAGTTACTGGCATGTGGCCAACAAATCACACGTTGAATAATGTACATGAACTCACTGTGTGAATGAATATTTGTGGGCTAAAACAAGAACAAAATAAAGCCAAAAGAAATCTGTAATGTGATTCACCTTCCATCTTGTCTTTTATTTTAAAAATCTAATCCGGTGTAACGTTAACTCCTAGTTCAGAAAACAGTCTTTTGTAGGTAGGAAGCCTTAAATTCTTCAGCAGGGCTAATTTATGTACCAGAATGTTCAGTCCAAATGGACTTTCTAACAGTATATGGCTTCCCTGCACTGCCACCTCTTGGAAGATTCAGAGAAGACACTCAGACCAAAAAAAAATAAAAGCATAATTTGACAGGAACGCCAGCATCACCCGCTCCCCACCCCACCCCCCGCCCCAGGATACTCCACTTTGCATTATTTAGCACAGTACGTGCATTTTCACAGAAGCGCAAATCAATGGTTTCAGAACGTACGTATCTGCAATGACTTTGCACTTTGGAATTTTTCACTGAACACTCTGAATAAGGGAAAACTGACTGATGTTCCATTTTTGATTAATGTAAAAAAAAATTCAGCTTCATGTGAACTTGGGTTCCTTTTCAACATGTGCACTGTTTTTCCAAATCAGAATTTATGTAAAGCTCTGTACAGATGTAGGAAGTAGTTGACGGAGTGCAGGAGGCAATGAACTAGTGTTAACCTTATCTGAAAGGAGGCTGAGGGCAGAGGACACCTGAACGCTCACCTATTCCCATGGTCCAACCTCAATCCTGAGAACTATGATTATTTTTACACAAGCGATAACTGAAATAGCACAAGAAACAAGAGGCTTTTCACAAAAGATCATAATACTTTGCCCAAGATTTTTTTAAATATATAGTGTTTTCTGGTGTTACAAGACATTAGAGGATTACAGGTTGAATTTTTTTGTGTGTTGGTTGTTGGAATGTTTAAGAGTTTGTAAATAAATTTTATTTTCCCGCTGGTTTGGTATAAATGATGTTTTACATTGGAACTAATGATCCATCTATAAAAAATACATAATTGGTGCTTTGAGAAATAAGTGTAGTTGTGTCTCCCTATTCATTGCTCTTATTTCAAGTACATCTCCTTTCCTTATAAGATCTTTCCTCTAGATGAGCTCTAATCACCAAAACTCTTTGCCTTGCTCAAAAATCTTCCTCAGTTAAAAATTCTAAACTATGTGAAAAAAATCCTTACAATTCAATAAGAAGAAGATAAATAACCCAATTAAAAAAGAGCAAAGGATCTAAATAGACAGCTCTCCAAAGAATGTATACAAATAGCCAACACGCACGTGAAAGAGGGTCCACATCATTAGCTATGAGGGAAAATAATCAAGGCCACAATGAGATACCACTTCGCACCCACTGGGCTAGCTATAATCAGACAGATATACAAAAAAACAAACAAGTGTTGGGAAGGATACGGAGAAACTGGAGCCCTCACACATTGCACACATGGTGGAAATGTAAAATGGTACGGCCACTCTGGAAAGCAGTTTTACAGTACCTCAAAAACTGGGACAGTTAGCACTTGACGCAGCAATGCCACACCTACATATATTCCCAAGAGAATTAAAAACCTATTTCCACATGAAAAGTTGTCCACAAATGTTTACAGCAGCATTAGTCATGAAAGCCAAAAAGGAGGAACAATCCATCGACTGATAAGCGGAGAACCAGAACGTAGTTTGTCCATATAATGGAATATTATTCAGCCCTCGAAAGGAACAGAATGCTGAGACATGCTACAGCATGGATGTACCTTGGAACATTAGGCTCAGTGAAAGAGCCAGCCACAGAAGGACAAATATTGCATGGTTCCCTTTACAGCAAATGTCCAGGATAGGCCAATCCTGAGAAAGAAAGTAGATTAGTGGTTGACAAGGGCTGGTAGGGGGAGAAATGGGAGCGACTGCTGCCAGTAGGCATGGCACGTTTCTTTGGAGTGACGGAACGTTCTGGAATTGGATAATGGCAGTGACTGCACAGCTTTGTAAATATATCCCATTGGCTCTTTGTCAAGTGATTTGCAAACCTGTTTCCCCTCTCTGTAGACTGTCTTTTCATGTTCTTGATGGTGTCTCCTGAGGCGCAAAGTTAATTTTGATTAAGTCCAATCTATCTAGTTTTACTTTGGTTACTTGTGTTTTTGGTGTCATATCAATATAACCCATCTTAGTCCACAAATATTTTCTTGGACTTAGAACAACAGACATAGGCACAGTATTGCAGAGAATCTGTATCACGCTATCGAGTCTGTAGCCAGTGAGATGTAGACTGGGGTCTGAGGGCACCAGTCCTCATCACAACCGTATACTCAGAGGCTCCTTCCTTAGCACATGCTGTTCCTTCCCTGTACCTGGAACACTGCTCATTCTAACAGAGTGAGCGTCTGTTTCCCAGAGCTACAACTGACTGCCCAGCACGTTGAGACATTTGTTTAGGCATCAACAATTCACAATTACCACCTAAAAGCAGCTGAAAGCAAATGCAGTCTTCAAATGCATCATGCCGGGCAGATAGTCCTAATCAGCGGAAGTAAAAGCCTTACTTGCATGAGCCAAACAGCAGGTGGGGTAGGATTCCTGGGTGCCATATTTTAAGGAAAATAAAAAACGGAAATGTAACCAGATGCTGGGTAGACAGGACAGAGAGGAGGCTAGAGACTACAGAAGACACTTCTTAGAAGAAAAGAGGCACGGAAGACATAAGGATTGTCCTTACCCAGCCAAAGGGCTGCCATGTGGGAAACGTGCATTATCGCTGGGATGAGAAGAGGGGGTCCCAGTGCAGAATTTATAGGGATACTGACTCTGAATTTGATATAAAGAGCAGTGCCCGGCTCAAGGAGGGGCTCAACAACTATGACTGAATATAAGAATGAATAAACAATCACAAGTTCCCAAACTAGCAAATGCTGTCCAAAGAATTAATGAGTTCCTTGTTTCTGGAAATAAGCAGAACATGGTGGAAAGAATTCCTAGAGAAGGCATAATAAAGGCAGGGGGGACAGAAATCTCTTGACCCAGAACAAGTACTCACAACAAGCTTACTCGTTAGATGTCTTCATCCTGACTTCTTCATCCTGACTTCTCCGTCCGATGAAGAAACAGACTTAAAAGGATTGTGTGTCTTATCTGGGACTACAAAGCAAGTCAGATTTGATTTGAAGTTTGCCCCCAGAATGCGTATCTTGCCATTTCATCACACTGTTGCGAGTTAGCTCTGAAGTCCTTACGAACTCCAAGATCCTGTGCTTCTATAACATTTCTGACAATTATTAAATAACAAAGCACTATTTCCTACTTTTTCAAGATGGAAAACCTGAGTTGTCTACCAAAGCTGAAAGGAGACAGAAACATCTTCTCCAGAAATTCACAATGACTCCTATGTGTGGTTACTGCATGGACTTCTCCACTCGATTTCCCATATTAACTAGTGCTTTATCATCGTATCTAATGAAAAATAGATGATATACCAGGTTTTTGATATGCCAGGTTTTTCTCCTCCAAAGTTACATACATGCACCTGTGAGCTGAGAGGGTTTGGCAGGGGTGAGGCAGGGGTGAGGCTGGGATAGGCAGACATGGGAGAAAAAAAAAAAAAAACCTGAACTCTACTTTCTGAAAAAATGGGGTCCCAACTCTGCCATCCATGACAAGATATGAGGCTCCTACTACAATTTATTCTCCCACCTTCCTCCTCCTCGACTGTATCCCTTTAAGCACCTACCCCAGTTCCTGACATTCCAGCATCTGGTGCTCTATTTCTTCTATTAAAGCAATAAAAAGCCTAGTCTAAAATGCAAGGTAGGGGGAGGAAGATGGCAAACGTGAATGCAGGAGCCATCTGCAGCCATTAATGACCTCATGGTGATCGGTGTGGACGGGGGGGGGGGGGGGGTGGAGAGTACATTTTAAGAGAGGAAGACCAAGTAAGTTCTTGGAACCACACCTCCATGGTCTTGAGCAGCCAGCAGTAGCTACTCAGGGAAGGAACTGGTAAAGAATAACAATGTGCTCTCTATAATTCACCATGAGGAAAACTGTAGTAGAGCTGTGGGATCTTTCCCTTACACTTTGCTCGTCATTCCCCTCAAGAGCAAATGACTTGGTCCCTTGCTGATGGACATGAGTGAGAGAGACCCAAGTATAAAAGCGAGGCAAATTCCTTTGGCCATGCCACAGAAGGAGCATGTTTCCCAAGTCCCCCCAAGTCAAGTGAGCAGGGTCTATCATGCCCTCAGAAAGCCTCAGGATCTTAAGGATGTGGGAACCCCTGTGATTCTAGTGTTAGAAATAGTATTTTATTTCTTATTAACACCATTCTCAAACACAAACCAACTAATTCAATGGAAGAAACAAAGATCTATTCCAAAGCTGGAGGGAAAATCGGTATTGTTGAAACTGAGAGATGATACATTACCTAAGTGCTTTTCAAGGTTCATTTTGATATGCCTTGACTTTTAGGTCTTAGCCACTGAGTGGAATGTGACGCTCTAGTAAATAGGATTCAATGTGCTACAATTTGTTTTTCCAAACTCCCCTTAAAAAAAAAAAACAACACATAATAGAGCTGGTTTGAGAACTTAGAGTTGGAGCTGTGAAACCTTGAAACCAGGTACCCTGGGGGTTAAATGTTAAACCCTATAAGCCTCGGGGTGCCATCTAATCTGGGGTAAGAACACATGCTAGACAGAGGTGGTACTCTGGGGTGAAGATTTCAGTTCTAGATCTGACTCTGACCATAACTTGCTGAATGGCTTGGACTGGATACTACAGTCTCTGGGCTTTAGTTCCCTTTTCCATGAAATAAGAACATTGGTTCCAATGATCTCTGACGTTCTCACAGCTCTGACACTTCATGATTATACTTTAATTTTGTCCTAAATTCCCACCTTAGTTGGACATCCCTCCTTCCAGCAGCTGAATAAACTATGTGAAAATGTAAACAAATTGTAGCAAAGTTCACCTCGCTGAGAAAAGTTCAGTTAATTAACACATTCTGCACATGGAGTTTTTCAATCTGTACAAAGTACATTTCCATATGCCCTTTCCTGTTGAGTGCCCCCAGGAAACTTCCACGTTAGGAAGACGACTCAAGCTGCCCCCAGGTGGGTATTCACAAGCTTGGCTGCTCCAACAATGTATGCAAGAAAACAAAATAGAAACAAAACAAAATTCAAGGTGAGTAGGAGGAAGACAAAGAGAGTAACAACTTCAACGATATTCACCTGCTTGCCCTTGACTTTGTGTGGAGTTTCACCAACTTGGAGCTTGGGACCAGCTGTACCAAATTACTTGGGGTGGCGGTGGGCTGGAACCAATGGAAATTCCCGAGCTGCTCACGCAAATATCCACTGACTCCAGCTCTCCAAAAGTGGAGAACAGGAATTTGCATTTCATCATGCTCCCTGGGGATTTGATTGGAGAGGTCCCAGTGTTTGAGAGACTATGTGGTAAAAAGGAACCTGAATTTATTCCAGTAGCCTCAATGAATGTAGGACATACATTGTAGGAGTCTGGCAGATTGCCTCAACAATTGGAACTAATATTAGAGACTGCGTACATGAAAAAATTTTTAAAAAGTGGTTTCCTATAAACTGGTTTTAAAATAGTATTGAATTTGAGGAGCGTGTGGGACATTCGCATGGCACTCAGGAGACAGATTTGAGCTGGTAATGTGGATTTAGGGTTTATCGCTTGTAGGCAGGAGGGTGGGGAAGAGGGATGGGGAAGCAGCAGAAGACAGGAAAGATATTCACCAAAACATTCATAGTAGTCATGTCTGGGTAGCAAAAGGGATTGTGGACAATTTCTACTCTCTTTATAATATCATTCCTCTTACATTGTTTGAAATTGCTTTTCAATGAGCATTACTATTTTTATAATCGTTAATCAAAATATTATCCCATGCCTGATATTACAGAGATCAGAAAAATTGCTACAAATAGCTGAAAACAAATAACTTCTTGAGAACTTAAAATCCAGGACTGTAATACAAATATACTTAAAAATCTAAGTCAAAGCATAAGTTTTATTAAGGTATCATGAATACACAGTGAAATCTCCAATTCATGTTATCAAAAGATTCTTTTTCCTCTGTATCTTTTGCTAATAAGTGATGTTTCTACAGCTTAATCTCTACTTCCTAAATTTAGCATTTTTCTTTCAGAAATGCTGTATGTAGGTCCCTTACACATATGACAGCAATTACGTGAGCAGAATTCCTATAAAAATCTGTTTAGTACTTAAACAACTTACTCAGGTTTAGAAAATGGTTTTATCTAACATATGGAAATAAAATATTTTTTAAGGACAATAAAATCTCCATTATACATTCCTTTCTGTGGTGTTTTGCTATTCGCAACACTCCCCCCTAGCGTCCAACAGGAGGAAAGGCATAGAGGTGGGGAAACGAGGCAGGTTAGACTAAAGCATTTTTCCTGTGCGTGTGCGCGCTGGTCGAGGGGGAAGCAGGGCGCGGACGGGTCCTTGCTGTCTGATGGTCCAGATGAAATGCTTAGCTTTTTCCTGCCCTGCCTCTGATTCCTCACTAGGACCCTGAGACAATGATGAAAGTGAAAAAAGAGATTGTGCACAAGCCTTTCAAAAATAACAAACCACAAATTCCCAAAATTGCCCAATCACATCGTTCAATGCCCACTTCCAAGCTAAACTCCTTCATTTCAGCATCCCCAACGTTAAAAATAAAAGCCTTTGAAATTTCAAGGAGAGCGCCCCCCAATGTTAACCCGACAGACACTGGGGGATCGGAAAAGAGAGGTCCATCTTGGGTTAGTATATCACAAAAGCTCTAATCTACAGAATTCTGATTTAATAGTGAGTCTCCCTTCTTCATTCAGCAAACAGTTACTGACTCCCTGATGGGTGTCCCGCAAGGTGGCAAACATTGTTTACCTGGGGCCCACATTCATCTCAGCTGCACACACATCAGAATAAGCTCAACCCAACATTTTACCAACACATCTTAAGCCCTTGAACTCACCTTCAGTCCACCGGGGAGCCATCCCAATGCTGCTGCTGAGCTGACATTTGGCATGAGAATGGCAGTATTTTTCATTAAAAAAAATGATAAAAGATACATCTCTATGTCAAGTATTAACACTAATATTTCTGAGTAGTGGGATTATAAGTATTTTCTTTTGGTAGTATTTTTTTTCTACTTTTACCTTATATCCATTTACTGTGCATCCCTAGTACTGAAATTCTAGCCAGTGATTACAGTACCGGAACTAAAATATGTAATCCTAACTAAAGAGCAAAACGGAGTATTACTGAAGCTGAAAATGGTGAAATAACTCCAAAATCAACCTGCAAGCTTATACATTTGAACCCCTTCCCATGATCTAATACTTCTCAAAAAAACCCAAAAAACAAAAAAGAAGGTATAAACTAAATAAAAGGAGAGATGGGCTGGACTATTAACACTTAAAAACACAAAGCGGGTCCTACTTACCCTTTTTTTCTTTAAGTTTTTTTTTTTTTTTTTAATTTATTTATTTGACACAGGGCGGCGGGGAGAGAGCAAGCACCAGCAGGGGGAAGAGCAGGCAGGGGAGAAGCAGGCTCCCTGCCGAGCAAGGAGCCCGATGCGGGGCTCCTCCCCATCCAACTGACTGAGCCACCCAGGTTTGCCCCTCACCCTCTTTTTTTTTTTTTTAACATTTCAATCTACTGATTTTAGTCATAACTTATGTTTCCGCTGAAACACAGGGCTTTCCTCCCAAGGCGTTTGGAATATTAACCAAATGGCAATTCGTTGCTAATTTATGATTTGTCACTAGAGGGCGCGGTGGTTCTTTTTTTCTTTTTAAGTTTTTAAGTTGCTAAGAAAAACATTATTTTTTTTCTTTAATGTGTTTAACATATATTCAGGTTTTGAAATGTGAATATGTCATAAAGGTCATGTGGTATCTGGAGGACCTTCTAATTTTCTGTGATTTGGTTGCAATTTTGTAGTTACATCAACTGAACCCAGCACAGTGTTGATAAATTAAATCTCATCATACATAAGGTCTTCTAGCATTTACACTGTTTTGAAAATGAATCCCTCCTGTGAGCATCACAATGATATAGCTTAAAAGTGAGAATAAAGTAAGAGAAAATCTGTTTTGAGAGCTAGTTTTATTCTTTAATAAACTTGATCTTAAAGTAATTTTGAAATAAAATACAATGGTCCAGATTATAAGAAAAAATTCATTTGAAGTCCTGTGTTTAGGAAAAAGATAACATTTGGTGCTTGGCACAAACTAGGATCACAATAACTAAATAAGTCAGCTGAAATCACAGATTTAAAGAAAATTCAGCGGTCTGTCCCCTCCAGCTTATTGCAAAATGAGAACTGAAATTTAGATGTAACCACCATTCCTGCTTTACAAGTCTCACTATCAAATAGCAGGTTTCACACATCATCAAACACAATTTCATAAGTTACTGCAATAAGAGCCTCAAACAAGAATTCCTGGGTAACTTCCAATCATAACAGTAACCTAAACAATGCGCCATAGTTCTCAAGCCTCGTGGCCCACCAGGTTATCAGGGAAATTTCTAAGGGGCTGATTCAAGGTTAGTTACATCTTGTTTACCAGTCTTGTCAGCAGTAGATTCATCAGTGACAAAAACACAGACACTGGAAGGGAAGGGAACACAAATCCAGAAAGCTAATGTTTTCTAACTGCCCGAGGCAAACACGGACATTTATCATCAACATTTTTCTCTATTAGTGCTGCTCTTGAAATTATAACCTGTTTGTTCAGAGGAACGAGGAGGAAGGGAAGGCAGAGGCAATGAGGACCTGCTATAAATACCCAACTTGACAGCACAGCAAGACCCGTGCCTGGATGCTTTGATGTCTTGGTACTTTTGACAACGGCTAGCCATTTGGAATTTTAAACCATGGAGGGTTTTGTATTTCTCAACCATGAAGAGGTATATTTTAAGGAGCAATTTTTCTTGCCTACAGTGAAGGAAAACACTCCCAGGAAGCAAATATCTCATCAGAATGGAATGCATCCATCCAGGGCCAACTGAATTTGAGAAAATTGCATCTCACAGTGTGCTCCATTATGCCCCGAGGAACTCCTTCATCTCCAAAGCTTAAGCAGCTTGAGTTGGAATCAATTAGTATTAATTCTGGGTAGCACCTGATATGCTCCGTGCGCTCCTCTATCCTCTCCATCTCTTCACTCCTACAGTTAGCACGAATTAATAGGAGTTCCCAGTTTGTAGATGAATTCAAGGTTTAGAGACTTTGGGGGGACTTCTTGGGGTTTGGAATGACATGTGGTGACAGAGCTTTATCAAAACAAAATATTTTATTCTCCTTTATCTCTCTCGTTTGTTCTTTTGAGCTTTTCTATCCAGCCAAGGTAACATGTGCAGGCTATCAAGTTTGATACTGCTTTTTCAAATAGCAATGGCAAGGTTGTTTTAAAAGCATCTTCAACTTCAAAGGTTAATTTGGGGGCTTGTCTATGGGAACGAGACTAGGTTACAGTAAGATACTTTTATATTAAGTAAGACAGATGAAGCCTTGCTCAAAACTACCGTAACCAATGACAACGCCTCTGAAAAAAGTCATAAGATGGCACCCAAGAGGTGTCTGGAGGTAAAGTGCCACTTGAGATGAACGTTTAGTCATTCTGTTTGATCCTTGGGTTACTGTGGATCTTGTATGTGAGAAGTGCTGCGGAAGCAGGAAGTCTGCTTAAAATACAAACCCACACGGGTTAGCAAAGGTGATAGGCAACAAATTCCACAAGTGACAGGAAATGCCAGGGGAGTGTGAGCCCGGGCACTGTCCCAGGGCCCACTGCACTGCCAAAATGCCAGCCAGCTGCATCACACATCATGGGTGGCCGTGAGCCCTGCTTCCTCCTAGAAGGAAAAGGGAGAGGCATGTGTTCAAAGCCTAGAGGGCTTCCCCCAGGTAGAAGAGACCGGGAAGAAAATGAGGCGTTTTACTTTAAAGCATTCTAAAAATGTCCCCGCCTGTGACCCAGGGGGAATCAGGACAGAGGGAGAGCAGAGATGAAGTCCCAGCATGAGGGTGGGGGGAGGGGACGGTGCCAGTGCAGGAAAAGCAAAAATAGAAGCGTTCCTACCGCTGCTGGAGAAGCTAATTCTCCCCGAGGAAACTTCATACTTTTAGAAGGATACTCAAGTTCCCTTTTTTTCCCTGTTTAACAAACAGGAAAAGAGCCTGCGCCGCTCCAGGAGGAGCAGGAGCTCATTTCCCGTCACCTGCACGAACAGAAACAAATGAGCTCTGCCCAGGAAACCCACGAAACCGAAGCAGCTGGGAATTCCAAAATCACGGTGAGACAAGGTGCTCCCTGGGCCAAATACATCATGCACGCATTTTCGCATCTTATGCCAAAAAGGGGCAGTCACTTAATTCTGACCTTGATTTAAAAGTAGGATCCCGCCATCCTAGTTTATTCCTGTGACTGCAATGAGGACTTGCTGGCACGGTGGGGAGGGGGCTAGGCTAGCGGCACCAAGACCTACGGACGTGACCCTGCTTGAGGACTTAACTGCGCCGGCTCGTTCACTTTAAAAAAATTAGGGAGCGACGAGATGGCTTTAAGAATCTTTACCATCTGTGAAGCTGTTACGGTTTTGTTCTCCTTAGAGGAATGGTATTAACCGATACGGGGACAGTGACCCCTGAAATTCACACGGGGCTCCGTGAATGAAGGAGCAGGTGAGTCCCTGCCACCCTCCACAAAACCCCGTGCATTCCCAGCAGAGGAGTGTAGACAGGACCCCGTTCCATGCACCGGGGGAATCTGGAGAAGACAGGAGGGAAAGGCCTCCTGCAGCATTCTGCAACCGCTTGTCAGAGACAGCATCAAGCTCGCCACAGCTCGGGCTCAAATGGCCAGGCTCCGTGCCTGCAACATCAGTGAGATTCACGATGCTTCCGGGGCTTGACAGAGAAAATTAGACCACCACAGAAAATCCAAAATAGTTACATGAAACTACAGCACTCTGGAGAAACATAACATGTCATCATAACATTTTCGGAATTTATTTCTTCGTTAGAAAGACAGGAAAATTAGGGCTCCAACATCTTCTCTTTCCTCTGACTCAGAGCGTGTGAGAACTCCCCTGGCAGAGAAACAGAAACACAAGGAGGCCGGTGGATTCCTTTGACTGACACCTACTGGTGTTTCATTTTCTTTTCCAAAGGATTTGGCCTATTTACACAAATCATACAACTTCCTTCCTTACTATTTGCCTCCTGCGATAACCTGGTGGGGAAAGAACAGCTTAAGTCCTAGTTACCTGCTTTGTCTCTTTTCTCTACAACTCTGTTTGGAAGTGACTGCCCATCCCCATGACCTCAACCTGCTAGTTGGGGAGAGCTGTGGGATTCTAGCATGGCTTATTCTGTGTTTACTGGAAGCAGCTTCCTGCCCTCTAAAAGAAGAGAGGAATCGATTACTAATTCCTTTGAAATATCTTCTTTTGAGCTGTGGCTTCCCTCCAACTGAGCAGACATAAGATTTATCGCAACTGATATTCACAGATTATTTGGAGATAATACTTTGGCCAACGGCTCCAACCTTGTTCCCTGACTCCCTGGATGCCTGACCTTTCCCCAAGATGCCAGTGTGACTAAGGCACTGACCTTTATCCCTTTATCCCTGGCAAATGTTTGTCTCAAAGGGTCAGGGCAATGACCGAAAGCAAATTCCGGAGGAAGTTAAAGACGTGTAGAAGAGTCTCTGAATGATCAGGTCTTGGCCCTACATAGACAGAGATCTCTGGATATACAAACGCTGTAAAGCAATGCAGCAGCTAGTGTTCCCAGGTCCCAGGAAACAGTTGTGTCTATTTCTACAGAAATATAATGAAGCCACATGTGTTGTTAAAATTTTCTAGCAGCCACATTAAAGAGGTAAAAATTATTTGATTTGACCCCATATACCTTACTATGAAACATTACTATTTAAACATTTCAATATTTAACATTCACTTTTTCCATACTAAGTCTTTGAAAGCTGGGTACGTCAAAATTCAGACCAGTCACATTCTCAACTGTTCAATAGCCACATATAGCTAGTGGCTACCCTCTGTATGGTAGAGGTCTGGGATAGGAAATTCATCGGATTCAAGAAAACATGTAGGAGCGCCTGGGTGGCTCAGTCATTAAGCGTCCGCCTTCGGCTCAGGTCATGATCCCAGGGTCCTGGGATGGAGCCCCGCCTCGGGCTCCCTGCTCCGCGGGAAGCCTGTTCTCCCCCTGGTTGTGTTCCCTCTCTTGCTGTGTCTCTGTCAAATAAATAAATAAAATCATAAAAAAAAAAAAAAACATGTAATATAGTGTTTAAGAATTAGGCTATACAAGCAGACTTTGGGCAAACTACTCACTTTTCTAAGCCTCAGTTACCATCTATAAAATGGGTCTAGTAATAGTACCTGCTTTACAGAGTTCCTGGCATGGAGGGAGGGCTCAATAAACATCGTTGTCCTTACTCTACTTGTTCCTTTATCTGACTCAATTTAACAAATGTTTGTGGAGCATCATCCACGTACTAGGTGCTGTATTAGTCTGCTCATCTGCTTTAACAACATCCCACAGACTGAGTGGCTCAAACGACAGACTTCTATTTCTCAAAGTTCTGAAGGCAGAAAAGTCCGAGATCAAAGTGTCAGCCAACTAGGTTTCTGGTGAGAGCTCTCTCCTTGGCTTGTGGATGGCTGCCTTCTCACTGTGTGCTCACAGAACAGAAAGAACAAGCTCACTTTCTAGTGTCTCTTCTCATGAAGGCACTAATATTGTTGGATCAGGACCCCACCCTTCGGATGATATTGAACCTTAATGACCTCGTTATAGGCCCCATCTCCTCCAAATATAGTCACATTGGGGGTTAAGGCTTCAACACGTTCACATATCATGTATGCTTTGAGATATAAGCAACTCTACAGAATACAGCCTATTTCTTCATACATAGCACGTATGCTGTGAGAGATAAGCGACTCTACGGAATACAGCCTATTTCTTCGGTGTGAAAGAACTCAAAATCTACCAAGCTCATGGCTATTTCAATAATTAAGAATAGATGGATAATGTTTACGATGCTAAGAGAGAGGCAAAAACAATGTGCTACAGAGATGCAGAGAAGAGAAGGATTCAGTGGTGTGCTAGGAAAAAGAAAGAAAATGCCTTCCTTTGAGGCACTTGCCAATTTCCATGATGGAAACACTCCTACCGTGGCTAAATTCAAGCTGCCAGAGCATTACTGAATATTTAACCCTCAGCATTCGGCTCTCTCTTGGCAGTGTGAGCTAGCTTCAGTACATTCCTGGAGAAATTTCAACTTAGGGGAAGAACAGTTAGCCAAGGAAGTGGGCTATCAGCCCAGTCTTGAAAGATAAGTAGGAGAGAAAAGTGAGTGCAAAGTGCGGGGGCAGGAAGAGTGGGGGAAGTTAAGAGGGTGTGGTGCATGAGGATTCAAAAAATAAGTAATCTTCTGGGGCCAGAGTGTAAGATGCTGTAGGGAACGTGATGGGAAACAAATCTAGATATAGCTCAGGATCAGATCATAATGGAAACAGCATACAAGAACAGGAGAGCGGCTTCCACAAACGGGGGGGGGGGGGGGGGGCATTCACAAAGGCCTCTGAGCTGGACGGTGACAAGAATAAAACATAGCCCTTGCCCTCTCACAAAACACTCATGTGCGGGTTATCTCACGGTTTCCTAACACGAACCTGTGCAGCAGGGGGAGCAGATACTGCCACCCCGGTATTGGGTTGAATACAAAACAAGACGTGTCCCCTCGGACCTTTAGAATGGAACCTTCCTGGGAATAAGGGTCTTTGCAAATGTAATTAAGGTAAGGATCCTGAGATGAGACCGTCCTGGATTAGGGTGGGCTCTGCATCCAGTGAATAGCATCCTTCTTAGGGACAGAAAAGGAGACATACGGAGACACACAGAGGGAAAGACCACGTAAAGATGGGGACAGAGATGGGAATGATGCAACAACCATCCAAGGCGGACTGAGGATCGCCAACAACCACCTAGGAGCCGGCACAAGGAGCCGACCTTGCCAACGCCATGATTTCCAACTTCGTGCCTCCAGAACTGAGAGAGAACAAATTTGTGTTGTTTAAGCCACCCACTCTGTGGTAATTTATTACGGCAGCCCTAGGAAACTCCTAAAACCTCTAAAAGGAGATGAGTGTTAAATTAAGACTGCAGAGAGGTGAGGTTATGTGTTCAAAACCATCGGTCGAGAACTTGGTGAGGCTGGAACTGTGACCTAAGTATCTCGCCTGCTGTTCTAGTGCTCCATCTGTTATTTCACAAGGCCTCACCTTGTAAAGAACACATGGGGGTCCAGGAAAAGTACAAAAACTGCACGAGGGGAGAGGGAGAAGAGGTAAACTTCATCTTCTGCCCAGAATATGGAATCATGCTTTCGTTCCTGTCTTTTCCTTCCGGCCCCGATTGCCTGCCCCCACGACTGTGTTTCTAAGCACCCAGACCTGGGCCATCTGCGGGTTCCTAGGCAGAGCTTTACGGTATCCTTGGGCCCTGGGGCAGCGCCGAGCACAGCTGTCTCTGGGCTGTTTGCTCTCATGACTCACGCTCCGCTGGTGTGTGTGGAGCCTTGCCTGAGAGAGAGGTCACTTAAGGAATGGAGTGATTTCTGCCACCACTGAAGGATTTGACAAGTCTATCCCAAGGGTTTCTACCATCTTCTAGGGCACTGAACACACACTGGAGGCCCAGTGGCAAGATCACATGGAAAAACAGAGGTGTCAGGCACACCCTCTCTGTCTCACTTCATAAACTGCTCAAGTACGTTGTCTTCTAGGGAGGAAAACAAAAACAGCATAACACGTTCCTGCAAATTCACTGAACGTGTTATCTTTAAACTTGAAATCTTGCGAAGTGTGGGGTAAAAGAGGTGACATCTATCCCCTAGCAGAGCACAGCACGAACCCGCAGAATGGATGGATCAATCTCTGGAACACTTTTAGTCACCTTTCTCCAGGGACAAACTTCAAGGAACTGTTTCCCTGCCAATCACATTGCCAGAAATGTGCCCTTATCGATCTCCATGTAACCAGCACGGCTGCAGCCCCACCCGCTCTCCTATGTGGTTTCCTCATGGCAACCAGTGGTGTTCCTTTGGGATGAAGTTCTGGCAGCATACGAGAATGGCTGCTCACCTCAAGAGCCACGGTGAGGGGCACTTGGGTGGCTCAGTTGGTTAAGTGTCTGCCTTCAGCTCAGGTCATGATCGCAGGGCCCTGGGATCGAGTCCTGCATCGGGCTCCCTGCTGAACAGGGGTCTGCTTCTCCCTCGCCCCCCTCCCCCGCCCCACCCCCAGCTTGTGTGCGCTCTCAAATAAATAAAATCTTTAAAAAAAAAGAAAAGAAAAGAGCCACGGTGATCTTGTTCTTCCAACGAGGTCTCTGGTGTATATTGAAAATAACATCAGGCAGCCCAGAATTTCCTCTCATTGTGGACAAGACTCTCCTATAGACACAGACATTCTGATAGAAGTGCTAGCAAGAAGGGCAACCTAAAGCTTGCAGGCAGGAATGCAGGAATGGCAAAGCCACTCCAAAAGAATAAAGCAATGGCAGAAACAAAAGCAGGGGTGCCGGGGTGGCTCAGTCGTTAAGCATCTGCCTTCAGCTCAGGTCATGTTCCCGGGGTCCTGGGATCCAGCCCTGCATCGGGCTCCCTGCTCGGCGGGAAGCCTGCTTCTCCCTCTCCCTCTCCCACTCCCCCTGCTTGTGTTCCCTCTCTTGCTGTGTCTCTGTCAAATAAATATATAAAATCTTTAAAAAAAAGAAAAAAGAAAAAAAAGCAGCAAAAACCACCATCACTAGAAAAGTCACCCATTATATTCTTTTAGTGTTCTTGATACTCTATAGCCAGAAAGATTAAGAGAGACCTTAGGGAATATTCATTCTGCCTGCCATGTCTTGAAAGTCTTAAAAGGACGGAGAGCCCTCGTAATGAGTCTGCCTAAGACCACCAAAGAGTGATAAAAGCCAAATGTAATTCACAAAGTGAATTTTCTGATCGTAAGTTCTTCTTTAAATTTTATGAAGATACCTAGAAACTCAAACTCAATTTAATTATATGAGGTTTTATTTTTTTAAGTGAAGTTCTCAAAGATCATACTTTTGATCTAAATTATATATGGGTTGCTCACAAAATTTGGACACCTCTTTTCATTTAACTTGTCCTTTTGCAGGTTTTGTTGGGAAAGGATGTTTCTTATAGGGCTACTGGAAAGCTTAACAGAGCTGAATGAATTCAAGAAATTCACATGTTCACAGCCTTGGAGAAAGGATGCCATCACATATCCCCGGACACAAACCATCCTGGACACATTCCGTGGCGCCTGGGGATGTGCGGACGATGTCAATGAGAGGTCTGCTCCGTGGCACACAGCAGCAGGGGACAGAAGAAACTCGGCAAGTCAGTTTTGTCTTTGGCCTCAAAAGAAATGAAACTTATGAATATGATCTTTAGGGGAAGAGGCACCGTGGAGCACTTTTAGAACCTCGAGGATTTGAATTTCAATCTTGGCTTCAGCATTTGCTAGCTGTGAAAACCTGGGTAAAGTGCTCAACCTCGGAGTGTGTCTACTCCTATATCAAGTTCATTAGCAACATGGAAGCTACCAAGCTGTGGTGGACATACATACACCTGGCAGGATGCCGACACATGACAGGTGCTCCCATCCCACCCCCACCCCCCGCCCCCAGCACGTTGCAGAAACTTTCTGAAGAATAAAATCCTCTGACCCACTTCCATAATCTATTCCAGCTCCTTCAAGAGTTTCCTCTTTAACTTGAATACATTTTGCAGCCATTTAAATTATTCTCATGATGTTCTGTTCTCAAAGGAAATTAAAATCTATCTCCAGTTCTCTGTGAGTGCTGCTACCAAATTCCCTGTGTCTTAGAGACCGCCAAGACAAAGAGTAAAAGGCCTCTGGATTTGGATATGATCTAGAAGACATCGAGAACAAATGGCAAATAAATGTCTGAGAAAGTTGAACTCCCCCTTCACATTTTCCTTTGTTTTCCCCTTTATTCTAACGGAGGATGGACCTTTTACTACACTAGACCCAACCAACAGGAAACAGAAAATGAAAATATAGTTAAACGGGAATTTCCCAGATTGTTGTTTCTGAAGTAATTTCTGAAATTTAAGCCTAAATATTAGCAGTTACCTGGGATAGTCCCATTAGCAGGGATTTATAAGAATCTGGTTATCTGGTTACTACTGGTAACCAGGCACTGAAAACAAATGAAATAAAAATTTATAGCCAGACGGAACATGACCGGTTTATGAGTTTCTAACTATTTACGTCTAACAATGAACCAAACAGCTGTGGCATGTTTTCTAATATGCAAACTTGGTCTTTTTAAAGCCATTTTTCTCCTCCACTGCTCTCTTCCCTTCTATTTTGAAAGTGTGGATTTAAATTCACAAGAAACTGGATGCTTCCTTTGTATTTTTGCTCCATCTACAAAATCGTAATAGCAGTTGGAATTCTAACTACTGAACTGTCATGCCGATTCAGAGTAGAAATCTCTCAAGGACTGTATCTCTTGATAACCTCATTCTCGGTCCTCTCTGACACTAAAATGTTGTTTTCTATATGCTGCAAAATGAGAGGGGGAGAAAAAGCACAATCCACGGAAAACCAGTAGAAGCACAATCTAGAATGACAATTTTTTCCTTCTCTTTTCCTACCCACAGAATGCCCTCAGGCTCTTTCCTTCAGTTTCTATTAATGCCAAACCGGCCTCTTAGGATCTCTCATGTGTCTCCTGGCTTCAGAGCCCCCCTTGAAATTGTAACCCTAACACTGATAAGGACAGGAAGAACACTTCCTTTATAATAGGGAAGGCGGCCAAGAAGGATGGTTTACACGATGGCCCCGGTCAAAGAGAAGCTCCATTCAAAGCACTTGGGATGAAAATAGGCCACCCTCTGGCTGTGCCTAAAGTAGGACATCCTGGAGTGATGTTTTTATTGAAAACACAAAAAGGGTTCCTCTGTTCTGTTTGCCTCTACCCGAAAATCACAGATAAAGTAATCTCCCTCCATACTTGAAGTTGTCGCATTCACAAATAAGCTTGCCGGGCCTGACACACTAATGGAAGACGTTTTTACTAAGAAAGTTGAGCCACAAAAGAATCTAATGTCAAGACAGTAAAACTTCATACATGTTCACAAATAATTTTTTAATCACTCAAAATATATTGAATACGAAGAAGGCCATGTTCTTAAATTTGGAAAAGTTGTAAATAATTGTGAAAACTACATTTCTGTATAATAAGGAGCATTAAGTAGCGTTCTTTGGTGTGTGCGTGTCTAAACATTTGTTGTGAAAATGTTTTTAAAGTAGAGTAACCATTTTCAAACAAAATCTTAAGAAGCCCTCAATGCAGAGGACAAGAGGTTTTTATATATTAAAATTATTTTATTAAATCTAATTTTTTTACCAAATTTGCTCACTCTAAAGTTGATTAATGAGAATTAGGTTACTAGATTTATCCCCAAATTTCAAACTGAGTATTATAGATCATATCTGTTCCAGCATTCAAATTAGGTCTGTAGTTTCTTTTGGGGTGCACAGCACTGAAAAATGCCCAACTAATACAGACAAGTAGTTTCAAACAATACTGTTTAATTTTTTACTTTGGGTCAAGATATTCTTCAATTAAACATAGATAATGTTTTATTCAAAGTATGTACAAAATAATTCAACTGGGCAACAAAAGTTAATGCACTGAGAAGCTTCGACGTGCTAACATTCTGTAATTCCTTATAGATTAAGTAGTTTATAGTTGGTTACTTTAAAACTATTATGTCTGTTGTTTAAACAGTTTAAAATTTATTCCCTTTACTTTGCCTATAAATGTAAACCATTTGTCTACATCACACTCCAATTTGACTTTAATAAAATAGTTAACTAATTTTAGTTTCATGCCCGTCTCATTATATGTCCTCCTAATTCCATACATTTGAGGCACTGTGACTCCACCAACAGGCTGACCCTGTTGCAGGTTCATTCTTGGCCCTCATCAGGCAATGTGTGAACTCAGTCTTGGCTGCTGGTTTAAGAACGAATCCTTCTTAGGTCTTAATGGTGTCCATCCTCTTTGCACTCTAACTTTAAAAGTCACTCCTCTTGGGAGACATGATGATGATATATGGAGGGAGCATCTGCAAAAAGATTTTTTAGATAGTTCCCTCCTCATGGCGCCCGGCCGGCTCAGCTGAAAGAACATGCAACTCTTGATCTCGGGATTGTGAGTTCGAGCCCCACGTTGGGTGTAGAGATTACTAAAAAACAAATAAAACTTTAAAAAATAAATTAAATAAATCGTTCCCTCCTCAATCTATCTAACCAAGTCCTTTTTGGTTAAAGGTGCATCTGTCTTAGAGCCTTCTAGGCATGGAAGGCTAGGTCTTCACAGCTGGTTTAGCTCAGTGTGTCATCTTTTTAAAATGTCACACATGCAACATAATTTGGAGATCCATCTATATTCAAAGACTGAATCACTAATCCAATTAGTGGAGGACACCTGCCAGGGGTTCATTCTGAGAGCAAACCCTCCTTTCCTGCATCTAACCAAGGAAGTTAGGAGTTGTCAAAAAAAATTCCAGTTAAGAGCCAAGCCACCCCCTCTGAAAAAACAAAATTAGCTCACCTTCTCCAGGAGATTCTGATTCACTTCCTTGGAGTGAATCACTGTATTCCCCACCACTAGCCAAAAAGAACCCATGGAGCTCTAGTTTCCATACTCTACACTATAAAAACAATAGAATTGTTTTCCCCCCTGGGTAAAAAAGTTAAAACACTGATCAATATTTTTTTTCAAATACCTACCCGCTAGCCTGATCCCACAGAGAGAGGAAACACACCACTCCCGGCACAACCCCCATCTTCCTACCGCCTCCCATCACGACTGACCTAACTGAAGTACCAGTGATCAAACTGTAACATGGTAAGGAGCAGGACCGAAACTGGCCGTGGGGATCCTGACTACGTGGCCGCCTCCACGCCATATGTCCTGTCTGATTCCTCACATTCCAGGCACTGGGATCATCAACAGATGACCCAGCAGCAGCCTCTGGCACCCCCCTTGGCTCTCCTCAGCCAACATCAACTCAGTCTAGCTGCAGCCCTAGCTTTAATCTGCTACCCAAGTTCCTCCAAAACTCAAGTCTTGCCTTGTGAGAGTTAACTCAGGGATTGCTGTCTGACTCCTAAAGCCCCATCTCTAAGTCTAGGTCTCTGCTTCCTGCGGTCAAGTTCCTGATGCTAACCAACCTTAGCCTATTGCCTATTGCTCTCTACCACTAAATAGGATTCAGTGACTCACTATGCTAATATATACTGGATAACGGATACTGAAGGAAATGGGCAGAAAGTTAAGTCAGGTAAAACAGAAGCCTGGAATTTAGACTGGATTGCTAATAAGTTTTAAAATTGTGTTTTTATCAGTTTTGTTCTCCTGTGGCATCTAGCAAGTTCCAGTGGGCTCTGCTATGTTAATGGAACCAAAGGAGGGCATCATCTGACATCACCCCTTAAGCCGTAGGATAAAAAGATCATCAGTGTCTCCCTGAGGCAGGGAGGTGGCTGAGAAACAGGAAGGGAAGGAGCCTCATGGGGAAGGTGAAATTGGGAGAAAAAGAGTGAGGGCCTCAGAGTGTCCTTCAAGAGAAGCTCCTTGAAGGTTCTAGTTTCTGTCTTCTTATTTTAAAAAAGCAGCTTTCCCTTCACATCTGCCTAATCTCTGGGTCCTCACTCTTCCTAGCCTGGTGAATCCTGTTGAGTCTGAGAGAGAGAATCAGTGGTGGAGTGTGGTGTGAGGCAGTGTCATATAGATGGGAGGATGTGATCGGGATCAGAGACAGGCTCAAACATGAGTCTGTTGTGCTATTTCTGACATGGTCTTGGGTAATAACCTCTCTCTATATGCTCACATACACAGGAATACACAATCGTTTTCATAGAGTTATTCTAAGGATTAAAAGAGGTAATGGATAGAAAGTACCTTTGAAAATATCTAGTACATGGCATGAACAAAAATCACTGGTTGCTATTATTTATATGCAAAAATTTTCCAGGCAAGTTGTGCTATTCTATGCAAAAATCATCTTCACTGAATTGGCACCCTATTGGTAAGGAAGGAAATTTCTCGGAAATGGAAGTATACTCTTTTCTGTCATGTTCCTCCATTTCAAACTAGCTTCTTCCAATGATCTCATATTGCTATCAAAGTAACTTGAGAAAATGAAATTTGCTAGCAGCACATGTTTTCCATATTCCATAATTATGCCCCATAACTCCCCTCAAAGGAAGATACAATTCAATATTTCTAGGGTCCTGCCATGTGTTTGGTAGAGCTTAGGCCATTGTGAGGAATAATAAGATATTCACCCCCTCAAAAAAGGAGTTCATAGTCTAGAGAAAGAAAAAGACAAATGCCAGCTGATTATGACGTCACATACATCAGTTGTAGGTGACAACAGCTATATGAGAAAATTCAACAAGAACCTGCTGGAGAAGGAGATTGGTTCTATCCTTTGGGAGCAGAGGGGATTAAAGCAAAAGGTTACTTTTCCTTATGAACCTGTAATATTATTTTGGATGGGTAAATGAAAGGGAAACAGAGAAAAATAAGCTTACGTAAAAATATCTGCCACATAGCAATGGGCAGTGTAAGGGATAGTAGAAGAAAACTATTCACTTCAGGCAGAGTTATATGAAACTCCCAATTATTTCAGTGGAGTTTTGCCTGCATGAAGAAGGGAAACTGGTCTCATAGTTTAGGGTCTATGAATAATGTAAAGTAAGGAGGACAGGTAGGTTATTCATATCCCCCAAAACAGAGACCGTGGATATGCAACTCCTTTATCAAAGGGGATTGGATTGGCCTTAATGCTACTGGTAAAAAAAAAAAAAAATAGATGACATATTTATTCTACTTAAAATATGGGTGAGATTTTTTTTTATATGAAATAAAAGGCAAACTAAAAAGTACCACAAAATACAGTGCATCAAAATGCGTGATGGTGCCTATATCATAAAGAACCTAAGCTGAAAAATCCTCAATGTTACTTTGGGACAACTGGTTTACAAGAAACAAGCCTATTCATTTTTTAAAGGACAGACGTGCTATATAAACAGTATGAGAT
The DNA here is from genome assembly GCF_009762305.2 of Zalophus californianus. NCBI lineage: Eukaryota > Metazoa > Chordata > Mammalia > Carnivora > Otariidae > Zalophus > Zalophus californianus. Next base: position 21,986,247 of record NC_045609.1, read on the forward strand.
TCTGTCCCTGTGACATTTAATAGACTTTTAAATCACTTGGTGTGAGAGTCGAAAGCTTTTGCCAATATTTGCAGTGTTTCCTTTACCTAAAAGCTGTCCACATCTGCCTGTCTCTTGCCATATACCTTACTTTCAGAGCCTATAAGGCCTGGCAGGTTGGAGAAACAGCACTGGATCCTGTACTAACTAGAAACTTCTACCCGACAATCACAAACCTGGATGAGATGAATGAGGTATCGGGGACTCTTCCAGACCCTGCAGCTGTAGCTGTTTTTACACTTGCCTGGGACCCTCCTCTGCCTTACTATAACCTGCTTTCAATGTTGAAGCACTGTTCTAGGCCTTTTCTCTTTCTGACTGATTGCCACTTTTGTCAGCTCTAATTAATGATGCATAATGGTGTTTCAAACTGTTTCCAAAGAGCTTTCCCAGTCTTCACTGCCCAGGAAGTAAAATGCAGCCACTGTACAGAATATGACCTTAATTAACCCAAGTGATCTCAGATCCATCACCCTGATGTTCTTCAGACTGTCCAGGTGAGGACATCTCCAGTAATTTACTTCTTTTGGAAACCTACACACTCTCTTAGACATGTGTCTAGTTGGTCTTTATAAAACCCCCTGCACCTGTGTCTCTGAAATATATAATACACCTGGTGGCAGGAGCTTCAAAAGTTGTCAAGAGTATGAGACAGAAGCCTGGGACAACAAGAAACCCCTCAGCTCAAAAGGGCAGATGGCAGAATGGTTTTATCACCAATACACTCTGACATCTAAAACAAGGTCTAAAGAGAAAAGCCAGAGAAGAACATGTCACCAATTCCTTTGGGCCCAACCACCATGAAATCTGCTATTCCTGAGCTTAGCTGCACACTTGCTCTGCAACAACTGTGATTTATCACAGAAAGAAGCCAAGAGCAGAAACACCTAAGCTGCTAATATGTAGGCAATCACTTCTCATCGGGGGTGAATCCTTTGGGAAATAACTACATGTCTCCCAGAGGCATAGGCAATGATTCAGCAAACTAAAGAAGCCAGAAAAGCAAATTAAGAAAGCAAAAAATCATTAGAACCCAGAGAGAAAATATAACTTTGCATGGTACTTACCTAAGCAATTTAAAGACACAAAAAGATAATTACCATAAAGTACTGTGTTAGAACAAAGAAATAAGCACATCCAATCCAGAAAACGTACAGTTTTTGAAAATTAAAACAATAGCAATAACCACCACCACCACCAAAACAAACAAACAAAAGCATATCTGGGTCATTTTGTCAATTGTCCTAGCTGGCTATGACCAATGCAAACTCTCAATTTTCACAGAATTAAAATTGGCATCCACCCGGGACATAGGGGCCTGTTGTTTAAAATGCAATAGGAATCATGCAGTTTCAACAGATACATCATCTCATTTTTCCTATATCCTTGAATATTTCTTTAAAAAAATGACAAGTTGTCTCCGTGGGCATTTACGTTAGACTGACTAGTGTTTTCAGGGCTTTCTGAACTGCTCAGATTTTATCCCATTATCTATTTGTATCATTTGATACCTGTATGTTGAATTTATATTCTAATATTTTGAAGTGTCTAAGCAGTTAAAGTGGCAGTGAGAGGGCAAATGTTATAGTTGTCTTGATTTTGAAAGTATTACAACTCCCAAAAAAAACATACCTGAGAGTCCATATTGCCCAAAATCCTAAGAATTTATTTTCCATGTAAAGATGCCAACAAGACAATGCAAGAAGAGCAAGTCTGTAAGTATAGATGAACAAATTACTTCTAAGTCTTATTAAAATATAACTATGGCATAATACTATTAATTAATGGGATATGGCTTTATAATGATAATACCATAGAGGTTTTTGAGTGACAAGAGATTGTAGAATTATTCTGGTCAAATATTCTCATTTTACAAAGACACAAGTGTTTAGAAAAGTTGTGGCTTCTAGTCAATGACCCATCAGAAGCAGAGACATGATCTCAGCATGGGTCACAGAATTCTCAATGCATGTCCATTTTTAACTGTGCACAAATCTACCCTGAATGCTCTCATTGGTTTTTCACGTGTGGCCCCTCCCTAGCATCACCTATCACAGCCTGCTAACATTTCATTAAAATGAAGGCCCTGATTTCTGGCCCATTCCCTCATAGAGCAAGCATTCTTTCTCTGATACTAAACCTGAAGAAACTCTTTTCTCAAACCTGGACAATCATCAATGAATGCTATTTTTTTTTTAAGATTTTTTATTTATTTGACAGAGAGAGACACAGTGAGAGAGGAAACACAAGCAGAGGGAGTAGGAGAGGGAGAAGCAGGCTTCCCGTGGAGCAGGGAGCCCGATGCGGGGCTCAACCCAGGACCCTGGGATCATGACCTGAGCCGAAGGCAGACACTTAATGACTGAGCCACCCAGGCGCCCCAGTGAATGCTACTTCTTTACCCTGACAAAAAATAATGAAAATAACACTTAATAATGCTTTACAGTTATTAAAATAGTCACCATAAAAATAACTGGATCAAAATAATTTCAGTGCACAGATTCATTGCTAATGGATAGGCATGTCTAAACAACTGTTACAGAGAATTTCACCTGCTGATGTTGTAGACACCCTGACAAAGCAGGCACAATAAATACTGTCGGCCCAGATGGGTCCAATAATACATTTCTTTCAGGTAAATTCTGTGTATGTAAGACAGACTCGGGTAGGCTGCTTACTCTAGGTATATGTTTGGACTCCAACACCCCATCAAAAATCACAGCAAAAAAGTCCTCAGGAAAAGGCTATCAGAGACTTGAGGACAAGTTAATAACAGGGCAAATATAACTGTCACTGAAGTGGCTCAATATCAACACAGGTGTTTGAAAGGACTCCCTTGCAAGCTCAGATTGGGCAAGGTCAAGAATCATGCAATCAAATATCAATTCACACATTTCAATTCCGACAGAGTAAAGAGACTGAAGTGAAAATAACCTCTTCTCACATTCTTCCCCCTTCTGTCCTCACCAAGCCAGTCCCAGCTGCCTACCTCAAGATGGAAGAGAAAGGGAGGTTCTTTAGACACTGCTCAGTTGTGAAAGAAGCACTCAGTGGTTTGGGTGCCCAAGGGAACTAAAGAAAGAACAGTGGAAGCGCAGGTGTAGAGATATGCAATTTGACTCTGCTTTGAGAAAGGAACTAGAAGAAACAAGAAATTTACAATGTTCTTTAACAAGGAGGGGCAAAATGGGAAGATTTGGTCAAGGGCTGGCAAAAATCAGTGGTTTCTCAACTAGTCTGTTGACAAATAACAAAAGAAAAACACCACAAGCGTTAATACACATGCATATACCCTGTCAAAATAAGACTCAGTTTAAGGAAACCCTTATTTCTTGCAAGAAAGCCTCTGTAATATGCAGACTCTCTATAGGCAATCTAGCCTAAGGTTTTTTGTAACATCCCCAGAACCCAGAGGACTCTTCCTCGATACGCCGGACTATAAAGGTACACAGGCAGAAATCTCTTCCTTAAAAATGCTTACTGCCTATTGATGTTAACCATCTAAGCATTTCCAACTGCTTAAAGAGTTCTCAGAGAAGACCTGCATAGTTCCACCATTTTAATCTTGTTCTTCCCTTTTTTCTGTAATATTCTAAATGTCGTTTTACCAAGCAAGAAAAATTTAGCTTTTCAAAAAAGGTGGATGGTCATATCTGTTACTTCCTAACCAGCTTTATAATGTGCCTACATAATAAGTTCAGTCGTTCTCTACCTTGGATGCACAATAAAATCACCAAGGGAGGTTTTTAAACACACCAATACCTGCACTTCAGAGATTCTGCTTTAATTGGCTGGAGTGATGCCCAGGTATTGGCATTTTTTTTTAAAGCTTCCCACATACCCACCATGTGATTCGAATGTGTAACCAAAGCTGAAAATTTCTGCCCTACATTTTTCCTTGAGGTTCCATAGCTAAGAAAGTTTTCTTTTGGACTTGTTCCATAGATTTTCTTGAATCTTACATGTTTCCCTATTAAGATTCATCTCTTTGATCCACTTTTCCAGATCTTGTTACAGTATCTTTTGTCAAGAAGATTCTGTCTACATTTAATCCTGGCCACTGACAAAAATGGTTGGGTCAAGGCCCAAGACAGAACCCTGTGGCATGTTTTTTATAAAACTCCCTGTCATCTTTAGGTAGGATCATTCAACTATTTGCCATTCTTTGTCTTCCTAAAATTTCTCCATCTTTCCCATAAGAATATCAAGGGTGATCTTATCAAACATAGACTGAAATTTCCTGATCTACCAGGCCAGCAACCCTGTCAAAGGAGAAGCTAAGGAAATTCTGGCATGCCAGAACTATTCTATTTCACTCTCAGCTGTAATAGTTTTATTATCTTGCTTTAAAAAAACTCCAAATACCCAAGAGCTCCTGGGTGGCTCAGATGGTTAAGCGTCTGCCTTCGGCTCAGGTCATGATCCCAGGGTCCTGGGATCGAGTCCCGCAGGGAGCCTGCTTCTCCTTCTGCCTCTCTCGCTCTCATGAATAAAAAAAGAAAAAAACATTAAAAAAAAAAAACAAAAAACTCCAAATACCCAAGAACTTTCCAGATTTGAGAGAGCTGACTGGAAAGTATTTGCAGAGAAAGTCTTTTTCTTTTTCTGAACCTAAATTTAATGAACATAATAAAATAGACTCAATTCTTCCTCCTCCAGAAAGATTTTGTATTTGTTTGGAGGAGAGTTCTCCATGTATCTAGGGCTCCCTGGGGAGTGATGGCTTCATTCCATCAAGAAGACATTTTAATTCTCTGCTGGGGAACAAAAGATTCCTTCTTCTTTGCCAAGAAATGCACTCCACTATAACTTTAAAATGGTCCAGAAACACAGAGAAGATTGGCATTGTTTAACATGGAGAATTTAACTCCAGACTGTGTTAAACTTTGCACCTCCCATGTGGAGACTTTAGGTACTCACATTAAGGACGAAACAGCTAAAATTCTACCGGGAAATGATGATGCTAGAGGTTGAGTGTGCTAATTGGTGCTTTTGTCACCATACATTAGAACAACCTGCATGACGGAACTACTCAAGGGATGTGCACAATCCGAATGACTTTTTTGGGAAAGAAAAATTCTATATATGAGATTACTGAGGGTTTTTTCCTTCAGTTTTTACATTTTTAATTATAAACACTTTTGTTCAGTTCTTGCTTTAAAATGTGGCACTTCAAAACAACAAATAGTTTTTCCTTAAATAATTTTTCTGGAAACCAGATAATAGTGGACAATGACATAACCTCTAATTATTCCAAGATTTCTGCAATAATTTGTCAGATTTGTAAAGTTTTGTTTTATGAGGGCAGGGAGATACAGTCTTCTCTAAAACTTCTTAAACATTATCTGACTAAAAGTGATCCCCTCACAGAATGTACTGAGAACTACTGTTTGCCAGTGTCTTTGTTTCTCTCCTTTAGCATATGAAGATGGGACATTTTTGCTCTATTTCTTATCTTCAAAAACTAAATAAATTATGCTTATGCTTTCCTTGCTATTCCCCAATGTCAATTGCCTCATGGCAAATAGTCAAAGTTATAATACAAATGTCACTTATAATTTGGTTGCAATGTGTAGAACTAATTTTATACCCACAATATTTAAAAATGCAAAAGCTGGGGCACTTGGGTGGCTCAGACAGTTGAACATCTGCCTTCAGCTCGGGTCATGATCCTGGGGTCCTAGGATCAAGCCTCGCATGGGGCTCCCTGCTCAGCCGGGAGCCTGCTTCTCCCTCTCCCTGCCACTCCCCCTGCTGTGCTCTGTCAAATAAATAATAAAAAACCTTTAAAAAAATAAAAATGCAAAATCTCCACCCTAAAACATTAAAAAATATAATGCTTATAAGAACATTTCCTTCATCTGCTGCAGTTTATTCTCCATCTAGAAATCAATGAGCCACACACTACATCTCTGGAGCTCTTCAAAGCAAATGGTAGAGTTCTATTTTCTTACCATGCTTCTATGGTAAACTAGATTATCATGAGAAGTTCTTAATTTACTACTGAGACCAGGACAGGAGTTTCACTAGTGAGGTACAAAATTCCAGGAAGCATTTGAAGGAGTGTTTCCCTTGAGTCTAATAGGGAAGACACTCAGAATTTCTGGAGTCTATGTAGACCATGAAAATTCCTATATACCTGCACAAAATTGCAGGGCAATTTTTATGGGTTCTGAGTTACTTGGGATAACATATATCTACATCTACCTATTCAAGGTCCAGTGAAATATATTCCTGACTAGTCATCGATCATTGTGTCCATAGGGCAGGAAACTGTTGAATGTAGAGGAAAAGACATTGCTCTAGAAGAATGTGGGGGTATAATTAAACCAAACTCAAATGAGCAAAGGAGTGAGATCAGAGGGAGAGAAAGAAACTCGGCTGCCTCTGCCCCTAGGCTAAATATTCCAGGATTCCTCTATTAGAACACAGAACTATCTCTTCTCAAATGAACTCTGGAATTCTAGAATTCAATAGCAAAACTTGACAAAATGTTCTACAACAATGGAAAGGTATTTCATTTGGAAGAGTCCAAACATGTAGATTTAAGCTATTTTTTTGTGATTATATTAAAATCCAGATGTCAGGGGTGCCTGAGTGGCTCAGTCATTAAGCGTCTGCCTTCAGCTCAGGTCACGATCCCGGTGTCCTGGGATCAAGCCCCACCTCAGGCTCCCTTGCTCAGCGCGAAGCCTGCTTCTCCATCTCCCACTCCCCTGCTTGTGTTCCTGTTCTTGCTATCTCTCTCTGATAAATGAATAAAATCTTAAAAAAAAAAAAATCCAAATGTCAAGTAGAGCTGAAAGTGATCCTAGAGACATCTCATCTGAGTCCTTGTTTTACAGAGACTCTGAATAACAATTCAAGGACTGATGGTGGCAGAGATGGAAGTCAGTTCTCGCCAAGAGCTCTCGCCCTTTCATCACGTTGAGGGTCAGGTCATTCACTCTTCGGTCCTTTTGAATGCTTCTGTAATTACATAAGAATACATGTGCCCATTTATGTACATGGTAAAGCTAACAGAAGAGGACTGAATTTGTTCAAGTAAGGTCTTTGGTCATCATAACTGTCTTCCAGTATCCCAAGGGCTACTTTTGGTGGAGGCAGTAGATTCATTGTTTCTCTTCAGTTAAATTCTTCTGGCTCAAGATAAGAAAGGTCTTTCTAATGATGACAAGCCAAAGAAGGACACATTTATTGAGCCACTGTGTGCCAAAACCACCCTAACCACTTCACATATGTTACCTTATTTAATCTTCATGACATTTGTGGAATAGCCTCTATTATTCCATTGTAAAAAATCCTCATCCACTGTTGATAGGAATATAAAATGGTGCATTTGCTTTAGAAAAGCTTGGGAGTTCCTCAAAAGGTTCAATATAGAGTTATCACATGACCTAGCAATTCTACCCCTTGGTATATACCCAAAATAACTGAAAACTTGTCCACAAAACACTTGTGCATGAAAGTTCACGGCAGTATTATTTCCAAGAAATAGAAACATTAGTGGAAACATCAAATGTCCATCAATTTGTGAATGGATAAACAAAAGGTAGTATGGCCCTACAGTGAAATATTTGGCCATTTAAAGAATCAAGTACCAATACATGCTGTAACATGGATGAAACTGGAAAGTATTATGCTAGGTAAAAGAAACCAGTCACAAAAGGCCACAGAATGTATGATTCCACTTATGTAAAATGTCCAAAACAGAAAAATCTTCAGAGTCAGAAATTAGATCAGTGGTTGCCTAGGGGAATCACCATGAGATATACAGAAAAGTATGGCTCTATTCCTCAAAAGTAACTGCCCATCAAGTTTGTGTTGGTCACATTTAAATATCAATTATCAATGAATGTTTATTTAGCCACAGCTTGGGATTATTAATCTTTCATGAGAATTTTTCACCTAAATATTTATAAGAAACATTTAAAACACATATGTTCAATTTTTACATAATCTGAGCAAAAATAGTTTAATTATTTTATATTATTTTTCAACCAAAAGTTTTTCCCAGTAAATGTAACATATCTACTCATATTGTTTCCTCATAGAAGAGAACAGGTAAAGGAAAAGGAAACAAGTTTAGAAATAAAAATCAAACAGTAATTTTATTCCTTGAAATTTTTATAGGCTATTTATTAATAAATAAGTTGGGGGAAACTACAGAGTTGCAAATTACTGAGATAAACTGAGTTCACATATTACATGACAATGAAATTAGTAACACAAAATTACAGATAAAATGGGAAATATATATAACATTTTTGTATATATGTAGTCCAACACCATATGTACTTAAAATGGATAATGCCCATAAGGTTGTAGAGAAACTCATTAGTGAATTAAAACAGATTTTTATATACCCTACTTCTGAAAGAAAAGGAAATCGCAACAGTTTGGCTGTACTCATTTAAGTATGGGTATCTGATATTCCACAAATGTGCGTTTCAAGTAAAACAGCAAAACGTCATCATAAAGGTCAGACTGTCTCCCTCTTGCTATTCGATTCCCAGTGGTCGCCTAAGCCATTTCTTGCTTGCTATGCTTATCAATTCATCCACAAGGATATTCTAGCCTTGTCAAATCCTAGCTCTGTCACTGACCAGCTGGGTGAACTTTGGCAGATTTCTTTACCTTTTATTGTTTTTTATTTTTTTTAAAGATTTTATTTATTTATTTGAGAGAGAGAGAATGAGAGATAGCATGAGAGGGAAGAGGGTCAGAGGGAGAAGCAGACTCCCTGCTGAGCAGGGAGCCCGATGTGGGACTCGATCCCGGGACTCCAGGATCATGACCTGAGCCGAAGGCAGTCGCTTAACCGACTGAGCCACCCAGGCGCCCGATTTCTTTACCTTTTAAAATGGAGCTAATGATACAGCCGATGTGAAGGTGAGAATAAATGGGATATCACAGTTCAACTAAAGCACTCCAACGTGGCACCTTCCGTGACTCAGTAAACACTGGTTAGTATTATTTATTATATACCATGCAATCATTAAAGATAATGCTACAATGAAATCCTAAGACAGTCTTGATCAGTATTGTTTTTAATATTTCTTTGAAGTCATCATCCCACATACTACTATGAACTCACATTGAACGTGAACCTATCATAGTATTTCTTTTACAATTGTGTACTTTTATTACATTTAAAACTGGCTACGGTGAATGCTGTGAATTGTGTAAGACTGTTGAATCACAGACTTGTACCTCTAGAACAAATCATACATTATATGTTAAAAAAAGAAGATAGTAGGAAGGGAAAAACGAAGGGGGGGAATCAGAGGGGGAGACGAACCATGAGAGACTATGGACTCTAAGAAACAAACTGAGGGTTCCAGAGGGGACGGGGGTGGGCGGATGGGTTAGCCTGGTGATGGGTATTAAAGAGGGCACGTATTGAATGGAGCACTGGCTGTTATACACAAACAATGAATCACGGAACACTACATCAAAAACTAATGATGTAATGTGTGTATGGTGATTAACATAAACATAAAAAAATAAAACTGGCTTTATTTAAAAACTGGCTATAAACCCATTATCAATGAGTCACATCCTTTCATTTAACAAATTGGAAAAAAAATCTGTGCCAATGTAACCAATTCTCTCACCTAACCAAAGGTCACACCTATATGGAAGTGGGACATGCGAGGCATTGAGGTTTACAAGCTAGACTGAATAGTCACAAATTCTATGATAACCTATTTATTCATGTGGATTTCTTTCCTTAAGCTCTTTAGACTTAGCGACACAGAAAAGCCAATCAGAGTTGAATACTGTTCAAAGGGGACCAAAATCAGAGTTGAATACTGTTTTCCTTGTGTAGATAAGGATATATTTATAATAATTCCCCATATTAGTATGCAAAGTACTTTGGATTTTCTTTGGTTTACCAGTCAAGTCAAAAAAAAAAAATTCACAGAAATGGTGGGATATTAAGCATTTGAGCATCGAGAAATGTACGATAACACAGCACAAGTGTGCACTTTATAGCTCAGTGTTGTTTAGTTTAGATAGGAATTAGTCATTTTGGGTAACTGTAGGCCTCAGCTGTTCATTTATACAATTGCATAGGAGGAGAGCTATGTTTGGTAAGTTAAATAATCATGACAATAAATCAATCACAATGATTTCTGGCAAATCAATTATTTTCTTCTACCATGCACTATTTCACATTTTCCAAAATACCAGTGAAGGATCATGATTATGCAATTTCACAGCCATTAAAAAAAAAAAAAGAATCCAGCAATTCACTGTCTCCTAATATAAGGCTAGCCAACGTCAAAATCTGTTGATTTAATAAGGACAAGCACAGGGGCGCCTGGGTGGCACGGTCCATTAAGTGCCCGACTCTTGGTTTCAGCTCAGGTTGTGATCTCAGGGTTGCGAGACCGAGCCTCCCATAGGGCTCTGCACTCAGCACAGAGTCTGCTTAAGTTTCCCTCTCCCTCCACCTCTACCACTCGCTCTTGCTCTTTCAAATAAATTTTTTAAAATTTACAAAAATAAGGACAAGTACACATTTTAGAAAGTTTGAAAGTCAGGCTGCTGGAGGGCATCAACCATGTGGCCAGCCAGTGGCAAGCGCTTGACGGCAGCTGATGCCTACCTGCTGTCAACACCCAAAGCCCTGCTCATCCCTGCGGTCTGAAGCTGAAGTGAGCCCAGCCAAGAGCCACATGGACCAATGACCAAAAGTGGGAGAAATTGTATCAGCACAGAATAGAGATGGAATCCAATAATAAAGAAACCAAAGAATAAGGTAGAAACACAACTACAAACACAGAAGACTTGCAGAGAAAATAAAACTTAAAGTGAAGAAACTGTAGTTGGTAAAGTTTGTTTTTTTTTTTTTCTTTTAAAAAGAAAGCCACCTTTCTCTGCACTTCCCAAATAAATCTTCCTTCTCAAATCTTCTCCCTGATTTCCATTCCTGATGGAATGGAAATGCCAGACCCGGCATATTCTCTCTCATCTCCTGTGCCCCTTATTATTTTTGAATAACACTGATTTTTAAAAATTGTATTGAAATCATCAATGTAATACTGCTCTAGGCTTATTTACATGTGTTATCTCATTTAATACTTACCAAAAAAGACCCCAAATCACACCATACAGGCAACTCCCATAGACAAAACAAAAAAGTAATAAATGCAGTGAGTTCAGAATTTCAAATACAAAAAAAATGTGTAAAAAGCAAAACAAAACACCTAGTCCTTATCCCCAAAAGAAACATAGCCAACAGTTCCTGTGTATAGTTCTTTAAAAAAAAACAAAACAAAACAGAAAACCTATACACACACATACATGGATGTGCTGTGTATATACAGATGTGTATGTACGTATAACTTTTTTTGTGTTATTATGTTTAACTAAAAGGCATCACTCTATATAAGCCACTCGGCATCTTGCTTTTATCCACTTAGTATTATTTGCTAGAAATGTTCCCAGGTAGATATATTTATACTTCTTAATGGCTGCCTGGTATTCAGTTGCATGGATGTAATTATGACTTTTTTTTTTATTTATTGACATTTAATACCTTACAGGAAGACAGAGCTGAAATGTACTATCCTTGTACATTATCTAGGGGTTTCTAACAGTTTAATTGTTCAGTCAAAAACTCTATACATTTTACTGCTACCCAAGGATATTAGAATAACTTAAAACTCCTATCAACAGTGTAAGAAACTACCAATTTCCTTATACTTCATTTCAGATACATCAAAATACATTTTTTACTTATGGCCTAACAGGTTACATTTCTGAAATACTGCACAAGAAAAACATATCTGAATAAGCCAGCTGAGAAGGAAATTTGGCTTATAAATACCTGTCAATGTTGCTTTCACTGAATGGTGCCATCTCTGGGTAATAGAGCTTGCCTGCACCACTGTTAAAGGCTCTCGAGAGAAGAGTTACAAAAAGAAGCCAAAAGCAGATTAATAATAATATTAATATTTGATAAGAAGCCATTATCAGTGAAAGCCCTTGTATCTCAGAATTTATTTCAGAGACACTTAACAGAAAAAGTTTTAGAGAAGGAGATTTTATCAGATCAAGTGGTTTCCAATTCAGCATTTCAAGTCATGCTATGACAGATATCAAATAAACTTAGAAAGAGATCTTCAGAGGTTCGAGGCAGAAACCAATTGAACTATCCTTAAGCAGACACAAGTAGGTAAGCACCACTAAAATCTCAGGATAGCACTTTGGTATTGATGGTCTTTATGCTATTATTTGAGACTAACTCCAGACAAGGAAAAATGTCCATCAGTAATTTATACCACCACACTGATTTTTTCCAATAACAACTCAACCTCCAATCCAGACCTAAAACAAATAAATGATTTCATAAATAAACAGAAAACCTGCAAAAAATATTGTGGCACTAATTTACCATACTCATTAGGAGAATTTAAGAGAACCCTCGAGTGATGGGATAAAGATTGCTGTGGGTAGATTTGTTGACTAAATGCTTGATTTAATGAAGCTAAATATTGGGTGTTTTCCCCCTGCAAGACCTGCTTGAAGACTTCATAAGCTCTGTGAGCATGCAAGAGTGAGATATAGTTGGAGCATTTTGCAAACTTATCAGACCAATGAATTTTCTCCCCTTAATATACTCATGCCCTATTACTTTCAACAGTGATTGAGCAGGCAACTGCAAACTTGAGGACAGGACTGTCTCTACTGCTCACACATTCCCTGGCACGTGGTAGAAGCTCAAGAAATAATTTCGTGAATGAATAACTTCTCATTATAAAGAAAACCGAAGTATTAAATTTACCCTACATTTGTAAAATTGTAACATTCATTGCTGGTGAGGGCAGTCTCTCTTTCACACTGTACACACAAAACTTCTGGAAAGCAACTTGAAAATGTTGAAAATGGGAGCAACAACCATTTACCAAGCCTACCAAACACGTTCAGTGAAAGTGTCCCACCCTTTCCCCACACACAGCTGTAAGATAGTTATTCTTTAATGTTTAAGTAATAGGGTACACAATTGAGAATATTTTCAGCACAACTGAGGAATATTTAATGATACCAATGAATGCTTACAATATAGCAAATAAAAAGCAGAATACAAAACTGAACATAAAACATGATTACCATTTTGCAATACTCACAAACATGTCTATACACACCCACAGACATTCACACTCATATCTGAATGGAAAACATTTCTGGAAGGAAATGCTAAAAAAAAAAATTGATTTTTTTTTTTTTTTGGTCTCAGTGATGGGATTGACACTGATTTTCTCTTTATAATTCTATTTTCTACATTTTTACAAATAATTACATTAAAAGCCTATATTTATCCTTTTATAAAGAAAAACCAGGATACAAATCTACTTGCCAATGCTCCAAAATTTCCAGATGCCTAAGTATTGTCTACATATTAATTCCGTATTGAAATACAAAAATGTAACTTCAGGGTTTTGTATTTACTAACATGGCTCAAAAAATATTGAGGCAATAATGCTCTCGTCTCAAATGTGACCCTACCTTCAGAATAACAAAAAGAGTATGAGCATGAAGGTCCTCTTAAGAAAGGGCATCACTTTTTCCTACTGTGTTCACATAGGAACACCAGGTGCTGGACTTAAATGAATGAATGCTTTTCACAGCTTCTCAACCTCAAGTACACATGATGGAGATGAGGAGAGTGGAGTACAAAAACCCAGGGATACATGTGGACATCTTCCTGGAGTGCCTGTTTAATTGAGGGAGGAGTGGGTGGTGACAGCTCAGCATATTCTCTTTCTATCAAAGCAAATGCTGACTTATTAGGATGCCAAGCTGACAAACTTCTAACATAAAAGAAAAATTTCCAAAACTTCCCAAGGAATTTCAAGCTTGCTGCAGTTTGGGACAGATAAGAATTCAGTGCCCTCTAACAATTTTTCAAAGTCTGGGGAGCGCGGGAAGGGAAATGAATACAAACCCAGAAAGGATGCCAAGAAACTAACATCTGTACGGAGACCGTTCTCCCCATTCCCCCATGCACAGACAGCATGAGAGATCTTTCAGGCATTCTAGTGCCAGTGAGGAGAGCCAAAATCTCTCCAGATTACTTATGTCACTCTGAAGAGAAGGCAGCCAGGGAGAGTGGGCTCAAGATGGCTTTGCTTCTCTCCGCGAGCAGCAGGGTCATCAAATGGAAACATCATTTCCCAGCTTTATGTAAAAACCTCAGGGATGTGCAACAGAACAGGAAGACTGGATGATTTCAGGATCTAGGAGTTCACACTTTGGCCTTCAGCAATTATGACCTTGCAAAGGACTCAGACTTGAATTTTTCTTTTGGTTAAAAAAGAATATGACTTCACAGGGATGTAAAGTACAGCATAGGGAACCCAGTCAATAATATTGTAATAACTATGTGGTGACAGATGGGAACTATACTTATTGTGGTGAGCATATCATAATCTACATAATTGTCAAATCGCTGTGTTGTACACCTGAAAACAGTACAGGTCATGAATGAATGAATGAATGAATGAATAAGACTTAATGAGAAGCTCTGTGGGATTTAGGGGATTTTCCAGCATAAATCTAAAATCTAATCATTATGTAGGCAATTACACTGTTTTTAAAATAGTCCATGCTTATTTTGAAAGAAATACATGCATGTCTGTGTGTGTGTATACCTCTTGAGCATATATACTACTTCATGACTAGTAGTTATTTCAAAATGGGGGTGGGGAAGATTTTTATTTTCTTTATATTTTTCTACATTTAAATTTTTTTCTCTAAGGTTTTTATATCTAAAACATGAAAAAGCAAATTTGGCTATTATAAGTATATATGTACCCATGATCTAAATATTCTTTTGTTAAATAACCCCAAACTGAATTCAAGAGCTACCATACAAATCTAGTCAGAAATTAAAAGATTCATAAAACTTGTGGGCAGCAGTGAGCAGCTTCCTCATTTGGAAGCACTGAGGCACATATACCACCATGTGGTATAGTGCTGCTTGAATGAAAATGAAACCTTGAACACAAATCTTAACCTCTTCTTCATAAAAGCAAATGGACGCCATTGATAACCATATCTACTGACCATAATCTTTACCGGAAAAACACCCATGAGATAAGTCATGACAAGACAAGCTTTGCCATCTCTCTGTGTTATATAAATCCAAGTTGGAAACAATAATCACACCGCACCTAGGGTTACCAACTGTAGATAAGAGTTGCATTTCCTGGTTACTGGTGTTAGCCGTGGCCATAAATTTTGGCCTCAGTTCATCACATCAGCTGTACAGACATGGTTTAATCCTATCTCAGAATTAACACCAGAACTCATCTTACTTATTTAAGAGAGCAAGTGTACACATTTTTCCTGGTCTAAACGTATCTGGAAACTTTTCAAAAAGGAGGCCATATCGTTTAATTCTGAAACAGTCTATCAGCTCTGTAAGCAAAACCGTTTATAAAGTTCAGAATGATCTTTTCCTCCTCAAAAAAGATAAAAATCCTAGCAAGTGATCATCACTCCCAATTACACAGACGCATTTTCACAAGTCAGAGAACCTGTCTCAAAGACCGGCCACATCCCCGCCAGTGCATCTGTCCGTCTTGCCACCACCTTGACTCTGGTCTCATGACATGCAATTGCTTTTTTAAAAACTCTGGTTCTATATAGTAGCCAAGAAGCACTGAAGACTCACACAGTAGGCCAACAGATATTCCAGCTCAACCTAAAAGCAGGAGCTTTAAAAGTAAGCATCTATAACCCCAAACATCTCATCTCTGACCAATATGCAGAGAAGAAACAGGTGAAAGAAAATTTTTCATTAATTCAAAACAATAGGACTGAACAGAGATCACATCTTCATGGTTTGTTGTTGTGTTAATATTCTGTCTTCAGCTGTGAGGCCAAAGGTTGAGAAATAACATGATACCTAAAGGTTTGTCATAAATTTGGATCTCACAATGAAAGATAAAGAAAAATCTTAAAAGGGGACTTGAAGAAAACAAGAGAACAGTGGAGTTCTAAATGCGCTCTCCAGAATAGTTTTCCCAGTGAAGACGGAGGGAGGGAGTAGAGTTGAGGGAACAAAAGGAATAAGCTTAAAAGCCATCCACATTCAAAATACAGGACAGCCCACATGGATTGAATAATGAGAACTGTATATTTAGGGGATAAACGGTACTGTAATTTCTCCAGGCACTGATGATTATGACCTCCCTCTTTAAATGATATAACTTGTTCGGGATACAATGAAAAGGACGTAGACAACAGTTTTGTTCAAACCAACAAGGACTTCATGTAAAACTATAAGCTCATAAGGGTAGCTACTCTGCTATTTTAAACTATCTTATGCAATGCCAAAAATTATATAGACTCACCATATGCTAAGTTTAAGGGGGCAATTTTCAAAATTGTAACTCTTCTCCAGTGGTGAGAATAGATTTATACTCAGAAGTCTAGATTTGAATCCTGGCTCTGTTATTTATAGGCTACACCAGCCTGAATCAGTCAATGAACTTCTGGGGATTCAGTTCTTTAATCTAGAAAATAAGGTCCTCACTGAAAAGTTAAATTAGATTATAGACACAAAATGGAAAACAATAATCATCCAGCTTTAGCTGGAAACCTAAGATTACCATGAATGGGACATTTGTTTTTCCTCCTAAGTTAATATGAAAGGTTGTTTGTGAGCATTTTCAGCTTCAAGATTGCTAATGGCAGCACACTCTAGGAAACTGGGCCCGCAATATTCTTTCAGAACATTGGCCAAAAAAGGTCACTTCTAGCCTTCAAGTGAATCCCCTTTATAAAAATATGCAATTCCACATTTTGCATGCCTCAGAAAATTGCTACTTAAAATACACATTTTAATTGAAAGAATTGGGGGGTGCAGTGGGGGAAGTGGATAACAGAGGGCCTTTGATGTTCCTATCTTTGAAAATAAACTTTTCCCTCTGAAGACTTCATAATTATGGGATTTAATGTGCAGCAAATAAATATGGCAACAAATGAAAAGCATACAGAAATTACATGAAAGAATTACAGACGCCGTTTTCCTGTGCCACTGGATCCAGAATGATGCTCTAACTTCTAAAGAAAAAACAGGTCTTGGGGACACAAAGTACAGGTGAATGCAAAGCAACAAGTACATGCATACACACACACACACCCCAGGTAGGAGGAAGAATAGCAGAAAATACGAAGTGTTACAGGACTTCTACACCTACAAGAACAGTAAGATACTGAATGCTGGTTCCAGGACGGTTACTTCAAGCTCGAAGCTAGAAATGCATAAAAAGAAATATCTTAGAAGTCCGTCAAACTCTCACATAAAAATTATCAAAATGACTGAGAAAACACATAAGCAAAAAAAGGTGGATTCTGAAAACTATTTAGAGAAGTGTATGCCCCTATTCTTTCCATAGTACAAAAACAAGATTAAGAAAGAGGTTGAAAATGGACAATTTGAATGGACATTTACATGCAATCTATAATTATCCCATAGAAAGGACATCCCAGAATAATACAAAGGCAAGTTATAAAGTTTAAAATTCGTACCTGATAATTCTGTAAGATTTTCATTTACTGAGAAAAGAAATACCAGTCTTTTTACTGAGAAAAGAAATACTTGGGGAAAGAGATTGGGAATGAATAATGAATTTGTCCTCTCTTCTGCCCCCAAGAGAGGAGTATCTCTCTACTGACATAACATTTGGGGCAGGAAATTTTCCAAACAATCCATCTGTAGAACAACCAACACTCAACAACTTTAGCAAATGAACCTGGGTAGGTCATTAGCCTGAGCCAATGGGGTCCTTTTCATGGTCCTATTAAAAATTCAAATTCAAAACTTTAGAAAATGGCCATTTTCTCATATTTTCTGATTCTGTTGATAAGAGTCATGCATTTTCAGCAATGCTAAAAAAATTCTATAGCTATATTAGCAGGTTCTATGGCAAAGGATTTTATACAGTGGTAAAATAAAAATCAAATGGGATGAAGAGTGACTAATAGCACTTCATGAAATTACCATTATAGCTCCACGTTTCTAATCTGACATCAGCATTTAAAATAATTGATGATGGAATAAAAGGTATTTTTTTCAAGTATATACAGATCATTTTTAAATATGAGCAAATTCTGAGAACAAAGAAAAACTGTACAAGAAGGATATAAGTTTCTGATAATTTAACCCACCTTGATAGTAATTGTTAGTTACAAGAAGCATAAGGAAGGTAAGAGAACATATTTTAAAGCTAATCATTGTCATTGATGGAATCACTCTTAACTAAAAGAAGCAAAACTTAATAGATACATTTCATTAACACAGATCATGGAAAACCAAATAGCACGTTAGTGGTTAAGAACACAAACATTAGGGTCAAAAGACCTGGATCACAACTGATCTGAAACTTAATTTTCTCATTTATAAAATAAGGATCATAAAACTTACCTCACAGCGTTGTTACGAAGGCTCAATAAGGTAGCACAGGAAAAATACATAATACTATTCTTGGCACATGAAAATAATTTTTACTGTTATCAATATTGTTGATTTTTTAAGAAAATATAGCTGTTCCTAAACCAGTCTCTTACCTATATTAATCAAGTATCTCTAGGTATATGCTACTAAGGCCACTTCCAAGATTTACATTATTTTATTCATCAGTTTTTAACAAGTTGAACTAAAATTGTGACTGGTTGTACTAGGAACTGGTTAAAATTCAAGTCATAACAGATCATGGCAACTGAATGATTTTTCCTAAGAAACAAAAGTGTACATAGAAAGGATATGCTGACTACTTCATTTCTGAGTTTTGATGGTTTTAGAAAACATAGGATCAAATTACAGAACTACATATCAGCTAAATATTTTTCAAAGTCATCAAGTAAAATATGTCCTTACTACTAGGCAAAAATTCGTTAACTGTTCAGTACATTTGGAGGTTAGTCAGAAATACAGAAAGGTGGTAGGCACAACCTGGGTAAAATAAAACTATTGTTTAGGAAATGTGGCTACTTTTGAACACTGACACACCAGGATTAATTAGATGTATAGACAGAGAGAGATTAAGAATTACTCCTGGAGGGCGCCTGGGTGGCTCAGATGGTTAAGCGTCTGCCTTCGGCTCAGGTCATGATCCCAGGGTCCTGGAATCGAGTCTCGCATCGGGCTCCCTGCTCCCTGGGAGCCTGCTTCTCCCTCTGCTTCTCTCTCTCTCTCTCTCTCTCTCCCTCTGTCTCTCATGAATAAATAAATAAAATCTTTAAAAAAAAAAAAAAGAATTACTCCTGGGTTCCAACACGAGCACCTGAGTCATTACTAAAGAAGGAGAATTTTAGAGAAGGGCATATTTGGGTGACCACCATGTGTTCAGTGTGGTCGTGTTCAGTTTGAAATGGCCACAAGAGCTCAAGACCTATTAGAAGTAGAAATCATCAGCATCTAAAGGCAAGACTGGCAGGCTGGTCCTGGGATCAAGTCCTGCATCGGGCTCCTTACTCAGTGGGGAGCCTGCTTCTTCTCCCTTTGCCTGCCTCTCCCCATGCTTGTGCGCTCACTCTCTCTCTGACAGATAAATAAATAAATCTTTTAAAAAAATAAAGGTATTAAAAAGCCATGGGAACAGAAGTATTTATGTAGAGAGAATGTGTAGAAAAAAGAGAATGAAACTTGAAATAATTCACACCTAATGGACAAGATAACAAAGTAACCCAATTTGTGGCCCAGAAATGTGGGAACATTCTATTCCAATCAGAAGAGGCAAAAGAAAAAGTGATGTGAAAGCTAAAATAAAACAGGTTATTATTCAATTTCAACAAAATTCATATCAATATATTTGAGCGCCTACCAATTCATTCAATAATTCAGCAAATATGTGATAAGCACTTTACTAGAAATGGAAATACAATAAGACAGAATTCATATATGATGATGAACATAGAAATAAGGCAGGGAAAAATGATCACAGGCAGTTCCCTGGTCAGTCAGCATGGATACCCAGTGCTTTGGGTAGATCTGTCCCTGAACTACAGATAATCACAACTTAATGATACTGGCCGAGGAAGTCATTCAACTATTTCTCCAAACTCTGTGCAAACTCTGATAATAATGACCTTTCCAGGTAAATTTTCATTTGGACAGAAAAGAGTTGACAAAACTTTTGAATCTATTCATATGTTTCATTGTAAATCATCATGTTGGTTTATACATCAGCATCTTGTAGATTTTCATTTGTTAGGAGCAGTTCCCCTGAATTACACTGTCAACGAATCCACTGGCACGTGATGCTTCTGGAATCCCAGACTAAACTCCTGATTTTAGAAGCATTATAATGACCTCATTAAGATACTGTTGTTTCGTGAAGCTCTGCCAGAGTTCTCATCTCTAACTATGAGACCTTTAAAGTTTGCTCAAAGTGACCTAAAATGGCTGAACCACAGATTATTTACAAAGAGTAGCAAGGAACATTTTACTGCTAAATACTGATCTTCCTACCTGCCTGTATCCAATCCCAGATTGTCACGATGAGAATTTTTGGAAATTCTACAAAAGACTGGCATCAGGCAACTTAAGCAACATGTTTTTTAAAGTGATTTTGTCATATCTGCCAGCACGACCGATATCAAGGCCTCTAGCGAAAGCCATGTCTTACATTCTGCTGCCTGGCTACCGAGTGCAATCCCACGGCTCCTACTGGCTATCAGCACAAGCCACACGTTTGAAGCTCTGATTAAACCTGAGAGTGAAAGCCATCACACTATACTTTGGTGTGCATCCCCGCACAGACACCAAAACCCACCACCTTTGCCTCCAACGAGCTGTAAAGACCCGGGGTTTCCCCAGAACTTGGGTTTATGGTCTACATACTGAATATTGCATTAAAAAACAAAAACAAAAAACAAAAACATGTACCAGAAATAATAGTGGACACTGCTAGAAAATTCCTGGCACTGCTCTCTTTTTCTGTTCTTTAATTCTCTTATTTCCTCCCACTCCCCATATTGCTCCCTTCATTCTGAAAAGTAATGCCTTCTGTCATCTCCTGGTGTTCTTTCATTCCCAACTCCCACTCATAAGCCTTGCTCCTGGGTTGCTCTTTCTGGTTCAAATGATGAAGCTCTACCTTCCCAGTGATAATCAGGATGTTGAAACTGAAAGCATCTGTATCATCACCTATTCCAAAACCCCCCTTCCTAACAGAGGACAGTGGTGTCCATAGAGATGAAGTAAATTGCCTGAAATCACCAAACTGGTTCCTGGCAGAACCCACATCTTCCAATTCCCAAACCAAAGGTATTCCCAGTCTTTTCTTCATCTAATCCCCAACCATTGTAAAATAAAATTTCCTTCATCCAACTTGCAAGTGTTCTCAATCAAAACAGTCACAACCACACTCTACCAATATCTAGAAGGTCTCATTTATTAAGTAAAATAAAAATAAAAATACAATTTACCCAAGATAAGTGACTCTGGTCGCAAGGAAAACAACAACAAAAAACATAGTACAACCGATTATGTAACAGAACCATGCTCATTGAGAAAAGTTGAAGAATGAATCACAGGATTATCCTAAGGTTTGATTATCCAGGAAAGACACGTGATAGCCATGTCTTTTTGTTGCTTCACATGGATGTGTCAGCACTAGTCTCTATTAGGTAAATCTTTTAATTATTATAGTTTACAGTAAGTATTTTCTCTATACTTTGTACATGAATAAACTGAAACTTGGCAAAGTTGTCTATTTTATCAGTCCTGAGAAATGTTTGAAATCCCAGCTCTGACCTTTGCTAACAAGGTCTGTTGGACTCCAGGACCCAATCTTTCAGTCACTCTAAAATGTCATTTCTCCTGGAAAAGAATATGGAAAATCGGGGCGCCTGGGTGGCTCAGTCGGTTAAGTGTCTGCCTTCGGCTCAGTCAGGATCCCAGCATCCTGGGATTGAGCCCCGCATCAGGCTCCATGTTCAGCAGGAAGCCTGCTTCTCCCTCTCTCTCTGCGTGCCTGTCTGCCTGCCTACTTGTGATCTCTCTCTCTCAAATAAATAAAATCTTAAAAAATATGGAAAATCATGATTCACAGTAAGAAAATGACTTCTGCCTATAATACTGTATCACAAAACATTAATTCTGAAAATGAAAATACCTAAATAACATTTCCAAAATATTTTTACATGCAGTATTCCATAGAATCTTTAAATTTGTAGCTATGACATCCCAAGTTTGTAAACAGTAGTATGTCTCCCCACACTTTTTGCCCATTTTCACCCTTCTTCATGCTTGTTTTCCTTCAAAGATAATTTTCAGCATGGTGAGAAACAGAATGAAACACAACTTTGACTTAATGGGTTCCATTCAGCTTTTTATGCTTTCAAAAGGTAACTGGCATCTTTTTCTTCCTTTTTCTTTGCTTTTATATCAATATGTCATAGCAATTTGAAAATAACAGAATACATTTTGTTATGCCTCTGATTTTAATGATGTAATAGTTTTTTTAAGTCCAAATGCTTCTCTGCTGATTTCTCCCTTTAGCCCCTAGAAACGATTATGGATGGATACCCTGTAACCATGGACCCAGTCAAATACACACTCTGCACTGTCCATACCCCTGACAAAGAACTTAGAAGACAAAGAGAATTTTTCATTATTCATGCCGAAACTTAGGTGCAAAATGGCTTGTATACACTTGCGAAAGACACATATAATAGGACAAGAACAATGGCCAATGACTGTTCACATTTCACAGCTAGAGACTCAAAGTGACTTCGAGACTTTCCCAGGTTACCACTATTAGAGTAAAGCTAAGGTGAAGACCCTAGACTTTTACCTCCTGACACTACATACATACTTCTAGAGATCTCTTTTTTCCTTATTAAACTAACATCCTAAATAAGCAATAAAGTATAACTAACACTCACCATCAATGGTAGTCAATAGGAAGGTATTAAAACTGTATATGATATTCAATATGATGTAAGAAGAGCAAATTGAGAGCGAGCGAGCAACGACAAGGAAAACAAAGTCAGTGAGGAGAAGACAGAATGAGAAGTATTGCAGGCGACATCTGTGACAGGCAGGCTTTGGATGCAATGAGAGTGAGGCTTTAGCAAGCTAATCAATAAAAGCAGGAAGCCAGTTGAAGTGAGTCACTATTTAAATCTTCAAATCCAATCTTATAAATTTGAGTAGATGGATATTAGAGGATATCAAAGAATTATTTTTTAAACAAAATAATGTTTTTTTTAAAAAAATACTTTGTCTTTATTATATATGTCCTATTTACAGATAAAATAATATGATGTTTGGGGGTTGTTTTAAAGTACTCCTTGATCAATAAATGTGTGATAAGAGAAACAAATGAACTAAGAATGGCAATAAATTGACAACTGATAAGCTGGATGAAAGGAAAGAGGGAAGTTCATAGCAAGTAGGCCATAACAGGCCTACTCAAGAAATAAGAGAAACCTCAATTTAAGTTTATCCTTAAAGGAACTAGAAGAACAAACAGAACCTGAAGTAAGTAGAAGGATGGAAATAATAAAGATCAGAGTGGAAATGAAAGAGAGATGAAAAAGTCAATAGAAAAGATGAAATCAAGAGCTAGGTTTTTTCTAAACAAAATTAACAAACCTTTAGCCAGACTCATCTAGAAAAAAAAGGGAGAACCGAAATAAAATCAGAAATGAAAGAGGACAAGTCGCAACTGATACCACAGAAACACAAACCATAAGAAACTATGAACAACTGTGCACCAACAAATTGCACAGCCTAGAAAAAATAAAGTCCAAGAAACATAATCTTCCAGGCTGACTTATGAACAAATAAAAAATCTGAATAGACTGATAACTAGAAAGGGAGATAGAATCAGTAATCAAAAACCTCCCAACAAACAAAAGTCCAGTATCAGACAGTTTCACTGGTGAATTGTACCAAACGTTCAAAGGGTTTAATATTTATCCTTCTCAAACTCTTCCAAAAAATTTAAGAGAAGGAAACACTTCCAAACTCATTTTATAAGGCCAGCATTACGCTGATACCAAAGACAGGAATACCACACACACACACACACACACACATTACAGGCCATTACTGCTGATGAACATAAATGCAAAAATCCTCTCCACAAAATATCAGCAAACTGAATTCAACAATACATTAAAAGATCATACATACCCCATGATCAAGTGAGATTTATTCCAGGGATGCAAGGATGCATTCAAACAAATCAATCAAAGTAATAAATTACATCAACAAAATGAAAGGATGCCTGGGTGGCTCAGTTGGTTGAGCGACTGCCTTCGGCTCAGGTCATGATCCTGGAGTCCCAGGATCGAGTCCCGCATCAGGCTCCCTGCTCGGCAGGGAATCTGCTTCTCCCTCTGACCCTCTTCCCTCTCATGCTCTCCCTCTACCATTCTCTCTCTCTCAATAAATAAATAAAAATCTTAAAAGAAAGATAAAAATCATATATTCATCTCAATATATACAGAAAAGGCATTTGACAAAATTTACTATCCATTTACGATAAAAAGTCAACAAGGTGGGTATAAAGAGAATGCACCTATACATAACTAAGGCCATATGTGACAAACCCACAACTAATACTATACTCAATGGTGAAAAGCTAAAAATTTTTCCTTTGAAACCAAGAACAAGATAAGGATGCCCCTCTTGTCACTTTTATTCAACATAGTATTGGAAATCCTAGCCAGAGCAATTAGAAAAGAAAAAGAAATAAAAGGCATCCATTTTGGAAAGAAAGAAGTAAAACTGTCACTATTTGCAGATGACATGATTCTATATATAGAAAACCTTAAAGACTACCAAAAAACTGTTAAGACAAATACATGAATTCAGTAAAGTTCCAGGATACAAAATATACAAAAATTTGTTATATCACTATACACTAATAATAAGCTATCAGGAAGACAAATCCAGAAAACAATCTTTTACAATCACATCAAAAGGAGTAAAATACCTAGAAATAAATATATCTAAGGAGGTAAAAGACCTATACACTGAAAATCCTAAAACATTGGTTTAAAAAAATGGAACACACAAATAAGTGAAAAGATAACCTTCTGTGCTCATGGATTGGAAGAACTAATATTGTTAGAATGTCCATACTACCCAAGTTAAAATACAGAATCCCTAGCAAAATTCAATAGCATTTTTCATTGAACTAGAAGATACAATGCTAAACTTTGTGTGGAAACACAAAAGACCAAGTAGTCAAAGCAATCTTGAGAAAGAAGAACAATGCTGGAGGTATCCTGCACCCGGATTTCAAACTATACTACAAAGGTACCATAATCAAAACAGTATGGTATTGGTATAAAAAAGACACCTAAATTAATAGAACAGAATAGAGAGCCCAGAAGTAAACCCATGCATATATGGTTAAAGGTGGCAAGAATGTACAATGGGGGAAGTCTCTTCAATAAGTGCTATGGGGAAAACTGAACAGCTACATGCAAAAGAATGAAACTAAACCACTACCTCACACTATACACAAAAATTAACTCAAAATGGATTAGACTTGAATGTACTATCTGAAATCATGAAACTCCTGGAAGAAAACTGACAGTAAGCTTCTTAACATTGGTCTTAGCAATGTTTCTCTGGATCAGACTCCAAAGGCAAGGGCAACAAAAGCAAAACTCAATAAATGGGACTAGATCAAACTAAAAAGCTTCTACACAGCAAAAGAAACCATCAACAAAATTAAAAGGCAACCCATTGAACAGGACAGGATATTTGCAAATTATGTATCTGATAAGGGGTTAATATATGAAGAACTCCTGTAACTCAACATCAAAAAAAAAAATCTGATTTTTAAAATAGGCAGAGGATCTGAGCATTTTTTTCAAAGACAGAGGGCTAAAGGAACATGAAAAGATACATAACATCACTCATCATCAGGAAATGCAAATCAAAACCACAATAAGCTATCACCTTATACCCATTAGGATGGCTGCTATCAAAAAAGTAGAAAATTACAAATGGGGTGAGAATGTGGAGTAATCAGACGCTTGTGATGGTTGGTGGGAATGTAAAATGGGACAGCCACTACAGAAGAGTATGGAGGTTCCTCAAAAAAAAAAATTAAAAATAGGCACACCTGGGTGGCTCAGTCAGTTGAGTGTCCAGCTCTTGATTTCATCTCAGATCATGATCTTGGGGTCATAAGACCGAGCCCCATGATGGGCTCTGTGCTGGGCATGCAGCCTGCTTGAGACTCTCTCTCTCCCTCTACCCCTCCCCACACCCTGCTTGTGCTCGCTCGCTCAAAAAAAAAAAAAAATTAAAAAATAGGACTATCATATGATCCAGAAATTTTAGCACTCAGTAACCATTTGAAGAAAATGAAGACACTAATTTGAAAAGATATGTGCACCCCTATGTTCCTTGCAGCATTTACTGAGTGTCCATCAGTGGGCACCTAGATAAAGAGGACATGGTACATATGCACAACGGGATACTATCCAACCATAAAAAAAGAATGAAAGCTTGCCATTTGCATAGACATGGATGAACCTTGAGGGTATTGTGTTAAGTGAACTTAGAGAAATAAATACTGCCTGACTTCACTTACAAGTAGAAGCCAAAACAAAACAAAAACAAAACCCAGACTTATAGATACAAAGAACAAACTGGTGGTTTCCAGAAGGGAAGAGAGTAGGGTGGGGTGATGAAAGGAGTACAGGGGATCAAGGTACAAACTTATTGTTGTAAACTAAGTAAGTCATGGGGATGTAATGTAGAGCATTGGGAATACAATCAGTAATAGGGCATTAACACTGAATGGTGACAAGTGGTAATTTGACTTGGGTAGGGATCATTTCACAACATATATAAAGGTCAAATCACTATGTTGTACACCTGAAACTAATATAATATTGTAGGTCAAGTATACCAATAAAAAAAATTGAGAATTTTCAATTTCTAACTCTGAGTTAAACTTTTTAGGAAAAAAATACTAATTCAAAGGGATACATGCACCCTGATGCTTACAGCAGCATTATCTGCAATAGCCAAATTACAGAAATCGCCCAACTGTCCAATGACTGATGAATGGATAAAAAAGTGGTAGTATGTATACTATGGGATATTACTCAGCCATAAAAGAAGAATGAAGTCTTGCCATTTGCAATGACAGGGATGGAGCTAGAGAGTATTATGCTAAGTGAAATCAGTCAGTCAGAGAAAGACAAAAACCATATAATTTCACCCACTTGTGGAATTTAAGAAACAAAGCAAATGAGCAAAGGGAAAGAGAGAGAGAGAGAGAGAGAGAGAGAGGCAAACCAAGAAAAAGACTCAACTATAGAGAACAAACTGATGGTAATCAGAGGGGAGATGTGCGGGGGGACGGGTGAAATAGGTGATGGGGATCAATAAGGACACTTGCGATGAACACTGGGTGTTGTATGTAAGTGTTGAATCATGATATTGTACACCTGAAACTAATATTACACTGCATGTTAACTAACTGGAATTTAAACACTTAAAAATATATAAAAGAAATTATTACATGGTTACATCTAACAATTTAAGATGACCCCAATGTTACTTTCCCCATTATACCAATAAAATAATGATTTTTGAAACTATACATATACATACGTGTATTTTGCATTTATAAAAATGGCATTTAACTATTTAACACCGATATAGTTATATCTGGGGATATAATCCATGAGGCTCACCAAAGAAAAATAATAAAAGGCCACTAATTTCAGAAAAGCAGTATGGCCAGAAAAAAGAGCACTGGAGGAAACAAAGAATTTAGAGACATAGGTACTATGCTGAAAATAACTCTTGTCATGTAAATCCAGGCAAGTCACTCGGCTTATGAGTCCCAGCTTCATCATCTGCACTATGACTGGGTTCTAATACATGCCATCCAAGGCTCCCTAGGTTCTAACAACCTACAGGCTGCAATCTGTTTCTCCCTATGTCTACACCTGTTCAGGAACCCAGTGCTCACCACAGATTATGACACCTCCAATTTTAGGAAGGCTCAAGGTCTCAACAAGTCTGACTGATGGAACAGCAAAAGAAGTCTATTTGTGATCTTTCTCATCAGATGTGAATGAAGCCATGCAAACAGGCAGGGAATCTTACAGTCCCAGTCACGTGGAAGGGATTATCCTTATAATTTGCTCAGTTCTGTGACAGAGATTTGTCTAAAAGGGTTCTAAGAAGACTAACAAGGGACCCACGACTTCTGGGGAAGATAGAGGGAAGCAGGCAGGTGGGGAAGGTGCTGCTGATAAAGCTCTCCCAGGGTGGGTTAGGTGTCCCCCACCTATGTCCCCATAGTTCCGTGAACAAATCTAAACATTTGTCACACTGATTTATAATTAGCTGCATGAGCTGTTGGGGCAGAGCCTGTGTCTTTCTGATTCATAGTGTATCTCCAGCATTCAGAAATTTCTGGCATTCTTCACTTGTGTTTGCAGGGAGAGTAAGGATAACCTGAGATGGCATGGGAAATATGAACACCATAGTCACGTTGAGAACATTTTATCTAAAGTAGCTGTAAATTTTTAGTACACCTAAAAATGGGCTTTTGGATACTAAGAAGGGAGGGGATCGGGAAAGGTATAATTTAAGAGAAAATAGAAGAATGAGTTGGCAAAACGAAGGAGGGAAAAAAAGGAACCAATGAAGCAGGAAGGAGGTTCTTGAAAAGGAAAACTTAACTCAAACAGGACAGCGTCTATCCCATAGGTGGACATGCCAGGTGCCAGTCATGCACATCGACACGCTAACAAGCAAGCCCTCAGAACAGGAATTCCTGGCAGTGTTATAAATACATGCAATGGGAAGAATTTATTAATTAGAATATAAGTGAGAATTAAGTAAAAGAACAGCAAGAGTTGTTTATCAGTTTTAATGAAAATATTAAACCTTCGTTAAAATGTATGGTGATTAGTAAAAAAAAGTATGACCAAGTTTTATAAGCATACTTGAATTTCAAGTTTGATTTTATTTTGTAATCTGTTTGCAGTCGATATTTTTAAAATACTCCAAGCCATGGAAAGTTAAGGGAAAAAAATTCTTTAACAATATATATTAAATTAATAACTTCTCTTATTGATCTATTCCCGCAAACATAAAGAAATGGGTCTCTCCAACTTTCAGTAGCACATGTAGTAATAGGACTTTTAAAAGATGCTTTTCAGAATAGACTAACTCCTAAAAGTTACGTGGCAAATGTTAGTCTGTATTCTCGTCTTATAAACAAAATTCAGTATTTTTTATTAAATTTCCATGTTATTTATGTTTAAAGCTAAATGTTTAAGCTGAGGAGCCACATGTATTTCCTAAATTTAATAATGCAAATATATTAGTTCTAAAAGTTATAGCTATGAGCAGTTATGTGGCAGGGTGGAACGATTAAAAAAAAAAAAAAGACCAAATTTTTTTTAGAGGGGAAATAAAACTCAACCATGTAGTGAAAAATCTATACCATTAGTCTCTGAGGACACCAAGTAAGTTTTATTCATCCTGGAATACTCAGAATATCTACTATTTAGCACATATCACCTACAATCACCCAATACATTGTATGAGAGAAAAGAAACAGGGAGAAGTATAAAGGAATTAAAGGGGGAAAAGTGGAAGCAGTCTTCAAGAGAAAATCAGGTGTATCTCAGATAAGCATTTGGCCCAACTCTTC
Organism: Zalophus californianus; assembly: GCF_009762305.2. Taxonomy (NCBI): domain Eukaryota; kingdom Metazoa; phylum Chordata; class Mammalia; order Carnivora; family Otariidae; genus Zalophus; species Zalophus californianus. Next base: position 22,015,967 of record NC_045609.1, read on the forward strand.
ACTAAGGAAGGACTAAAGCAAAGGAGTATCCTAATACCTGGAAAAACTAAACCAAGTGAGAAAGAAAAGACATGAACAATACTTGGGCATGATCGATGGACAGGATTTTTAATAAACTAGCAGTGATTTTCAATTTTAGTGCACATAAGGATTATGGGGGGGGCAGAGGGAGGACTACATGGTAAAATGCATATTTCCAGGTACCAGCTTATCAATTCTGACTTGGAAAGTGTATTTGGTGACCCCCCTCCCCCAAGAATCTCTGGAAACTTGACTAAGGATCTCCATTTTTAAATTTCCCAGATAATTTCGATGCTCCTGGTTTTGGGGTTACCCTTTGAAACCCTGGGCATCTAATCAAAATTTATTATAAGATAAGAAAAAAACATACCTACAAATAGATTTCAGGTTGAGGGTTTTTTCTATTACACCAAAGAAGTTAAAGTACAGAGAAAAAACGGTGTGGGGGAGAGAGTAGAGAATTTGAAACAAGTTTTAAAGTGTTTAATTACAGGCGATAGACACCATCTGGATTTTCTCTGCTTATCAGCTAATTAAATGTTTGCCAAAAGTAACTCAGTTTAAGAAACTCCCTTAGGCCAAGTTCTCTTTCACTTCTCTTTATACTTCAAAGTATAAATGCTCAGATCAGTTTACACATGCCATAGAAGGAGCGGGAAGGTAAGCGGGAAGGGATGCTTGAGTCAAAGTCTTTGGCAGTGCCATAAATCGGTCATCCAAGAAAGACAAAGATGCACCACACTTTACATGAAGAGCTCGTAAAGACTTGAGAAATGTTTAACAATTTCTGTGACAGTTTTTATTGAAATATAATTCACATATGATACAATTCACCCACTTGAAATGTACAGTTCAACCGTTTCAGCGTATTCAGAGCTGTGCAACTTTGGATTTATCACCCCAAAAAGAAACCTCCAGCCATTAGGAAACACCCCCAGTTATCCCCTCCACTCCATTTATGAATAGACTCCCACCAGAAATGGATGCTATATATTTTTATACTAAAAAGATGCATTTAATAATTTATTCTGGGCAAAATTACAGCCCTTTCATTCTTATCATGGTTGCCTTTGAAACAAATTATAACTTCTCCAGTGGCCACAGCCCATAATCTCAAAAAATTTATAATCCATAGGGGGCAAACGTGAATAACAGTACTTCAAACGAAAATATTAACGTGCGGCTAGCTTATGCTGAAGTATCCACCAGGAACAAGAGCTTCACTGAGATGCAGGGAGTTTAATCGTTAATGTCTGAAAATATAAACTCTGAAAGGACAGGGACATCCTACTTGTGCATAGGCAATACCCCAAGAACCCAAGCATCCCAAGCCAGTGCACTAAAAAAAATATTAATTCATTTTTGTTTAGTTATTATGTTACATGTTATAGGTTATTGTATTAGTTATTAGTTTTTAAAATAAGTTTCTTATGAAAATAATTTATACTCATTTTAAAGATCTAAAAAAACATGGAAAGACTAAATCATCTGTGGTCACACTACTTAGAGAAAAGCCACAGCTAGCCTTTTCTCTATATAAACATATATATATATAATTGTATATATAGTTTGAGTCACATTTCACTATTGCTATTCAATAGAACTTCAGCATGTATGTCCATAAAATTTAAAAGGCCTTTAAATATTTCATGGGTATTTTCACAATCATATTCACATGATCTTACTTATGACATATATGATATATAATATATACAAAAGAAAGCATGTGTTTACAAATGAAGTACCAGCCTTTTTTTTTTTTTTAAAGATTTTATTTATTTGAGAGAAAGAATGAGAGAGAGAGAGAGAGAGCACATGAGAGGGGGGAGGGTCAGAGGGAGAAGCAGACTCCCTGCCGAGCAGGGAGCCCGATGCGGGACTCGATCCCGGGACTCCAGGATCATGACCTGAGCCGAAGGCAGTCGCTTAACCAACTGAGCCACCCAGGCGCCCACCAGCCTTTTTAAGAAAATGTAATATTATTTCCATCAATAAACTTCCTAAAATTTTCCTTATAGGTAGAAAGGAAAACAAAGCGCTCCTAAGATCTGAAGTTATGCTCATGTATACTGAACAGGACAAACCCATTTTTTTGCCCACATTTATTCATCAAGGCACAGTAAACCAAGGTGACCTCAGTAAGATCTGCTTTCATAATCCCAGCTACTCCCTTCCCCACCCATCTCTCCCAGTACCTACCCCTCCTTCACCTGGGGCACCCACTGCTTTCCACCTCTCTCCTTTCTAAAACCAGACAGGGTGGTACTCGGATGATCCTGAGCTGGAGGCCATGGCCTGGTCTACTTATTCATCACAGTTCTAGCACCAGGTATGAACTGGTTTATACCTGAAAGCAGGACGGTCTCAACAATGAAAGTGAGAGCTCTATGCCAGTGGTTCTCAAGACCACAGTCTTGTCGAGGTCCCTCTAAAAACTTGTTGGCCCATTCGCAGAGTGCTGAACCAGAAACTCCCCGGGCAGGGCCAGCAAATTTGTTTTAACATGCATCATGCTTCTGATAAAAGTCTGATGACACTGCTCTACACTCCCTCTAACTTCCTGCATCTCCTCCACTACCCTCACTATGAACTGTTGTCCTGGCTTCCTACTTCTGCGAAAAATCAAGCAAAGATTCATGTCGACTCAGAACAACACAACCAAGCACCCGCCACAATTTACAGCTACAGACCGCAGTTCATCTGTGGCCTCTCTAAAGCTAGTCTCTCACCTGTGCACGCATCCCACCCTTGGTCCTATTCAAGTACATCACTTCAGTGAGTATTCAGCAGCATTTTTCCCTTCCCAAGCATATAAACTTGCTGATATTTCCCCCCCGAAAAAAATCCTTTTGATCTCCATTTTCCTTGCTAGCGACTTACACCACCTTTTTAAAACTTTTATTTTATTTACTTATTTGAGAGAGGGCATGAGCTGAGGGTGGGGGCAAGTAGAGGGAGAGGAAGAAGCAGACTCCCTACTGAGCAGGGAGCCTGATGCAGGGTTTGATTACGGGAGAGTCCTGGGACCATGACCTGAGCCAAAGGCAGATGCCCAACCAACAGAGCCACCCGGCACCCCTACTTCTACCATCTTTTTAAACTGAAGTATGATTAACATACAATAAAATGCAGATTCTAAGGGTTTGGGTTTTTAAGTTTTGCTAACTGTCTAAACCCATGTAACCACCACCCAAAACAAACTGTAAAGCATCTTCATCACCCAGGAAAGTTCCTTCCTGCCGCTTTTCGATCAATTCCACTTTACCCACTCAGGCCACCACTGATTCAGTTTATAGAACTAGGAGTAATGTTGCCTCCTCTATAGCTTCATAGAAATGGAATCATAGTATGTACTGTTGTATCTGGCTTCTCTTGCTCAATATATTTGATATCCATCCATGTTGTTTCATGGTATCAGTTGTTCATGCTTTTTTATTCTTTATTGTCAAGTAATATTTCATTATATGAATATACTGTATCTGTTTATTCATTCACCTGATGGTAGATATACAGATTGACTTCAGTTTATATTATGAACAGGACTCAGTGAACACTCATGTGTAAGTCTTTTTTGAAACTGATTTGTGTTTGATAAACATACATACTGAGGGAATCTGGTTATGTGTCCTGAATTTAAGTTTCAGAGTCAGCAAAAATGCAGGAATACCTTTGCCCTAAAGACATTAAACTATTCAATCAAAAGCCGGGCCACTATAAATACAAAGCTATTCACAGTTCTCAAGTGTTTGGGAGAAACGCAGAACTCCTTTCTCGATCCATAAATATTATACCAAGCAAACATTCTTTCCTATCCTCACCCTAATAACACTTTGTGCCTACTGTGTTTGGGACTGGGTGTGAGTAAGAATTGCTCAGGGAAACTTCTAGCATAGAAGTGGAAATTGGACAGGAAGGACAGTGCAGTGCAATATTTTTAGTGCAAGAATAAAAATATGTCCAAGTAAAATGCTGCCGAAGAAAAAGCTGATCAATGACAGACACGGGAAGGTACAGTGACTGAGAACACAGCCCCAAGGGCCACACAAAGATCAAATCCCAATGTCACTGCTTACAGCCCTTGGGCAGGTGACTCCATTTCTGTGGTTCAGTCTCCTCTAGGAAATAGAGATAGGAGTGTCTACTCATAGTGTTTTTGTATGCCTTCATATGTATAAAGCATTCAGAACGGTGTTTACACAACTTATATGCATACTTTATACTATATGTATTTCTATATGCTGAGATATTAGTTGTCATTAATTATCATTACCAACACCACCATCACCTCCTTCTCCATTCTCCTGGGAATATAAAGGGAGTAGAAGAATTTTGAAGTCTTTAAAAAGGGGATAATGATTGAGTGGAGACATAGAAGTAAGGAAATAGCAGGAACACGGGCACTATGAAAGAGAGCAAGCACTGCATGTTTGGGAGAAAAAGTAAGAAAACTAACTGAAATACAAGGCACGAGATAAGGCTAGGATATAGAAGATGCTGATAGGTCATGGAAAGGAATTTCACTTGACAAAGGCAAGCGGCCGATTTCAAGTCAGAAATTATGAGATGTATTTCTGGGCAACTGACTGAGTAGAGGTGAAGAAATGGCAAGGGGCTGTGGCTTGGATGGAGACAGAATAGTTGATGACCAGCAATGATAAGAGCTCAAAGGCAGCAGAAACTGGGAAAGGAGAAGGAGATCAGACCAAGAGAAGAGAAGGAAGAATCAACAATTTTGGCTACTGATTAACTTAGTGGTCAAACAGGACTCCGGGGGTTTTCGGTTAAATGACTTGCCACGTTAAGAGTAGAGATGTTGGAATTTTTAAGTAAAGACCATCAGTTCAATTTTGGACTATAATGGATTTGAGACTTTGTTGTCAGTTTCAAGTTGAGCTTTCCAGGAAGAAACTAGATGTATAGATATGAAATCTAAAACTATTTTGGGTTGAGTGTATAGATGTGGGAACTATTTTCACACACCAAGGTGGTAGTTAAGCCATGGGGGTGGATAAAATTACACACACAGAGTATACAGTGAGACTAGATTCTCAAACACAAAGCTGGGGAATATAACATTTTAAAGTTGACAGAGAAAGAGGATAGTGGACTCTGATCGCCCGCCATCCATTCTGTTACTATAAATGATCAGCTCATCAGTCATAATTCTTGTCCTCTGCTAGTAAACTGGATATTCACGGACCCAACTAAGGCCAAAGAGAAGTATGGAAGAAGACTTATGGGAAACTTTTCCTTTTCTGAAGAGAAGAACGAACCTGACCTTTAATGAAATTGCTGAACTAATATATCAACCAGATCTGAGGAGTGTGCAGCTTCTAGACCTCAAGCTATGTGAGAAAATAGTGGTCTTTAATGTGTGAGCCAGACTGAGTCAGGGTTTCTGTTACTTGAAGTAGAAAACACTCAGACTGGGGCACCTGGGTGGCTCAGTTGTTGGGCATCTGCCTTTGGCTAAGGTCATGATCCCAGGGTCGAGCCCCACATCGGGCTCCCTGCTTGGCGGGAAGCCTGCTTCTCCTTCTCCCACTCCCCCTGCTTGTGTTCCCTCTCTCCCTGTCTGTCTGTCAGATGGGTGGATAAAAATCTTAAACAAAAAAACAAAAACACTCAGACTGATATAAGATTTCACTGGAGATGGAAGGAAATCGTTAGAGTGGAAATAGGAATTGCCGTTATTGAAACAAAGAGGAAAAAAGCTTCAATATGGAAAGATAAGCACAAATCTATGAATCATTTGTACATATATGATTTTACTGATATATATTTCTGTATACAACATAAGCACTTCCTTTTTTGATTATTGTATTTGATCAAAACATCACTAAGAATAATAAAAATACCAAATATTTTCTTGTTCTCTCCCTAAAGTCTAGCCTGATGCCTGTTGTTATGTAATTTTGCAGTAGGGTAAATAAAAACCAGTTCCAATAAAGTGTGTAATTTTAGGCTTCGTTTTAAAAATTTGATCAATTTTTTATTTATTTATTTGACAGAGAGAGACACAGGGAGAGAAGGAAAACAAGCAGGGGGAGAGAGAGAGGGAGAAGCAGGCTTCCCATGGAGCAGGGAGCCTGATGCGGGGCTCGATCCCAGGACTCTGGGATCGTGACCTGAGCCAAAGGCAGACGCTTAACGACTGAGACACCCAGGTGCCCTCGGTTTTATTTTTAATTAGTTACTATGGGAGATGGTCTCTCGATTACCTCCAATAAAGACACACTTTAAAATGTAGGAATCTTGGGGCACCTGGGTGGCTCAGCTGGTTAAGCGTCTGACTCTTGGTTTTGGCTCAGGTCGTGATCTCAGGGTCATTAAGATCAAGCCCCGCGTCGGGCTCCACACTTAGCTCAGAGTCCGCTTGAGACTTTGAGACTCTCTTGCCCTCTCCCTCTGCAACCCCATACTTTCTCTAATAATCTTTAAAAAAATAATAAAATGGAATGTAGGAATCTTGACAGTTGTGTTATGATTTCATATTTTTAAGTACTCCTACTTAAAGTTATTATGTATAACAGATTTGACGTCATAAATATAGATAGGTACAACCTAATGCAAACAGTGACCTTACCATTCTAAAACATCACCACAGAATAAGATTAATTCTGCAGGGATTAGCAAATATATTTACAAGCCTAGATTCATCTAGCTTTAAAAGAACTGAGAAATCTTTGGGCGCCTGGGTGGCTCAGTTGTTAAGCGTCTGCCTTTGGCTCAGGTCATGGTCCGGGGGGGGGGGGGGCGGATCGAGCCCCACAGTGGGCTCCCTGCTCGGCAGGAAGCCTGCTTTTCCCTCTCGCTGTGTCAAGTAAATAAAATCTTTAAAATAAATAAAAGAACTGAGAAATATTAACAATGCTTTCTCCAAAGAATTAGAAACAGCAGAAAGCAGAAAGAAACCTGTTCCTCATTCTTTGGTACGAGAGAGAACCCACTATTTCCTATAAGAAATATCCACAAAATGGCCAAAAGTCCGTATCAACAGCAAATTGCAATGGTCTTTCAGTACAGACTGATGGGGCAATTTTAAGAAGTTCTATCTAAAGCTTTACAAACCAAAACTAACATTTCAATGTCAATTCCTATAAAACTATACAAAAACCCTTAAGGTTAAGATTTATGCCATGGTTGCAGAACCGTACTATTCAAAGCGTGGTCCATGGACCAGCACCAGTGACACTGCTGGGAGTGTGTTGAAAAGCATTTTTGTGGGCTCCACCCAGACCTACTGAATTGGAATCTGCACACTGACGAGATCCTTAAATGCTTGGTAGACACATGACAGTTTGAGAAGCAAAATTCTGGAATATTCTCCATTCAACCTCTTGCTTAAGTTCTCATTGAAATAATACAGAGCCCATGACTCTTGATAGCTCCTCTAAAAGTCTACCGCAGCGCTCAATTGTTCACTGTGTGTGTGGGGTTCCAGCAAAAGCAAAAGTCCAACAGTGATTCAAAAAACAATAACATGACAGCTAACTTCTTATGAAGTACTGTGAAAAACACTGGGTGTGATTTTTAATACTTAGATTAAAAAGGAAATTCTATAATCTTACTGCAAATTCCAACATGGTAGAGGGAGGAGAAGGAAAAATAAGTTTGCAATTATATAATTAGAACATGGAGTGGGGCAAAGACTGTTAAAAGACCTGGAGACTCAAGCAGAGAGGCAACCGTTAGTTATGATTCTTTAGAAGACTCCAGAGGCTTGTCTTTAATAATTAACTTATCTTTGCAAATCCCTGTTCCAAAAGGCATGTAATAGTTATTCTTATAGCTGATGTAATCTAAATTAAGGACAGATCCCCCAGTGTATCCATGTTTCATTTTCTTCCTTTCTTCGCCACCTCCCAGCCCCAAGATTTCAATAGCAAAACTGCCTGTTCTTAAAAAAAAAAAAAAAAAAAAGTTTTAAGTAAACTCTACCCCCGACTCAAAACAAATCATTGTTAAAAACAAGCAAGGCGGGGCGCCTGGGTGGCTCAGTTGGTTAAGCGACTGCCTTCGGCTCAGGTCATGATCCTGGAGTCCCGGGATCGAGTCCCACATCGGGCTCCCTGCTCAGCAGGGAGTCTGCTTCTCCCTCTGACCCTCTTCCCTCTCATGCTCTCTGTCTCTCGTTCTCTCTCTCAAATAAATAAATAAAAATCCTTAAAAAAATTTAAAAAAAACAAGCAAGGCAAAATTAAATGTATTCTACTCCCTATTTCTTTATAACTATGATTTCTTCATAATTAGAAACCTGGATTGTATTCCATCTCTGGGGAAATCTAATCTGCTCACTTTTCTCCAAAATGACTTTAAGAAGGAAATCTTCTATATGAATATTAGCTTTCCTTTCTATTGTAGCTCAATTATTCAATTACTCTAAAGGCAAGACAACTTTCCTTCCAAAATAAGAGACATGTTCCACTCCTATTTGGTATCCCTTGTACAGTATCTTGAGACAAAAAAAAAAAGATCATCCTAATTTACAAGGGAGAAAAACGCAAGGCAAGGCAAGGTTGAAACAGTCTGGCTAGTAGTTAGAGGTAGACAGAGGAATAGGGTATGGGTCTTCAATTTTTCATCCATTTGTACATCTTTCCTCATCATTTACATTTAGATAGACTACCACCGTGTTCTCTTCTGAGAAAGGACTTCACACAGGAAGAATGTTTTTCTCTTTGAATACAACACAGGCTTAGGGGAAAAAAAAAGAAAAAAATAGTCCAAGTGATTTGAAATAAATGTGCATCTGATATCAAATCTCTCGATGGCATACTCAGAGTGATTGGTGGTTGCCCTGGTATTTAATTGCATTTAAAAATGTTCAATCCCAAAGGCCAGCAATAGATAACACACAAAATTAAGTCCTAGGAAGCCACGTGGACAGATTTTGCTCTTCTGAGTTTGTGATAGAAACGAACATAACCATGAATAAAGCAAAATCCTAGAGGGGAACTCAACACATGCATGATCAATCTTTTAAACTTTTGGTTTTTTTTTTTTTTTTTTGCTTGGAATTCCTACACACAGCTCTTGAGGTTCTTCTAGGGAACAATGAGAAGGCTCCTTTGCTTGGGATTTTGTGTCATAATATTCACCTACTAAAAATGTTCAGTTAATTAGCACGGTAGCCGTCGAATTTAAGTCAGAAGTTCAGGTTCCCTTCACAGCTTGAACAAAACTACCCAGAGGTGATTCTGATGCCGGCCCTAAATCACAATACAGGGATTACGATGTACCAGGCAAAGCACAACAAACTCAGCAAGACAAAATATGGTTGCCATAAATCAGCAGTAAGATTTCACCCCGTAGCTCAGACACATCTCTTGGTAAAACAAAATATTTTTTAGAGGTTTTATCAGCAGTTGTGTCTTCCCCATGGGAGCATTCGTTATCACCGTGGGACTCCTGACAATCCACCCACAATCCCTCCCTCCAAATTGTCTCTCAACCCTTTGCTCCTCCAGTTTTTTCCTAAGCCTCTTTCCCATCTCCCCCTCTCTACCCCCAGACCCTCACCTCCTGTGTCCTTGAACTATTGGGCATATCTAGTCTTCATGTGGGATTAGCACAGCTGCTCTTCGAACACTCCTGAGCTCAAGGAGAATTTCAAAAGAAAATAAACTCCTCTTTACAAAGCCCCGTTTGTGATGTGCAGTTCTTTAAATATGTTGAATCTGGGTATATTACTGCTTTGCAGAGAGGATTTGGGAATGAAACTGCAAATGTGAGGTTAGCTTATTTTTATATTTAACAATAAATTTTGCAATGCACACATAAACACTTGTTCAACATTCTATCCCATTCCATTTTCTTTAACTGACTTGCCTGATTTTGCCAGGTAGACTGCCATTCAAAAAATTAGTGATCATTGTATGCTATTAAAATACCAAATTTCAGTGTAGCCAATAAAATATATTTATAAAAAAATCAATATAGCCATGTTAAGGATAGAGATTAGAAGCATTTCACACTAACCCAATGAGAATGATTGATTTCAATGAATATATGCCTGTCACATCAAGTGTTTTAAACAATCTAGTCACATTATCTTCTTAGTCACAGTAGAGTGGCAGTTCTTTTGACTACTGTTCATTTATTCATTGTTATAGTCGAAGTTCCTGTTATACAGTCCTCCAGGATGTTGCAAGGAAGGCAGATTAGGGCACGTTCCTGCCCTCACAGGGTCCAACGGCCCAGATATGTTTATAAAAATTAATTAGTATCCTAGTTACCTGACAAAAATAGTCTCCTTCAAAAAAGTCATGAATAAAGTCACACAAATTATTTCTGAAAAGTCATGGGAATCTTATACCATGCAAAAAGAAATTTAGCTCCTATCCAGCAGCATTTGGGTACCTGTGAATAGCATTTATGTCTTCTATAAAGAATATCATAGGACTTCTAGTTCTAGTTACATAGAGATATTTCTATACACACGTTTTCACATATAGAAAGGAAAAGATACTAAAAAGCTCAGCTCTTAAAAATTATACAATTCACGAGACATTAGAAATGTCCTAATCAAGGAATCAAACAAATATCCAAACAGTATCAATTTGGTTTGACGTTTTCTTTTTTTTTTAAGATTTTATTTATTTATTTGAGAGAGAGAATGAGAGAGAGAGCATGAGAGGCGGGAGGGTCAGAGGGAGAGGCAGACTCCCCGCTGAGCGGGGAGCCCGATGTGGGACTCGATCCCGGGACTCCAGGATCATGACCTGAGCCGAAGGCAAGTCGCTTAACCAACTGAGCCACCCAGGCGCCCTGGTTTGACCTTTTCTGTCCAGATTAAAATGTGAGAGACATGGAGGAAAACACCAGTTTAATAAAAGCTATTTAAACAAAATGTTCCCCCAAGGCTGGTATGTCTTTCCCTCCTATGTTCAACCTGCAGCGTGCAAGCGTGGTCTGTAGAGAAGCCAGGCTCTGAGAGCATCTGAACACTACAGTTCTGAGGGACTAGTTCAAAGACAGTAAAACTCGGAGCTTGGCCCAGTTTAGTGGAATATTTTAAGCTCAATTTATTGTCTTATTAGTAAAAAAAAAAAATCTCAAATACACATAACATATACAGAGTTGCATAGTTAATCAGTGAAGCTAAGCAATGGGTGCACTGTGGTTATCAACATAAAAACACTCCTTTTGGCCAAACTGCTCACAGTCCCTCCCACACGGACACCTCCTGAATTATTTTAAAGAATTCAGAAGCATCTCTCAGAAGCATCTAGGTTAACTAAATGCCACCTGTTATAAAACAGACAACTGTATCATTTATCAAAAACAAGAGAGCTTGACTAAATTACCTGAGTTGCTGCTGCATCTCTGATGAACCAGAAAAAGCTACAGTGTTGTTTGATTTACTGCCTGATAACACAGTCTTACAGAAAGGGAAGACCAAGCCTTGCATTGTGCGATTGGAGTAGTCCCCAGAAGAATGATCCCTGACCCCCCCATCCTCCTGCCCCAGACAAGAGCAAGCCTAGAGCAGGGATTCTCACAGATGGTAAGGGGATCCCCAGCATGAACACAGCTGGGATAGTTTGCAATACAGATCCCCAGGCCCTGCCCCATTCCCACTCAGAAAGAAGCTCTACAGGAGAGACTGAGGTACCTCAGGTGATTCCTTCAGTGCCAAAGTTTGAAAACCACTGCTCTAGAAGGGTTTAGCACCTTTTCTTAAAGGACTAAAGGTCCTTGAAGGCTCTCTACACACATACGTAACACGCCACTTTTCAATTAGATAATTGACTGCGGCAATTTTATCCCTTTATTAAGCAAATATTACTATTTGAAAATGCTATCTACCTTGAGAGATGCAAAAACCACATAAAAAAAAATCCTGCCTTCCAGGACTTTACATTCTCAATTTAATTATGTAATCATTTGGGTCACTACGAAGAGGCAATGAAGAACACCATTTAAAACAACCACCACCACCTTCAAAATTATTCTTCACCAATACATGAATTCTCTGCAAGTCCAAATCAATACATTTCTGAGAACTCTGACTTTAAGGTAAGCCAAAGAGTTAGGGGGTGGGGAGGTCAGGGCACTGAGAGCTGACAGGAGGTGGGGGAGAGGACGGAGTTTAGATATTAGAGCTGAACACTCATTCTAATCTACATCCTAGCCGAATGCAAACTATATTACAGGGAACTCCCTTTCTCAGGGAGAGTGCGTTCTTCTTTCCACATCCTAAACCTCAGTGCTGTCAAAGGAGAATACATTTCTTCACGTGAGGGGCAGCCCTTCAAAATGAAGAGTAGTCCTTTGAAAGAGGACGCATTTCAGATGTCCTGTATGACAAGAGAAGATCTTAATTTCAACCAAAATAATAAACAGAAAATGCTTTATCTAGAACTTCTGACTAGCTAGAAAAGTCTTAACTCAAATGACAAAGCCTCAAGGCCGAGCTGTCAGTAACCAAAGTACCAGAGCTGAGTTCAGGTGATCACAGCCATCATCAAAATGCTCAGGCCACAAGACGCAAACACTTAACTCTTCCTTCATTAGAACGTATCACACTAGCAAAGAAAAGGCAAGAACCCCCCTCTAAATTCACAATATGTTTTGAAAACTAGAGAGTTCATATAGAAGATAACACACAGCTCCAGAGTTACACAGATTCAAAGATTATATGAAATATCTACATAAAATATTTGGCAGAATTTTTGGCACTAAAGGCGGCTCTCTGGCTAACTAATATAACTACAACCTTACTGGTTCATCATATATATTTATTAGAAATTATATATGCATGCTTAAGCATGCAGCCTCATATATGTAACTTTATATTTCTGAAAGTTCATACCCATTTTTACTCATGTATTAGACAATCCACAAACAGGGTGATTGAGCTTCTGTTGACATGTTGCTCTTTAAACTTATTAAATTTAGTTTTTATTAGAGGTCTTTGACATACAAAGAGCAAATTTTTGAATAAATAACTATCATTAGTCAAAGAAACCTAAAAACTAAGGGAGTCCAACTTATAAATATAGATGTGACAGAATTCACTATGAAGGTCTTACAGGGAGCAACCACTAGTTACCATCAATAGTGAAACAGCAGTGATGACATTCTTTGATCATTTCCTACATATAAGAACTATGAAAGCACTTATGTGGACTGTCTCACCAAATCCTCATAACAATTAAGGTCTATTATCACCATTTTACAGATCAGGAAACTAGGGCTTCTCAGAAAGTCGTAAATTTTCTGAGATGACATGCAAGAACAGCAGTTTGGGTCTACCCAATGTGAACCTGAAGCCTGTGTTCCTGACCAGCAAGCTACACTGCTTAAAATCCAAAACTGAAACTCATTATCTCCAAATTCACTGTTCATTCCATGAGCTATGGAGCCTGGGATAGGCACTATCAATAAAATTCAATTTATTACAAACCAGAGTCAGAAATCCCATTAGATTTCCCATTCTCCTTTTAAAGTCTCCCCACTTCTACTATGAGACTAGGCCATCATAAGGGCCTAGTCGCATTTCCCTTGTTCTCCAAGTGTCCAGTGCCCCAGGCAATATTTCCAGATGAGAGGCCCATCCAAGATTAAAACGTTCCTCTGATAGTACCCACTGGAGCTAACATTTGGTTGGGTGACAGTGAGTCTTATATTATCCTTCCCAGATAATGGGATACCTTAATTTCATTCTATTACACGTTTTGAAAAAGCCCATAATGATCCTGATAGTGAGAATTTCATATGTTATGACTAGAAGTGGAAGAGATGCTGAATTAAAATATCAAAATAAGGACAACACAATGGATCTACCAGAGTTTGTAAGCAAACCAAACACTTATCATGTTTTCTTGTGATCGATTTTATTCCTACGTGATATGTATTAGCTGTTCATCCAAAACCTGAATACATGAACTCCTAATGTAACGATGGTAGGAAAAACCCTGATGCATCAAGATCCAAGTGGCAAGTCCATGTAACTCAAAGCTCTCTATAGTGTGAAGATATCTGCTCACAACGGGGCAGTGTGTGGGCAGGGGGTTCCATCCGGCCAGTCATTTACAGTTTATGACAAATATGGAGAATATAGCTTTCTTTATGCATGATGAAATTCAGAGACATTAAGGGTCCACTCTGCTTCCCATATTTCAGGCATCAATTAATTGAAGTTGACTATTCACTCTAAAGGATTTAATTACACTAAAGACTTAATGAGCAGGAAAAGGCAATTTTTTTTCTGAAAAGAAATTGCTTTTAAATGTATAAACAAGTTAGAGAACAAACTGATGGTTACCAGAGGGGAAATAGGTAAGGGTATGGGTGAAATAGGTGATGGAGATTAAGGAGTGCACTGGGTAATATATGGAATTGTTGAACCACTATATTGTGTACCAGAAATTAACAATGTTATTGATGCTAGAATTAAAATAAAAACTTTAAAAAAGTATAGTAAGATGTCCACTTGAAGAATGGCATGAAATGAAGTTAGTTACTAAACAAATGTGGCTGAGATACTGAGAGGATCTATCAAAGCCTCATCTATGAAGTATTCTTGTTGAAAATATTAAAACTGAATGTAGTCAATCCTTTAGATCCAACTTCTAGTTTACAAGTATGGTGGAATGGAGGAACAAATTAAAGGACACCAGCAAAAGGAAACCAGAAAAATGCGGAGTACAGAATATTCCTAGGACGCTTGACCAAGTTTCGTCAACAAGTCAACGGCACGAAAAAGAGGAAGGAGGAGGCGAAATTATTCTCAATTTTAAAAGCCTTCAGTGATACAACCAAATGCAACAAGTGGAAACTGGTTTGGACCGGATTCAAACAAACTACCTACAGAAAGTCATTTTGAAGCATATGAGAAATTTGGATATAGACTAAGGTATGAGAGTCTATGAAGGAATGATTATGAAGTTTCCAGGTATGATAATATTTTAGTTATGTAAGCAAAGGTCCCCTTTCCTTGACATGAATGTTGAAGTATTGAGGAGCAAATGACAGGTCTAAGATTTGTTTTACAATAGGTCATCAAACCCCTCCAAAGACAGTACAGTAATTACAGCAAAATGCTGGCAACTGATAAATCTGTGATGATATTTAGATAAATCTCTTGTTTATGATGAAATTCATAGTGAGACGTTTTACTTAAAGAGAATCCAAGAATGCTAGGTTCATAAAACTATTATATACTGTTTTGAATTGACATGAATTATAAAATGCATGATTGTTGAAAATTTTAATATGCAAGATATATAAAATTATGCTTTTGAAAGAACTGATATTTTACTCAAATTCATTTACATTTGACTGAAAATTTGTTAAACATTAATCACTTGTTTTGCCCACCAAGATATATTTTCCTTTAGTTTGTCTTCAACATTTTAATACATGTGGGCTAATCATTGTTCAAATTAAGTATTAGCTATTCTTGGAAAATTACAAGGGAAATGCAACTAAAGGTTACTGTCCCGATTATGAATTAAACCTTATATTTACTGACATTTCCAAACTTAATGGTAACTATTTGCTATGCCATATATATATATATATATATATAGTTACTTAGAATGCAAAGTATGTCACAGTTAGAGGCAGGGTCCAGAGGTACAGTAAATGTCCTAATTATCTCCCAACTCCAACTCACTCACAATCTTTGTTTCTTTTAGATGCCAAGATTTAGTATTTACATCAGAAAACTCCGAAATGACTTAAGAGTTTTTAGAAAAAAATTCTTTCAACTTAATGAAATTTCAACTTTGTGTTTTCCAACCACAATTGAAAAATATATTCTAATTCCAAACAGATCAAGTAACCTAGCTTGGCTTACACAATGAAAAGGTGAAGACCACCTGGGACAGGCTCAAACTTGTCCAGTCAGCCCTCAAAAACAACCTACTTCTACAGCCACCTGGCTCCAGTTTCTACATCCAATTAAGTAACTATTCATATTCATAGTAGACCCTGAAATCCATTCCTCAGAGGAGCACAACAGAGCATAAAAGAAACAGGGTGATTATTTCAGGTTTCCAAATGTAAATACTAAAACTGAGGAGAATGCTCACTGACATAGCAAAAATTCAAATATAATTATTTCCTTCTCATCCAGTGGCCTTCTCTGAATGATAAAGGAAGTCACTGTCCTGCTATAAAGTCCACCAAAATGATTCAGCTCCTACAAGAAATGTAGCTTGGTCATCATCAGAACCATTTACAGGAGAATGCAACACACTGCAGACAAAAGTCACTCAAGGAAATTTCAGAGTGGCTCTGGAAAGCCCCCCCCCAATATCAACAACTTTGGCTATTCCTGAATTTCTAAGAAAGAGAAAGACACAACTAGAGCATTGCTAGGACATAAGATGACATAGTATGAACTACTCCAAACAAACACAATTTACCAATATTTTAAGTTATCTTCAAGCTTCTTGGAGGGTTCTAAAGAATGCTTGATTTCCCCAAAAACCAAAGGCTCTGGATTTCTGCAGCTCAGTGATACAGGCATGATTTTGCTTCTAATCAGAATTCAAAACTTTTGACCAGGAATGCCCTAGTGAAATCCACGATACTAGGAACTGATAATATGATGTTTATTGGGTCCAAGCACAATATTGAGATTGATTTCTGATAGATAAAATATTAAAATTTACAACATACAAGATGAACTAAAGGCTTCAGAGGTCTGAGGTTCATGACTAATTCTCTCAAGGCTTCATTTGTGAAAGTTTTGTTTTTATGTCCTATTTTTTTTTCAAGGATATTTCTCATTACTAGTAAAACAAGTTACATTGTAAATGGTAATATTCTACTTATTTATAAATCAGAGGTCCCCTATTTGTGATATGTAAAAGATAACATTTCATTGAGAACATAACCACCATTATAAAAATGAGATTCATTCATACATCCATCTAGCATTTAAAAAGTAGCTGTATGAAGTGTCAGATGTACAAAACTTGGTGCTTTCAGAGATTTGTTTTCTACTAAAGTAAAATCATCCCCAAAGATTAATGTCACAGCAGCATAACACTTAAGAATTAAAGGAATCATCTTCAAATAGCTATCATCTAAACATAACCTTCTAGAAAAAAAAAAATTGATCAGCATTTGCAATACTTTTAATGTTGAGCCCCTCTGGAGTAAAATTCCTACAGGTAATGATAATATTTCTATTCTTTTATCCCAGATAAAGCTATAAGATGACCAATAAATTCAGGTAATTTCTAAGTAATGTCAATGTGAAAATATACTTATACATATTTCAAAAGAAAGCCTGTATGGAATATTTGTTTTCTCATAATAAAAACAACAACAACCCACCAAGAATTTATATTTAAACAACTTTTCTGGTCTAATTTTTAGTCAGAATGAAAAATTAATAATTCTCAACAAAAAGAAATGGCCAGCTAGTGAACTGAACTCCAAATTTCAAAAAACACATAGGTGTCACTAGACTTTTAATTCTTAGAAATTAACAATGGAAATATATAAAGGATTTAGCTATAACAGTCCTATAATATTAAAAAGCTATTGAATATTTCATAAGTATTTAATGACAGTATCTTTTCAATAGTGAATCGAATGGAAATTCACATTCCTATTTAGCTTAAAATGCCTTTAGATTCCCTTCTAAATACAGATCTAATATTTGAATGTCTACCTAGTAAATATAGTCTTCAAATATTTAAAAAGAAAACTCCAATTATACTTCTTTGATTTAGAACTCTGAATTCCAAAAAAGGAATCTAATAATACTCTAGTCCTCAGGCAACTATTAATTTAGTGTTTTACTTTGGCTGGGACTTTAGACCCTTTTCTGTCAGGCTATTTTTTTTTTTTTTTTTTTTTGAGCTACGCAGACCATCTAGTGACATCACATTACTGTAGTATCACGATGTTCTAAATTTCATTCCAAACTGGCCATTGTATGAAATACAACACACAGTGGTAGAGATTCATTTAAAACACCAACACCACCAAATGATTTTAGGCTTTTGTCTTTGTTTTTTTAGTTGTCTTCCAGAAAGCACATCCAACAGGTCTGCAACATGAATCTCAATTTTCATTCTTTTGGCTGTGCCAACTAGAGATGCTTATTAAACCAACACAGCCACTTTTGTTAGGAGGGGGAAGGGAAGTGGGTCCCCAGCTTGGCATCATGAGGTCATGTTAAAATGAACAACACACACTTACCATCTCTCTCAGAACATATACTCCAATAGTATCCACAGTACCTGCATCTCAGTATTTTTATTTTAACTGCCTTGTTGAGTTTTAGTCCATAAAATGACAACACGAGGAAGAGCCAGACAGGAAGCATAATGAGCAATGCCCAATGCCATGTTCACTTACCTACAAAAAGAAAGAGCAAAGGTTTAAAAGGCTCTAATCACAATTATCTCCCCACATGTCTACTGATTAGCTCTGACTTAAAGCAGATTATGTGATAAAGAAAAAGACAAATATAACCTTGAGGCCTTGAATAACATTTGAAAACAGACGGTCTGTCCTCCCATGGACAAACTAGGACTTCTTAAGCAGGCACAAGATAATTGGATACAGAAATGGAGTCATTATTTTCTTTATGATGACTTGATAAGTCAATTCCTGTACGGTGTGGTGACGAGCAGATATGGCAATAGAGCTGTGAGAGACATGGCAATCGCTCGAGATCTGGAGGGTGGCTCTAATGATTATTACTAGATTAGTTGCAGCTCTCTCTTTATAGGATAAAATGGTGCTAGTTATTGCTGGGATTTTGCCAATGATCTCCTAGGCAACTGACAGCTTAAAAAGCCATAAATAGAGCAGCAAACACCATCATTTTGCCCTTATCCACTTCAGGGTGCACATTCGCAGGAGTACATTTTAGCACGACCACTCCTCTTGTCTCAAAGCATAGGGAATGTCTAAAATACTGATGCACCAAGGACACAGAACTAGGAAAAATTAAAAAAAAAAAAGAAACCTAAATAAATGAGCTAGCTCTCTATGCCTGAAACCATCACAACAGCTAATATCTGGGCTATTCTCATGTGCCAAGTACCAAAGCATTTGACATGTGCAAACTCATTTTGTTTTTAAAACAACTCTGAGGCAAGAACTGGTATTATTCTCATTTTCTGTCAATCAAGAAGTTAAGAAGTAGGAGATTTAGAAAACTTGCTCAAAGTCCCATGGCCAGGAGCGACAAAGCTAAAATAAAGAGATCTATTTTCTATTATCATCAACTCAGATTTCACAGATTCCTGAGCCAAGACATCAAGTTCTTTCCCTCATGGGATTCATTTTGACATGTTACTGAAAAAATGACAAAGTCTGTAATTGTGTGCGTCAGAAAATATCAAAATGACAATATGGCTTTACAGTTGTTTTCTGTAAGACAAAGAACATCATTCCCTTAGAATAAAGTATTAACAATACAAGCTTGATAGAAATAAAATGCTTCGATGAATCAAAGTTTGCAAGTATCAAAGCATTATCTGTCCTTGGACTGGTTCTCTAAAACTGGTCTCATGAAAGATCCTTTAGGGATTATTCATAGGATTGATACATGGTATATTAAATGGCATATAATATGTATATAACAGGACCTTTTTTAGTCAAAGGTGTCTTACCTCCTTACAGAGCATCCCTACCTGGAAGCTATGTGCTTCCTCCCCTGCAATAGCTATTCCTCTATTTTTGGAAACTTTTCTGAAGCTATATTCAGACATACGAATTCTACAAGACAATAGTCTCATTACTTTATGGTAACATTTTATTTTTGACTAAAAACTGTATTACTTGATGGGAGTAGTCCTTTACCTAATGCCAAATAACATTTTCAAAAATCAAATCCACTCTTACAAAATATGTCCCTTCATTGAAGTTATCACCTAGATAAGTAGGCAGGTAGGCAGACGATAATTAGATACAGCTGTACACACGCATCTATATATTAGGCAAGTTATCTCTTGGACATGCGTAGTACTTTCTAGAGTGCAGATGATGAAGGCAAAATATTCCTTTGTATATTCTGGCATGCATGTGGTTTTCTTCCTCCACCAATGTCCTTCTCATTGAAGCCAATCACGGAAAGGATCTAACTCAATTAACAGTCATTGATACTTACCAGGTATCAAGTACAAGGCTAAGCATTTTTACACATCAGCTGAAATTACCTTAGTAAAAATCCTCTTTAAAAAATGATTCTTATTTTATAGCTAAAGAAACAGTGACCTGGCCATGTAGCATGAAAGGCCAAAAGTTAACATGGCCATTAACTGGGATTGCAGCCCAGGTGTCCAGACCATAAGATATCCTCTAGACCACCTTCTGGCATCTAGCTGCATGACTGATCATCTTCTCTTTATAAGGATAATGTGAGACAGGGGTCTACTGAGTGAGAACATTTATCACTAAAAGGGAGAAAAAAACATTCATCAAGCCTACTCTTTCTTAGGATTTGTATTTTGGATCTCTGTCCTACTCATATTTACTCTTCTGGATACTACCCGAATGCTCTGGAGAGAATTTATATCTATATGCTCACAAGCCAATTTTAGTTCAAACAGAAATGATCAAAATTGTCCCAACTTTGTCTTGTCTCTTTTCTGCCCTAAATTTGTTAGCAAGAGGATGCTAGCCATTGACAAATGTCTGGGATGGGTATTTTGTTACTATGGCTCTAACTTCCATTACCGGGGAATTAGAGAAGGAATCGGACAGGAAAAGGAGTCAGACTAAGAAATAAAAAAAGCAGCTCCACAAGTTGTGTTTTTTATAAATTCCACAAGACTATAAAGGTAGTTATTGTGGTAGAAGAATAGCACTAATACACCTGAGCTTCACTGTACTAAAAAAAGTTCCATTCCAGAATTGCATAATAAAAGCTATTAACAGCTAGAAAATGGATGTTTAGTGCATCTTCTAGAGATTATCTTTAATACAGGAGTTGTTTTATGCAAATCACTTTTCACGTGTCTCAGAACCTTATTCTCAAAGCATCTGCAGATGACGACACATGGCTTCAGCTTCTTATGCACATTCAGAAGACCTCATCTCTGCAGAATACTGGAATGATAAACCCCATTTGCCCCAGTACCAGACTGCTTCCCTGCTTTTTACCTGCCATTTCCCCTACCATTCACACAACCGTGAGCAGCACAGCAGTGAAGATCATTTTTTCTGAACAGGAGACTGCAAATTGAGTAGTGTACAGAATATTTTCCATTCTAAACAAGGAATCAAATGTTCCTGGTAGTGACAGCATTTCCGAGATATTTAAAGGTCTTGACCCTCAGTGTAAAGAAATCTCGGGCATAGACCTACCGAGTCAAGACTGAAATAGCGAACCTGGAATGATCTATGCTTCGGAAACATTAGCAGCACTCCACATAGAGCAGAGGGTGTCCAACTTCACTATGCGTGACACCCAGGGAACTCACCCTTTATGGACAGAGATACAAGTCACTGGTTTCAGAGAACTTTCACCTTTGCCATCAGTTAAAGTAAGTACACCATGCAGACATCAGCCTGAGTCTTCTCCTGTGTAGAAAAAGGTCATCTTCACCTCCCCAGAGACAGGGAAGTAAGTAAAGACAAAAAACCAAAAGAACAAGGGGCGCCTGGGTGACTCAGTCGTTAAGCGTCTGCCTTCAGCTCAGGTCATGATCTCAGGGTCCTGGGATGGAGCCCCGCATCAGGCTCCCTGCTCCGCGGGGGGCCTGCTTCTCCCTCTCCCACTCTCCCTACTTGTGTTCTCTCACTTGCTGTCTCTCTGTCAAATAAATTAATAAAATCTTAAAAAAAAAAAACGAAAAACAAGAATTCAATAGAGTTGTTTTGCATCAGTTGTCTTAGTGTAGTGATTGGAAACCAACACTCCTATCTTGAGCTCTTTTTGCCCTCTACATCAAGCAATGCAACATTCCTTGGAATGTTTTTGGTTTATTTTTTTAACTAAAGAATAAAAAATTCTGAAAGGAAATATTCATCCAATTAATGAAAAAACCCTACTAGTTTTAAATGTTAAAGTTACCCCCAAGTGGGAAAGTGTCTTGGTGTATATGCCAGGGGTTATTTTCACAGAGGAAATAGCAAAAAGATCTTTCTACAGGAGAAAGGAAAATTCTTAAGCAAAATCAATTATTCATTGCAACACAAGGAAAACAATTTCGCTGCTGGCCTAGGATGCTATCAATAATTTCCTAGCATAGATATTCTTAGTCTCCTAATTTAACGGGAAGATGATTCTTTCAAAGATTTCTAACAATCTGGAAAAATGGTTCTTTAGGGAATTAAATTTTATATAACAATATTACTCTACAGTTTTGACACAGACAAGAGAAATACTAGACTTAAGAAAACTGTTATGTGGGGCACCTGGGTGACTCAGACGGCTAAGCGTCTGCCTTTGGCTCAGGTCATGACCCCAGGGTCCTGGGATCGAGTCCTGCATCGGGCTCCCTGCTCAGCGGGGAGCCTGCTTCTCCCTCTGCCTGCTGCTCCCCCTGCTTGTGCGCTCTCTCTAACAAATGAAATCTTAAAAAAAGAGAAAAAAAAAACCTGTTATTTGGATTTCATATATATATATATATATATATATATATATATATATATATATATATATATATATATATATATATATATATATATATATATATATATATATATAATGTTAACGGCCAGAGAGGGGTAAGTACTGTGAGTACAGCTGAGAAAGAGCAGTCGTGGTGGGCTGTAGGCGGGGAGATCTGGGCAATTCACCAGAGATAAACTAAAAACAGAAATAAGGAGGAACAATTATTTCCTTAATTTAAATAACTCATACTTTTTTTAAAATTTATTTGAGAGAGAGAAAGGACACAAGCAGGGGGAGGGGCAGAGGGAGAAGCAAGGCTCCCCGCGGAGCAGGGAGCCTGATATGGAGCTCGATCCCAGGACCCTGGGATCATGACCTGAGCTGAAGGCAGACGCTTAACTGACTGAGCCATGCAGGCGCCCCCATACTTACTACTTTTCACTGAAAATCTAAGCTGAGGAGTTTTCTCATAATGAACTTTAGTGTTAAGAATAATAGCTGTGTCTCAATTCATGGCATAAAGACTAAAACATCAGATAAAGAAATCTGAATTTGTTTCAAGAGGCTGCGTGCACACCTCTATTAATGTCTAAGCTAGAGGTCTGCCTCCCTCACGAAATTGTTAATTGCTGGAGAGCAGCTTGTTTACCTTTGCATTTGTGGTATCTAAAACACCACTTGATCCACAGGGTGTGTTCAACAAGAGAACAAAGACATCTAGGTGTGAGGTGCTATGGTGGGCACAAAGATTATAAGACATGGCTATCACTCTCAAAACCTTTTAAACTAGTGGGGGAGGGGTGGTGCCTGGCTGACTCAGTCGATGATCATGTCATTCTAGATCTCAAGATTGTGAGTTTGAGCCCCATGTTGGGGGTAGAGTTTACTTAATTAAAAAAAAAAAAACTAGTTGGGGATAATAAAACATAAAAAGCCAACTACCAGTCAGGATTCTACTTTGTAAGTGGTTAACTATTCTGATGGTAAGTGCTATCATCTGTGAGTCTTCAGACCAGGAAGAGACCACACTCCATTGGCAGAAGGAACCTGGGAGGTTTCTTTGACCAAAAAAAAATTCTAAGGAGGTGAAAACTGAAGGGGACAAGTGTTCAGAAGCTAAGGGATGTTTGGCTAGAATGGGGGTTAATGTTGAGAAGGGCGGGGAAGGGCTGACAATGAAAAGTGGGCCCAAATGTTAAAGTCAAATGACTTCAAACTGGTAACATACCAACCTCCCCCTAAATATGCTTTCCTGTTTGCCTTCTACATACTGTGAAAAATTAGAAACTCCATCTGTATAATATTTTAAAAGTAGTGCATAGCATTCACGGAAGGGGAAACATTTCACAGATGATCTTATGTATAGCACCAACTCAAGTAGTAAGAAACAAATAATTATTACAGAATTAGAATAGCCTTAAAATATATATCTAGTCAGCAGGTTGATATAATAAAAATCTGCCCCCCCCCAAAAAAATGCTATCCAGGGATGATATTCAAAATTTAATTAGCTGTAAGGTTCAGGCATGAAGCCATCAAAACGGCCCCAGAATATCAGAATGGGGCCTAGGCTTCACCTGGGGGATTATCAACCCCCAGTTCTAGCACTGCTTTGCTCAAAATTGCCCACTATTGCAAGATCAATTCAAAAAACATTTCACACACACACACACACACACACACACACACACACAAAGCTATCTAGTGGTCTGCCTGACTGCCACACGTACATGAATGCAGACTTCCGTGGGGCTGTACAATGACCAGGGAACTTGAACTCCAGGTCTACCAGGCATAGTAGTCTGGCCTCACATAGTCACATTTCGTGTAATTTGTAGCACTCTTTTCAAACATAAATTTTCAAAGACTAAAAATTACTAATGTGATCAAGGGCAATTTTAGAGAGAAAACTTAACTAGCAATGCTGATCTTTGCCTCTCTGCTCTCGTATTTCAGAGAGGATCTGCCTCCACCCCAGGCCCTCCTAGAGAGGTGGGCCTACGCAGCCATATTCGTACCAGATGCCCCAAAACCCACCCAGAGTTGACTGGAACCAAAAGGGATACCTGATCGATGCTAGCCCAACTTGAGCTAAAAATGTTGAGACCAAGTCAGTCCACCACTGGAGGAGGAGGTGGCCATTATAGGAGGCTATATGGGGCTGTGTGGAAGTGAGTGAGAAGAAAAGTCTGTCCAAAAAAAATACAACCACAAAGCAGATGAACAGAGGAAAGTCCAAACAGAGATCGTACAACTCAGACAAAAGGAGAGACAATAGAGCCATCTGACAGTTTCCCTGTTCCTCAAGGAAATAGTGCTATTTCCTTTAGTGCTTTAAAAACAGTTTCCTTCCTATCTGAGCTTTCTTGAGTGGGTTTCTTCTCCTTGAAGCCCAAAATGAACAGAGAAAACACAAAGCAAATTGAGGTCCTCTGTACTCTCCCTCGCTAACAACCTTGCTCTGTGAAGGTTTTCTTCTGAAATCACCCCTAAAAAGCTCTCCAAATAAAGAAATAAAGAAAATAGAGTCACCAGAGGATGAAGTAGGTCACTAGTCTAGGTGTAGGTTTCTAAGTTGCTTATAACTATGTCAACCTAACTGAATCAGAAACTTAACAAAAACAGCAAATAAATGAAAGGTACATCTAATGAGCTACTTCTCACTGATATTTTATATAAAATGTCAAAGTTTACTGTAAAGAATTGTATGCTTGGTTGAGGACTCTAACCAGATATTTAAAAAGGCTCTAAAATAACAAGACTGCTAAATTAAAAAAAAGAAAGAAAAAGACCACTCTCACTAAATAAATGTAAATATGTTCAGCTTCAAGCTAAATAGGTTTAATAATGAGAATACTAGACCAACACTATTTATTCAAAACATTCGGACCAGGAGCCTACAATAGGTAACGTATCATGCTAGATATTCTGGGGTGATACAGACACGAACATTTCCAGAAAGCAGCTGACATCATAGGCCAAACAAGGGCAAAAATGATTAAACTACTCTCCAGTTTTCTTATTACTTAGGGAATCAAGTGCAACTGCAGGAAGCATTGGCCATAAATGCTCCCCAGGGGTTCCAGACTTAGCACATTAAACAGGGTCTAGTCTGGCCTGGCTTGAAATGAAGGTGAAATTAAGATTTTACAAGAAAGCAATATATCCACAAAGAGGATCATCATGCTCACATAGGACCTTTCCTGGCCCACTAGAAGGATGGAAATAATTTTTCAAAATAAATGAGTGCTAAATTTACTAGAATCATGCTTACTTAGTTCAGTAGTAGAGTACTTTGATAGAATTATAAATCATTATTAAAATGGCAGTGCCTTCGAGTTATAGGAGGCTGTGTGCATCACACAGAGGTGAACCAGGGGTTCACAACAAGCAGCACATTTCAGAACCACCCATGTCCCTTAGCAATGCCAAGTTCTATTCTCAAGGGATCAGCTACAGGATTCATAACTATAGCAATGAGACAGGAGAAATTCCTTTTCTCCTATTCCGTTTTGCTTAGAGTTAGAAGGCATGGGAAGCAGCTAAACAGAAAACTAGAAGCAAACCAACTGTCAAACATAGAAAGCTAATACTGTGTCATTATATTGGTAGAGACGATTGGGCCACATGCTCGTGCTGGATAAACACTGATGCATAAAGTAAATATGTCCTCTGTCTTCAGGAAGCTGCAATCTAAATGGAAAATATAGACATCACGCAAAGAAGCCAATATATGTGACAGTCAGTACTGACTAGTCAGTCCTCACAGAGAGGCTCACCAGGACAGGGTAATGTGATAAATAGGGAACCAGAATCCAGATTAGTGGGCAACTTGGGAGCAACCTAATTAAAGTAGCCAAAGAGGAGGTGAAATGTGTAAGGTCACCTTAATCCCACAGGCCAAGGACTTAATTCCACAACCCTGAAGAAGACACGCTACCATAAAAGTGTATAGTATTGCTTTATCTCACGCCAAATGTTTGTAAGGGTGGATCTGGAAAGAAGGAAAAAAATATCAAGCACCTTTAGCCCAAATAGGAGGAAAAGCTACTTCTAACATAGTTTCATATGACTGAGGGGATAGGTATTGAGAGCCAGGACCTGTTCTAGTAAACCTCACTTCATCTTCAAAATCGTACCAGTTTCATTGAGGAAACTGAGGGTCAGAGTGGATCAGATAACTTCCCCAAGATTACACACAGCTGACTGACTCAAAGCCTGGGGATGCTCTATCCCAAAGCTCTTTCCATTGGCCATGTTTTCCCAAGGTCTGGAATTATTGCAGAGGTCTAAGAACTGCATTATTCCTTCTCGCAAAGCAAGAAGAGCCACATTATTTTATCGATAGGAATACATTCCTACAGTCTTTCAAACTGTAGGCAATCGACTCATCCAAGTCCAACTTTGCAGGGACAAGTCCCGACAGGAGGTTACTGAGAGCTCCACCAGCAAAGAGCCACGGGGCAGTGCGGGAGCCACAAGACTGGGGTCAGCAGGGCTTGTTTCCAGCCCTGGATTTACCCCCGGAGAAGGAAACGGGGTGCTGGGAATGCAGACCCGTAAAAAGGTTTTTATACGTACTCTGTACCATTTGACTCTTGTGCCACGTGTATGTATTAGCGACACTGAAGGCTTAACTAAGTTTTTAAAAAGAGAAAAAAAGGTGACCCTGGACAAGTCATTACTGCTTTAAGACTCTGCTTTTTCTTACACAGCTGGTCTCTCAGGATTGTTGGGAATCACACAAAATTTTACATTTGAAAGTGCTTTGTAAGTTGTAAAATATATGCCCATCCATAACACAGTTTTTAACAAGAAATGCATTCTGTGTAAGAGCAATTAAGATGACTCCCAAGGGTACCCATGGACCAACCACTGTTGATTCTCCTCTTAGCGTGCCGCAGAGGGCACTGGCTAAGGGCAAGGCTTAAGAGCCGGAGAACCACATTAGCTAGGTGTGTAACCACCAGCTAGTTGCTCAGCCTCTCTGAGCCCCCGTTCCCAACTCGGCATAAGAATACTACTATGTCTCAGGGAGGTCATGAAGCCTAAGTAGCATGATTCATTTGCTTAGCAAAGTCCTAGAACATAGTAAGATGTGATAAATTTTGCTATTAATTAGAATAGCCAAAATACCTTAGCAAAATACCACACCACCCTGGAGGTCACCGGAGTCAAATCTAAATCTAAAGCCTGGGACAAGAAAGAAATCATGGAAGAACTTACTTCACTATCCCCAGAAGTTTCTGGTACATCATCGAATAATTTATGTAAAAATCACTTACTTTCCAATCTGCAAATAACATGGTGCGTAGCAGCAAATGTCAAAAGGGAAAAAATAGCAGGCTCCTACTCCCTAAAAAATGACACACGCAGGGTGACTCGTAAAAGGGCTGTAGCATGGCTGTTTCAGACTCCGTCTCGCTGCAGGCTCGCTAGTCTCAGCGCTGCAAACTTTAAAGCCCCCAGGCAGAGGCTATCAGCAGGGTTCCGCATGCTCACCCCTTTATAAGAATCACCTGGGGCGCTTGTTAAGACTCCAGATTCCCATCCCGACCACAGCATCCCTGAATCTGAACCTCCAGGGGAGAGGCCTGAGAGTGTGTGCCCCAAAGGAGCCTTACGATTCTGCCTTTTTGGGGTGTGCTGCACACAGTGGCCTAACTGATTGCTACAGACCAGTCAGTATTCAGTTTCCACTTTTCCCTCCCTTCCAAACCCCAGCCTCACCATGTGTGAAACCATTCTCTCCTGCTTCTTAAACACACAACACTAATTAACCCTAATGACAGGAAGACTATTTTCACCTGAAGACTACTGATGGCTTGAATACAAATTTGTTGATTGGAAACAGCTTTTAATTATCCAAGTCAACGTGCAAATCTGGTTTATGATGCCTGTAGGCATTTTGATAATTCGCAACTGATCCAAAAGGATAAAAGGACCCAGCCCCAGTTTTGCTGGGAAGTACTGGTGGCTTCCCCATCCCTTTCTTGGCTCACTTCTGAGCCTCCTTTTGACCTGGTTCCCTCCTGCCTCAGGGATAGGAAATTAAGTTTCTTCACCTCCCACCCCTTCATCATAATAAGCCTTTCCTGTAGATGCTAGAGAATACAGTAAGAGAATCTTACCTTTGCCTCCCTCCTTGCTGTAGGCATAAGGAGAATAAAGAAAAGCAAGTCTGCCATATTTGAGGAGCTGACAAGTGCCGTTGGCCCAGACCCAATGCCCTGGATGAGACATTAAGAATGACAAGCTCCTTGGGGCACCTGGGTGGCTCAGTCGTTAAGCGTCTGCCTTCGGCTCAGGTCGTGATCCCAGGGTCCTGGGATCGAGTCCCACATCGGGCTCCCTGCTCAGCGGGGAGCCTGCTTCTCCCTCTCCCTCTGCCCCTGCTTGTGTTCCCTCTCTCGCTATGTTTTCTCTGTCAAATAAATAAATAAAATCTTTAAAAAAAAAAATGACAAGCTCCAGCAAAGAGGCTGACAAAGTTGCTTGTGCGTCTCTGGGCACTTCTTGTAATACAGACAAGGTCTATCCCGAAACTCACTTAAAATCCCCAGAGTGTCTTATATATTTAAGGCTCCAGGCAGGTGCTATAGGGAATGCCATCCATGTTCACACGAAGTTCCTACACTGCAGAACCTTAAGTCCCACCATGTTGAACAGTTAATCAAAGGGAAGGATAAACAAAAATCTGTTACAGAGGGCTGGAGGAGGGAGAAATCATCTCCCACTAACTGAACTGCAAAACACCTTGGAGAAACTTATCTTGCTCTGGCCCCTCATGTTACCTACAGGAAAGGTGCCTCTCTAAATTCTACTATCTTTAAATGGATTCTCAGAGAGGATGAGACTTGAGTGTCAGCTAAGAACAAGCCTGGGCCTTCATCCCAGGTATTCTACTTCTACATAAGCCAACAAATGTATATGCAACACCTACTGTGTTCTAGGTACTGGGGTACAGGGTGAAAAGGACTGAATCGCTGCCTTCAGAGAGCTTATATTCTCGTGTTAACTTCATTATACCCCCACCGTGGTCGGAACAAAGGCATGGAATCATAAAGATAACCCTGGGAAATATGAATGCCCTCAAAGCCCCAGGTGTGTGCAGGATCAGGATGATGGGTTAAAGGGGCAACCAGTGATGAGAAATTTCTTTGTCATGAAGTGATACGGTGTTGTGTTCTGATTGTGGGTCTCCATTTCAGCACTGTCAGCCCAAAATCACAGAACTCAACGACAGAAAATGGTGGGCTAAGTTTCAAGCTCAGGTCTATTAATTTCAAATCCCATTCTCATTCTGACTTGCACAGGGATAAAAAGAAATTATGAAATTAAGAGGCATTTCAAAGAAGTAAAACAAAGATGAGAAAAATTTTCAACCATCTTCAGAAACCTGCCCAATGTGTATACAATTTCCAGTATGCTAACGATCTTTTAATACTTTGTCCTCTGAATTTTTTGTCCATTTTTTCTGCCTTTCCATCAAGGTCATAAACCACTCCAGTAAAAGCACAGGCTTTTCTATTTTTTGTATTACTCCCCGAGTACTTCTAGTGTTTCTGCCCACTGCTGTCACTTAAATCATACTGATTGGCAAACAGAAAACTTATCCTTCTCAAAACTTGTATAAAATGACCCCTTGGCAAAGGTAAAAATCAAAAACAGTTTTTAGATATTAATAAACCAATTACACATAGTGACATGTTCCAAATTCTCCAAATTTATACCTGACCCAAAACTTCTGATCATTTTTCTACTTTGCAATTATGTAATTTTTTCTACTTTGCTTCATTTTCTTT
Organism: Zalophus californianus; assembly: GCF_009762305.2. NCBI lineage: Eukaryota > Metazoa > Chordata > Mammalia > Carnivora > Otariidae > Zalophus > Zalophus californianus. The sequence goes on from NC_045609.1 coordinate 22,046,336, forward strand.
GTTCTTTAAAATTCGATTCACAAACCAGTTAAACACTGTGTCATGAGTACTATGTTTCAGAAGCAAGCCAGCCATTATGTTCTACAAAATGCATTATTTCAAAATTAAAAGTATAAAAAGTGATAAGGGGCACCTGGGTGGCTCAGTTGGTTGAGCGACCGACTCTTGATTTCAGCTCAGGTCATGATCTCAGGGTCATGAGGTTGAGCCCAGTGTCAGGCTCTGCGCTCAGTGGGGAGTCTGCTTGAGATTCTCTCCCTCTCCCTCTGCCCCTCCCCCTGCACTCAGGGGCACACGCGTGCTCTTTTTCTCTATCAATAAATAAATAAATAAAATTTTAAAAATAAAGTATCAAAAGCGATAGCCCTTTGGTGAGTATAGCCAAGTTTCATCTATTTGGTAGAAATATAAATCATGCCTGTGAATCATGAACTTATCATTTTCTTCATATATCAGCTGTAAAAGGATGATTTTTTTCTTTGTACAGACCGCCAGTATGTTTACATCTCCTGAGTTCTAATGAATCTGCCTCATAAGTGAAGTCACTGTTTATTTTAAGAATGAATTATATCCTACAACAGATAACTTTTTTAAATGTCCCATCCAGAGACTTCCATCATTTGTATTATACATTATATAATGTGAAAAGCTAATGTGTCTAATTAGGTTCCTAGAGTAGACTGGGGATTACACCTACTTGTATTAAGTATCTTAGAGTTTAAATAAAGCTTGGAGTTCTGAGCAGAGGTTAAGATCTGAGCACAAAAAATAACTAGTAAATTCATGACAGATCTGATTAAAGTTCATTTGTAATCATGATGAGTTACCTTTGCAAGATCTCATACTTAAAATTAGAGATTAATGCAAAACAGTAGCTGCATCACTGGATAATGGTGTAGAATGAAGCACCCAAATCACTTTAACATCTTACATTTTAAACAGTTTCTTACAAGCCATGCTGAGTCTACTCTGGAATCACTTTTTTTCCCTTTGAATATAATTGATCAAAGCTGTGAGAAGGATTGCCTTAATTTGAAGATGGTCCTACCCACAAAGTAATTACAAAATCTCCACATTTCCTGATCACTTCCAAAACATAATCAGTTCCTGAGTCTTTGCAACAGATCAGGAAAGCTACCAAAATACCAAACCTCCTTCCAAATTAGAATGGGAACAAACATAACTACTGGGAAAACAAAAACCAAAAAAACAAAGACCAGGTAATGTTGCTACCACCAAGAACAGTTTGGCTAGAGAAGTTTTTTTCACTCTGAACACAGTTTGATTAATCAGAGTGGCAAGAAAATGTCAGCTCCACGGGGATTTGGGGAATGTGTGCAGTTTTCTGAAAGAAACCACATGGCTAAAAATCAATGCAATTCCTCGCAGCTGAGTCCAGCTAAAGGCCATTGTTCCCACCTCCCTTGCAGGAGTCGCTGCCTGCCTCACCCCCCAGCTCCTTCTCGGGGCCAGGTGCTTCCAATTTTATGCTTAGTTTAAATGGGGGGCTGGGGTTGTTTCCTGCTGACACAGGACCACAAAGGGACTGCTAAGGCTCCATATCAAGACATATTTTTTGCAAGCAATGCATGCTTTCTGGCCAGGTTTCTGCTTGGATCACGGGCTCCTTACTGTCTAGGCCCTTTCTCAGATTCAAACTTTTCAGCTCACCTGCCCTATATTCCACAACTGTTGTTTGTTTAAATCTTCGACCCTTACCTTTCCATCCTTGACCCAGGTTTTGGATTTTTGCCTCCTGTCTGGCTGTGGCAGGAGCCTCCACACTAAACTGCTTAGCTCCAGATCCCGTGGTGTAGCATAACCAGAAGCTCCTAAATACTCATCCAGATCATCTGGATGATTAGAGGCTCCTAATCCCACCCACTGGCTAAATTTTTCCCATCTGTTAAATGGAGATAATAATGCCCATTTTATATATCCTCATGAGGCTTTGTAAGAATAATAGGAGCTAAAGGATAATCTCTTTAAGGGTTAACATGATGATTCTTACACATATAAAATGAACAGGTTTTAAAGATTTTATGGAAGCCATTAAATTAATGAAGGAACCAGTAGGATGTTACAACCATATCAAAGAGCAGACACATTCATAAGCCATCTGGAATGCGAAGATGAATTAATAGACACCAAACCAGCCTCTTCCACCAAGAATATGCATGGTGTCAATTGTGTCCCCATGAGACAAAAATTACTTGCCTTACTAACAGTTTTCCGCAACCCATGTTAATGATAATGAAAGACACAGACCTCTAGAGAATTACAGGACTTGGAAGAACACGGTAGACATCACCTAATGTTCCCCTGAAAAGACACCTCGTAATTTTTTCTTTGCCCATTTCAAAGTTTTTTTACAACTGTGCCTGGCGTATACACAAGTAGATTTGTGCAAAACAGCTTTGTATATTAAAACATTTAATTACTAAAAGTAATTTGTCAGAGACCTACTGTTTTTTGATAAATGATCTAGTACATGATTTTTTAATGTACTCTTTCTGTCATCACCACCAAAAAAAAAAGCTGCTGTAGCATTAAATGAGACCGCGTGTAGGACCTACTGGGTGCTTACCGAATGGCAGCTATGTAAAAGCAAACGTATACATCTGCAAACATATATATAAACCCACACTGGACTACTCAAAAGGTCCAAGATTTTGGCCAGGTCTTTTCTTGTATTAAATTAGAGACATGCTACACAATGCCTGTGTCTACAAGGGACTGAACCATCCAATTCCTTCTGGCCTCCCCTTTATTTCTCCCACCCCTACTATCTTGGTTATCTCTAGGTCTACTAACTGCCTGCCCTGGGCATGGTGGTACAGCTAATGGGTTATACACATGATGACAACAATCTCCTAGGCTAACTAAAATCTTGTCTCCAAGAAAAGGTCTTGGGAATTTCAATCAGGCATCCCAGGTAATTTAAATGACCAGGCAGGTTGAAGAAACAGTAGATTAGGCACCATCCTGGAGCCTGGCAATGAAGAGGGTAGTCCACAGAAGAGCAGAAACCGTAAGAGCTCCTGGCTGAATAAAGCCATACAGACAAACAAAACTGAGATTGGGGTCAAGTGAAATTCTATTCATCTCAGACTCTTGTGAGGGCACAGTCTCAAGGCTGAAGAGGAGAATCACCCCAAAAGTAATGGAAGTCCACAATCATACAGCTCACGTGATGAACTAAAACCACAAAGTGTGGATGTTTTGTAATGTAGTTGAAGCTGAATCAATAAAGCAAACACTGTCCTTTGTAGTGTTTATTCATTTAAAGCATTGTGATATTCAACACCAAAATAAATTTAATTTAAATACTTTATCTTCCCTCTAATAATTTCATCTGACATGACTTTCTTTGTAGAAACCCCACCCCAAAGAACAAATACTTTAATGGGAAGTTGTAGGAGGCATTGGTTAAGTATAAAATCACAACACAGTTTACATACATAAACAGAAGCTTCCCGTTTGGGCAAAAATGTCAGAAAATTCTATTATAAATATAAACATTCATCTTGAGAAGACGATGTTATCACAGTCACTCCCAGAAACCATGTAAAAATTTTAACACATACTGTTTGAGATAAATGCAAGGTGCACTAGGGAAAATCACTGCACACACTGTTTCAGGAATAGACAAAAGCTAGAAGGGCTCAAGAAAACTCTTAGCACCTTTTTAAAGAAAGAGAACATGATGTTAAAAGAGCTCAACATTAGACATTTTTGGAAAGAGATACCATACTAAATGCTTTCTGAAAGCCTATCGTGTGTCCTGAACTTCGGTGCTTACCAAAATTAGAGACTTAAGTTTTGTCATTTGTAGGTGCAATTCCTTGTGGGTGGAGACATACTAGATTTTGTTAACTGCCAGAGCCAACAAAAAGGGATTCCCAGCCCCCTTAGTATGTGTTTTGGTTCTATCTGTATAAACTGTGTGGATTTGGACCATCATTTAGCTTCCTGGAGCCCCACATGCAAGTGGGAGAGAACAGAAAGCCTACATCGTTAGCGTTGTACCAGGGAGCAAATGGGATAATGCATTTGGTAAATGATCAGGCAACTCATAGGCTAGTTACTGTCCATTCAATTACTCTACACAGCTGTGAAATTTACATTATTTGTATAAAAAGGAACTGGGCAGGGCACCTGGGTGGCTCAGTGGGTTAAGCAGCTATCTTTGGCTCCCCATCATGTTCTCAGAGTCCTGGGATCAAGCCTCATGTCAGGCTCTCTGCTCAGTGGACAGTCCACTTCTCCCTCTCCCTCTGTGCTCACTCTGGCTCTCGTACTCTCTCTCAAGTAAATAAATAAAATCTTAAAAAAGGGGGGGTGTGTGGAACTGGGCCAGACTGCCTGAGGCTGGAGGTCAAGAAAAGACCAGGCCAAACTGGTCAAGCTATTTCAATGAGACTGCAAAGAAAGGATATTTGAATCTCAAAGAGCAAAGAGGTAAAACATGATGTGAGCTCATCAGGACAGATGGGATTTGTCAGAAGCTCTGACTCTTCAAGACAATATGAAACAACAAGTCAGCCATGAAAAAACTTGCCATCCTAATGGTATTTTTTCACTTGTAAACCTTTCTTAGTGAAATCAAATACACTCATCATTCTACGCAGAGTGACAGAAAAATTAGAAGGGCTTTCTGAAATGTTAGTTTTTTGACTATACAATAGATGTATTTAATTGACTGGTCTCAGAATACTGTAAAATGAATTCCCTAGAATGATTTCCTCAGTGTTATTGGAACAGTGGAATCAGTAGCAAGTTTAAAGACAGTATCCATCTCAGATGTGTAATATATAACATTATTCTTGATACCCTGATTCTACACATTGGAGTCCCTTTTATTGTGCATTCCATCAGAGAGACATTCTTTGAATTTTGCAGTGACTCATAAAAATGTCAGTAGTGATTATTACAGACCATTGTGATAAAACAGCTCTTTGATATAACATGCTTACCCATAAAGAATTTGAAACAAAAAAGGCATTGTGATAGGAATACATCAGAATCTTTCTAAAGAGGCTGTTAGGAGAGAGATAATCAGCTTTTTCCAAATGCCAAATTAATATTTTCTTCAATAGATTTCCAAAGAAATTATGTCAGTGCCGTAGAAAAGGAATGAGAGACCTACAACAGAGTCCTTAGGAAAAAACTAATATGAAGAAACAAAAAATGTAGATTGGTAGGAGTGCTATTTGTTGTTTTGCTCTTGCATTTAAAAAAAAAAATGCTCATGGGAGAAAATGCAAACTGGACAAAGAGTGAGTCTCTTTTCCACACACTCACGTATATACATTTATATCCGTATCAGGTAATTTTTTCCCCTTGAATATATAGATATTGAAAACCTTTTACATAAAGTTCAAGATAGGCAATTATATTGAAAAAAGAAGTTGCAGGGCACAAATGGTATCTAACTTCTAAATCAGTCGCTCTCAGCTCTAACTGAAAGCTAGAATCACCTATGGACCATTTAAAGTTTACTGATGTTAGAGACCTACCCCAAATCTGATGTCTTCATTTTTTAAAAGCTCCCTCTGTAAGTCTAATGTTGATCCATCAAATGTTGATCCATTGCTGATGTGCTAAGATGATATGCACTGAATCTCTCCAACATGCTTTATAGGATCAATGCACATCATGTGACCATATGCAGAAGTCTTTTCTTTTTGCTAATCCATATTCATTTCAGGAAAGTTAAGAATACAAAGGGGGGGTTCAGAAACACCCACACCCACATGAGTTCTTAATAAATAGCACCTGATAAACCAACAAAATAAAAATAGCATATAAACCTAAGAACCTTGGGGAAATCAGATTTTTTTCAAAAAATGATATTAAGAGAAAAAACTCTCCTCTATTCAAAGTACTTCTCTATTCAAGTAGAATGTCCTATGGAATTCATGCAAAAGAGCATTTATTGAGCAGCTACTATGTGCTGTGTACTGAGAATAAAGAGAAAGGAAATAGTCCCTGCACCTCAGAAGGTCACTGTGCAGTGCAGTGGTTTACAGAGTGTAATTTTGCCTACTAAACCCTCTCCTCAAATGCATTTTAAATGGAAGCTCAAGATCTAAGCCACTGCTAAGGAGAGCTACTCTGCTTGAGGGGCAAACAGATGAGAGCCCCAGATTCCTGCAGCTCTGCCCTCCAAGAAGCAGCCAGTCACTCCAGACACCATCAGGGAACCCCTAACTATACCAAAGAGCACCATATAATACACTCTAGCCTAGTAAATCAATCAATGGCAATCACATCAAACTCTAGATTAAACTAAAGTCTAGAGCAGTATTCTCCAAGGTGGAGTATATGCAAAATGATCTACAGGGACATAAGAAGAAAATATTAAAACTCTATTTAAATAGCCTCTTCAAAAGACGCTATTTTGTGAATTTTATTATGTAAATAATTTATTGGTAGCGTAGTTCATACAATTTATAATTACACCTATTATGTTGAAATGTGTGAAACTGGCATTTGTAAGTACAAATGAATAGAATGTTAGCAGTTTCACAGGGTTCGACCTATATGTATAGTTAGAAATTGTGTGCCATTTCATATGGTCAACCTGTATATCAGCATCGCTCAACCTCAGCGCTATTGGCACTTTAGGCCAGACAATCTCTCTTTTGGGAGGATGTCCTATGCATTTAGTATGTTTAGCAGCATCCTTGGCCTCTACCCACTAAATGTCAGTATACACCCTCTCCCCAGCTGTAACAAAATGTCTTGACATTGTCAATTGTTCCCCAGGGGGGCAAAACCATCCCCTTTTGAAAACCACTCCTATATGAGTGCATGTGTTGATTTTTTACTAATGGAATAAATGACTGAAATAGTGTGAACACCACTGGCCTAGAGAACAGAGACGACTGCCATTAACATTTATAATAATGCCATGATGCTAACCCTGTATTGACATTTTCATGAGTTTCACATGTGAGCCATCTGTTAAAGCTAAGACAGGTTCATCATCGCCATGAATGTTATGATCTATCAACCCACTGATGATAACTCATGATAGCACCATGCTATGTACAGAAGGCATGTGCAAAGACCCATGCAAAGTGAATGGTGACACAGCTGCTCTCCCAAGCTAAACTAGGGATAGACCATAAGGGTGAAAGAAAGCCTATCTGTGAAGCACCAAAAACAACAGTCACAGATAGGCCAGCTAGCATGCAGTCATCAGGCCTGGGTATGCTTTTCCCAAGCAAAGGCTTTCAGAAGGCTCTGAACACCAGATCACAAAATGTTCTCAACTGCCTAGTCATAAACACAATGAGAGTCGCAATCAGGAGCCAAAGGACTGTCTTCCCAGATGTACACAATGGAAGAGGCTGTTAGTCACAGACTGATCTTTCATGCCACCCCCACACATAGATGGAGGTCTAACCAATACGATTTATTTTTGAAAATTAAGATTGATGAAATATAGGCTCGTGCACATACTCCGGGATATGTACGTAGAAAATACAGTCTAACTGAGCTCACTTTTCTCCTATCCAAAGCAAAAATGGTAAAGTTCAAATGTTCACTTACCATGCAGTCTGAAGGCAAATTCATTCTTGAAGAAAAAAACATGCCTTAAAACTTTGATTAAACAGTTTTTGATCACAAATCAGTTCATCTTGGTTCCCAATGGCATATATAAGATAATACAGCAATCAGACATCATCATCATCTGATGAACACCAGCCTTGTTATTTTTTAAACAATTTACAGATATATAAAGACACATGACAGACATTTTTGAAGTACTTATTTAAAAGCCTTAGAATTCATTTTATTTCTCAGGCATTAATATTTTTGGGTATTGAGTGGGAGGAAGTGTGGGAAGGAGGGAATTCTCAAAAGGAACTGAATAAAAGCCAGCATTAAATCGGAGTTGGGATTCCCCCACCCCACCTCCTGCCTCTAAAGGGGAAGGAAACAGAACTTGAGTCACAAGAAAGCTGGCCCCAGGCTCGACCCCTTGGGCAGGCCAATCTTTCCCAGAGTCCTGCCATCCCACCCCGTGCCCCTGACATAGAAGCAGCTCGGTGCCCAGGCGGTGGTCTGGTGGGGAGATCTTCAGAAGCTGGTGACTCTAAAGGATATGTCAGGATCTTCCCATTTGAGTTAGGTCATGAAAGCAAGCTCATAAAGAGCTATAAAAATATTCCTTTGTTCTTTTAAAAAAAGAAAAAGAGTTTTTAGCTTCCAAAGTCCCACTTACTAAAGCAGGATTATGACTGTTCTATGTAAGTGAATAATCAAGAAACAATTATAACTAACGAACTTACTGTAGGCCTGGCACTGTTTTAAGTACTTTATGTGTGTAAATTCTATTAATTCTCATTTAGAAAAAAAAAAACTCTACGAGGTAGATGTGATTTTTATCCCCACGTTGTAGATAAGGAAACCAAGGCACAGGGTTTGACACACACAGGGCATCCGCGCATGACTCCCTGAGCAAGCTTCTCCTTCAATCTTGTGCCTCAGAGGCCTCAACTCACTCGAGAACCAGCCCTGCCCCAGGAGCCCTGGGGCCACACAGAGTGGGAGTGCTGCGTCTGGGACTGGATCCCCACGGTCTCGGGCACACCACGGAGCTGAAGATGCTAATTAGGAAAGAACAGGGTGCCGGCATTAACAAGAAGTGAGCTAACTAGCTTCGCTATTTACCAGCTGCAAACCTTAATTTCTCTGAGCCACATGCTAGTTCTGTGTAAAAACAGGATTAATATCTATTGGAGTGTTGCCTTCTCATGACTGAGTTTGAGAATATGTTAGTGAAAAGGCCTGGCCCCCAAGGTGTACACAATAAATATTACTTTCTACTCTTCATTACCCAGTAAAAGTCTTCATTTAATATTTTAATGGCAATTTTTAAAAATTATATTTTATGCTGATCAGGGGTGCCTGGGTGGCTCAGTTGGTTGAGCGACCTACTCTTGGTTTCGGCTCAGGTCGTGATCTCAGGGCTCTGTGCTCTCTCTCTCCCTCACCCTCTGCACCTCCCCACCTTGCGCTCACACTCGCACACTCTCTCTCAAATAAATAAATCTTTAAAAAATAATATTTTATGCTGATCAAAACTAAACCTGTTGTTTACCTAGAATCAACGGGAATATAATTATTGGACAATGCCAAAGTCATCTCTTCAGGAGCTAATAGAGAGTATAAGGCAATCTGCTCAAACAGGAGGTTTTTGGACTTTGGGTGTCTGCTCTCTGGTTTATTTGTGAACTGCATGACTAGAAACCCAATTATGTCCAACAGGAGGAGACTGTTTAAATAGATTATGGGCAGTCACACAATGAATGCTACACGGCCGCACCAAAGAACCAGGAAGTCCTCCATGTCCTGAAAGGAAAGATTCACACAACGTATCAGGTAAGAAAAGCAAGGTACAGAGCAATGAATTCTAGCATTTTAATTAAAAAGGAGGTTCAGTCTGTGTACACTTATATATGTATGTCCATATAAACATAAATATCACTGGAAAGATATGTCATTTACTAGTAATATTAGTTGCTCTGGAGAGGAAAAATCAGTGGCTGTGGACCGAAAGAGAGACACTTCACTATACATCCTTTTATACTTAAAAATTATTTTATTTATGTGAATATACTTCTATTTCAAAAACTAAAAAAAAAAAATTAAAATAAATAAAAGATGTGGAGGAGACTGCTACAACTTATAGTGAGCTCACGTAAGTAAAGTATGACACCTATTTGGGATCTGGATGTCTGTGTTACAGCATTCTAGACTGGTGCTGAGGGCCAAGAACCAGCATCATTTGAGTATCAGTCAGAAAAGCAAATTCTAGGTCTCATCCCAGATCTACTGAAGAGGAATCTCTGGGAGTGGGCCCAGGGATCTGGTTAAAGAAGTTCTCCAGGTGATTCTAACGCCCACTCAGAAGCCCGGGGGCCACAGCAGTAATTCACAATCACTTTGCAGACCTTCTGTTTGTTGAAAACAGGCTCCCAGGCCCCAGCTTAGACTGAATTAAAATATCCTGGATGAAACACAAGAATGTGTATTGTTTAACAGCCTGAATCTGAAATGCAGCCAGAGTTTGAGAATCACTTCCTAAAACCGAAGTCTGCTGTGATCAATCCAAATGCTTTCCCGAGATTAATTTGCACACGTCAGACTAAAGAGACCCAGCCCCATGCCTATTTTTCACAGTTAAGTGTATGTATGGAAATAATTCTTGTTGTACAATGGATCCCAAACTTCAGTGCACATCAGAATGACCCGGACAGCTTGTTAAAACACATATTGCACTATCCCAACTGCAGAGGTTTTCGTTCAACAGAACGGGGGAGAGGGACTGATAATTTGCATGTCTAACAAGTTCCAGGTGATATTGCTACTGATGCTGTTGGTCTGAGCCCCCTCGGAACCACTTCTCTCTCTAGTCCACCGGTTCTCAGCCAGGGTGCCACATGCCCTTTCTAAGCATGCTCCCAAATATGGTCCCTATGTACAATAATTTTTGCACTCAATGAAGATGCAAAATTTGATGGGAATAAGTGTGAGACTGAACTTTGAGTTGAGCAGGGTGTGCTGTGCAATCTGGGTAGGGAACACTTGGTAATAAGAGGCAGAGCTAAATGTTTATCAGGTACCCTCAGGAGTATCTACGAAAGCCTGGTAAGGGCTACAAACAGGTCTTATCCAGCAGAAAAGTCATAAAATAGAGTAGGAATTACATGTAGGAATGTAATGAAATCTTAAGATGTTTCTCCAGCATTTCTTGTATGTGAAACCGATCCTTGAACTTTAAAGGCTGACAACCACTGTTCCCATCAGCAGTCTGTCCTGACAAGCTGGCTGCCCAATCTGAACAGGGCTATGCAACGAAATGCAGATGGCGCCAGGCCCTGGGTCATACAGTGGCTTCCGGGTTGCATAAATGATGGAGTGACTAAGATCAATAGAATTTACTAAGACTCACAATTTTAGAGCTGGACTGTATCTGTGCGGTCCAAGAAAATCCCACCATGGTCCAGTTGAGGAATCTATGGAACTGCAGCAGGTGAAGTGTTTGGCCACTCCCCAGGGGTCGGTGAGAGCCCATTTCCCCTCCAGGGTGGGGGCTCCATGCTCTCTACGCTGGGCTCTTCTGCATGGGGTTCTTTTTTTCTCCTTGCCTAATCCACAAAAAACCCTCTCAGACATGTCGATAAGGGCTTTTCAGGAACAAAAGATAAAGTTAGAGCATATTACAGCTTAGAAGCATCGCAGAGGTGGAGTTAAGAAGACATTTCTGGGGGCGCCTGGGTGGTTCAGTTGGTTGGGCGACTGCCATCAGCTTGGGTCGTGATCCTGGAGTCCTGGGATCGAGTCCCGCATCGGGCTCCCTGCTCGGCGGGGAATCTGCTTCTCCCCTTGACTCTACCCCCCTCTTGTGCTCTCTCTCACTCTCTCTCTCAAATAAATAAATAAAATCTCAAAAAAAATTTAAAAAAAGAAGACATTTCTGTGGGTTTGGGGGGAAGTATCTGTGATGTTGGAAAGAGCAGCAAGAGTGGGAGATGAGGGGGAGGACAAAGTGCAATGCAAAATGGAACTCATTTCTGACCCCACTATTTGTAATGCAAGTTATTTTTGTCATGAGCTGGCTAAATTAGGCTTAGAAATGGTTGTTTTATGTTCCAAAGGTAAATTTATAATGTAAAAAAGATTAGCTGGTGGAAGAGAAAAAGAGGAGAGATTGCTCTCGAGTCCCTTTACACTATTCTACTTTATCTAATTGCAAAGACTTAATTAAAAAGCCATTCTACCACCTAAATACCTTCAGACAATATGGTAACACTGGATATATGAAAATATTTAATAAGAAATTAAGGAGTTTTGTTTCTATTATTGTATTTCAAGCCTCATTCAAGTTGGTTTCTTTCCTGCCCTGACACGCCTGAGGTTTTGCCACAAACCTATCACCACGGAAGTGATTCTCAGGAAAGCCATCCTAGAATCTCTAGCTGGTGCTAAGAATCACTACTCCACTATTACCAAAGAGTAACAATTACACTACAGTGCTGATACATATCATTAGAAGAGCAGGAGACATCTGTCGCTCCCCAAAGTCATGAATCCCTCCCGAATATAATTTCCACATGTGTAAGCAACAGAGAATACAGGACAATGTAGGTACAATAGGCAGTAGACCCTGAGTGGATGGATGAACTTGCTCACTAAGTCACTTGCTTCTGCACCCCAGACTTCTAGAACCCTGCACACATCCATGTCTCAGCAAAATTACAGATTACTCTGGATCACTTGGGAAATACTGGGACTGTGCTGTTAAATTTGCAAAGGTCAAAGGTCAACTATACAATAACAAAAGATAAGTGAGTGTTCTAAATTGCAGTAACAAGTCAAAGTCTTTAAGATATATATCTTTTTACTACTTGAAACTGGTTCAAAGAGTCCTATGTATAAATTATAGAAGCACTCAAGAAAAATAATACATCTCATTACAGTACATTAGGGCATTAAATTTACAACAACCTAAATTTCCTCTAGTGTATATACAAAGTTTCCATTTCTCAGAAGCTTATCAGTTCTACCTGAGAGTGTGATTATTAAAAAAATTCTAAATTAGAGCTATTAGTATATGTGAGAAAACTGTAATTAGTCTGGAATCGCAGCCATAAGCCAGCTGTAACAGTTAAAATTACGACTCCGTATCTTCAAGTAGGGGGGGAATGCGTGTCTCAGTACTGCAATTGGTGAACTCCAGGCTTGTGACGAAAGTCCCAAGGCTGTAGGATGGAAAAATACTTCCCTAGCCTTTCAGCAAAGAACAAACTCACAGCAGGATCAACCAGTGCCAATCAACCTGCACTGTTAAGCCTCACAGACCCTCAGAACCAAACCCCACTTCCATCACAGCTGGGAAAATAGCCACCCAACCGCTGGAGGCTGGCTGTGCGCACAGTGGCGAGGGCTCTAGGGCTGCAACCCTGAGACATGTTCTCTTTTTTGTCCAATCGCTGAGCATTACCACTAGGATAGGCTGGTGACCTGACACCACTGCATCTGTAGTTTTAAAAACAACAAAACTTTTATTGGGCTCTGATTTTGCAGTTATGTCATCAATCAGTATCAGTGGGCTTTTAGATTTAGCCCAGATATTAAATTAATGTACTATGTGAGCCAAATCCAGACTGGGAAATTCCTTACTTTTCATCCATCTAGTTTCTTAGCAGTAGAAGAAAATAAGGTCATTTGAAATTTCTGATTCGGTGATGTCCAGACAAATTAGTCCTCTCTGAGTACAGGATCCCCTTACTTCAGAAGACTCTGAAAGCTTCTTTATCTGAGGAGACCATCTTTATTTCCCCTTTGAATCATGAGTTGCAAATACTCATTAGCTCTATGTAGTGAAATAATATGACAAGAATGCCTACTGTTATAAGTAAGAAAACTATGTATCCTCCACATTACTTAGCAATAAAGACAAGGAGCCGTGATCTCTTGGCTTAACACTGATCTTACTTCAGGACTGAGTGGGGTCTTCTACTCTAGACCATGCATTCTCAATGGCGTGATATTGTCCCCCACAAAAAAAAATACTGGTTCTTGTGGATGAAGGGCAGGGGGTGGGGAGAGGTAAAACAACCTGAGACATTACACGTTATTTATATATTTAAGCACAGATAGAAATATAGTATATAAAGAGTATATGGAGATATGCAGTATATCATATTAAAATTTCATTGAGGGGATTATTTTTAAAAAGTCCAAAGCACTCCTTAGGTGGGAAATAATGCTTGAGAAACAATGCTCTAGATATTGGCAAAGCAACTGCTTGAAGCCTCCAACCAAAACAATCACAATTATTATTCTGGAAATAACAATTCAATGTTTTAAATTCAAGCTTTCAGTGACAATCAAATAATTTTCTTTTTGAGGATAATCACTGTAAATTGCAATAAAGCAGGAAAGAATTCTATATGGTTACAAATATTTTTACAAAATGCTGTGATCTCATTGGAAATGACTAAAAACTACTTCTAACAAGTTGATCATACCATTTTTCAGGAATTCATATTTCTCTTATTAAGCCTATAGTAAAATAGATATAATATCTTCCATCAAAATCCTAACCAAATAATTTTATAATTGTTGATGAAAACTTAACAATCTTATTTCAAAGATGTAACAACTTGCATCCCTTTTGTTAGACTCCAGAAAGCTTGTTTTGCAGAATAATGTACAAATTTCAAAAGCATGCATAACAAATTAACAAGCAGTGTACTGTTACAATGATGTAATAGCAAAAAATGAGACAAATGCCACCTGCAATTCATCCACTTTTCCCCAAAAAATTTCAAATAGAATTCTACAAGCTAAACATAAAAACGCTTTCCTCATTTTTTCTCTTTTTTTTAAATTTAAATTCAATTAATGCATCTGATACTTTCCTCATTTAAAAAAATTAGTAATCCAGTAAATTTCTAAAACATTTCACATTCAAGGAGAGGCATTCTTTTCTAAAAATCCTGAAATAAATGTAAAATAAGTTTATGCATAAAATTTTTTCTGGGATCTTCTCATGTCACTTCAAAAAAGATGAATTTTTAAACAATAAAAAAATGGTCACTTCTGCCATTAAAAGGAAGGGTCAGCAAGAATCTTCCAACCAGTAAACTGTGGGTCAGTTGGTAACAAAGATTTCCACCACTGAATCTGTCTCATCTCTAATGAGAAGTCATGTCTCCTTTCTTCCAGTTCCTTGTTCTTGAAGTAATAGTGCATCCAAGAATTAAAGAGCCAAGAAGACAGGTCTGCTGGCCATAAAAACTTTTAATTTGATTTATGCAAGAATAAATCATGCTCACAAAAGAGACTGGCACTTTTCTAAATTAAAGTAATCCCAATAATTACAATCAAAGTTCTTCAGTTGACTGAAACAAAGCCAGCAGCAGCATTAACCTTAATGTCTGCTTCAGTGAGGGCCAGAAAATGCTATTGTTGACATTAAGCTTCAAAAATAATTATACGGAGAAAATAATGGCACACAAAAATATCATATTGGTGAAAGGGCTTAGAAGAAATGAAAATCTGGGGAAAGGATTTTAAATTCCATAACCAACTAAGTCTGAATTTTGTTTTCATTAGGCAACTATCATTTTGTAGAATGAAAACAGTTATCTTATTTTCTGAAATGGCACTGTTATAGCTATTTAGTTTTTTAATGGTTGATATAAGATTTGGAGAAAAAATTAAAAAGGGATGTGGTAAACATTTCAGCCATTTAGTGTGATGTAAATCTAGTTTTAGATTTTCCATGTATCTTTTGAACATACTATTTTAAGATTATGATACAAAAATGCTTTTAAAGAGAACAATGGAGATCATTTTCAGTTGAGAACCTCAACGTGCTGCATGGGTCTCTCACACACAGAAAACAGAGGAAGTGATGGTGCGGAGTTAACACTTCTACCGCACAGACCACCAGATTCATCAGTCATTCTTCATATACATTGCTGTAGTATATTCATAATACCCCAAGCCACTGAAAAGTTTGCTTTTGAAAATTTCAGAAGAAAATGGAGATTAGTAGATGCTATGGAAATGAAGTGTACTTACAACTTTTTGTATTACGAAAATAGAGTATTGCTCAAGTGGAATAAATATTATTAAGCAGCCTTATTTCACAGAAATAAAATATTTCGTATTTGATTTTCAAAAATATGATGAAAGTGTCATCATATTAGCCATATGATATAACCTCAAATAAGATCTGAATTTTAAGTCATACTTCCCCCCATCATGGAACAAACAAGGTGACATTTCATTGTCTTTTGTGTCACCATTTCAGTTGTGTACAATGACTAAGATGCCCCTATAATGTGTGATTCATGATGACTCATTCTTATATGGGAATAAAGGGAAAATATATTAGCCTAATGAATAAATTCTAAACTTTTTTTTAAAAATAACAGTAAGGAATCAGAGCACATCAAAAATACTTTTGGTTAAACATCACTTCACTTTGAGCAGGGGAAGTGTGGTCATACTTAATTTTGTGTTATTCTTTAACCATGAGGCCATGGTTCACCAGTCATGATCTCCTATTTGGGTTAGGTCATGTGTCCTTGGATGGTTGTTTTTTAGAAGTAGAGTAGATATTTCAGAATTATGGTTGAAATTGAATAAGGTAAAGAAAAGGAACCAGTGGTAAACAAGAATAACCGGTAAGGGGAAGTTTACTCCATAGAATTCCAAATTAAAACAACTTCTTAAATGCCACTTAAGAAAAGTCTTGTATGCTAGGTGTATCCTGTAGGCTAGGATACAAGATTCTTAATGGCCAGCAGCTCACACTTACGAGTCTGTCAGCAGCTTTTATGCCACCGTACATTATCTTTTGTTTCCTTGGAAGAGGAAACTATTATGCATGTTCATTCCCCATGCCTAAAATCCCCCCATTCTGGCCCCTGGATTGCCTCTGAAAAGTTGACATCTTCATCAGCCTTTTCCTTAATCACTCTGCTTGGCAGTGTATTCAATTATTCGGTTACTCATTTATTTGGTCATTTCTACATGGTCTATCCAGGAAATCCGCTAGACACTGCACCAAATACAAAGAAGGAATGGTCATATACATTTAACATACAATGTAATTCTGCAGTTAGTTTTCTTTTTTTTTAAGATTTTATTTATTTATTTGAGAGAGAGAGAATGAGAGATAGAGAGCACAAGAGGGAAGAGGGTCAGAGGGAGAAGCAGACTCCCTGCTGTGGGACTTGATCCCAAGACTCCAGGATCATGACCTGAGCTGAAGGCAGTTGCTTAACCAACTGAGCCACCCAGGCGCCCCTGCAGTTAAGTTTTCAAATGTAACTTTTCCTTCTACATTTAAAACTTCCAAAGGCAGGGACACTTTCCTCCTACACAGAAAGTAGTAAATATACATTTACTGCTGGATGGGACACACACCAATGAACTACCTTTACACTTTCTCAGAAGTGGCATGTTTAAAATTATAATCTCTGTTACAGTCCCTGAAAAAACAATTTCTAATAGAATTATTTGGCATATACATTTCAATTCAGTGTTTATTTTTGGTTTTATACATTTGACTGATTCAAGTTGTATCCATAAAGTTCCTTATACACAGCACACAGTAGTCTGTTGATAGCAAGCAAAGCTAAATGAAGGAGAATGCCAGTATCACAGCATTTTTCTTTGGTAATATGTCTTCAGAGATCCATAAACAAGAGAAGCATAAAATAGGCCATCAATACAAACAAGAAACTAACACTCTGCAACTGAAATGTTGCAATTATATTGACACGATATTAAAACACAAATTTATGAAAATACAACTTACAATTAGAAATTTCATGTATATAAAATGATTCCACAGGAATTTTTATTTTAAAAAGATATATAATGCCATTTTTTTTTTTTTTTGAGAGCGATAACGAGAGAGCACACTGAGGGAGAGAGAGAAGCAGACTCCCCGCTGAGCAGAGAGCCTGATGTGGGGCTCGATCCCAGGACCCTGGGATCATCACCTGAGCTGAAAGCAGACACTTAACCGACTGAGCCCCCCAAGTGCCCCCACTGATTTTTTTTACATGGTTCCTTGCTTTACCTTATTAACAAATAAATAGCACCTTTGAGTCTGAACTAAAAACTCCTTGTTAACTCCACATAATTAATTCTAAAAGCTAGGAATTACTGATGAGATTAACGCTAGTATAGGAATCAGGAGACCTGGGTTCTAAAATAAGATCCCTTATCTACTAGGTGTTCATTTTTGAACAAAGTGTGCAATCCTCCAGCATCTCAATAATGCTACTACCAAACAAAATGATACCTGACTTTCTCATCCGGTCCAAGAAACCATCTAGCAAACCGTATTTAAAACAGGAGGTACGAAATACATAGTTCTTTCAAATAAGAAAAGTAGTCAAGAGAAGCAGAAATGAACAATTTTGCTAGCCACTAAAAATCCCCAAGGCACAGCCTCTGCAAGATATAGGAACATCTTCTAGGTCTCTCCATCTGTGTCTTTATTCAACATATATTTATTGAGTGCCCACTGTGCACCAGGCAGTCTTCTAGGCCCTGGGATTACAGCAATGAAATAATCAATATGTTCCCTTATGCCACAAAGCTAATATTCTAATGAGAGAAAAAAAACAAAAAACAAGTAGCTCAAGATTAAGTGCCATGGAAGAATAATGCATAATCATGAGAGGGAAAGTCACAGGCAAGGGGCACATTTTGGGTGGGTGGCAAAGCACTGAGTAACATCCAAGAAAGAAGTGAATGACAAGAAGAAACCTTCAGGCATGTTGACAATCCTTAACCTAATTCCCTATCCCAGGGACAGACACATTGACTAAGCCAATCAATAAAATATTCTGTCCTAGGAATCTGGAATCAGAACTCCAGACTGTTCTCTTTTAAAAGGCTTGAACCAGACAGTGATGTAAAAATGGCCAGGGGTGTCTTATTTCTGCTTGGTAGGCAAGACCATTGATCATCCGAAAAATGGAGATGGGCACAAAGGAATAGAGATCAGAAACCATACGGACCTGGGGAGATGGAGGGACTTTAGCTCCACATGGTTTTCCAGCTCCTGGTCCTGGTCTCTTTTTAAGCTACAGCTGTGTTTTAAGCCTATGAGGTCTGTGAGGTCCAACTGGATCCTTCTGGTAATTTTCCAAATGGGGGTAAGCTTTCTAAAACATGGTTATTACAACTAGATTAAATTACGATCCTGGTTCCATTTGGAAGCACATTACATACAAATGAATTTATCAAATTCATACTAAATACTGTCAACCAAGAGAAAGTGTGGTATGGTGGGAGGGGTACATGGGATAAAGATGTGATGACAGTGAGTCAAGGGGCACCATGGTGAGAGCTCCACAGAAGTACATAAAGAAGAGTTTAGAATGTCTCTAAAGCCCAGGAGAGATTCCTGCATTGTGGCACCTTGAATGGGGAGCTGACAGGCCTTATCACCAATGTGGCCATTTGTTAGGCTCTAAAAGAACCCTACCTTTGAGAAACTTTTCATGACAGTGCCAATTTGCTCATCTTAAAGTCTTCAGTTTTTTTAATGCACATATCAAAATTCCACTCCAAACATACCAGAGAAATACCTGCATGAGTATGCATTCTTACATGTACAAGCATATTTACTGCAGCAGCCTCTAAGATAGTAATGTAAATCTATCAAACAGCAATTGGGTTTACTAAAATATGGCATAATCCTAAGCAAACATCAAATACATAAAAAGTAATTAGGTAATTCAACATGTATCGGCATGCATTGATAATCAAACTATAGTGACAAATGGAAAAAAGCAATAGCTCAGGAAAGAATACAATATTGTCTAAGGTTCAAAAATAAGCATATATGTGCGTAGGCTTCTCCATGTAATGAGAATATGCAAAGAAAAGTTTGTCAGGCTCTCCTCCCAATTCTTCACTGAGGAGAACTGGTCAGATCGGGATTAAAGGGGCATTTTCATTTTCACACCTGCTGTCTTCTGTGTTGTTAACGTTTTTCACAAGTATGCACACACCACTGTTCTAATCAGCGAGCCAGTGAGGGTACACCACTCAACCCAGGCCTGTGCGGAGAATGAAAAAAGTGTTCAACTATAAGAAAACTGTCAGCAAGCCCACAGGTTTAGAAATGTGAGGGAAGAGAAACTTTCTTTCTTTCTCTTTTTTTTAACTGCACTACAGATCTGTAAAGAAAGAAACCTAGGGCTTTTACATCTTGCTCACAGAAGCCGGCGGTTTTAGAAAAGGCGCAAAGTGCTGCAAGTACTAAAAATACCCCCTACGCCGCCACAGCACCCAGCTTTCATTTAAGTCTCTTTACTATAAATAGCATACGAATAACACCCATACTCCCTAGAGTACTCCCAGAAGTGTGGCTAGAGAGGAAGTCACACTACTTTCTAGGCTAGAATATGGCTTTGGCAAAGGAGGGAGCTCCTTTGGGGAAGGAAAAATAGGGTTGTCATGGCAGCCTGACAGGCTTTCCCCAAAAGGCTAAATTGGGAGATACTTGGTTAAAAATAAAGCAGAGACTTTTCCTCAGAAACAGGTGACTGGGGTTTTGCCTTATTTGTGAGGATTCTTTTATCTGGCACAGCAAGCAAAGCTCCTTGTGGGAGCCTTCCATTTGTGAGCGCGCAACCACCCTTGGGACGGAGGTGCCATAGACTAGTGTGCTCTTAATTTGTAAACACATGTGTAGTTTATTTAGGAATATGACAGCCATGCCAAGAAACGTCCTCTCACTTCCCCTCATACTTGTGAACACCACACACCAATTACCAACTGTCTGGCTGTAATTTTTAAAAAATGTCTTTTCTCCTCTTCCTGCGAATTTTGGACTCAATTTGATGTTGTTAGAAAAAAATACAAAAGTCCCCACCCCCAGCAATTGTTTGTTTCCTGTATCATGTGGAGGTTCACACCACAGTTACAACCGAAATTTACCCTAAAATCTTTAATCGCACTTACTCGGGGGGCAGCGTTTCCTTCAAACACCAGTCTACAACACGACAAAATGCTAAGTATGTTTGGATTGGCTGTATTCTCCCTTGAATGAGGTTTGTTTCTTTTTTTTTTTTTAACTAAAAAGATAAATCCTACAGCTATATTAAGTTTCAAAATGCCTCATAGCAGGTGTGGATATAAAGTGGCAGGTGAGTGGGGGATTCACACAAAGAAACCCAGAGCCATTTTATCTGTACAGTACATTTATGATTTCTGGACATCATGGGTAATATAAGGCATGTTCCTTCATTCTGTCCTTGACTGGTATTGGGTGGAGAGAACTAAAATAATTAGACAACCAGAAAATAAAACTAGAACAGAAGGTTTGTCTTCTCAACCTCTGAAATCTCACCTGTCTAAAGGTTAGGATTCCAATCCATTCACTGGGTCATTTATTCAAGCAGTTGAGCCCACTCAGGGTCAGGCTGAAATTTGAAACACTACATTTTCTTTTACTGGTTTTAATAGGGTTTAAAACTGTGAAAGCCAGAAAAATGTAGAAGTAATTTGCTGCCCACATACCCACAACACAGAGACAGTTTGTCCCCCACATACCCAACATGATTCAGCTTGCCCTTAGCTTGACTTTTTTTAGCTATTACGGAGACCTTATCCAATGAGTAATCCTTCTAGTAAAAAATTTACAGCAAATCTTTTTCAAATGTCCTGTTTTAAATAGTCCATGAGGAAACATGCTATTTATATTACTTAAAATCTTGTGAAACTAAGAAATGCAAATTTAACTACAGTGACATACATATTCACCTTTCATACTGAAAAATATCCAAAAGTCTTGACAACGTTCCATGAAGACAGGGCTTCCAGGAAACATAAATCCCATACATTATTGATAGGAAAATATGGGATAAAATGGGAGGGAAATTTCCCTCTTTGGAGGGAAATTTGGCAATTCCTACATATTGACAATGTGTATGTCTTTTGCTCCCAGAATTCCGTTTCTAAGAATGTATCCCACAAACCACCTGACACATACGCACAAAGACAAATGGGCAAGACATTCACTGCAGCAGCATTTGGAAAAGCTAAAGATTAAAACTAAGTCAAATGTCCATCAATAGGTGAGGGGTCCAAGTACCTCAAGTATGCACTTCCAAATAATGGGATGGTCTGCAGCAAAGAACAAGGTAACTCTGTGTGGAAAAAGTTGAGTCCAGGAAAAAAATACAGACGGCCTGATCAATGGATCGAGACAAACACACAAACATATGAGTATACACACACTGTCTCTGGAAGGACACTGGTAACAGTGACCCTGCCTTGCAGAGGGACTGCCTTGTCACGGTGTATGTACCCACTACTCACACATTTGGGTTTTCATACCATGTACATGTAATACTTATTCCGAAGGAAATAACTATGTTTTCTAAAATCTCACAAAATCTTATCTAAAATTTTCAATGGCTAACTCAACACTTTTCAGTCAACTGTTAATACAAATCCCATTCTTCTCACAATGCTGACTTTCTCCCACCAGCTTACTTAAAACTGTCAAATCCTTGAAGGCGCAATTTAAATCCTAGTTCAGTGTGGGGCTTTTCTCTAGCTACTCTACCCAGACGCAAGCCTCGTCTCTGTGAAAGGTGTGGAGGACATGGTCTATCCTCCATTTTGTGTCTGTGCCACCAGGCTTCTTATTGTATAAGCTCCTGTCTTCTCACTAAGAAGGTAAACTTGAGGGGAAGGAGAGGGGTGGGGGAGAAGACTTTGTCCACACCTCTCTCTATGTCTTGCTACAGCGCAAAACACACAGCAGGCTCTAGATAGGTGTAAGCCGTATGCCCAGAAATTTACAGAAAGCAGTCATATTGGGTAAAAGGCAATATCTGAAATATACACACACACACAGCACAACCTAGAGAACAGGGCAGGCGTCAATAAATATCTATATACACTTTATTCTAAGAGTCCATTCAATGTCTCCTAGCACAAAAGAATATTAGGCTTGTACTATTTCAACCTTTTTTGAGATATTACCCTTTTAACTCAATAGACTATGTGATTTTGATGTTGTTACATCAGAATTTAAGTTCAGAATATCACTATAATTTGTGAGAGGTAAAGAAGAGTAATACAAAGATGATTATAAAATACTAAATGTAAAAATTAAGAATATAACATTCTCGTTTGCCACCCTTGTACATTCTTGCTTTCCTCAGGACAGCAGGTCAAATATTGCTTTCCATTTTCTCTCATATTTAATCACCATTAATAGTCTTTAACTCTGACAGGTTAACAAATTCTTCCTTTAAAAAATAATGACTTTGGGGGGCCTGGGTGGCTCAGTTGGTTAAGCCACTGCCTTCGGCTCAGGTCATGATCCCGGAGTCCCGGGATCGAGTCCTGCATCGGGCTCCCCCTTCTCTGTGGGGAGCCTGCTCCTCCCTCTGCCTCTGCCTGCCACTCCCCCTGCTTGTGCTCACTCTGTCTCTCTCTCTCTGTATGTCAAATAAATAAATAAAATATTTAAAAAAATAATAATAATGACTTTGCACTGAACCAAGTTAACTCTAAATGGCAGTTACAAATATGAAAATATTACCTGACAACTCACTCCAAAATGACAGACTTGGATTTTAATCTAAACACATGCAAATACCAAAATAATGTAAAATAAATACACTTTTAACCATTTTCCCCTCATTTATAAGGCTGTCTTGATCATTTTGTATAGCACTGCTTAACATAGGACATTTAAAGAAGTCTAAAGACTCATCACGGACCGTTACGAATTTTCATACTGCTTGTCTCCACAGATATTTTAACACACGTCATCTAAAATTCTTTCTTTTTTAAAGATTTTATTTTTAAGAGATCTCTACACCCAACATGGGGCTCAAACTTACAAACCTGAGGTCAAGAGTCACATGCTTCACCAACTAAGCCAGCCAGATGCCCCCATTTGAAATTCTTAAGGAAAAAAAAAATAAAAAAAATAAAATTTTTAAGGAATACAGTGGCAGATGTAGAGTTATCTGATTTTCCAGTGAATTCAGCGTTATGAGGAGTAATGTTTTGGAAAATGGAAGAAAGTGCCATGTTATTTTGGCTGAGATTGGCCCTTCTTGATTCTTCCTTGGAAGGTTCTCTTAATTTACCTGTAAAGATCTATGCTTAAAAAAAAAAAAAAATTTAAACAACCATAGTAAGTATGAAAGATACATAAAATAGGAACATCACTCTTGCGATGAATCGTGATGGTATTAGGGTGGGAAAAGCAGCAATCAGAGTGAAGAATGACCAGCAAGGTCAGAGAACAAGAGAAGAGACAGAAACTCAGCGATACAGGAAGGGATGTCATAGGAAAGAAGAGGAAAGTGAGATTAAAGAACTAGCAGCCTCAGAAATTATCTGTCCAGGGACAGCAATTTTATCTTGTGGTCCAGCCATGAGTCTCTGGAGAGAGTACTAGTGTCTTTTATTGAACTAAAATTTTGCTCTAGGTACTTCCAAACTGAGGTTCTAGGGATCTGAGTTAGATGAAGAAAAAAATAGTTTTAGGTTACAAGGGTTTCTGGTAATTTCTGTGCTACCAGGTGTTACAGGGCTTGGTTCAAAACCCGAAAAACAAATATTCAAGAAGCCTGTATGCTTGCCAAGTATGATGGCAAGAAAAGTTCTCACGATTCTCGTGAATGTGTAAGATTTTCAAGGGATTGCAAAAAACACTATATTTAGCTTAAAGCAGTCTCAAGTCAAAGCAAAAGACCTTGTGTGTCCAGAGTGAACCCACAAAATCAGAGATCACAAAGAACACAGAGAGGGCACTATAAATTAAGAACTGGTGATATGATAGTTAATATTTCCTCAAATTAAGGATGTTGCACAATAGCAATATTACCTGTTTGTCATTAAAATTTTATGACTGGCACAATCCTAGATCTGTGCCATTATCCACTTAGAAGACTAGATGATACCATCATGAGTTTTCATAAAGAGGCTTCAATTCAGCCCAGGGGGACTGAGAGATAAACACGTGAGGCCTTGCAGTGTCTTCTAGAAAGCAAGCCTCCCTGACATTTCAATTATCCTGCAATATCATGGCGATCCTTAATTCCATTGTTTCTCCTGAAAGCAACTGTATTTCTCTATTTCTCTACTTGAGAGCTTTTCCCTGAATGTAAGAAGGTCCACAGAAATGACCAAGGCAAACACAAGGAGCCTTGTGCAACTTCAGGGCAAACTATTACATTTCAGTATATTCTGTATGAACTATAACTTAGCAATAACTGCCACTCTATTCCATTCAACTGCCTATTTATTCCTGCGCTGTCTTTATTTCCTTCAGGCATATGACCCCTCCAATAAAACGCAAGCAGGCTTAACTTTTGCAATACAAGAGGTAGAATGCATACTACCTGGAAAAACAATAATTACAAGAAAGCATGTAGAGGAAATATTTGCATCAAAATAAAAGATCAGGAAAGGGTTTAGCATGAGGCCACTTTATTTGGCAGGCCCTCCTGGAGTGCTTCCAGGCCCAGGTGGTCTTTAACTCAGAATCCTCCTAACGACCCTATGCAGGTAGATAATATTACCCCATTTTACAGATTATACTGAGCCACAAACTGGTGGATTAATTTGTCCAAGGTCACACAGCTATAAGTTAGGGAGGCAGAATTTGAAAACAGGCATACTTTTAACCACTGTATCTGCATATATTGCCTTTAAAAAAATGTAATTGAGCTAGAAGTGACACAGAATCTCATATTTGTTTTAGGTGTACAACATAATGGTTTGATATATGTGGACATTATGAAATGACCACTGGGGGGTACGTTTAAAATTAACATCCATCACCACATATAAATACAATTTGTTTCTTGTGATGAGAACTTTTAAGATCTATTCTCTTAGCAACATGCAAATATATAAGGCAGTGTTGGTAACGCCAGTCACCATGCTGTATATGATATCCCCAGGACCTACTTATCTTATAATTGGAAGTTGTAGTATTTTATTACTCCATTTCTCATAAAAAGGTACTTCTTAAAATACCATAGATTGAATTATTATGGTAACTTTCATTTGTTGATTTATTCATTTATTTATTTCTAAAAATTTTAAGTAGTCTCTATACCCAACGTGGGGCTCGAACTCACAACCCAGAGACCAAGAGTCACACGCCCTATTGAGGGAGCCAGTCAGGTGCCCCTGGAAACCTACATTTGTACTCTTGTTCTACATTATAAACCAGAGAACATGTTCACATTTACAATCTCACTTCATTCTTAAAACATTCTCATGAGGGGGTGCCTGGGTGGCTCAGTCGGTTGGATGTCTGCCTTCAGCTCAGGTCATGATCTCAGGGTCCTGGGATCGAGTCCCACACCGGGCTCCTTACTCAGCAGGGAGCCTGCGTCTCCCTCTGCCTGCTGCTCCCCCTGCTTGTGCTCTCGCACGCTTTCTCTGTGACAAAATCTTGAAAAAAAAAAAAACCACTCTCACAAGGCAGACAAGACATCATCTTCTTCCTATTTTTGCAGATCAGAAAACTGAAGGTGAGAGACTTGGGGCATTCTACAATCAGTTTTTGTAACTTCTGCTCACTTAATCTACAACCTAAACCCTATGAAAGCCAAATCACACACCTAAGAGTAAGTATCATTGTCAAATTCACTAACTGCAATTTCATGGGTGCTCTAATTCTAAAAGAAATTAAATAAGAAGCTAAGTCTTTACTACCAGAGCTTCTGAATACTACAATTCCCTAGAAAGCCAAGCTAATCAGATACTGCCACACATATGATTGACAGAGAAGGACCGGTTCCAAACACACACACACACACACACACACACACACACACACACACACACGGTGACTGGCATGTACACAGAAACACCATGGTTTTCCAAGAGATGTTATACACCATGAGTCTGAAATATTTAACCACTTTGAAATAGGTTTCAAAAAATGACAGTTTAAAACATTAATAATTAATACCAGCTTACGATTCAATAAAGTTATCCTCATCCGAATGTCCTTAAAATATTGTTTTTATGACTAATTTGCTATGGCTTAATATTTTGTTCTTATATAATAATAATACAGCATTTCTCTTACTACTAATATAAGTAATGCTCAAAGACCCTGACGCTTATTTCCTCTTCGGGGAAAAGACCTAATAATACTTCTCCCTAAAGTTCGTAACTTGTTGAACTATGCTTTCAATGTATTTTAAATTCATTTAAACTTTATTCAATGCACAAAGTAGATTAATCTGCCCAGAATTCTAGGCAATTTGGCCATTAAACTTAGATTTTACTGAGGCCTATCACATTTCTTATTAGGTCAGGTGGAAGGAAAGTATATGTTGAAGTTTCTTCTATATCCAATCCAAATATTCTTATCATAATTGAAATGTGAGAATACAAATAAAAGAGAAGATCCAAAGCAACATGTATATAGGTGTTATTAAAAAGCATTTTCATAAAGACCCATACTCTGAAATGGCTTTAATGCATGCTGGATCATTGACTGAAAATTGTGAATTCTTAATGGGGTCACTAGGTGGCATATTACTCTGGGTTGTCTGAACAGTTACCTAATAAGGAGAGTAGTAGAGGACCAAAAAAATAAGAAGAGTACTTACTATGCTTTCATAAAGAATCTCTGTTTGTGTTGACATGAACTAGAATTATTCGAACTAAAACAACACAACTATTCCATAATCTGCCATATCTTGTGAAAAAGGAAATTATTGAAACTAAAAATCACAACAGTAAAATCATGGGTGAATTGTACCATAACATTTGTCTAAATAATTACAGGGCTTTAAAACATTATACAATATTTTATGTAACATTTATATGTTATATATAAATATACATTATATATTTATATGTCACACATCTATATTTTATACTATAAAAAATTCTTGTGTGCTAGAGATAAATAGGCTTGATTAAGGTAAGATATCTGAGCAGCTTTTATTATCTTAAGTAGCTTTTAATTGTATCATTAACAGACTCCTTTCTTGTAAGTAACAGAATTAAGAGGCATTTACTTGGTATAAAGTGTATTCTAAAAAATTTGAGGCTAGTGCACCATTTTATAAAAAG
Organism: Zalophus californianus; assembly: GCF_009762305.2. Classification (NCBI taxonomy): domain Eukaryota; kingdom Metazoa; phylum Chordata; class Mammalia; order Carnivora; family Otariidae; genus Zalophus; species Zalophus californianus. The sequence continues at coordinate 22,073,981 of NC_045609.1, forward strand.
AAAGGGAAAATACATGTGTTTAGAGTCTTCTAAACAGTCCAAGAAAGATGAGAATTTCTAAAAAGTCTAAAATATGGAACTGAATTTTCAAAATGTTTATATAGCTTTCTTCTATTTTTTGCTGTTTTGTATTTTCTGGTATTTCTAGGACAAATAGTATACTTAAAAGACAATAAAATACATTCTCTACAAGATAAACATAAAACAAAATGGCAGATGGAAAAACAAGAATATAAAGATTTAAAAGTAAATGATTTTTAACTCCACCATTCTGTGCTCACCTTTTATGTCCAGCAGAAAAGCAGGAACACAGAATGTAACAGCTGATCTATCTTTGGACAAGGCATTGCTAGCTCTCTGACATTTTCATAAACTAACAAGGCTTTTGGTTTGTCCTTTTCAATTTACCTCTGCATTAAATATTATGCCTTTTTATATTTCTGATTAATATGTCAACCACATCATTCAGTGTCCCTTCAGAAATCAAGTTACCTCACTTCAGTACATCCACAGTTTCGGAGATTTAGTCGTGTTCTTATCAAGAACTGTCTACACATCAAGTTAAATTAAACATTTTCTATTTCTTCAATCACATATATTACCAATATCATGATACTGGTTGTCTTTTCAATATATCAAACAACAAAATGTCCGTTTGCATTTTTTGTTTTCTTGAGCTTTCAACTTAACAATATCTAATATATAAATTTATATAAATATACAAATATATCTAATATATAAATGAATATTTGGGGACATCTAGCACTGATATACTTTAAAAGTGCACCTTGCACTAGATGTTATATGTAAGTGATGAATCACTAAATTCTACTCCTGAAAACAGTATTACACTATATGTTAACTAATTAGAATTTAAATAAAAATTTAAAAGAAAAAATAAATCACAACATCACAACCACAATTTATTTCTCCATTCACCTGTTGATGAACTTTGGACTATTTCCAGTTTGAGGCAATTATAAATAAAGTGCTATAAGCATTAAAAAAAAATACGCTTTGAAAATGAAAATGTATGGCCAAACCATTCAACAACAGATTAAAATACAACTATATTTTTAAAAATAAGAATGAGATTAAAAGGAAAAGAAAGGGCTATTGTTGGTGAAATATATTTACTGAAGGAATTAAAGTGAGAGCCAACTAACTTCCAGGATGTTCAATTATGTTTTCACACTTGATTTGATCTTATTTACCAGCTGAAGTTGGTGCACACTGCAGACCCCCGAGCTGCCATTTACAAAGTAAGATGAAAGAACTTGAAAAGAAGATGTATATCGTCCATATAGTGTCCATATATTTATTTTGACTTTGACTTAACCTTGAATAAAAATATTATTTTCCAGAACTAAATAGCATTTTAAAAATTATAATTTAGCATCACAGTATTATGATCTCATCTAATAGATACTTAGCACCATCAAGTTTCTAATTTTAGTCCTAAAAACACAAGCTATTTCTGAGTTCTGACTTTTAACTTGGAAAGTCAATTTTTCACTATTGTATTTCATCAAGTTAGGATGTCACTGATTATGAGATGTGCCATTTTTAACGTAACAAAGAAAAATACTGTCAATGAAATTGTGACAAAGCATTATCACACGAACTTCCAAATTTATTCTTTTTGAAAATATTGAGACTCACTCATACATAAACTTGTATCATATATGGCCTTTATACATACTGAAATAAGAAGATACAAGTGAAATAAACTGGTTGAGGCATTCTTAAAACTTCACGCATTCCGATCTTTACCTATCCTTATCATGAGTGCCTTTGGTTGTTGGGGCACCATTGAGTCTTCATACACACGATACATCCCTGTGCCATCAGGATGGTGGTTGACAAAGCATTTCTTAAAGTGCTCCACAACTATCTCCAGGATATTCTCCCAATCCATTGTCACCCTTTCTGCAAATTCCTCCCTTAAAGGATCCTAAGTACTTTGCTGACTGAAAATGAGGCACTGCAGTCACATCAACAGGAATAACAACCAAGTTTGCACACTCAGCCTATGACAATTACATCATGGCTGCCGTGTGGACAATAGCAGAGATGAGAATTCATGGATTGTAAAATGCACCCCAATTCAGGCATATTTAAATCTGTAAGGTAGTCTGCCATGCAGAACTGAGGAAATACGATATTCATATTCATTTCTTGTTAATCTGCCATTAGAATAGGAGTCTTCATACATCTCCTATCCTATAATCCTAAAATCTAAGCTAATTTTTGTACTCTCAACTAAGTATTTAATAAGGTTGAATACACAACGCTTTTTAAATACCCATGTCTGAGCTTTCACAACCAACTAAAATATACATGTTAGGTTCAACAAAATGCTTTTTATTACAACAATAAGTATAAACATCACTGGCATTAAAGTTTTATGGTATAATGATATAGTACAAACACGTGTTTTTGTTAAGAACCCTGCATACCTTGTGAATTTGGTACGGACTTTAGTGAAAATGGGTTTCTTTGCTATGACTGTGCATACACCAGTCCTGAACTCTAAATATGTGAGATTTGAACTGTGTTCATGAATCTAGATGGCTATCGGATCCTAGAAATTTGCTGTATGTATTAATAAAGCGTAAGGAACTGAATTATATTGCTAAATCTATTAAGGCAGGTATTTCTACTTCTTTTCCCCTGGGGTGGGGCTGGGGCAAAATCTGATCTCAGTATTTGGACAATCAAAGGAGTAAAACAAAAATTTTTTAACCAATAAAATAAAGGAAGATAGATTTACATTAGATAAATGTTTGCCACAGAGATTCTCTAGAGACCCAGGAACTCAGTTCTAAAGGTCTACTCAGAGAAAAGTGGAGACTGTGGGCAACACAACTAAAAACAAAGATGCAAACTTGGGGACCAGGAGACTGCCCATTGGGTGTCTGTTTGCTTGTTTTGGCCACACAATGAGTTTTTTCAAAAAATATTATTAATTAGTTTCAACACTTCAATATCAAGAGATTTAACCTAGAAATCTAGACTTCTGGGTTTTCCTACAAAATTATGAAACGGTCTACACTGCCCCGCATTTATTCATTTATATAATACTTCTCTAGCTTTTTAATCATGAGCCTGCCGCCCTGGTTCAAAATAAGGTCTCTCCAAACAACCTTTTCAGATGAACACGAAGTCATACACCACAGTATAAAATACACCCCTTAAGTCTGTGTTCTTATTGCTCTTTAGGTTATCTTTTTATTTTTAAAATGTATTACCTTTTCAAACTGCATCTCTTAGAGCTCTTTCTCTAAACAAACTTCTAAAGTTGCTGTCCCTTGAGATGACAACTCTGCTGAGGGCAGGACAGCACCCACGGAGCCCAGGACAGTGTGCTTCACCCTAGTGCAGGTGTCCACGGCTCATTCTGCTGGGCTCCAACCTGCTGGCAGCTCAAGAAAAGAGACCTGACATGCTTAACACTAAGCCTTTCTTTCCCAGCGCATCTTTCTACAAATGAGATCTGCTGACTGCTGACCAGCTTCAAGAAGATGAAGCCCCAAACTGCAATGACATGAGGTTTCATATGTCAGTCAAAGGGAGTCAAAGACATTTTAAAGTACATGACAAGACGAGAACCACTGTGAACATCATTTAAAACTCCAAAACCCACCCAACAGACATGGAGATAGTCAATGATAGGTGTCAAGGTGTATTCCCAGGTGGATTTTCTCCTACATCTCTGTGTTAGTAAGCTTATTTTCCTGATAAGACCAACCATACTTTGCCATCACCATTACTTCTAGCTGAGTCTCTCAGCAGGAATATTTCCAACATTTTAGTTTTGTATTTCTTCCATTTTTAAGTAAGACCTGAGTCCAAAATTCTTACGGAAAAGGGTGTGGAATAAAGAGAAGGAAATAAAAATAGAAATCGTTAAGATTTCCAGTTATAAAAAATTTAAAGCAAGACATTTTTAGGAAATATTTAGATAAAGAAGCCACATTTTATTGGAATATATCCTCTTAGAATTGAAATTTATAAAAATTTTCTAGTTATAAATAAATTTAAAGAAAGAAAAAATTTTTAAAGCATTCAAGGATGAAGGCTACATTGTAGTTTGTATCTGAAGACCACAAAACAGACTTTGAATGCCTTTCCTGAATAGTTAATCCTAAATCTTCAATATGTAACACATGTCAGGACCAGAAAGTACTCTATGGGGTAACACCAGTTTTGCTCAGCAGAGTGTGGAATAACTTGACTAACTGCATATTTTCACGAGGCTGGGTATCACCCAAAAAGAAAGAAAAACAACAAACCTACCCCACATAGAAAAAAGCTCAGAACCTAATATTTTAGGAATTTTCCTGCTTCTTTTGTAAAGATCACACAACCCATAAGTGAATGCCTTTCCGATACTTTTTTGTAGTGTCTCCTGCAGAGCAAAGCAGTTAATACTTGTTTATGGTGACGTGTGATTACAATCACATATTCAGAAGCTCTTGAGGAAAGGCCCAGTGGTGCAGCTCACCTCGTTTTACCCACAAAATAGTGGCTACCGTTTTCAGTCACAGCCTACCTGGCTCAGAAACTTCTGTGACCTTGCCCAGGGGCATTTTCTCACTCTAAATATTAAAAGAGAAATAAATGAGAATGATTGACGCTATACTATGAAATGAGAATTATATACTACTTGCTCCACAGTAAAGTTAACCACAAGCATATGCAACAAAGAGGGCATCTGATATTTTAAGCCTCTAACTTACTTCTCTCTGGAGAAACCTTACTAAATGCACCAACATTTTTCCTGGCCTAGTGCAAAAAACAGAGTGCATTTCATGCACTTTGTTCTGGGATAGTCAACAGTTTGTGCTCAGGGAGAGAACACAAACTGCTCTCTTCCCAGTTCTGCCATTGTTCAAAGTTCCTACTTTAAGTAAAAATCCTCACCAGGAACATTACCACAAGAATTTTACTTTTCTCCTATGCTCTAGGATCTACTTGCTGCCATTCACTAAGGCTCATGAGTGGCTCCTACCTCTATTTATCTCAGTGTCACAGTCTCTCCACAAACCCCTTCCCACCATCTCCATCTTTCTAGGATGAATAGACAAAATTTCGCTATATTTTACCCCCAAAAAAACCCTCAAGAGTAATAAGTGACTAGACAAATAATAAGATATAGAAATATGAATACAACAGAAATCAAACTATAAAAACTTATAGAAGAAAACCTCCTGGCAAGTTCTTCGATAATTTTTATGTTTATAGAATTATTACATGACCAAAGAATTCTACTCTTAGGTAAATATCCCAAAGAACTGGGAACAGGTGTTCAAATAAAAACCTGTCCACAAAAGTTTGCTGCAGCTCTATTCACAATAGTCAAAAGATAGAAACAACCCAAATGTCCCCCAACAGATGAACAGACAGACAAAATGGGGACTACCCATACAATGGAATATTATTCAGCTAATAAAAAGGAATAAAGTACTGATACATGTTACAGCATGGATAAACCCTGAAAATATGCTAACCGAAGGAAGCCAGGCACAAAAGGATACATATTGTATTAACCATAAACCACTCATATGAACTATCCATTATGGGCAAATCCATAGAGAGAGAGAAAGCAGGTTAGTGGCTGTCAGGGGTGGGGGAGGAGGGAATATGGAGTGACTTCTCAGTGGGTACAGGGTTTCCCTTTCGGGTGATGAAAAAGTACTGGAACTAGATAGTGGTGATGGTTGCACAACATCATGAATGTAGTTAATGCCACTGAGTTGCATTTTAAAATGATTACAATGCTAAATTTTATGAGTATTTTACCATAGTAAAAACAAAACAAAAAAATGGCAAATCATCTGTGTTCTAGATGTGAACAACGTACAAATTGTCCCTGCGGGGACATCTGTGAAAGGCCCAGGAATGAAAGAACCGAAGGACTTGCTTTGCCATTACATAGGGTGTTCTCTCTCAAACTACTTCAGATCCCATACTTAAATTTAGAATGTTTCATGTGGTGGTGGTGTTAAATATAATCACAGAAGGGCAGTTGGGGTTCTATGTGAAAGATGAGAAGATTAGTAACCATTCCTTGTTTTCTTTACACTTCATTATAAAAATACAGAACTAGAATACAAATTAGTAAATGAGGTGGCTACGTTGTTAGGGACAAAATCACCTAGAGGTGTTGAATAGAAGGTGACAACTATACAGAGGAGGTTCTCTTCGGCCTCTGTCCCCTTCAGCAAACACATAGCACTGCCCCAGATTTCGCCCATTACACTACCGCTTTCAAAGTATGGATTCAGTATTGTTGCTAGAAAGTGGTGTCTGAAAACCCATAAGCATCATAGATATCAACTGTTTTGACTACATTTCAGAGATTAGAAAATGGGAGGTTTCAGTTCAGTGTCACAGTGGTAAATGCAATGAATGTTTTTATATTTTCATATATACTGTCATAAATGTCTTCAACATAATTATCCGCTGATTCTGAATCTTAGGTTCCTTCCACTATGCCTCCTCTTGCTGCTGTTTTATCAGAGTCAAGAAGAAAACACACAATGTGGTGTTCTCTTATATACCACCCTGTTGGTATATTCTAATATGCCAACCTGTTCCCTCACCCTAAATGGTTAAATAAAATACAGAATGCAAGGATTTTTCCCTCATTCTAAATGGTTAAATAAAATACAAAGTGCAAGGATTTGTAAAACATCCACTACCACGCTAATAGATGAATGCTAATAATCTAAATCCTATCTGACATGTACCATTAGAAGTTAACATTATACCAATTTTTATTATTATAAGGCAGTATATTCCATAAATCAAAATTTCACTAGAGGTAAATATGCAATTTTCTAAAACAATTCAAAAGATAATTTTTATACAGATTGTTATATTTGGATGACAAATTTCTAATTTTTTTATTAAAGAGGAAGGAAATCAACATTACAAATAAATTTTACCATCAGGGAACAGGCTATTCTGACTTGTAAAGAGGAAAAGAGAACAAGTCATATGAAAATGATACACAAAAATTCTGATTCAGGGCGACAACGAACTTAGAGCTCTTAAATTCTGCTTTTCTTCATAGGCAATAAGTAGTACCAAATCTCATCTTATGCTAGCAATGCTTTTAACACTAAGGACAACAACAGCTACTCTATGATGTAGCCTACTTTTGGCCAAGGAGCTGCACCAGGCACTTAACATACACATAGTGTTTCTAATCCTTACATTAAACCTCTACATAAACAATATATCCTCAGTTTAAAGACTAGGAAACCAGGGCTTAGGACATTAGGCAACCTGACAAACTTTGTATAAATATTAAGATGAAGAACAAGGATTAAACTCTGGTGTATGTGATTCCATTCTTGCTCTTGCAAAGTTATCTTCCTTGGCCAAAGCCCAAGATCATATTTTTTGGAGAACCTCCACTTTAAAGATTACAGAAAAGCTTTAAAAGCAGAAGATAAAAGGCACATATTGACACAATAGTTTAATGCAGCTAGATTAGTACCTCTACTTTCTAAAGACAAAAACTAGAATTGGCATGTTTATAATTTACATGAAGTACTATAGCATAATGCCAAAAACTTATCCCCTAACAGACCTTTATACAGAGATGAAAGATGAGCATTAAAAGCATTTTCAGCAGGTGGGCTAAGGAGAGAAAATGTGTCATTAAATCTAAGCATTTAAAATTGCTGTTTTGTAGGTTTTACACTTTGATAATACAGAGGACCATCCATTTTTAGTTTTGTTCTAGAGATCCCCTAAAATAGCAAAAATCAGGGAAAGACAGCAAAAACTTCACAAGCACCCATGTGTTGCTGCAAGTTCCTAGCACCTCTTTCAAGCATACTCACTTAACTGAATTCATCAAAAGTCGTATCTAAAAAATTCTTAAAAGGAAAGGCTAGAATCCTGGAACCTATTATTGCTATTCTAACTTCATAAATAATCTGTGTGTTTTTTTCTAATTTGAAGACATGAAGAACAGTTGAGGAGGATGAGCCCTGCTTGATGGATCAGAAAAGGGACTTCAAATATCTGAAGCTAAGCTGTTTCTCGTGCTTCTTGATTTGTCCAAAACAATAGAGTGAAATAACCCACATGTGTGGCAGGAGGATGTCCATTAAATTTCTGATAAACATCTCTATGGGGGCAGTGGGGTGGGAATCCGTAAAATCATCATTGCGGTTGGTTTTGTTTTTAAAAAGAAACTTTGAAGTTATTCATAAATATTTACTTGAACACATGATTCACTTAATTATCTGTAATTACACAGAAAATCTTTTTCATTAATATTCAGACAACCGTGGTTCTGCTTCTGTATGTAGTTTTGATGTTGCCTCTATGTGAAAGTGAATTAGACTTAAAAATGGTGGAAACGATATTTAAGATAACATGATCATGTTTCAAAGAGATGTTCCAATTTTGTAAAATGCCAAGGTAAATTACCTGGTGGTGAAATCACTGCAAGTAAAGACTAAATAAGCCAGCATCGTGAAAATAACAAAGGAAAATTACACCCTGTTCCCAGATAAATTATCTAGAGGTTAAGCTTCATGTCAAGGAATTAGCTTGGTTTGCTATAATTATCATTTAATTTTTCATTAAGTACTCACAAAACACCGACATTAAATATGACACCAATGCTCAGAATTATGAAACCTATATTGTAAGGCAAGGCATATTTCATATGCCTTATTTGCAAAAATTACTGTGCACAATCCTCAAATCAAGGTTTATCAAGTTTAGTTTCTGATGTGTGTCTTTATTTGTATTTGTAATTTATTGAGTAGACTGTGTACTAAGTGGGGGGGGCAGTTATTGTTAATTAGAGGCTTAAGAGATATGGGTTTCTGTAAGTCTCTAAATTCCTTGCTGTACTTAAATCACAATGGTTAACAATGAGCAGCACTGAAGGGAAAGTGAAAAGTAGAATAAAAGTTCCTCATTCTCACAAGTTCACTGGGTGCTACCCTGTACACGTACCATGTATCACCAGTTGACTCCCTCAAATCTTGCTCTTCACCCTTAAAACTCACAAAACATTGATTGAATTCCAGGAGGAAAAAGACACTTGAGAGCAGTATATAGAAGTCTTTAAAGTTCAAGCCAGCTGGAAGAGTGCATTAAAATGTTCCTTCCTCGGGACCCAAACATGACAGGGTTTTACCCCCACACGGTTCCTTCTACCTAAAATGTCCTCTCCAGAGCTGATCAAGTCCCTGTCAGGACTGAGCTCACAGATCAAGGGTCGCCACTGCGAGGCCTTCCCTGCTACCTCCCTGCTGAGTTTTCAACTCCTTCCCTGGCAATAGTAGTCACCCCCTCTCTGAAATCTAGTTTTTCTCTAGAGTAGAGGCCTCTCGTGGAATTTCCATATTGAATTATTACTAGTACCCACTTGGTATGTTTATTGCCAATCTTGTTCCCTGATGAATCCCTTGCACCTAGAATAGTGAGTGCTCAAAAACTGTCTGTTCAAAGAATAAAGGGTATAGTACTGAGGCGGAATCAAAATAGCTTTGCATGATTATAGTTTGGTTTAAAACACACACACACACACACACACACACACACACACACACACACACACACAGTAGAAATGTCAGAGCAACATATCTCATGTGCCGTGAAACATGATTTAAAAGACTAGTGAGGGGCGCCTGGGTGGCTCAGTTGATTAAGTGACCGCCTTCGGCTCAGGTCATGATCCCAGGGTCCTGGGATCGAGCCCCGCGTCGGGCTCCCTGCTCCATGGGAAGCCTGCTTCTCCCTCTCCCACTCCCCCTGCTTGTGTTCCCTCTCTCACTGTCTCTCTCTCTGTCAAATAAATAAATAAAATCTTAAAAAAAATAAATAAAAGACTAGTGAGTTGGGAGTGAAAGATATAGGACAGCCTGCATTCAGTAAACTGCTTAACTAGGCTCTGAGTTTTACAAGCACTAAAACTTCAGAAATGATTTAGAATTCTGGTTTTCTTTAGGACACTGTTAAAGCAAGTATATCAATTGGTATCTCCAATAATATTAATGACATGCCTTATGACAGCATGTTCCTATTACTTCCCTGGTAGTGGGAGAACCAATGGATTTCAATGACCAAAGTTATACAAATCATAGGAGAATAAGAAGTTGAGAAAAGCTTCTAGATTTTAAGTTGTTAACATAGTCAAGTAAGTATAAAGTATACTTACATTTATGTGTAACTGTGAGGAAAAAATGGAATGAAAAGCTTTTAAAATTACGTTGTGTAATATATACATAATTAAGTTGTATAATATACCCATAAGTAGGAATTTTTATTGAAGATGGATGACAGAGAAAGTTATTTTATGTGCTAATTGTGGGAAATTACCCCTCATATGATAATCATTATTTTCTCTGCAAGTAGGCACAATGCTTCAAACAATAATTTACCCCAATTTCTTTTTTCTTTTAGAAAACATATATATACCAGTTATTTTTCATGACCTAATCAAATGGTCATGAACAACAAAAAACAAGAATTTTCTAAACAATATATTAAGACTTTTTTCTTCTTACTGGTAAGTCACAATTCACTGCTTAAAAACAAAACAACAACAACGAAAATGTCAAAATGTTCGAATTTATTGCCACACAAGCTAATGTCTGTTAGATTGCACCTGGAAATAATTGAGGGACCTTTGATATGGTGCCCAGCATTACAAAACACCACTTTATCTGGAATTGATTAAGGACAGAAACGAGCCCCTTCATCCTCACTGCAAGCTAACCTTCCATTATGCTGGCTCATCACCAGTCCCAGCTTGGGACTCAGTGTGGATTCACCATCCATTGTCTGAAGTCCCCGCAGCCAGAAAAGCTCTGGAATTCAGAACTTGTCAAATTTTAGAAAGGTATGTACCAATATTACAGGCTCATCCCCACAGTACCCCCAAACAAGGAATTTTTACTTCAGCAAAATGTATGAAGATTCACACTAAGGTGGATAAATAAAGACTATAAATAGCTTCACGTAAGGTCAGAACAGGTTTTGCTGCCAAATGAGTTCAGGTCGGGTCAGATTTTGCCACCAAAGAAGTTAGAAAATATTTTCGGTTTTCATTTTGAATTGTGAAATGACGGAGAAGAGACTGTGGAGTATCAAGGCCTCCCTTTATGGGTCATGTTCAGAGTCCATGCCCCAAGCCTGCTACATATAAAATAAATTTATGTCAAGTTTCTGCTCACTTTTTTCTAACAAGGAAGAAAATCTCCAAGTAAATGTACCTCACTAAATTTGATTTTTAAAAAGTGGTATTAAATTGAGGATTTTTTTCATGAAATTCTGATATCATGAAGTAACCTCTCAGGTTCTCTTAGTTCATTCAATCTCTCCCTGAAAAAAGAAAGTTTCAAAAGTACAAAAACCTTGGGCAAAGATAACATAGAAATCTGCACGCCGAAATGAACAAACTCCAATATTAAGTTCAAGAAAATACCATTACAAATTCATTATTGGAGGAGTCAAAATTTCTGATTCGTGGATATGGATGCACAAGATACTTAAACATTTTAAGTACAAAGTTGATAGTACTTGTGAAAGTAGGAGTAACAGTCAAGAGAAAAATGATTAAGAAAATAAAAAGTATTAAAAATTTTCTACTTATGCAAGACTAAAAGAAGAAATATCTGATAATAATGTATATAGTGAAGCGGAAAAGGATATAAAAGCTACTCAGCATGGAGTGTACGTTGGCCCCCAGCAGTTACAAAGCACTGGATACATGATCGTGTTCAGTGAACCATATAACTCAACTCATCCCACTCAACCATGTAAGACTTCGAGAGGTTCTGTGCTTGTAGAGCAGTAGTATGCAATGTCCAAAAACACAAATAAAACTTACAGGTCAACAGAGATGCCATGTATTCAATGTGCCTACACACCATCACCTCAGTTTAGAGGGAACTTGGTATTCAAGGCATCCTGATCAAAGACCCTGAACCAAAAAACAAACAAACTAAAATTCCAACAATGAAAACTCCAGGATTAGGGATAATGAATGAAATTCAGAAATGGACATTCCCTTGACTCTTCCTCAAAAAACACTGATATACGTTTGGATAATTTAAGCGTCATGAGAGAAGAAACAAGGACAGCTCCCACACATAAGGCAAGCACATGGGAAAGAAGAGTAGAAAAGAAAAAATTTATGGGGTCTACCCTCAGAAGAAACACAAACTGTAAAAACCCAACTTAAAGTAAGTTATTTTGAGATTCTTAAGATGGAAAAGGCAACTGAACTAAAATGGCGAAAATCCTTTACTGAAGTTCCCTAGAAAACAAGCAAACTCATTGCAATGGAACTCATTACCCAGTGGGGTCTAAATATCTAAGTATTTTTTCCAATCTACCACCAGAAAAGAAAGAAAGAAATAAAAGGGGGGGGGAGGAAGAAAAGAGAAGAGAAAGAAGAGAAGAGGAAAAGGAAAGGAAAGGAAAAGGAAAAAGGAAAAGAAAGGAGAAGAAAAAAAAAAAAAAGAAAAGTCACTGAATGAAACACGCAAGAAACTAAGTTTCTGGTAATTATCAGCAGTAAAATATATGCCCTATATTCCTACCAGAATGGGATATCGGTACAAAATAAAGACCTAGCATTTCTACCAAATACTAAGGATGTTTTTCTAAAAAGCAAATCTGATTTCAATACTCATCTGCTCAAAACCTTTTGGTGAACCCCAGAAAAAAAAGACCCGTAGCTCAAAGTTCCTGAGTTGGCCCTTCTCTTTTTTTACATCTTTATATCATGCAATGACACATCCCTGTCCGCTGCACTCCAACCACACAAAACAATGTTTAGACTCCTAAGCAGGAATCAGGCTGCTTCAAATGTTTCTCTCCCTTTCATCCTACATTCTATCTGGAAGGCTCTGACGCTCTTGGGAAGCACCTGGAAAACACGTATCTTCTTAACATCAATTCAAGCATGCCTTCCTCTATCCCTCCTTTCCTAACCTCAGCCTCAGATGGAATTTCCCACCCCCTCATTCTGCTACCAAGAGAACCTGAATTCACCTTTATTTGGTATCCCTAAGATTTCCAGCATGGATTGGTTTATCACAGCTGGCTCTGGCCCAGTACTTTAAGGTTCTCTACTCACAGCATCTGCTGAATAACTAAATTAACTGAAAGGATTTTAATCACCATCACATGTTTTATTAAGCATATTTAAGTTGGGAATCTGGACAACACAGCCTTCTCTGGATGCTCCTATGGACTGAATTGTACCCCCTCCCAAATGCATATATTGAAGCCCTAACCCCCAATGTAATTATTTGGAGACAGGGCTCTTGGGGGGTAATCAGAGTTAAATGAGGTCATGAAGGTGCAGTGCTTACCCAACAGAATTGGTGGTCTTACAAGAAGAAGGAGAGAGAGAAATCAATCTCTCCCTCCCCACCCCCGCATTCACTTGCACACACCAAGAAAAGGCTATGGGAGCATACAGTGAAAAGGCAGCACTCTACAAGTCAGGAAGGGCCCTCCTTACCAGAACCCACCGTGCAAGCACTCTGAGCTCGGACTTGCATTCTCCACAACACTGAGAAAATAAATTTCTGTTATTTAAACCATGCAGTCTATGGTATTTTGTTATGACAGCTTAGGCTGATGAAATCTGGATGCTAAATAAATAAAATCACTGAATGACAATTTTCACACTTATTCTTTGGGGGCTGACTAAGCTAAGTACTTCTGGCCTTCAGTATAATCTTATGTGGGTAATATGGCCTCATCTGTCATGTCTTCTTTAGAATCGGCCAATTTACAGCAAGTCTGAAATTCTATCATGACAATCACCTTGAATTTAAGTGTTGTCATTTTTAAAATCTCTTTTGAAAACATGGCTCTACTGATTATTTTTATTTTACTCTCATAATATCCCTGATAGTTGTGTCAGACACATGAATCCCATTTTATAGATAAAAGAGTTTGATTGCTCTATCCAAGACATCAGGTTAGAAGCAGGGCTATATATGAACTCAGGTCTCCTGACTTTCAGTAAATCCTTCTCTTGTAATCAGCATAAGGAGAGATAAATAGCTATGGGATATGGATACGCACACACACACATGCATGCGCGCATGCACATTCCCTTTTCACATTCAGAACAAAATATAGAAATTATTAGAAAAAAACATTTCCTAACATGAGTTTGAATCCTTATATTCCTGAGAAAAATAGAAACACTTGCTATGTGCTAACAAAGGAAGAATATAATGATTCCATTACATTTATCTCACTGACTCCAATATTAAATATGTCTCATGAGACACTTTATACCCAAATGCCCTAAGCATGTGATCTGTTCTGAAAACACTCAACAGCAACACATAATTTTTAAGGCCATTTTGAGACATTCCTATACAAAAAGGATTTCACACTAAATTTTATATTAAAATAATTCCATAAGTAATGAAATATTTCAAACATTTGAGGAGCTTGTTGCAACAGAATTTTGGCAGTTTGCATATATTTCCCACCTGAAATGCTTTCATTTGACCACACCCACCAATGCTGCAGTGTAGGTCATCTAGAACACCCAGAGACCTTCTAGAATATTTGGCTCAGAAGGAAATGGAATACACACACACACACACACACACACACACACACCTGCACATATGCGTGTGTGTGTGTGTGTGTGTGTATACACATACATCCTTTTTAAGAAAACAAAAACTATTATATTTTTATCCAGAAAATGTTGGGAGAAAAGGCCTGTTCATTTAAAAGATACCTCCTGCTTGATATGTATCTGCTCTAATACTGAACATTCTTGGTGAACTCTGGTCAGTAAAGTATTTCAATGGCACATTTATTTAGTGTCAGCTGCATATAAGGAACATGCTGACTGCCTCCTTGAGGTGAATACCAGGAGGTTCTATGTGGACAAGAGAACAGAACAGGTACACGATAACTTGAAAAAGCAGCAGAATGTGTTATGTGTCCTGACAGTGTAAGGTACTTGTCAATCCAGAAGACTGACTGACTTCTAAGTAGGGTGAATTGACAGATTTCAGGGAGAAGGCAAGATCTGGCTTGTACCCAAGTGGGCTGGCACAAAAATGCTTTCTTCACGGACAAAGGACAAGCATCAGAAGAAGTGGATTGATTCAAGGGCTGGTAAGACCTCCAGTTTGGATGGAGTCAAATATTAATGAAGTAAATGGTGAAGGGGAAAAAAGCCTGGGAGGTGCAGGTGCAGATCAGACTGGGAAGGGCCTCAAGCTCTGTAGTCAGGAATCTAGACTTCACTGAACAGGGCTGGACGGAGTTAGGAAGGTCCTGGGGCAGAGTGTGATGATGAAGGCTTCATAAAGAGTACCCACAGCCCCCGGGACAGGGTAGCATGCACAGGAGAAGGAATCAAAGCAACTGACTTCATACCGTCTCTGAGAAGGATAACCTTAGATGAGGAGAAGTGGAACACAGCTGGGAAAATTTCAAGGAAGAGAGAAAAAATGCCCATGTTAAAGGATTCCACATAAAAGCTCCATGATTTACCACGGACCCAGCCACTGCTCACTTTAATCTGGATTGCACTGTCGTGGCTCATGACGTCTGCCTGGGCTCTCCATGACATTCCACGTTCAGAATCATGGTGGAGCCTGTCAGACACTTAAGGCCATATCTCATAAACAGGAGCCAAGCTGAGAGCTTTCCTTGAGACCAGCACCGCTATGCCAGGCATTAAACAAATCTTTTGTGCTATGCAGCTGTGACCTGCTCCCTTGGGAAATCAGAACAGCACCTTTGCAACATCATCAGCCCCTGCTGACACAACGTACCAGAAGTCAAGGCTGACTTAAAGCCAGTCTGCACAGCCTCACTGTCTACAGGATGTTGAACCACTGCCCTAGAATATGGCACATTCGTAAACATGTCCTCAGGGTAGTCTGCTGATAGCAGCTCCTTTAAGAACACCATATCCAAATGAATCTTTTCATAAATAACAAACACATTGTGAAAAAAAATTTACATGCTGACAATTCAGCGAGGAGTTGCAATCTTTATCTTCTCTACTATAGCCATCCATTCTCTGTGGATCCATTGGCTGAGCATACATTACATTGGGTCAAGGAAGCATTTTAAAGAGTTATTATTATATATACTAGTAATTAATATATAGTATCAGAAGATTTTGATTGTAGATAAAAAAATAGAGTACACATTTTCCTTAAAAGAGCTATGAACTATAATCCTATTTTAGGGATTTGTTTTTCTTTGTTACAGATATACAACTGGCTTTTCCATTGGTGGCACACCCTATGGAAGCCAGTTTATTAACCACAATGGATCAAGAAAAAAATGCCAGACCTAGGGAATTACCTCCCCCGCTCTCCCACCCCCAAATTCAAAATGCACCAAAAAGTTAGGAGCACATTTTAAGATACCCACATTCAAGACAAGCAAAAATGAATCTACAGGTTTACAATAATCATCTACTGATATTTGGAAGATTCCTTGCTTTACATGGAAAACAAAATTAATTTTATAAATTACAGTGGACAAATGAGGCATACGGCTGTACAACTGCAGTCTGTTGCAAACTGAGATTTGTCAGCCATAAACTGATCAATAATTAAAATGGAGTTCACCTCCATGCTCCATGCTGTAATTTTAAAGTGTAACTACAGGTTTCCCTAAGTTTGCCTGAAATATGTGTTAAAGCTAAACATCTATACCATAATAATATTCATTAGTAATTGTACCCTGTTGATTAACAAGCATTCTGGAAAATGTAAGGGGAAAAAAAACACACCCACCCACATAATTAGGACATGTGTTTACTTAATAATCCTGAATATCACTACGAAAAACACACTACTTCAGTGAAATCTAAATGACTATATTTAACCGTTTAAATATTTTAGCAATGTATCCGAGTTGCGATGTTTTTCTCCAACACAGAACACACCCATTATTAATAGACCAGAAAAACAAAAGCAATCTGATTCTAGCAGCTTCTTAAAATCCAATCTCTTAAAAAATCCAGCCTGAAGATCACTTCCTCCCCAGAGCCAGAGAACAATACAGAGAACATGTTGCTTATTCATTTCTTACCTTTTTTCCTTTCCTTTTCCTATGAGCAGGTTTTGCATTTTTCTCCTTTGGCTCTTCACTCATCTTTCCTTTAAGTCAGGTGAGCTTATACAAGACAAGAGATCACCGCCCGTATTCCAACATCCAAAACCACGACAAAGAGTCAAAGCCTTGAGACCAAAGTCCATTTATGGGTGCTCCCCAGGCAGGCGGCGGCCGCTTCCACCCAGCCCTCACTGCTGGGAATGTGGCACTGCTCAGCTCTCCTCAGGAAGAAACGGGTGTTCTCTACATCCAACAGTCAATTATTCTTACAATGAAAATCAATATTTTAGCCTCTCATTTTTGACTAATCATTACCCTGAGATAAAATCTTGACAACACTTTGTTGCTTATTCCTCCACAGTGATCCCAGCCTGTAAATGGTGAGCGAGAGAACGAGAGAGGAAGACACACACACACACACACACACACACACACACACTCACACATACAGAAATAAGCTACAGACTGCTGACAAATCTCCCGAAGCCTTCCCTGAGGCTGATTTGCTGCTTCTCACAGGCTGGGAAGCCGAATGTAAATTGCTCTGAGTGCTGCTAGCCTCCCATTCGAACACATGTGTTGAATGCATCAGGGCATACCAGCAGAGGAGGAGGCGGTCCAGGCAGTGATAAAAGATCAGGTTACTGGTTCGCAAAAAAACACTCAATGATTCACACAATAAAAGAGATCTACTACTACCGGAGAAACCAAAGGTTACACTTTCTCCATGATTATTTTTCTTTTTTTAATGTGATAAGCAAATGGATGGGCAAATTGCCAATCTTCAGCTAAAGATTTCTGATGAAGGGCTAATTACAGAACGCCCCATACCTAATGTGCCATCATTCGTATTTAATCATTGTTTTCCTGCCATGAATCTACCAACCAACCAACACTAGAAGCCGTCCAGAATATTCAGGAAATATGAAGAGCAAGGCTGCTGTCTAACACCTTTAGGGCAGTGTTGCTCTCAGATCACATTACACACTCCATGCTGCACACCATCCTAACCTGAGGCTACAGGGTGTTTTCTGGGTACATGGGGGAGGGGGGGCTTCACACCTGGGTGGAAACCCCCTTTCCCTGCTCTCCATCCATTTAAACATAGATGAATTACCAGCAGAAACTATCACGCAAGCATCTCTTTGAAGAGTGCCAGTTACATTCTGATTCAGGAAAGAACAAAGTTCTGAGCCACCATGGGCCACCACTAAGATTGAAACAGGTCTCTCAAAGCAGGTAACTTACAGGTGTAGGGTAAAGACAGGAAGAGTGGACGGGGAGGAGGAGATGGATAGCAGGGTCAGAGCCATCCTTAGGGGTCCAGGAGCCAGGAATCAATCATGTCTTTGCTCACTCTAACATTTTTATTCAGGAGAAATTGGATTAACATTAACTTCTTCATTCGTAAGAAATTGGATTAAAATGATATAAAGCACAGCATTAGAGGGAAAAACACATCACAAGGGCTAATTTTCAGTGTTGTGTGGGGGAAGATTTAGCGATGGTCTGAGGAAATGATGCTAAAATACCAAACAAAAAGGACAGATATTTATACCAAAATATTCCCCATTCTTTACCTATAGAAAGGGGGCTTGTGTTTACGTGCAACCAACATTCCTTCTGCCACACCTCGAACCACCAGTCCCCCAGAAAACTGAATTGTGAGGGGTGCTTGAGATGGCCCCCCATGGCCATGCAGGCGGGGGACAGGGGTGCAAATGACCCTTCCACAAGCTACATGAATTTTATAAACCGTGGGTTAGCTAATGGAGCTACTTTTTCACTGTGAGCTTTCACATTACTTAAACAATAATACACATCTTAGTAAGTCTGGTGTGGCCAGAATCCTGAATAGTGTCAGGCATATAACCCCCTTTGCACGTTTCTTCTCTGACTTTGAACTGCTACCTCTCCTCACTTTCTGCTGCCATTTCTCAACATCCTTGTTATCACACAATAAAAGGTCAAAAATCTTATTACAGCAGAATAAGCCTTTTGAACGTCTTCCCTGATTCTACCCTTCCTCATCTTCAAAACACAGGGAAATCCATGGACCTGGCAGTTCCTTACTGCCTCTATCCTTCATATACTTTAATTGAATAAGCCTAGGCTAGTTACTTGCGGACCTTTTGAAGGACAAAGGTGAGGTAGGTGCTTTATGCAAATTCTGTATAAACTAAAGGATGTAAGCAGGTGGACTGAAATCAGACTATCTAAATCTTTGCATTTTTCACTAGTTAAGCAACAGAGATAATGCATCCATTTAGAGTAGAATCCTGACATTTTGATTCCTACTATCTAAAGAAGTACTGAGTTGAATCCCCTTCCAGAAAAGTCTTTGTCACTAATTATTTACCTAGTATCCAGAGTAGAGCGCTTTAAAAAAAAAAAAAAATCAAAGGTACACAGAAATTGAGACTACATTTAGTCTGTGGAAAAATTTACAAATTATATCAGATATATAAAATCAAACTAACATGAATATTTCTGGCCAAGTAAATAGCACAAGAATGTGTTTGGGGAAAATGCCATTATAATAACTTTTTGAAACTATAAAAGTATGTTTAAATTTGATGAAAAATTTAGGAAATTGATTAATTAAACTGGAACTGACAGGAGACAATGAGGTTGTGAGTGATGATAATTGCCCATTTCTTTGATAAAGCATGATCTTGACTCTTCACTTATATATTTGATGCTCATGTTACAAGCTAAAGTGCTCTCTGCTGGTTAGATGGAAAAAAACAGGACTTTTAAAAATAAAATTATATAGCAAAATTCTACAAAAGATCACTTTGGGAAGGAATTATCCTTATAGACAAGGAATTCATAAATCTGACTGAATCATTTTTCCAGATGTCACATTGTATAATCAAATCTGATAGAAAGCCCAGTTTCAAAAATTAACTTTAAAATATGCAAAATTGTATACTTAAGTAACAAAATGTTAAGCTATAGTTTAATAATAACAGTATGTGATGTATAACACGTTTTATGTTCGTTTTCTGGAACTTGGTAAGTTCTAGACCTTTTGAATGAACAAATCTCTAAAAATCTGTAAGGCAAAAAGAGTTTCTCTGTTAAAATTAAGCCCTTAAAACATCACAAAATCAATAGTAATTTAATTCCTCACAATGCGAAACATATTTCACTTGTGAAATCAGATAAATTTCATTTAAAGTTTGAAAAATTAAAACTTAGATGTAGAAAATAGAAAAATTGTTCCTTATTATTGTTTAATGGTCTTGCCTACACTTGTACTCTAGAAATATGCATTCACAGAAATACTGATTGTTTTTAATAAGCCTAAAGGTGTACCAATGCACATTAAATTAAAATTGCTCTGGATAAAAGAGTAATTTGATTGATCTAAAAACAGTCTAGGCATGATTCCTTGTTCCAAAAATGTTAAATATTAACTACTTTCTGATGGTAATCTCTTTTTCATCCAAATTATAAAATTCCCCTAACCCTTCAGGAAATTAAATTTAGCCTAAGAAAAAATTATAAGCCAAATACACTGAAATTATCAACTTGGAAACAAAGCTCTCTGTCAGATCCCCGAAGAGGACAGCATAACTGGATTGCAATGCGCCCAAACATGACCGCACAGAACTGCCTGCCTAATTAGAGTTTCCTCCAGATAGAAACGATCCTAAACTAGTTGATACAGATCTACTGAGACAGTTCTATTTTTAAATTAAATAACTCGCATAAGAGGACAACAACCAGGGCCAAGTTAAGTCTCGTAGAACAGATCTATTTTTAAAATGAAAGTGGCCTACCAGAGGAGAAATCGCGGGGCAGGAGTTATTAGGAAGCAAATGTTTTATGCTATATTCTGCATAGAATTCATTTGAACACACTAACACTGATATAATTTCTTGGCTAAAATTAAAGTGCATCAAATTAAAAGTAAAAAACGAAACTTTCCACTTAAGTCCAGCAGAAATACCTATATGAAGAGACTAATTTTATTTTTAAGGCTGGGACATCATGTACTTACTGTAAGTCACACTGCTGGTTGGCAAGCTAAAGTAGTTGCTACATCTTACTAACAGCACTCCCTTGATACCACTCATTCGTCCTCGATGTTTACAATGCTTTTAAAGCTAAAGACAAAACTACAGGGAAATAAGCTATTTTCTGAAAACCCTAGGATCTTTAAAGCTGAGGGGAACGTGGTGGTGATGTCCTCTCTTGACCCACCTGTGGCCCTGACACGTCTTCCCTGAGGGTCACTCAGCCAGCAAGAGCAGGACTGGGACCACCGGCAGTTCCACCGACGGCTCCACGGAAGGGCTTTCTTTCCACTACCAGTACCTCCCAGAGAGGGTAAAGTGGCCCCACGGTGAGATCTGAGATCATCTTCAGTGGTAAGCAAACGTGCCTTCAATAGTCATGCATGTACTTTAAATTAAAAAAACAAAACACGTGACTAGGTTTCGTTGGAGGCTTCACTGTGAGGCTCTGGTATTTACCTTGCCCTATTTGGGGTGAGTGCCCAGAGGCAAGAAACAGGAGAAAGAGTATGACAGAAACAGGTGATCACTTCATAAGCCAAACTGGTCACTCTCTTCCCCAAAGCTTTGGGGTTGCCTCAGGTTAATTTTGGGCTGAGGTGCTCCCACCATGATCACCACTGCCTCATCTTTCCGCACGCCCGCCACCTCAAGTGATGTGCTAGAGCCCCTAAACTTCTGGGATATCCCTAGTGATGATTTACAAATATAAAAAGTATCACAGTGCAATTTTATGTAACAAAACTATTACGTTTTATACAATGTCTTGATATTTCTAATGTGAATGAAAACATCTGAAGGAACACACTCTCTGCATTTAAGCCACTAGTGTTTGAGTCTTCGTATCAAACAATGACACACAGTGACATCCCTACAGTTGCTCAGAGCAGTGGAACATTCAGGCAGGTGTGGGCATGAGGTAAAGGAGAATGAGAGAGTGAACTGAGTCTCAGTTTTCAGCCCCTTCTCAACTACCACCATGATTTCTGCCATATCCAACGGCCATCTGTATCACTCATTGGTGCTTTTTTTTGTTCAAATAAAATTCTTTAAACTTAGCTTTGCTCAAAGCAACATTATCTGCAAAATTATAATTCTGATATACTGGTTCCATTTTTGACAGTACATCAGAACCCTTCAGGCAGGTCCAGAGCAGGAATAGCCTGTTTTGTCCTGGGTGTTCTTTCTTTCCTGATTATTTAGCCCTGTGCCCATTAAAATATAATGATATAATCAAAGTGGATTAGTAAAACAGGGAAAGACAGAATGTTCCAAAAAGATAGAGCCTATAAATGAGTGGTTTGGATTTTGTTTGTTTTCTTCCCTGAACCTCTGCATTTTCATTGGTGTGATATTCTGAGCAGGGCAATCTCCTTGCACTAGGCTAACAATTCTCTTTAGAGGCCTGGTAGTTTTTACACACCAGGTATCCATCCTTTTGGGAGGTGAGGACTGATGAGTCATTCCTGTGATCTTCCCTAAAACCATGTGTTTTATTTAATAACAATAGAGATTCTAAATGATTTTAAAACAACCATGGTGACAGAGTCTAAAGAAATTCCCTTGCTTTGTAAAAGATAATCCCTAGCAATGCTAATATTACAATG
Source organism: Zalophus californianus (assembly GCF_009762305.2). Taxonomy (NCBI): domain Eukaryota; kingdom Metazoa; phylum Chordata; class Mammalia; order Carnivora; family Otariidae; genus Zalophus; species Zalophus californianus. Next base: position 22,096,728 of record NC_045609.1, read on the forward strand.
ATTAAGAACTATGGATGTTTGTTTATGTTTGGGTCCACACCCAAATGGGGTCAGAGGTTCTGCCAGGTTTTCTTTCATCGCTGGGGAAAGTCTATGCAAAAGACGACCAGATACAGCTCTAGGGGCGTCCTTCCCCATCAAATGTCCTCCTAAGACTGCTTCTCACTCTTCACATTCCAAACAACATAGTAATATGGAGACGCTTATTCTTTCAATGGTTGAAATAAAAGGGATTAGAAAAAAAAATCTGATTTTTAAAAAACTCTGACTTAAGCAATATCTCATGGTATCTTAAAAGCTTTTACTAATATTAATGCTGCCTTAACTAAAGCTATCATGATATAGTGACAACTATGTCTACACCTGCTACTTGGTATTTCATTTTGCTTAATAATTGTTGGCACAAATGCTTGAAATCATTTTTCATGGACTAAGAGAAGGAATGGGTTTGAGAGATTTTTCTAGCAGCAAAAGTTAAAAAAAAAAATAAAGGAGGAACTACAAAAAAGAGGGATTGGTTACCGAAGCAGAGAGTCTGTGAAATGAAGATCTAGACTGCTGCCCGAGAAGCCTCCCGCTCACCTCTACGCACGCGTGTGAAACCAGGACGTCGCCTCACTTAACCACACGGTCCAAGATGATGTTGGGACTAATGCCAGGCCAGGGCTCCAGCCAATGACATTTTCATCATGTCATACGGGGCTAATCCTCAGATTAGTTACAAGCATTATGAAGTTAAGGTAATATCTTTAATTTTACCATAAGTGTATATCAAATGCCACACAGTACTCTGAATACATCATGGTCCTTGGCCCATATTCCCCAACCAAATAAGTGAAAACGCAAACTCCTCTTGAAGTGAAGGATTCCAGGACAATGTCAATGCTTTTATAAACATCCTTAAATTATTTTTATTATTGATACTTTTGACACAAAATTATGAAATTATGCCTCTAATTTTATTTTTTAATTTTTTTAAGATTTTATTTTATTTGTCAGAGAGAAAGGGAGAGAGAGAGAGGGAACAAGCAGGGGGAGCGGCAGGCAGAGGGAGAAGCATGCTCCCCACTGAGCAGGGAGCCCAATGCGGGGCTCGATTCCCAGACCCCTGGATGATGACCTGAGCTGAAAGCAGACGCTTAACGACTGAGCCACCCAAGCGTCCCTATGCCTCTAATTTTAAATGATTTATGCATTTAAGACAGTCTAAAATGGCTTAAGAAAATCACCTCAGGATAAGCAGTAAGAGAAACACTCACCCAGAACTTGTCATTCAGTATCAATCGAAACATTCCTCAACAACGTACAAACATGCGTGTTTACGGACACCTTCACCCACGTAACCTAGCATTGGTCTTTTATAATACTTTTGCCAAACTGACAAGAGAAAAATATTATCATGCTGGGTTGCAATTTGCATTTCTTTGATTGGTAGAAAAGTTGACTCTCTTTACATTTACTAATCACTGTCATTGCTTATTCTGTGAATTTTATTTTTGTGACGGTACTCAAGTCTATTAGGATAATCAGTGAAGGTGAGCTTATTTCTAGGCCTGAGAATCCGAGGACTAAGAGACGCACAGCCTCTACTCTAATCAAAAGGAGAAATGAGGACACAACTAGGGACCCACAACTGCTATCTAAATCAGTTTCTAAGAAGTCCTGTTTGATGACAGCCAGTACACACACACACACACACACACACACACACACACACACACACACACACACACAAACACACCATTTTCTGGCATACCATCTTTAGTTAACTCAAAGCCAGCCCTGCAACAACAAACATGTCCGAATTCTGCTCCTGCCTCACCCTTGCTACAAAAGATTTTTTAAAGAACAAGAATTTTTCCATGTAAATTAAGGTCAGCTTGATATAACTGATCTTTATAGTAAGATTCTATAGTAAAACGTAATTAATCTCTAGGATTCTTCACTGTAACAGCTTACAAAGTTATTAAGAAAGTTCTCCAAACAATTAACCCAAGTATGTAGGCAATCTTCATTACTCAACTCTTGTAACAGAGTCTATAAAAAAAATTTTTACAGGGCGCCTGGGTGGCTCAGTTGGTTAAGCGACTGCCTTCGGCTCAGGTCATGATCCTGGAGTCCCGGGATCGAGTCCCACATCGAGCTTCCTGCTTCTCCCTCTGACCCTCTTCCCTCTTGTGCTTTCTATCTCTCATTCTCTCTCTCTCTCAAATAAATAAATAAAATCTTTAAAAAAAATTTTTTACAAAAGGGAATTTAACATTTACACTTAGAATGTAAATGCTAAAGATATGTTCATCCAAAAACTGAAAACCTCCCCAAATAAATGCACAGAACACCTTCACAAGGAATCTGGTCTGCGTCATCTGACCAGGTCTTTTTCAGGCCTGAAGGATAGAAAAAATTCCCACAGAAATGAACTCCAGGCTTCTCTTCTCTACCTATGTGGGAGTAGACAAAGCACAGGCATGCCTCGTTTTATTGCCCTTCACTTTTGTGAGCTTTGTAAATACTGCATTTCTTACAAATTGAAGGTCTGTGGCAACCATGTCTTGAGCAAGTCTGTTGAAGCCATTTTTCCAACAGCATCTGCTCATTTCGTGTGTCTGGGTCCCATTTTGGTAATTGTCACAATATTTCTAACTTTTTCATTATTATTATATTTGTTATGGTGATCTGTGATCAGTGATCTTTGCAGTGACTATTGTAATTATTTTGAGGTGCCACAAACCACACTCCTATAACATACCAACCTTAACTGATAAACGTGTGTGTTCTCACTGCTATGCTGATTGGCTGCTCTCCCACCCTACTCCCTCTCCTCAGGCCTCCCTTTTTCCTGAGACACAACAATATTGATATGAGGCCAATTATAGACTCTAAAATAGGCCCTAAGTGTTCAAAGGAAAAGAAGAATTGCATGTCTCTCACTTTAAAACCAAAGCTAGAAATGATTAAGCTTAGTAAGAAGATACAACAAAAGCCAACATAAGCCAAAAGCTAGGGTTCTTATGCCAAAGAGCCATGTTGTGAATGCAAAGGAAAAGTTCTTGAAGGAAATTAAAAGTGCTACTCCAGTGAACACATGAATGATAGGAAAGTGAAACAGCCAGGGGCTCCTGCCTTCCGCTCAGGTCGTGATCCCAGAGTCCTGGGATAGAGCCCTGCACGGGGCTCCCTGCTCAGCGGGAGTCTGCTTCTCCCTTTCCCCCTGCCCCTTCCCCTGGCTTGTGCTCTCTTGAACTCTCTCTCTTTCTCTAATGAAGAAATAAAATGTTTAAAAAAAAAAAGGAAATAGCCTTACTGCTGATATGGAGGAAGTTTGAGTGGTCTGGATAGAAGATCAAACTAGTCAAAACATTCCCTTAAACCAAAGCCTAATCCAGAGCAAGGCCCTGACTCTCTTCAGTTCTGTGAAGGCCGAGAGAGGTGAGGAAGCTGCAGAAGAAAAGTCTGAAGCTAGCAGAGCTTGGCAAATAAGCTTTAAGGGAAGAAGCCATCTCCAGAACATAAAAGTACAAGGGGAAGTGGCAGGTGCCGATACAGAAGCCATAGCAAGTTATCCAGGAGATCTCGCTAGGAGAATAATGAAGATGGCTACACTACACAGCAGATTGTCACTGTAGACAAACAGTCTTCTAGCGAAAGAAGATGTCATCTAGGACTTCCATAGCTACGCAGAAGGCAACGCTCAGCTTCAAAGCTTCCAAGAACAGGCTGACTCTCCTGTTAGAGGCTAACACAGCTGGTGACTTGAAGTTGAAGCCAGCGCTCATTGACCATTCCAAAAATCCTAGGGCCCTTAAGAATCACATTCAATCTTCTCTGCATATGCTCTATAAGTGGGACAATAAAGCCTGGATGACAGCACATTTGTTTACAACAGTTTACTGAATATTATATGCCCACTGCTAAGATCTACTGCTCAGAAAAAAAGATTCCTTTCAAACTATCACTGCTCATTGACAATGTACCTGGTCACCCAAGAGCTCTGATGGAGAGGCATAATGAGATGGATGTTGTTTTCAGGCCAGCTAACACAGCATCCATTCTGCAGTCCGTGGATCAATGAGGGATTCCGATTTTCTCTTTTTAAGATTTTATTTATTTATTTGAGAGAGAGAGCACATGCATACAAATATGAACAGCAGGGAGGGGCAAGGGACAAACAGACTCCCCACTGAGCAGGGAGCCCAACAAAGGGCTCGATCCCAGGACCCCGAGATCATGACCTGAGGCGAAGTCAGATGCTTAATCAACTGAGCCACCCAGGCACCCCAGTAATTCCAATTTTCAAGTCTTATTATTTAAGGAATACATTTCATAAGGCTACAGCTGCCATAGATGGGGAGTCCTCTGATGGATCTGGGCAAAATCAGTGCAAAACCTTCTAGAAAGGATTCACCACTCTGAGATGCCATTCAGAGCATTCAAAATTCATGGGAAGAGGTCAAAAGATCAACATCCACAGGAGTTTGGTAGAAGTAGATTCCAACCCTCATGGATGACTTGGAGGGGTTTGAGACTTCAGTGGAGGAAGTAACTGCAGGTGTGGTGGAAACAGCAAGAGGACTAGAATTAGAAGTAGAGCGTGAAGATGGGACTGCATGGCTGCAATCTCATGACCAAACTTGAACAGCTGAGGAGCTATTTCTTACAGATGAGCAAAGAAAGTGTTTTCTTGATGGAATCTACTCCCGGTGAAGATGCCATGAAGACTGTTGAAATGACAACAAAGGATTGAGAATATCACATAAACTTAGTTGATAAAGCAAGGGCAGGGTTTGAGAGGATTGAATCCAATTTTGAAAGAAGTTCCACTCTGGAGAACGCTATCAAACAGCATCACACACTATAGAGAAATCATTCATGAAAGGAAGAATCAATCAATGCAGCAAACTTCATTGCTGTCTTATTTAAGAAATTGCTACAGTCACCCCAACCTTCAGCAACCACCACCCTGATCAGTCAGCAGCCACTGACATCAAGATAAGACCCTCCACCGGCAAAAAGATGACTCACTGAAAGCTCAGGCGATTATTAGCATTTTAAGCAACAATGTATTTTTTAAAAAGATTTTATTTACTTATTTGAGAGAGAGAGAGGAAGAGTGCACAAGCAGGGGGAGCAGAGGCAGAGGAAGAAGCAGACTCTCCGCTGAGCAGGAAGCCAGACTTGGGGCTCGATCCCAGGACCCTGGGATCATGACCTGAGCCAAAGGCAGCCGCTTAACTGACTGAGCCACCCAGGTGCCCTGCAACAATGTATTTTTAATTAAGGTATGGACATTGTTTCTTTAGACATAATGCTATTGCATACTTAATAGATTACAATATAGTATAAACATACCTTTTATATGCACTGGGAAACAAAAACATTCATTTGACTGACTTTGCTGCAATATTTGCTTTCTTGCGATGGCGTGGAACCGAACCCGCAGTATTTCCAAGTTATGCCTACATTCAAGAGGATTATACATATATCCTTGCAAAGTTTTATTACCTTCAAAGATGTGATGCCCAATATTATAGTCCAGTAGAATATTCTGGAACTTATGTCACCGTAAGCTCCTGGCACAACACTTGTATCATGTTGTGCGTATAGCCTAAGTGCCAGTACAGGGTCTGGGGCAGAACGGGTGCTTCAGAAATACCACCTGGATTAACGAATGACAGAATTATAGAGCCCTGTGGCATGCCAGACAATGCCCTACACTAGAATTGTTATGCTATCTAAACTTTGCAGTCCTATCTTTACATTCTGATGTGATGTGAGAGAGGACAGTGACAAAGAAATCTCAGCCAGCTACTTCCCACAGAGCACCAAAATATAAAGATGGTGGTTTTTATTTCCTCAAACCATCCCTCTCCTTAACCATGGCCAGTCTCATCCCAAGCATGACCCACCCCCACTCGCCCCGCACTGGAAGCTCACACACGGCGAGAGAAAGACAGGGAACCAGGACTAAGGGGTCAGTTATCTGGTAGTGGTTTTTAGCTAAATGTTAAGTAGCTTATTATTAAGACTATATCAAAACAGCCATCTCAAAACTACGTCATCAAAATGTCCTTAGCATTTTGATTAAGATTTAAAGCATGACAACGTACCAAAGATAATACCAAAGTCATACAGGGCTTTGAATCTATACTTTACTTGAGGCATTTTTACTGAAGTTCCAACTGTTCCCTGAATTTTCCTTCCTTCCTCTTTGTCTGAACCTCAGTGAGTCCCTAGTAGAATCAGACGTACACATTCCCAATTCAGTCTGAGATACTCATTAAGCCTCTGGTATGTGAGGCTGAGCTACAGGCTAAAGGGCAAAAATCGCCAAGGCCCTGCCACACTGGGACTCAATGGCCTCCAGGTCCCTGTGTGGCTCTGGGCAAGCTTCAGCTGCTTCCTGTCTTGGTTCCTGATTCCTAAAATGAAGAGGAGTTGGATATACTACACGATCTCTAAAGTCCTTTTTTAGTTCTGAAATTCTCAAAGTGACAGTCTTTACTCCCCTCGCTAGCATTACCCTGATGAATACAGAAATTAGTACTTTAAAGTTAGGTGCTGCTGTAACAATATCTGAACTTGGCCTAGCAGTCAGGCAGCAGGGCAGCAAGGACACTGATGCTGGAGGCTGGAAACCTGGGGATCCATGGTGTAGGCTGGTGGCCAAACACTTGGTAAGGAAGTCCAGAGATGTGCGAACTTGCAAGGATTGAGAGGTGAATGCCTCAAGACCCCAAACAGAGAGACAGAAAACTGAGAAAGACCTCCTAATGGACAAAAGCCCACTGAGATTCAGCCCTGGGGCAAAGATCAGATTGAGAAGACGGCTTCTCTCTATTTTGAGTGTCTCCTCAACAGCCACTCCTAAATGAGAGATATAGCCAAAGGAATGAGAAAGCAGCAAACCAAAAAATTTGACAGTTATACCTTGACAGACCTTTGGATGATGTTACTGGCACATGGAACTAACTAGAAAGACCCTACCAAGGGTTCTGAAAGAACTGTATTGCTAAAGAAATTAGAACCTCTTCTAAAAAGATGTGGAGAGTTTGAGCTTTAAAAAAAAAAATTGTTTAAGCTCTGAATCCCCAACATTACCTTCCACCTTGCAAGGATAGAATACAGCCTACAAAAAAACGTATAGCTCCCAAGGCTGGCGGAGTCTATAACCAGTTCAGATGTGGACAGGCATGAATGTGAAGATGCACAAACCTGCCCAAGAGTGGAGGCAAGAGTCATAGAGAGCAAAGGACAGACAGCTTGCACTGACTGGAAGTAGAAATCAACTCTAATCAAGGATTTGCATCCAATGCCAGAGCAGAAAGACCTCATGATGTATCCCCAACAGTATCCCAAAGTTTCTATGGACCAGTGAACTGTGCCCTACGTCCTTCTTCTCTTTTCGATATGGGAGTGAATATTGTGGTCATCCTCTGCTTAACCATTATATCCTGATTTAGGGTCAGGGAAGATGCTGGACTTCACACAGGATTCAGTAACTGACAGACTTTGGATTGTCCCTCTGGAGGAAGTAGGGGATAGCACATGATTTTGAATGGCCTCTGGCAGAGATAGCCTGACATTCAACAAAGACATGTGCTCTGTTGGTGTTGAGTGCCCTGGCGAGGGGCTACCCCTACCACCTTTACTAGGTTGCGTTGAGGCAGTGATATAGGACTAGTTCTCACTAACAGAACGAGAGTAGAAATGATGTGTATCACTTCCAGGCCAAAGTGGGTAAAAAGTAGGTGCCTTTCCATTTTTCTTTTTTTCATCTCTCAGCTGACAGAAGAGGATTAAGGCACTACTGGTTAGTGCTGCTACAAGATAAAAGCTCCAGGTTCCTAAATCATTGCATGGAGGACTGTCCGCCCATGTAGTAGGTAGAAATAAACGTGAGTTGCCTTAAGCTGCTGAGATTGGGACTAAGTTCACTAGAGATTTCCTAATACAGACTCCAGATTGAAAATTCCTGAAGCTTAAGACCCAAGGTGCCCAGGTGTGTTCTCTAAATACCATTTATTCACCTAAAGAAACCAGAACCCCTTGGAGCAATGGCTGATTTGAGATCTAGGGCAGAGAATAAGATGAGTCTGGAATATCTTGGCATCCCAGAAAGCGAAGAAGCTATCAAAGTCCACTGGGATCATTTTAAAAAGGGCTCAGAAAGGTTAAAGAGACTTCCACTGTGGGGCGCCTGGGTGGCCCAGTTGTTAAGTGTCTGCCTTCGGCTCAGGTCATGATCCCAGGGTCCTGGGATCGAGCCCCGCATCGGGCCCCCTGCTCCGCGGGAAGCCTGCTTCTCATCTCCCACTCCCCCTGCTTGTGTTCCCTCTCTCGCTGTGTCTCTCTCTGTCAAATAAATAAATAAATAAATAAATAAATAATCTTTAAAGAGGCTTCCACTGGCCACAAGTGGGGCATCAAAAAGAATAAATAGAATGGATTGAAACACGTCAAGTATGTTTAAATCCATGAATTATGATACTGGGAAAAAGAAACATTATTTACCTTTGGAGGGTACCTTAGGAAACCAACTCATCCTGAAAACTACTAAATAAAGGAAAAGAATCAAATATTAATCCTGTCTTTACAAACTGCACCTCAAATTGACCAAGTAGTTGAAAAAGGAACATTTCTCTACTTAGAAATATTCCACCTAATGAATTATGAAGGAATGACAGAATTCGAATATCATTATTTTGCAATTCCTAATGAAATGATGGATTAAAGCAATCGCTGCTAAAACAATTTCCCGAAAAGTGGATGGAGAACTTTATAATGGCTGGTAGGTCCATAAACATGTTCATTGGTGTTAACACTGTGCTAAGAAAGATAGCCAGACCTTATGTGCTTCTACATGAAAGTACACAATAGCACTTAGGAAGGTCTTACCAAAAAAAAAAAAAAAATTAAACCTGAATCTAGTCAGAACATCAATCTAACCACCATTTTAAAAAACTACAGAGGATAGAGGCACATGATAACCAGCATCACAGGGATGCAACCAGCAAAACCTAGACTGTGAGAAACTCTACAGAACAAAGTGCCTAGAGTCTCAACAAATATATTACAAGGGGAGAAAAAGGAGAGGAAGGAGCTTAAGGATTGAGCCCAGAAACCAAATGTTTTATGTACATTGACTATATCCTGATTCAAAGAAGCTTCTTATTTAAACAAAAAAAAAAGCCAAATGTGAAAATATGAACATTGACTAAGTGATATTAAAATTATTAAATTTTAGAGGAATGTGCTATTTTATTGAAGATACTAAAATTACTGATGCACTATCAATGATTCTAGAAAGGTTATAATAAATAAAATGAAATAAATATAATAAATAAAATAAATAAAAATTATGCCTTGAGGTAATTGGGGATAGAGCTATAGATGAAAATAAAATTATCCATTAGTTAATAATTGTTAAAGCTGAGCTAGAAGGTTCCATGGAAGTTCATCATCCTATTCTAATTCTGCATACATACGAAATTTTCTATAATAAAAAAGTTTAGGCAAAATAAAAAAATATTAATCTCACATGAATCCTTAATGATTCTGATCCAAAAATCAATTGCCTAATAAATAAATGTTTATGCTTCTCCTATATGTAATGACATGACACAGTCTGTGTGACTGTTATCATAAATTATCGAGAAATTAGGGATCTTTCTTTTTTAAAGTTTCAGGTGGCACATTAACTTGGATCATCAACCACGTGGATGACAACTGAAGTCCCAGATGACTGTGGCATGAAGCATGACAGAACTCTGGCAACAGATGGCATGAAAGAAGAGAGTGCCTTAATCTCCACATAAAACTGACTTCATTCCATAGTAAACCATACAACCAGTTGAAAGGAAAAATGACATTAGTACTCCCAATCAGAAAGAAAAAATTCTGTAATTCCTCCCTTTTAACAGACTAAAAGTCTCAGATGGAAAAAAATTTCATTGACTATTATGGGTAATTTACCAAATTCATTTTTAAAAATTTACAATTTCGATCCTTTCAGCATCACTAACTAGTTGTTGATTTTCTTCCCAATCAATAATAACTAACAATGTAAACTTCCTTTAAGTTTCTCCAATTTAGCTCTTCCCTAACAAATGTTAACTGCTATTTGGATTTCTGAAAATAACCAACATGGACTTGAATCCACAAACTCTTTAGGTTTACCCTGGATGAGCTTTATAAAAAGCACATTTGGAAAATGCAACCTCAATTCATTCTTTCTCTTTCTGTTTTTCTCCTTCCAGGTGAGGATCTGGGAAAAGTCCAAAACTGTTTAGTGAAGAATTCATGGCTACCTCTTGGAATCTGGTGACATAATTTAGCCCCGCTCTGTCCACTATAGTAGCAACCAGGCACATGTGGTGATTGAGCACCTGAAATGTGGCGAGTGTAAATAGAGATGTGTTATATGTGTACAATATACACTGGACTCCACAGACTCGGTGGGGAAAAAAATGTAAAATATCAATAATTACTTAGATTCATTACATTTTGAAATCCTGTTATTCTAGCCTTGTTAGATTAGATGAAATAATGAAAACTAATCTCATCTCATTCACTTCACTTATCTATGAAGCTACTGGAAAATTTGAAATTACAAATGTGGCTTACATTCTATTTCTATTGAAAAATGCTGATTTAGGGTTTAAAGATTTTACATAGGCTAAATTAGTGCAATGAAGAAGCCAGGATAGGAAGGAATCCAGATAGGGGAGAAAAAAAAAGGAACAAACTTTTCTGTGCCCAGCATCTTACAACAAGCTTTTCACTATCTGTATCCTCTAACAATGACCAATAGCAAGCTCAGGTCAAGATGAGCATATGTAAAAACAAGCATTGATGATGCTTTGCTAATAGTAGGTATTTCAGAATTATAAGCTGGATAAATGAACTCAAGAAAATCAGCAGCACAGATAATCCAATATGGAAATTGAAAGTATTTATATTTGGTATTACTTCTTTTTTTTATAATTTAAATTTTTATAAACTTTTAGAAATAAGCTAACATCATTAAACATTCACTATGTGTTACGATTTTTATCTGATTATATCCATGTAACAAGCGTCTAAGATATGCACTATTTCCTCCATTTTATAGGCGAAGAAATAGGGTCAGAGATTTAAATGACTTGTCTGAGGTCACATGGCACAGGCAACAGAACTGGGGTTCAAGGCTGGGCATCCCAACCTAGTTCTTAGTCATATGTGATATGCCTCCCAAACCTAAGGCTTGAGTATGCTGATGATAAGCGAGTCAAGAGAAATACTAAATCAGCATTGTATAGATGCGGCTCAAAGGAATGAACCATAGAGCGGCAGGGCCGTTGTCCATCTCCTTTACTCCTCATTTCTTATTCATTTGCCGGGAATAGAAAGCACCACCTCCCTAGGAGATAAGAGCCACCAACCTATCTGGAAGAAAGGAAGGAAGAATTAAGTAAAAAATTTCTAACTTCTAGGCTAGAGTGAAAGTAGATCACATGGTAAAAATTACTTGGCGCGGGGGGTGGGGGGGGCGGCGGAGAATGACTTGAAAAGAGTTGCCAACATAAATGGAAATGCCAGTCAATCCACACCAACAATTGGGAACAGAGTCTTTTAGATTTAATGGTTCTATTTTACTGTATTTTTAAGATCAACTTCAAAGTGATAAACAATACAAACAGAAGTTAAATATATCTAATATATAAACATCATAAATGCAGTTCGTGAATCTTCTGGCTAGCCGTCCCCAAAGGACTTTGTGGCCATTTAGAAACTTGGACATTGTGGGGAGAAAAATGTCCAGGCCTCTTAGGAATTACTGGGCACTGGCTCTGAGCCAAAACTAATTTCGTACATGACACTGCAATCTAACAGCCAGTGCGGAGGTTGCTGGGAGTGAAGTGACATGTCGAGTTTTGACTCTGTCTAGCTTACATCCAGCCCAGTGGCACCTCAAACCCAAGCAGTGGTTACTTACCCTGTTTCAAGTGCAGACTTAATAGAGATATTCCTAAGAAGAAAACCACAAACCCATGAGATGGAGGTTATCTTGGTGGGAACAGCCAAGCACCCTAGAGCTGCCTTTCCTTGTAATCAAAGCAATAGGACACCCCTGAAGGAATGGCAGAGATCAACAACAGCATGGAAGGCTGGACAGATGCGGAGGATGGTGACTCCTAGTTTGTGTGCATAGTCACGTTTAATCAGGTGGTGAATGGATTGCTACCTGCCATTCCGAAGGTGGTCCGCTGACCAGAACAAGCTGATGCAGACCCCGAAACCCTCTAGAGGCTATGACTGACGGTACAAATGCTGGACCCCAAAAAGCAGAAACACCAGAAGCAACCTCTTACCTCGTAAGGATAACTGGGACACCTCCGGTGTCTCGCCTTTCGACCACACCTACTCTCTGTGTTCCATCTGTTTGTCTGCAACTTTGATCACCTCGCCAAGCTACAGGATCACAGCAGTTATCAAAGTGCGTGTTCCTGAAGACCCAGCGGTCATCCTAGATGTGTCAGAGGACACGTGTGTGCCAGGGAGCAAGAGATACAAAGCATCGGTGAAGTGGCCAGCTAGTCACACAAGTGGTGGCAGGGCTCAGTGCCCAGCAGTGATCAGGGCATGTCCCATTAGTACAGTCCTGACTAGACACATCCTCTGTGGCATGACTGTATTGCCTCTATTGATGAATATTAGCTATCTTACTCAGCTTGCCCACATTCCCCTATTTCTGCCATAACTCCAAGCCTTGTTCTCCAGGCTTCCATTCAATTCTGCAAGCTGTCTGATATTCTTCAACAGATTCTTTTTCTGCTTAAGTTAGCCAGCATCAATTTGCTGTTTGCAATTAAGAACAATATATTAAATGATTTTAGATAAGAGAATCAATAGGGCTATGAACTAGAAGGTAAGCACAAAAATTACTGTGCAGTCTTGTGCCTGAGTGCATACCATATTCAGTCAACATGCGAAGTAAGGCACGGAGAGATGGGAGAGGAGTCAAGTGAATAACTGAGGATCTGAGTTATCTAGACTGAACTATTTCAAGACAGATAGGGTTCTGAGAGTGTAACACTCACACATTCCTTATAACAGTTCTGGTAGGCTCTCTGGGCTGTTGACTGGCTAAATATTATGAGAAGCTGCCCCTGAAGATAACATTCCACAAGTAACCCAACCCCTCCTTTCCAAAGGCATATATCCTGGTGGGGAGAATGAGTAGAAAGAAAATTGACACATTGCTTCCCAGTCATTGGACCCTCATTAGCATTTCTGCTAGCCAAGCGGCATGAATGACCCCTATGTCTTTGCTGAGGTCACACCACATAGAAATCTTTAGAGTTGCCAAGGGCAACAGCAGTACTTAAAAAGATAACTGATACTTAAGTAAACACAACAATTAATCTTAAGGAGTTTGATGCACCTATTAATTAACTCTCACCATTATAGGTACACCCAAATCTAAGGAATTGATGACAATTTTTTTCCTACCCTTTTAAAACATTTTGTGCAGCCAGGAAATGAAATGTGTTTTAATCAAAAACAAGCATTGCCTCATATAAAATGTTATTCCTGGGTTTCTTTCACAGGATGTCTTGCCTTGATCTCTACAAACTCACTATTAGGAGAATCAAGTACTCGAGGAGAATCAAGTACTCGAGCGTGCTCGAGAAGTGTGAAACACAGCGGGAGGGCAAACAGCTCCAGGTCTTTCTCATGTAGCAAATCAAATTCTTTATAATCAGGAAAAGGAAAATAATACCAAAATCATGATTTTTTTAGGTTCTTATTGCTCTCCCGGCATTCTCAATATTTCCACAAGTACAAACAACGTTTATTAAATAGTTTCCTTTCGGACCTTTAAGGCTGGCTGGCCAAATCTGGGTTTACTACAAGAAAATTAAGTATGTACTAAAAGTAATTCCGATGAAATTATTCTAAGAAAAACACTCTCGTTCCAGGGAACTGTGGTGAACTGCAGGTTTTCCTCACTCGGGTTTCAATTCCTTTTTATTTTTCTGCTGACATAAAATCTGGCCCCTGAAACAAAAATGAAAGTGTCTGCAAGTGTGTCTGTGAGGAAAAAGCCTGTGACCTTTGCCTCAAAAGCGATGACTGTGGATACACTTACTTAGTGCTTTACATTATGCATTAAAGACAGAGGACCTGGAACGAGTATCTATTTCCCACCAGCTCTAAACTACAAATTTGGAAAAGTCACCTGTTGATATAGTCCCACTGAGGCTTGCTTCCCTCCACTCTGCCATTGGTTACATGACCAATATCCACAGAGGAGATGTATATAACTCAGATTTATCAAGGAATTGCCTGTCTTAATTTTAATAGGGAACATAAGAATAATCCAACAATCAGTTTGTCCCCTCTGCCCCCCTTCCCTGTCCATCTGCCCATATAAATCTTTCTACTGAACTTTCTGTTTCTTTCCCCATAATCCCCTCCATCTTTCCACCTGAAGACAGGTAAAGCAGGGGTATAGCCTCGGAAAGACTCCCACAGCCCAAGGCTCATCCTTGGGCTACAGCTTTCACTTCTATCAGACGAGGCAACATTTAATAATGTAGGTTGCTCGGTTTTTCTGGTGCTTTCTTTAAAAATAAATCCATTGTTCAGTTAAAGACTTTATTCACTCCTTCTAAGAGAATGGATCACAACATATACCTGGCTTTCTGTCTCGTTCTTTCAAAAATACGTTAAGTCATTCATTACCACACATTTTGCAAAACAATGTTATTAACCCTTCCACTGCCACCCATTTACTGCACACTTTTTGCCTTTTACCTAAAAGGAGAAGCATATATATTTGCCTCTTCTGACACAGATATACCTCTATAAAAATAAAATGAAAACAAAGACATTTTACAGATCTGTGCCATTTTGTGGCCTGTATTTTATCTGCAGATGTATATTGACAGCAAGCTGATTTTTATTCCAGGTATGCTTTTGTTTGGACTAGGATGACACAGCAATAGCCTCACAATGATGAGGTCTCTGAAGCTTACAGTCCTTGATTTTGCCTAAGAAATATATGCTATCTGGTCTCTGCGCAATCACCTTACATGGAACAGTAATTGCTCCTTTTAGGTAATCATTAGCAATCAATTGCCGACTGATTCCGGTTTAATGGCAGCTTTTAGATTGTTACTAAATTGTTCCAGCAAGGTGAGGACCCACTGAAATATCTGGTGTCCAAGGCACTAAAACATTCTAAAGAAAGAAATAAAAGGTCCAGACCTTGATATTAAGTAAGCATAGGGCCTGTCAACTCAAATCCTTGGAAGATCATTTTTTTTTTCAAAGGCAGGTAAAAGAGCTCCACATTTACCCCAAGATATTGCCAACAGGAAAGTCAAAACCTAAAAGGCAAGAGAGGACAGATTGACAGTTCTTGCTGAATCCTTTCTTTCTACATAATTCTTCAGCATGAGGTTCTCAGCCTTTTTAATATTCCTAACAGCAAGCCTGCAATATCACGTACAGCATCCCTGCTAAGACGCTCAGTAAGGAAAAGGAGAGATCTGAGAGAAATATATGGATTTGACCCGACATGAATAAGATCACGATGCAAATAAGAATGTAACACTTCTGGGATTGTCAGTTTTGCTCATGTGAATTTGTTCTGCATACTGTGTGTTCCCTTAATAATTAGATACTGGGAAAGTGTTCAGAAGAAGAAACAAATGCTTGAAATAGATCTTTAATAAGCTGTGAAATGGCTGAACACTCAACATAATGAAACAGCCACAATGAAATTAAAATCTACCTCCAAAAAGTCCATTATGATCATTAATAACAGCAATATTTTATATGTCAGAAACACTTGTTCTAATCAAACATGGAAACAGACCTCTACTCTTCCACAATCGTTGGCTTCTCGTGGACTCCATTTGAACAAACTCATTTTTATATTGTGTTAAAAATAATTTTCCAGATTATCTATTTTCCAAACCTGATAGAATTTTAGAGCAAATAATAAGAGATACCCATAGATTTTTCCACTGGATGCTCTAATGGTCTCAATAAAAAGTCAAAAGGTTATTGAACATGTTCCATTTTATGCACATGCAATATACAAAAGTACCTTTTTGAAACCAGTAAATTACAAAAAAACTATGTAACTAAAAAAAGAAAAATCCATGCCACATGAAAGGATTCACTCTGAATATGGAATTCTTCTTATTAAAAAAATAAAGCTATTGCGGGGGGCAGAGCAAGATGGCGGAGGAGTAGGAGACCTAGATTTCGTCTGGTCTCAGGAATTCAGCTGAATAGGGATCAAACCATTCTGAACACCTACGAACTCAACAGGAGATCGAAGAGGAGAGTAGCAACAACTCTCTGAACAGAGAAGCGACCACTTACTGGAAGGTGGGAGGGGGCAAGATGGCAGAGGAGTAGGAGACCTGGATTTCGTCTGGTCTCAGGAATTCAGCTGAATAGGGATCAAACCATTCTGAACACCTACGAACTCAACAGGAGATCGAAGAGGAGAGTAGCAACAACTCTCTGAACAGAGAAGCGACCACTTACTGGAAGGTAGGACATGCGGAGAAGTGAATCCGAGGCGATATTCGGGAGGATAGACGGCGGGGGAGGGGCCTCCGCCGGCTTCTGCCAAGTGCTAGAGCCGCGGAGCACAAAATCAGAACTGTTAGAAGTCGGCTTCGTTGAGGGACGTTGCTGCAGTGGCTAAGCAGGGGGTGGAATCCTCCCGGGACAGTGTGGTCTCAGGACCCTTGGGGTCACAGAAAGACCGGGGGTGCCTGAGTGCGCCAGAGCTCCCAGGTATCGGAGCGGGGAAGCCGGCTGCAGAGACGGAGCCGAGGCGCGGGCTCTCAGCTCGGGGTTGCCATAAACTGTGATCTGCAGCCCAGTCGGGCCACTGCTCCTCCAGCAGGGACCCAACAGGCGGCAGAGCCGGAGAGACTCCCCTTCCTTCCCGGGGAGGAGCAGTGCAGGAGTGCACCGCAGGGATCTGCTGGTTTGGAGACTCCACACGGAGTCAGGTGCCAGAGATAGAAATGCTCGGTCACAGGCCGGGTGAGTACGGAGTGCGGCCGGAGACCGGGGAGACGGGAGTGATTGACTGCTTTTCTCTGTGGGCGCACTGAGGAGCGGGGCCCCGAGTTCTCAGCTCCTCCGGGTGGAGATTGGGAGGCCACCATTTTTGCCCTGGTCCTCCAAGGCTGTACCGAGAGCTTGCAGGGAACAAAAGCTCCTGAGATCAAACCCGAGCAGCTTGCTTAGCCCGGACCGACAAGGGCGGGGCAATTCAGCCTCCGGCAAAGACATTTGGAAACCACAGCAACAGGCCCCTCCCCCAGAAGATCAACACGAACAGCCAGCAAGCCAAGACCAAGTTTACCGATCAAGGAGAATGGGAGAACTCCAGCGCTAGGGGAATACTGCACATAGAATTCATGGCTTTTTTTTACCATGATTATTAGTTCATCAAAGTTAATTTTTGTTAACTGTTTTTTTTTCTTTTTCTTTTTCCCTTTTTCAACCAACATCTTATCAAGATCTTTTTTAAAAAAAATTTTTTTATTTTTCATTTTTAGAGTCATATTTTATCCCTTCATAGTAGTTACCCTTATTTTTGGCATATATATATATATATATATATATATAAGTTGTTCTCTCTTTAAAATTCTGAGATACAGTTTCTAATAACAGATCAAAATATACCCTAAATCACTAGTGTATGGCTCTGTTCTAGTCTCCTGCCTGATCACATTCTCTCCCTTTTTTTTTTCTTAAATCTTCTTCTTTCTTTTTTCAAACAACTTCTTATCAATTCCTTTTATAAAATCTTTTATAATTTTCATCTTTACAGTCATCTTCTATCCCTTCATTGTATCAACCCTTATTTTGTACATATATGTCTTTCTTCCTTTGAAATTTTAGGAGGCACTTTTTTCTAACAGACCAAAATACGCCCAAAATCTAGTGTGTGGCACTGATCTATGCACTAGCCTGATCATATTTGATCATATTCTGCTTTTTTTGTATTGTTCTGTTTTTGTTTTCTTTTTTTTCTTTTTCTGTTCTCTTTTTTTTTTCCTCTTTCTTTTTTCTTTCTTTCCCTTTCTTTTCCCCTGGTTTCAGGTCTTTTCTGATTTGTATACAGTATATTTGCTGGGGACATTGTAAACCTGTTAGCATTTTGTTCTCTCATTCATCTATTCTCCTCTGGACAAAATGACAAGACGAAAAAAATCACCTCAGCAAAAAGAACAAGAAGTAGTACTGTCAGCCAGGGACCTACTCAATACGTACATTAGTACGATGTCGGACCTAGAGTTCAGAATCATGACTTTAAAGATACTAGCTGGGCTTGAAAAAAGCATGGAAGTTATTAGAGAAACTCCTTCTGGAGAAATAAAAGAACTAAAATCTAACCAAGTCGAAATCAAAAAGGCTATTGATGAGGTGCAATCAAAAATGGGGGCACTAACTGCTAGAATAAATGAGGCAGAAGAGAGAATCAGTGATATAGAAGACCAAATGATGGAAAATAAAGAGGCTGAGAAAAAGAGAGAGAAACAACTACAGGATCATGAGGGCAGAATCCGAGAGATAAGTGATACGATAAGACGAAAAAACATTAGAATAATTGGGATCCCAGAAGAAGAAGAAAGAGAGAGAGGGGCAGAAGGTATATTGGAGCAAATAATAGCAGAGAACTTCCCTAATGTGAGGAAGGAAACAGGCATCAAAATCCAGGAGGCACAGAGAACCCCTCTCAAAATCAATAATAACAGGTCAACACCCCGACATCTAATAGTAAAACTTACGAGTCTCAGAGACAAAGAGAAAATCTTGAAAGCAGCTCAGGACAAGAGGTCTGTAACCTACAATGGTAAAAATATTATATTGGCAACAAACCTATCCACAGAGACCTGGCAGGCCAGAAAGGACTGGCAAGATATCTTCAGAGAACTAAAGGAGAAAAATATGCAGCCAAGAATCCTATATCCAGCTAGGCTGTCATTGAAAATAGAAGAAGAGATAAAAAGCTTCCAGAACAAACAAAAACTATAGGAATTTGCAAACACGAAACCAGCCCTCCAAGAAATATTGAAAGGGGTCCTCTAAGCAAATAGAGAGCCTAAAAGCAGCATAGATCAGAAAGGAACACAGACAATATACAGTAACAGTCACCTTACAGGCAATACAATGGCACTAAATTCATATCTTTCAATAGTTACCCTGAATGTAAATGGGCTCAATGCCCCAATCAAAAGACACAGGCTATCAGATTGGATTAAAAAACAAGACCCATCCATATGCTGTCTGCAAGAGACTCATTTTAGACCCAAAGACACCCCCAGATTGAAAGTGAGGGGGTGGAAAACCATTTACCATGCTAATGGACACCAAAAGAAAGCTGGGGTGGCAATCCTTATATCAGACAAACGAGATTTTAAAACAAAGACAGTAATAAGAGATGAGGAAGGACACTATATCCTACTTAAAGGGTCTATCCAACAAGAAGATCTAACAATTGTAAATATCTATGCCCCGAACATGGGAGCAGCCAATTATATAAGGCAATTAATAACAAAAGCAAAGAAACACATTGACAACAATACAATAATAGTGGGGGACTTTAACATCCCCCTGACTGAAATGGACAGATCATCTAAGCAAAAGATCATCAGGGAAATAAAGACTTTAAATGACACACTGGACCAAATGGACTTCACAGACATATTCAGAACATTCCATCCCAAAGCAACGGAATACACATTCTTCTCTAGTGCCCATGGAACATTCTCCAGAATTGATCACATCTTAGGTCACAAATCAGGTCTCAACCGGTACCAAAAGATTGGGATCATTCCCTGCATATTTTCAGACCACAATGCTTTGAAACTAGAACTCAATCACAAGAGGAAAATCGGAAAGAACTCAAATACATGGAGGCTAAAGAGCATCCTACTAAAGAATGAATGGGTCAACCAGGAAATTAAAGAAGAATTAAAAAAATTCATGGAAACCAATGAAAATGAAAACACAACTGTCCAAAATCTTTGGGATACAGCAAAGGCAGCCCTGAGAGGAAAGTATATACAATACAATCCTTTCTCAAGAAACAAGAAAGGTCTCAAATACACAAGCTAACCCTACACCTAAAGGAGCTGGAGAAAGAACAGCAAATAAAGCCTAAACCCAGCAGGAGAAGAGAAATAATAAAGATCAGAGCAGAAATCAATGAACTAGAAACCAAAAGAACAGTAGAACAGATCAACGAAACTAGGAGCTGGTTCTTTGAAAGAATTAACAAGATTGATAAACCCCTGGCCAGACTGATCAAAAAGAAAAGAGAAATGACCCAAATCAACAAAATCATGAATGAAAGAGGAGAGATCACAACCAACACCAAAGAAATACAAACAATTATAAGAACATATTATGAGCAACTCTATGCCAGCAAATTAGATAACCTGGAAGAAATGGGTGCATTCCTAGAGATGTATCAACTACCAAAATTGAACCGGGAAGAAACAGAAAACCTGAACAGACCTATAACCACTAAGGAAATTGAAGGAGTCATCAAAAATCTCCCAACAAACAAAAGTCCAGGGCCAGATGGCTTCCCAGGGGAATTCTATCAGACATTTAAAGAAGAATTAATACCTATTCTCCTGAAACTGTTCCAAAAAATAGAAATGGAAGGAAAACTTCCAAACTCATTTTATGACGCCACTATTACCTTGATCCCCAAACCAGACAAAGACCCCATCAAAAAGGAGAATTACAGACCAATATCCTTGATGAACACGGATGCAAAAATTCTCACCAAAATACTAGCCAATAGGATCCAACAGTACATTAAAAGGATTATTCACCATGACCAAGTGGGATTTATCCCTGGGCTGCAAGGCTGGTTCAACATCCGCAAATCAATCAACGTGATACAATACATTATCAAAAGAAAGAACAAGAATCATATGATCCTCTCAATAGATGCAGAAGAAGCATTTGACAAAGTACAGCATCCTTTCTTGATCAAAACTCTTCAGAGTATAGGGATAGAGGGTACATACCTCAATATCATAAAAGCCATCTACGAAAAACCTACAGCGAATATCATTCTCAATGGGGAAAAGCTAAGAGCTTTTCCCCTAAGGTCAGGAATGCAGCAGGGATGTCCACTCTCACCACTGCTATTCAACATAGTACTAGAAGTCCTAGCCACAGCAATCAGACAACAAAAAGAAATCAAAGGCATCCAAATCGGCAAAGAGGAAGTCAAACTCTCACTCTTCGCAGATGATATGATACCGTATGTGGAAAACCCAAAAGACTCCACCCCAAAACTGCTAGAATTCAGACATGGATTCAGTCAAGTAGCAGGCTATAAAATCAATGCACAGAAATCAGTCGCATTCCTATACACCACCAACAAGACAGAAGAGAGACAAATCAAGGAGTCGATCCCATTCACAATTGCACCCAAAACCATAAGATACCTAGGAATAAATTTAACCAAAGAGGCAAAGGATCTGTACTCAGAAAACTATAAAATACTCAGGAAAGAAATTGAAGAAGACACAAAGAAATGGAAAAACGTTCCATGCTCATGGATTGGGAGAATCAACATTGTGAAGATGTCAATGCTACCTAGAGCAATCTACACATTCAATGCAATCCCCATCAAAATACCATCCACTTTTTTCAAAGAAATGGAACAAATAATCCTAAAATGTGTATGGAACCAGAAGAGACCCCGAATAGCTAGAGGAATATTGAAAAAGAAAAGCAAAGCTGGCGGCATCACAATTCCGGACTTCCAGCTCTATTACAAAGCTGTCATCATCAAGACAGTATGGTACTGGCACAAAAACAGACACGTAGATCAATGGAACAGAATCGAGAGCCCAGAAATGGACCCTCAACTCTATGGTCAACTTATCTTTGACAAAGCAGGAAAGAATGTCCAATGGAAAAAAGACAGTCTCCTCAACAAATGGTGTTGGGAAAATTGGACAGCCACATGCAGAAGAATGAAACTGGACCATTTCCTTACACCACACACAAAAATAGACTCCAAATGGTTGAAAGACCTAAACGTGAGACAGGAGTCCATCCAAATCCTAAAGGAGAACACAGGTAGCAACCTCTTCGACCTCAGGCGCAGCAACTTCTTCCTAGAAACATCGCCAAAGGCACGGGAAGCCAGGGCAAAAATGAACTATTGGGATTTCATCAAGATAAAAAGCTTTTGCACAGCAAAAGAAACAGTCCACAAAACCAAAAGACAACCGACAGAATGGGAGAAAATATTTGCAAATGACATATCAGATAAAGGGCTAGTATCCAAAATCTATAAAGAACTTATCAAACTCAACACCCAAAGAACAAATAATCCAATCAAGAAATGGGCAGAAGACATGAACAGACATTTTTCCAAAGAAGACATCCAAATGGCCAACAGGCACATGAAAAAGTGCTCAACATCGCTCGGCATCAGGGAAATCCAAATCAAAACCTCAATGAGATACCACCTCACACCAGTCAGAATGGCTAAAATTAACAAGTCAGGGAACGACAGATGTTGGCAGGGATGTGGAGAAAGGGGAACCCTCCTACACTGTTGGTGGGAATGCAAGCTGGTGCAACCACTCTGGAAAACAGTATGGAGATTCCTCAAACAGTTGAAATTAGAGCTACCATTCGATCCAGCAATTGCACTACTGGGTATTTACCCCAAGGATACAAATGTAGGGACCCGAAGGGGTACGTGCACCCCAATGTTTATAGCAGCAATGTCCACAATAGCCAAACTGTGGAAAGAGCCAAGATGTCCATCGACAGATGAATGGATAAAGAAGATGTGGTATATATACACAATGGAATATTATGCAGCCATCAGAAGGAATGAGATCTTGCCATTTGCAACGACGTGGATGGAACTGGAGGGTGTTATGCTTAGTGAAATAAGTCAATCAGAGAAAGATATGTATCATATGATCTCACTGATATGAGGAATTCTTAATCTCAGGAACAAACTGAGTGTTACTGGAGTGGTTGGGGGTGGGAGGGATGGGGTGGCTGGGTGATAGACAGTGGGGAGGGTATGTGGTATGGTGAGCGCTGTGAATTGTGCAAGACTGTTGAATCACAGATCTGTACTTCTGAAACAAATAACGCAACATATTTTAAGAAAAAAGAAAAAGAAGAAGAGAGCAGGAGAGGAAGAATGAAGGGGAGTAAGTCAGAGGGGGAGACGAACCATGAGAGATGATGGACTCTGAAAAACAAACTGAGGGTTCTGGAGGGGAGGAGGGTGGGGAGATGGGTTAGCCTGGTGATGGGTATTGGAGGGGGCACGTTCTGCGTGGAGCACTGGGTGTTAAGAACAAACAATGAATCATGGAACACTACATCAAAAACAAATGATGTAATATATGGTGATTAACATAACAATAAAAAATTAAAAAAAAATAAAATAAAGCTATTGCATGTCTTCTTTAAGATCCATTTTATTAGGGTTCCTACCCCTAAAGTGAGTCCCCAGATGTAGAAAATAAAAGCATTAAACCAACTGCTCATATATAGACTCCTAGTGGACCAGGAGACTAGAACTCCAAAGCTTAAGTCAGATGGATAAGAAACCAAGTTTTTTAAATCAGCAAATTATAAAAAAGACTATTTGCATTAAAAAACGGACTTCATATCATATAAAAGGATTCACTCTGAATATGGAATTTTTCTGCTTAAAAACATGCAACTCGTTAAATGTATTCATTTAAAATCGTAGCCTGCCGCTCCACTAAAGTGAGCCCCCAAAGGTTGGAAAACAGAAACATTAAAACAAATGCCCTTTTCCAGACTTAAAAGACCAGGAGACTAGAAACCAAAAACTTAGCTCAGAAATGCCTATCAACATTTAGACCAAGAAATTCATTATGAACCAAAGGTGTTCTTTCTCTTCCTGACTGGTAGCAACTGAAATCAAGAAATTGCAAGTGAGATGTGAAGTGAATAAAACAGACTGTCAAGTTCTCATAATGTAAATATCCTTTATGTAATTAAGCTACCTTGTTCAACTGATTTTTTTTTAAAGATTTTATTTATTTGTTTGACAGCGAGAGACACAGCGAGAGAGGGAACACAAGCAGGGGGAGCGGGAGAGGGAGAAGCAGGCTTCCTGTGGAGCAGAGAGCCCGATGCGGGGTATGACCCGAGCCGAAGGCAGACGCTTCACAACTGAGCCACCCAGGCGCCCCTGTTCAACTGATTTAAATGCACATTAGTAATCTGTATACTGTCTGCGTACAAGTATGCTGTCCATCCATGGGATTCTATCTGTTCAGCAGCCTCTCTGATCAGGGAGAGCTCTCCAGTGAGCAATAAAGTGACAGGGATTGTGCCTGTCTTCAGAAGAGAAGAGCCAGGGTAGGTGCTGTCATTTCTACCTCAAGCGCTTTCCTCAAGGCTTCATTCCCATCTGTTTGAATTTCTACACGTCCTTCAAAAATCAGTTCAGATGCCAAATTCCATGTCCCTCTCATGGCTGGATGGACTCTGTTCTTGGGCAGGCCCTCCTACCATCTTATATGCACTTCTCTGGCTGGGCACAAAAAGAAGACAAGCTGGAAATGAACAGGACTCTCACGCCCAACTAGATGTAAACCCTTTAGGAAAGGATTGTTTCCTTGAAATCCTTATATCTGTGTGCCACTTATTACAGAGCTTTCCTCTTTGCTCAAGTAAATTTAATCAAAGGATCAACATAACTCATAATGGCAATTTTTGGTTTGGTTTTGGTTTTTACTCTATGCTGCACTAGGAACAGAATCTCCTGGGGCTATGAGAACCACGATTAGTTCCTAAGAATAAACAAGTAAAATATAAAAACATTCTTTTCTGACAAGGATTGAAGAAAATTTAACATTTTTTACTTATTTATTTTTTAATTATTAAAACTGTGTGTTCTAAAGGAGCTAGTAAAGCTTGGTTCCTGTTTCTATACCTCACTCACAAAAATCCTCCTAAACCTTTACTGAGATCATATTAAAGAATATTCAACACACAGAGTGAATTACATTCCAAGTAATAAACTTGGGCAGAATTCTGTGCTTGATACTAACTTATATTCCGAGAGGCAAACCCACTTCAACTTATAGGATCTTATTCTTAAAAAACAAAACAAAACAAAACAAAACAGACATCCAGGTGAACAGGAACGTGTGGTACGGTGTAACACAAGTTAACTAAGTATAATCAAATAAAAGCACAGCGATACCAGCCTTAATAAAGAGACAAGAACTGTAGACGGTTATCAACACCCATTTCTTTAATGTTGGTGACATCCATCTACATATGCAGTGCTTTTTCTTGAGATTTTATTTATTTTGAAAGAAAGAATGGGGACAGAGGAGGAGGGAGAGTCTTTTTGATTAAGCTGCCAATCTCCAACTTTTTTTAAATTTTATTTTATTATGTGATGATAGTCACCATACATTACATTAGTTTTTGACATACTGTTCCATGATTCACTGTTTGCGTATAACACCCAGTGCTCCATTCAATACGTGCCCTCCATACCCATCACCAGGCTAACCCATCCCCCCACCCCCTCCCCTCTAGAACCCTCAGTTTGGTTCTCAGAGTCCATAGTCTCTCAAGGTCCATCTCCCACTCCAATTAACCCCCCCTTCATTTTTCCCTTCCTACTATCTTCTTCTTCTTTTCTTTTGTTAACATATAATGTATGATTTGTTTCAGAGGTACAGGTCTGGATTTATCAGTCTTACACAATTCACAGCACTCACCATAGCTCATACCCTCCTCAATGTCTATCACCCAGCTACCCAACCCTCCCACCCCCCACCACTTGAGCAACCCTCAGTTTGCTTCCTGAGATTAAGAATTCCTCATATCAGTAAGATCATATATGATACATGTCTTTCTCCGATTGACTTATTTTGCTTAGCATAACACCCTCTAGTTCTATCCACGTCATTGCAAATGGCAAGATTTCATTTTTGGATGGCTGCATAATATTCCATTGTGTATATATACCACTTCTTCTTTATCCATTCATCTGTTGATAGACATCGTGGCTCTTTCCATAGTTTGGCTATTGATAACATTGCTGCTATAAACATGGAGGAGCATGTACCCCTTCGGATCACTACATTTGTATCTATGGGGTAAATACCCAGTAGTGCCATTGCTGGGTCGTACAGTAGCTCTATTTTCAACTTTTTGAGGAACCTTCATGCTGTTTTCCAGAGTGGCTTCACCAGCTTGCATTCCCACCAACAGTGTAAGAGGGTTCCCCTTTGTCTGCAACCTCCCCAACATCTGTTGTTTCCTGACTTGTTAATTTTAGCCATTCTGACTGGTGTGAGGTGGTAAATCATTGAGGTTTTGATATGGATTTCCCTGATGCTGAGCAGTGTTGAGCACTTTTTCATATGTCTGTTGGCCATTTGGATGTCTTGTTTGGAAAAATGTTTGTTCATGTCTTCTGCCCATTTCTTGATTGGATTATTTGTTCTTTGGGTGTTGAGTTTCATAAGTTCTTTATAGATTTTGGATACTAGCCCTTCATCTGGTATGTCATTTGCAAATATCTTCTCCCATTCTGTGGGTTGTCTTTTGGTTTTGTTGACTGTTTCCTTTGCTGTGCAAAAGCTTTTTATCTTGATAAAGTCCCAATACTTCATTTTTGCCCTTGCTTCCCTTGCCTTTGGTGATGTTTCTAGGAAGAAGCTGCTGCGGCTGAGGTCAAAGGGGTTGCTGCCTGTCTTCTCCTCTAGGATTTTGGACTCCTATCTCATATTGAGGTCTTTCAACCATTTTGAGTCTATTTTTGTGTGTGGTGTAAGGAAATGGTCCAGTTTCATTCTTCTGCATGTGGCTGTCCAAATTTCCCAACACCATTTGTTGAAGAGACTGTCTTTTTTCCATTGTACCTTCATTCCTGCTTTGTCAAAGATGAGTTGACCATAGAGTTGAGGGTCCATTTTTGGGCTCTCTATTATGTTCCAAAGATCTATGTGTCTGTTTTTGTGCCAGTACCATACTCTCTTGATGATTACAGCTTTGTAATAAAGCTTTAAGTCCGGAATTGTGATGCCACCAGCTTTGCTTTTCTTTTTCAACATTCCTCTGGCTATTTGGGGTCTCTTCTGGTTCCATACAAATTTTAGGATTATTTGTTCCATTTCTTTGAAAAAAGTAGATGGTATTTTGATAGGGATTGCATTAAATGTGTAGATTGCTCTAGGTACCATTGTCATCTTCACAATATCTGTTCTTCCAATCCATGAACATGGAACGTTTTTCCATTTCTTTATGTCTCCCTCAATTTCTTTCATGAGTATTTTATAGTTTTCTGAGTACAGATTCTTTGCCCCTTTGCTTAGATTTATTCCTAGGTACCTTATGGTTTTGGGTGCAATTGTAAATGGGATCGACTCCTTAATTCCTCTTTCATTTGTCTTATTGTTGGTATATAGGAATGCCACTGATTTCTGTGCATTGATTTTATATCCTGCCACTTTACTGAATTCTTTTATGAGTTCTAGCAGTTTGGGGGTGGAGTCTTTTGGGTATTCCACATAAAGTATCATATCACCTGCAAAGAGTGAGAGTTTGACTTCTTCTTTGCCAATTTGAATGCCTTTGATTTCTTTTTGTTGTCTGATTGCTGTCGCTAGGACTTTTAGTACTATGTTGAATAGCAGTGGTGATAGTGGACATCCTGCCGTGTTCCTGACTTTAGGGGGAAAGCTCTCAGTTTTACCCCATTGAGAATTCAATTCGTTGTGGGTTTTTCACAGATGGCTTTTATGATATTGAGGTATGTACCTTCTATCCCTACATTCTGAAGAGTTTTAATCAAGAAATGATGTTGTACTTTGTCAAATGCTTTTTCTGCATCTATTGAGAGGATCATATGGTTCTTCTTTCTTTTATTAATGTATTGTATCACATTGACTGATTTGTGGATGTTGAACCAACCTTGCAGCCCAGGAATAAATCCGACTTGGTTGTGGCGAATAATCCTTTTAATGTACTGTTGTATCCTATTGGCTAGTATTTTGGTGAGAATTTCTGCACCCATGTTCATCAGGGATATTGGTCTGTAATTCACCTTTTGGATGGGGTCTTTGTCTGATTGTGGGATCAAGGTAATGCTGGCCTCATAAAACGAGTATGGAAGTTTTCCTTCCATTTCTATTTTTTGGAACAGTTTCAGAGGAATAGGTATTAAGTCTTGTTTAAATGTTTGGTAGAATTCCCCTGGGAAGCCATCTGGCCCTGGGCTTTTGTTTGTTGGGAGATTTTTGATTATTGCTTCAATTTCCTTAGTGGTTATAGGTCTGTTCAGGTTTTCTATTTCTTCCTGGTTCAGTTTTGGTAGTTTACACATCTGTAGGAATGTATCTACTTCTTCCAGATTATCTAATTTACTGGCATATATTTGCTCATAATATGTTCTTATAATTGTTTGTATTTCTTTGGTGTTGGTTGTGATCTCTCCTCTTTCTTTCATGATTTTATTTATTTGGGTCCTTTCTCTTTTCTTTTTGGTAAATCTGGCCAGGGGCTTATCAATCTTATTAATTCCTTCAAAGAACCAGCTACTAGTTTCGTTGATCGGTTGCACCGTTTTGTTGGTTCCTATTTCATTGATTTCTGCTCTGATGTTTATTATTTCTCTTCTCTTGCTGGGTTTAGGCTTTATTTGCTGTTCTTTCTCCAGCTCCTTCAGGAGTAGGGTTAGGTTGTGTATTTGAGATCTTTCTTGTTTCTTGAGAAAGGCTTGTATTGCTATATACTTTCCTCTTAGGACCGCCTTTGCTGCATCCCAAAGATTTTGAACAGTTGTGTTTTCATTTTCATTAGTTTCCATGAATTTTTTTAATTCTTCTTTAATTTCCTGGGTGACCCATTC
This sequence comes from Zalophus californianus, assembly GCF_009762305.2. NCBI lineage: Eukaryota > Metazoa > Chordata > Mammalia > Carnivora > Otariidae > Zalophus > Zalophus californianus. The sequence continues at coordinate 22,125,670 of NC_045609.1, forward strand.
ATTCTAGTAGGATGCTTTTTAGCCTCCATGTATTTGAGTTTTTCCCAACCTTCCTCTCATGACTGAGTTCTAGTTTCAAAGCATTGTGGTCCAAAAATATGCAGGGAATGATCCCAATCTTTTGGTACTGGTTGAGACCTGATTTGTGATCTAGGATGTGATCTATTCTGGAGAATGTTCCATGGGCACTAGAGAAGAATGTGTATTCTCTTGTTTTCGGATGGAATGTTCTGAATATATCTGTGAAGTCCATTTGGTCCAGTGTGTCCTTTAAAGTCTTTATTTCCCTGCTGATCTTTTGCTTAGATGATCTGTCCATTTCAGTGAGGGGGGGGTGTTAAAGTCCCCTACTATTATTGTATTGTTGTCGATGTGTTTCTTTGCTTTTGTTATTAATTTCCTTATATAATTGCTCCCATGTTAGGGGCATAGATATTTACAACTGTTAGATCTTCTTGTTGGATAGACCCTTTAAGTAGGATATACTGTTCTTTCTCCTCTCTTATTATAGTCTTTGGTTTTAAAATCTAATTTGTCTGACATAAGGATTGCCACCCCAGTTTTCTTTTGATGTCCGTTAGCATGGTAAATAGGGTTCCACCCACTCACTTTCAATCTGAAGATGTCTTTGGGTCTAAAATGACTCTCTTGCAGACAGCATATCGATGGATCTTGTTTTTTTATCCAATCTGTTACCCTCTGTCTTTTGATTGGGGCATTTAGCCCATTCACATTCAGGGTAACTATTGAAAGATATGAATTTAGTGCCATTGTATGGCCTCTAAGGTGAGTGTTACTGTATATTGTCTGTGTTCCTTTCTGGTCTATGTTACTTTTAGGCTCTCTCTTTGCTTAGAGGACCCCTTTCAATATTTCTTGTAGGGCTGGTTTTGTGTTTGCAAATTCTTTTAGTTTTTGTTTGTCCTGGAAGCTTTTTTAATCTCTCCTTCTATTTTCAATGACAGCCTAGCTGGATATAGTATTCTTGGCTGCATATTTTTCTTGTTTAGTGCTCTAAATATATATCATGCGAGTCCTTTCTGGCCTGCCAGGTCTCTGTGGGTAGTTCTGTTGCCAATCTACGATTTCTACTGTTGTAGGTTACAGACCTCTTGTCCCGAGCTGCTTTCAGGATTTTCTCTTTGTCTCTGAGACTTGTAGGTTCTACTGTTAGATGTTGAGTGTTGACCTATTTTTGATTTTGAGGGGGATTCTCTGTGCCTCCTGGATTTTGATGCCTGTTTCCTTCCCCACATTAGGGAAGTTCTCTGCTATAATTTGCTCCAATATACCTTCTGCCCCTCTCTTTCTTTTTCTTCCAGGATCCCAATTATTCTAGTATTGTTTTGTCTTATGGTATCACTTATCTCTCAAATTCTGCCCTCGTGATCCAATAGTTGTTTATCTCTCTTTTTCTCAGCTTCTTTATTCTCCATCATTTGGTCTTCTATATCACTAATTCTCTCTTTTGACTCATTTATCCTAGCAGTTAGAGCCTCCATTTTTGACTGCACCTCATTAATAGCCTTTTTGATTTCTACTTGGTTAGATTTTAGTTTTCTTATCTCTCCAGAAAGGGTTTCTCTGGTATCGTCCATAGTTTTTTCAAGCCCAGCTAGTATCTTTATAATCATCATTCTGAACTCTAGTTCCGACATCTTACTAATGTCCGTATTGATTAGGTCCCTGGCAGTCGGTACTGCCTCTTGTTCTTTTTTTTTTTGAGGTGTATTTTTCCGTCTTGTCATTTTGTCCAGAGGAGAATAGACGAATGAGAGAACAAAATGCTAACAGGGTAACAACGACCCCAGAAAAATATACACTAAACAATCAGAAGAGACCTGAAACCAGAGGAAAAGAAAGAAAAAATACAGAAAAAGAAAAAGAAAAAAAAAGAATAAGAATATGATCAAATATCATCAAACTGGTGAATAGATCCGAGCCACACACTAGATTTGGGGCGTGTTTTGGTCTGTTAGAAGAAACTACCTTTCTCTTAAAGAAAGGAAAACTTATATATGTACAAAAATAAGGGTAAATACGATGAAGGGATGAAATATGACTGCAAAGATGAAAATTATAAAAGACTTTATAAAAGGAATTGATAAGATAAGCAGTTGGTTTGAAAAAAGAAAGAAGAGAAATTTAAAAAAAAAAAAAGGGAGAGAATGTGATCAGGCAGGAGACTGAAACAAAGCCATACACTAGCAATTTAGGGTATATTTTGGTCTATTAGAAGAAACTGTATCCCAAAATTTTAAAGAGAGAACAACTTATATATATATCAAAAATAAGGTTAACTGCAAGGGATAGAATATGACTCTAAAATGAAAAATAAAAAAGATTTTTTAAAAACGGATTGATAAGATGTTGGGTGAAAAAGGGAAAAAGAAAAATTCAAAAAAAAATAGAAAAAGAAAAAAAAGAAAACTAAAAAAATTAACTTTGAAAGACTGAAGAATAAGGGGGGGGAAAGCCATGAATTCTATGTGCTATATTCCCCTAGTATTGGCATTCTGCCATTCTCATTGATCGGTAAACTTGGTCTTGGCTGGCTGTTCTTGCTGATCTTCTGGGGGAGGGGCCTGTTGCCGTGGTTCTCAAATGTCTTTGCCGGAGGCGGAATTGCCCCACCCTTGCCGGTCCCGGCTAAGTAATCTGCTGGGGTTTCTTCTCAGGAGCTTTTGTTCCCTGCAATCTTTCCCTATAGCTTTGGAGGACAAGAGTGGAAGCCTACCAGTCTCTGCCCTAGAAGAGCCGAGAACTCGGGGCCCCACTCCTCAGTGAGCCCCCAGAGAAAAGCAGTCAATCACTCCCATCTCCCCCGTCTCCAGCCACACTCCGCGCTCACTTGGCCTGTGACTTGTAGGAACAGTAGAACCTACAAGTCTCAGCATTTCTATCTCTGGCACCCGACCCCGTGTGGAGTCTCCAAACCCAGCAGATCCCTGTGGTGCGCTCCCGCGCCGTTCCTCCCAGGGGAGGAAGGGGAGGCTCCCAGGATCTGCCACTTGTTGGGTCCCTGCTGGAAGAGCAGCGGCCCGACTGTGCCGCAGATCACCGTTTATGGTAACCCCGAGCTGAGAGCCCGCTCCTCGGCTCCATCTCTGCAGCCGGCTTCCCCGCTCCAATACCTGGGAGCTCTGCCGCACTCAGGCACCCCTGGTCTTTCTGTGACCCCGAGGGTCCTGAGACCACACTGTCCCTGCGAGGAGGGTTCCACCCCCACTTAGCCACTGGAGCGACGTCCCTCAGCGGAGCTGACTTCTAAAAGTTCCAACTTTGTGCTCCGGGGCTCTATCACTTACCAGAAGCGCCCACGGAGGCCCCCTCCCCTGCCTTCTATCCTCCCCAATAGCGCCTCGGATTCACTTCTCCGCACGTCCTATCTTCCAGAAAGGGGTCGCTTTTCTGTTCAGAGAGTTGCTGCTATGCTTTTCTTCGATCTCCTGTTGAGTTCGTAGGTGTTCAGAATGGTTTGATCCCTATCCAGCTGAATTCCTGTAACCAGATGAAATTTAGCTCTCCTACTCCTCTGCCATCTTGCTCCTCCTCCCCAGGAGGAGAGAGTCTTAAGTAGATGCCACACTGAGTGTGGAGCCGGATGTGGGGCTTGAACTCGTGACACTGAGATCATGACCTGCCCGAAACCGAGTCAGATTCTTTTTTTTTTTAAGATTTATTTATTTATTTATTCATGAGAGACAGAGAGAGAGGCAGAGGGAGAAGCAGGCTCCCCACTGAGCAGGGAGCCCAATGCGGGTGTCGATCCCAGGACCAGGATCATGACCTGAGCTGAAGGCAGATGTTTAACCATCTGAGCCACCCAGGTGCCCCAAGAGTCAGACGCTTAACTGACTATGCCACCCAGGCACTCCATACTTATGCAGTGCTTTTTAAAAGTTTATTAAAGAGGCAAATATTTCCCTTCTCTTTACCTCATCAGCTCCTTAGCAAATCCTTACTTCTAGAATACAAAAATAAATTGTCCCTATCTTGCCTGACTTACCCAAAAATATTAAATTGAGCCCAACTAATGAGGTTGTTACATAGCAACAATGTTTCTTATACAGCAAAAGAAAAGACTACTTTGAAAATTTAAAACAAATCAATTGTTATAATATTAAATTCCAAGTTCTCATAAAGTGAATTGCTGTATTTGATATGAGTTTAAATGTCAGGACTGACTACATTTAGAGATCATTCCAAAGAAAGCTTTGTAAAACCCTCTATCAAAAGGCATTTTGCATGCAAGTAATAGCTACAAAAATGAAATGTTTTCTGTGATTTCAACATTAACCATCAATGTATGATTGAAACATATTCTGCTTTGCTGACTATTACAATCATTATGGTATAAAAGCAATTCACAGTCACCATTACATCAGAAATATTATTACTAAGATGAGAATTTCCTGAGGAAGAATAATCAAATAAATGGGATGCTTAACTACTGCAGTTTATTATTAACCCCTAAAGACAAATTCTTACTGTTGTGGGCTTGGTAGTTATGGTAGACTTACTAGATAATAAAAATCAAGAACTCATTAACTTGGTAAGCAAGTTTCCTCTCCTGTTATGATGTGCAGATTAAGTTAGGGTGGACATGGCTCCCTAATGTCTTCCTAGTGTGTTAGTGTGGATATTTGAGACCACTCTTCTTTTTTTGTTGTTTTAATTCTTTTGAGTCTAGTTGACACACAATGTTGCATTAGTTTCAGGTGTACAACATAGTGATTCAACTTCTATGTCCTGCTGTCCTCACCACAGGTGTAACCACCAACTGTCCCCAGACAACACTATTACAGTATCACTGACTGGACTCCCTGTGCTGAGCCTTTTATTCATTCTGTAATGGAAGCCTGTACCTCCCACTCCCCTTCACCCTCTTTGCCCCTATCTCTAACCCCCCTTCCCTCTAGCAACCGTCAGTTTGTTCTCTATATTTATAGGCCTGATTCTGCTTTTTGTTTCTTTATTCATTTGTTTATTTTTGGATTCCACACATAAATGATATCATATGGTATTTCTGACCATATGATATTTGACCATATGATATATGACCATTTGACCTCAGTCTTATTTCACTTCTAAGCTCCCTCTATGTTGTTGCAAAAGGCACAATCTCATCCTTTTTATGGTTGCGTAATATTCGTGTGTGTGTGTGTGTGTGTGTGTGTGTGTACACATCTTCCTTATCCATCCATCTACCAGTGCTACCCTCTTCTCTTAAAGCATTAATTGAAAATATAATGCTGATGATTCTTCTCTTATGCCAAATTTTTCTAACATTAAACTCACGTGCAATGCAATCTATTTGGAGGCACTTTATATGGCATCGTCACCTTAACTTCTTCTGTCTTGCTGACAGTCCAACCCGTCACCTCTCATATGGACTCTGACAATGGTCTCCAAACTGCTATTCTTGCTTCCTCTTGTCTCCCCTACAATCCGTTTTCCACAAAGCAACTAGATGGTGCTTTTAATACACATATATCAGATCATGTCACTCCCCTGCTCAAAACCATCCAGAGCCTTCCGATGGGAGGTTACTGTGCCGGTAAAGCCCTGCAGGGGCCTGGCCTGCCTACCCTCACAGCCCTTCCCCACCACCCTGCCCTCACGTACACCACCCGGCCTTCTTATCCCTGGCAGTCACCAATCCCCTCCTAACTCCAGATTTTGCTGGAGAGCTCTTCTCCCAGACTTTCAGATGTCTGGTCCTCCTGCATCCTCAGGCTTCAGGTCAACTGCATCTCTTGAGGACTGCTCTGGCCACAAGCCGAGAGCAGCCCTGACATGGCCACAATGGCCAAGGGATCTACGAATGCTTCACTCTGCTTATTTTCCTCAAAGCACTTCTCAGTCTCTGAAATGATCTTCTTTATTAATTTTTAATGTGTTTATTATGTGTGTCTTGCACTAGAAATGACCTGCCTCATGCCAGATATCTGATTTGTCTTACCACCAAACCGTGGCAAAAACATAGCAGAAGCTCAATAAGTAGATACCTGTTAACTGAATAAAGAGCCCAAAACTATGTGAATACACAGTGAAGTGTTATGTTACAAAGTTCAGTGTAACATTTGATAAGATAGCAGCATCTCTAGATATTAATTTCAAAAACACACCTCTATGAAAACTGCTTATTTAGTCACCTGGACAAAATAATTTGTCAGGTAAGTAGCTTAGCAATTATCATCTATGAATATCAACAAAGCCAATATTAAAGTACCACACTGTTTATTTTTAATTCAGCTTCATGTACAAACATGGCCAAAATAACTAGAAAATTACAAACAAGCAAAAAGAGGTCTCTGGGCAGCTAAAGAGAGGTGTCCCAAAATAAGAAATATATATGAAGGGAGGGGGTAGATTTGGGGAAGTATCTCTTAAAACTCTAGATTTGAGTTTTATTCTAGAAAGATGACTAGAAGTCAAAAACTGGCTTTCAGGGCACCTGGGTGGCTTAGTTGGTTAAGCAACCGACTCTTGATTTCAGCTCAGGTCATGATCTCAGGGTTGTGGGATCAAGCCCCGCATTGGGATCCATGCTGGGCGTGCAGCCTGCCTAAGATTCTCTCTCTCCCTCGACCTCTGCCCCTCCCTCCCTGCATGCACACTCTCTCTCTCTCAAAACATTAGAGAGTTATTACATTAGAAAATCATTACACACACACACACACACAGGGCATCCTTCTCCCAAGGAGGTGGAACGTCAGTCCATTTGAGTGTGGGCTGCATTTAGTGAGCTATTTCCAAAAAGCAGAGTACAGAAAGGGAGGGAAAGTAACACCACCTTGTTCAGGTGATCAAGGTCAGCGTCATCAGTGATAAACCACGTTGACAGCTTGTGCTCTTAACATTGGTGATAATAAGGGTACTTCACCTCCTGCTCCCAAAACCTATAGACTCAGACTAACCATTAGAAAACACATACAAACTCAAATGGGGAAACATTCCACAAAATACCTAGCCAGCATTCCTCAAAACTGTCAAGGTTGTCAAGAACAAAGAAAATTTAAGCAACTATCACAGACTAGAGGAGACCATAAGGGACATGATGACTAAATGTAATATGGATCCTAGAACAGAAAAAAGGACATTAGGGAAAAACTAGGGAAATCTGAATAGAATGTGGACATTAGTTAATTATAATGCAACAATACTGGTTCGTTAGTTTTGGCAGCTATACCACCATAACGTAAGATGTTTACCAGTGTGTAGTACATGGGAACTCTGTACTATCTTTGCAACTTTTCAGTAAGTCTAAAATTATTCTAAATTAAAAGTTCATTTAAAAAAACAAGGCAATGGAATGATCTCTACGATATATTTACTGATGTACTCTGCATAAAGTACAGTATATAGCATGGAATCATTTCTGCATTAAAAAGACTAAATGCCGGGGCACCTGGCTGGCTCAGTCAATACAGCATGTGACTCTTGATCTCTGGGTCATCATGAGTTCAAGCCCCATGTTGGGTGTACAGCTTACTTTAAGAGAAAAAAAAGACTATATGTGTATGTACACAAACTTGTAACCATATGCATAAAATCTCCCTTTAAAGATAAATCTAGGCACACCTGGGTGGCTCAGTCAGTTAAGTGTCTGCCTTTGGCTTGGGTCATGATCTCAGGGTCCTGGGTTCAAGCCCCACGTCAGGCTCTCTGCTCAGCAGGGAGTGTGCTTCTCTCTCTCCCTTTACCACCTCTCTCCCCACTTGTGCTCTCTCTCTCTCTCTCTCTCCTCAAATAAAATCTTTAAAAGAAAAAAAGTGGGGTGCCTGGGTGGCTCAGTCATTAAGCGTCTGCCTTCGGCTCAGGTCATGATCCCAGGGTCCTGGGATCGAACCCTGTGCATCGGGCTCCCTGCTCAGCGGGAAGCCTGCTTCTCCCTCTCCCACTCCCCCTGCTTGTGTTCCCTCTCTCGCTGTGTCTCTCTCTGTCAAATAAATAAATAAAATCTTTAAAAAAAGAAAAAGAAAAGAAAAAAGAGAAGTCTATTACTTTTATATATAATGTATTGCCTTTGGGAAGGAAAATTGGGTGACTGGGATAAAAGAAAGCAAAAATGATTTACTTTTCACTATATATACACTTCTATATCTTTAAGATTTTATATAACGTTCATGTATTATCTAGTCAAAAAATAAGTTAAAAATGTACATGATGTCATCCCACAGCCATGGACTGGTAAGCCCTAAATTATCACTGTTGTACACGTAAATATGGTTCTTTGAAATAAGAAAGCTTTATGGCCTCCACAACGATTCTGTAGAACTTAACAGTAACTTACATTGGAACAGCACTAACAGCACTAACACAGGGCATCCTATGTGTCAGGCATGACTCTAAGTCTTACACACATATTAACGCACGGATACCTATGAAATCAGTACTGCTATTTGCACAAAAGATGTTCATTCAGTATGACTACTAGCATTATTCATTAACAAGTTGGGCATTTTCTCTTATACAGGTTTCCTTCTATACAGGTTGTTTAGATAAAATTTCTCCGCTTAAACTATGGCTTTTTTATGTTCCTTCAAAAATATAATGGAAGACTGGCAAAGGGTCCAGCCATTTGGCATCTTCTGTGAAGATTTACCGTTCTATTCTATTGAGGATTAGGTCACATAGACAATATACATACTTGAAACTCACTTGTCTCTGCTACTACACATGCTTACTATAGTTTATACATGCTAACTGGAATATCCACAAGGATTCTAATCCCAGAGACCTTATCATCTGGAAAGAACGTATCATCATCTTATAGTAATATTATATTTTACTTTCTGATTTTAAGAAAATTACTTTTGTGAACATTACAATTATACTGGTGAATGTGTAAACAGGTGTATTTTAATTGGGTATACGGACATCCCCCTCATGGGTCTGTGGACAGACTCTTGGAGAGAGAAAATTACATCTTTATTTTCATTAACATCTAACCGAAATCTAGCATCTCCTTGCATTATATATATAGGCATGATACAAGCCACAGAGTATTAACACTACCTGTGACTCTGTCACCAATAGAAATGATTCCTTTTCTATCACTCTATAGTTAGGCAGATATGATATTGCTTAAGCACATCCTGATTACAAAAATACAGCTGGTATTAAACCCTCTGCAGGATCTTATCACCCAATGCATTAATATCTATTACTTTATCACAATTTTTAATCTTGGATAACTATTTTAATATAAGTAATTCCTCATATCTTACGTATTTAAATTTTTCTTTCTGAGAAGGGATCTGTCAGTTGGCCAAAGGGTCCTAAAAAAAAGGCCAGTGTAAGAACTTAGCATGTGACAGAATGCATCTGCCCCACTTGTCTTCAAACCCATGAAGGCACTACTCAGGAAACGCTTGTGGGTTGAAGAAATGAAAAAAATCAGCATTCCTCAGCACTGCTTTATGTTTTAAAATAGTGCACTCTCCGGTTCTTATACAAAGAACTCAAAGGGAGTGTGGAAACTAAGATGAGGTATCAGACCTTTTTCCAACAGTCATTGACACTTTATTCGCAAAACCCCAGCAGGCCCAAACTGGAACCCCCACTCACTTGGGGAGGGCACAGATGGTAAAGATAAGCTCATCCTGACTGAGCTCTGTTCGAACCTGTAAGCATGGCCTCATGCAATCAAATGCTAAATACTGGCTTTAAAAAGATAAAAAGCAAAACTTTTTTCCCATAGTAGGCCCAATTATAAGGGGAAAATGCAAATGGTAATGTTTATATGCAAATATTGTGTCCCAGAATTTCAAAAAACATTTATCAGTTTTAATATTCTGTTTCATTTCTTCAAATAATTTACATAGAGAGTCATTTGCAGAAAAAAAATTACTAAGTGCTATTTTAAAGCATAAAAGAAACTGCAGTAAGGAAATGTTGATTATCTTAAGAAATTTCATCAAACGTGTTAGTAAAATTCATATCCAGTGGCTACAAAATTGCATGAATCACCAGCATAGTAAAATCATCAGGAAGAAAACAGGTTTAATTTTACATGAGTTTTTCCTAGTGAAATCAGGTTGGCTCCTAATTATCACCACTTCTTAGTCATCCCGAGCTATTAGTTCAATAACCCAGACTGCAATGCTGCCAGATATCAATTATCAAGCTCATTGATAAGCAGTTTCTATAATCCATCTTTTCTCCTTTGGGACACTGGCAGAAGATCTGTATTATTTTAGTCTTCCGATCTCCTCTTCTCTACCTGCATGAGTATTATGAACAGTTCTGAGACACATCCCTTGGCCTCACTCAATGAACATCAATGGATAATTAAAAATAGATAATTGAAAAGACAAACATTGGTTATAAGCATTTACCCAAACATTTGTTTAAAAGCTGGTTCATTCGTATTTGAAAGATAAAAATCTGTAAACGTCAAGAAGGATTTACATAAAAGATGGCTCCAGAAAATTTGGTCAGAATAAATCCCGATAGCAAAGGTTTAAATGGTCTTCTATTCAGAGATGATTTTCAGGGACAAGAGCAGAGAAGGAACTGCAGCTTCAAAGCCATCGATGTAGGTCAGAGAAGTACACAACACACAGAGACCAGAAGCAGGAGAACACAAAGCTACATGGATGCCTTCTTACTAAAGGAGTGGCTAAAGGTGGATTTGACTCCACCAAGTTTTTAGTCAGAACTATTTTATCTGCTTCAAGGCCTAATTTCAACACCTACTGCCTGTGAGGTGGGGTTCACCTTTTTATCTAGCAAGACCAAACCAAAATGTCTTCAACAAGTAAAGTTTCTCTGGAAAATGCATTTCTACAAATAAGAACTCCCCAAAGGATGTAAATACACAATCCACAAAACAAGAGCTGAAAGAAACAAATAAACAAAACACATAATCGAAAGAAAATAGTATCTCTCCTTTGATTGCTGGCTTGTGACAAAGCTTGTGAGCTCCTCTCCTGGTTGCATAGCAACCGTGGAAGCAGCGGGTCCAGCCTGTAAGAAATTTCCATGCCAGCGCTGTGCAAACAGGAGCTAACTACTCCGTCTATTTTTCAAGGTTACCTGTATTTGCAAAAGAAAAAAAAAGAAAGGAAGATAAAATAATGTTCCTGGGGTGTCTAGAACCAAAGATCTGGATGGATGTTCTCTTAATGCTTTGAACACCTCTACAATAATTCCTCACCATCTATGTTCTATGTAGACAACTCCCATATGGGAAAGAAAGGCTCCAAATCTATAGGAAGTATGCCTGATCACTGAAACAAAATAACCAAGTTCCACAAAACTAAATCACTAAGTTCAAGACTTAGAAGGTAGACAGTAGACTTCATAAGCATCACCATTCAGAGTCCTCTCTGCTGTTCCCAAGATAGCTCCCTACTGAACACAGGAAGATTTATTTTCGGTTTTCTATCTTAGCTTTCCAATAAACACATTATTATAACTTGAATTCGGGGGCGCCAGGGTGGCTCAGTCAGTTAAGCTGCCTTCGGCTCAGGTCATGATACCAGCGTCCTGGGATCAAGCCCCCCATCGGGCTCCCTACTTGGCAGGGAGTCTGCTTCTCCCTCTACCCAACCCCCCTGCTTGTGCACCCATGCTCTGTCTAGCTCTCTCTCTCAAATAAATAAAATCGTTTTTAAAAATATTATAACTTGAATTCTTTTTCTATCTTCTTCCATTCTTGAATGTGGCTGATCACAGCACTGGACAAGTCCCTAAAATGAGCAATTCATTTCCATAGAGATTCATCTTAAAAGCTTGAGCCTGGTAAACATAATCAGTAAACTTACTGGCATCAGCACAACTGATAGGCTCAGACCAGCTTTCAGGTCGTCTCCAACCAGGTTTCACACAGGAAAAAATAAACAACCTACATTACCAAGCCTGACGAGTCCAGACAAAAATGTTCTTATGGGGAAAGTGGACACATACATAGAATGATTCATAAGCACTGGTGAACCAGTGTTACTTTCTCTATACTTAGTTACGGACACTATCCATTAATGTTTAATGTCCAGCCCACCAAGGATCAGGGCTTGAGGGAAATGACTTGAACGGGGGCATGTGGTCCCTCACATGAGTGACTTGGATAGTGGGACAGTGGAAAAAGTACTGAACCAAGGACCACACTCTTGTCACAAGTAGGTCAGTTATGGGACTTTGTGCAAGTCAGGTCAGTGAGCTTCCATTTCCGTGTCTATAGAGTTATATTAAGAGCTTCTCTGCCCATTTCATAAGAATGATCTAAAACTCAATGTCAAATAAAGGAACAGAAAACATACACAAACTTCTGAATGCTCTTTCTGACTTTATGTAACACTTCCTGCTTCCTCAAGTCATGTTAGAAGTGTATCATAATGGTGCTGATTGTCTATAAAGAAGTGCTTAAGGAAATTCAGATGCAACTTTATCGTTAGACTTTAAACTAGCAGAAAATTTGGTGCTAGCTGTTGATGGGCAGCAATACTGACAACTAGGAAAGGAACATTAAAAAATGATAGGTAGTCATTCTTTCGTTCCTTATATTTCCCGACTAAAAAATGATGCATTCCCTAAATGATGCATTCCCTAGATTTTTGATTGAATTAGGACAAAAATAAACACAACTGTAAATTGAGGAACATTTTCTTTTGGAACACTGATAAAAGAGTACCACACTAAAAGTAATTTTAAAGCTTTTGATTAATCAAATTAGTAGGTCTCATGAGATGCTTTAGAAAATGTATGCATCATCTTTTTTAAAACGTCTACTTCTGTAGAGAGAAAGTTCTCTCCTTTGGTGATTAAAAATATTCACTTTTTCATTAAAAAGTACACCTTGCATATAAAATTATTCATCTGTTGACTTAAAAGTAAAAGAACAGTAGTTAATTTTAATTTCAGATACCAGAGAGTATCTAATAGCTGATTAATTTATGGTGAAACCTTGCTAGACTTGTACTCATTAACTGTTAACCTTTGAGCACATTTAAAATTATTTGTGGAAACTGTTGCGTTTACTTAATAAGGCAGATGGGATAGGCAAGTTTTTATCAGGAGCAGAGAATTCACAGAAGAAAGAAGAAGAATATGAGATGGAACACAATCCCTCCCCAGCCAAGAAGTGTTTTCTCCTATGGCTGTAAGCCTTGACCTACCGCATTAGTCATTTCTGCTTCCTGCATAATTTCAAAAGCATCACCTATGTCTGATAAAAGTGCTGGAATCATCAATAGCTAAGTCTAGCAAAATGTGCCTCTCAACTCACCGCACCCCAGATCCGGCAGGAAGAACACTTGCACGTAACAGATGTATGGAATACACCCAACTAGCTGTTGTATATTGAGTTCAAGTCTTATCTCATGCAGAGGTATCAGGGAAATGAGAGAGTATAAACCTTTATTTAAAATAGAACAGATACAGAACTATAAAGGGAAGACAGTCTTTATGTGAGGAAAGGCTAATTTAATCAGTCTTCCCTCCATATACATGCGTTCATTAAAGGCAAGAACTTAAAAAAAAAAAAAAAAAAGCATTACCTTCCAGGTCAAGATGCAGAGAACTAATATTTACTCAGTGATGCTCTAAGCTAGGCACTGTACTGGGTGTTATAAACAATGGCAGGTACAACATCTGGTTTACAGATGGATAACCAGAGCTCCAAGAGGTAAAGTGACTTGCTGGGGACAAGTGAGAGATGGGGATACAATTTAAGACTGCACCTATCATATTAAGGAGGGCACATGTTGTGATGAGCACTGGGTGTTATATGCAACTAATGAATCATCGAACACTACGTCAAAAACTAATGATGGACTATATGTTGGCTAACTGAACATAAAAAAAAAAAGACTGTACCTATCAGACTCTCAAGCTTACCCACTTTTCCTTATACCACACACTTCCTCCCTTTCTAATATAAAAAAAAAAGAAAAAAAATCTAAGAAAGGCTGAATCCAGCCCAGAATACCCAAATCATTGCAAAAGGCTGCCTATCGAATCCTGGAAACTTTCTGCTAAAGAGCAACATATTTACACGCCAGAAGGTTTTAGCATATGTCCTATCTATATCAATTCCAAGTACCTATCAGCAGAGCGCTTAGGAGTCCTGACAAGGCTGACATCTTAACTGCCGCCTCTTTTCTCAGGAGCCTATACAGCCTCAAATTATAGCTGGCTATTGAAAATACTGGATTCGAGGTGAAAGAAATAAGTGAAGTCAATAACTGTCACCAATATTGCTTTACTAGTTACAAAGCAAATCTAGAGAAGGTTAACATTTTAGTGGAGGCGGGAGGCAGGTTAGAAGTCAGAAAGCCAAGGTAAACAGCGAAGAGCAAGGCAGTACCTCAAGCCGGAGGGCAGAGAGAAGAGGAACTCCTGGCTGAGGAGGAAACTTGCCTTGCAGGGTTATTATTGCCCATAGCATCTACCTGCTGTTCTCCCTGGGTGTGGACAGCCAGGGCCAACACTGCAAACGTGGAAAACTGAACAATTTTTCTGGCCTCCCTTATTCACACTTGAATGTAGCAGCAGACAGCACAGCCTTGGAAAGAGCATGATTTGGGTGATCAGTTACACCTGGGTTCAGATCAGAACTCTGCTATTTACCAACTACTTTGAGCTTCAGTTCCCCATCTATAAATTGGGGGTAATCCAGCCAGCCTCACAGGGGCTTTGGAGAATCAAAATGAGTTAAAATCACATAGCATATAATGGCCATTCAATAAATGTGAGTTCCTTTCCTTTGACTGCACTACTTGAAGTAATTATCAGCAGACTGGTTATAGGCTCAGAAGACAAACCACAGTCAGCTACACCAGGAAGTCTTTTTCTCTTTCGCGAACCTAAGAAAGAATACATATGTTTCCTATTTTCTTTCTGGCCTGAGGCAGAAATCACTTTTTATTCCAATAACCTCTTGAGTTGGGAGCTACAGACTAAGCAGTGGGGGATACCCATTACACTCCATCGTGAAGAAGGAAACCCATCATTGTAGCTTAGAGTAAACAGTATTTATCACACTGAAGCTCCTCCCCAGGTCTTCCCCCTGGGATGAATTAGCAGAGTAACTCCTATCAAGAGGCTCAGCTGGGATCTGGAATTATGGACACTTTTTAGAGCTCTAACTTACATCATTTTATATATATTATACAAACAGTGTGTATGCACGCACACATGCACACTTGTCTATACATTCATGTCACATACAGTAACATCTATATATATATATTTAGTGATAACACACAAATTAGATAAACATACATCATTAAAGACCAAAACAAGACTAACATTCTCAAATCCTGTCCATCTATTTTGATCCAACTTCTAGAATAACACAAATGGGCATGGGGGAATGTGACATGTGGGCCAAGGAAGTATCCATGGGAAGGAACTTTGACCATTTTGCCATTGGATTTTAAAGCATCATTTCTTGGCTCCATCACCAATTTCTTGTCTACTGCTTTATTACTACACTACTAAAATGTTTAAGTCCTCATAATTTTCTGTGTTTTAGCTCATTCCCTCCAAACCTACTCCATGGAAGATGGGCTCAGAGTATCATCAGCTGAGGAAAAGGAAAGAAAGGGCACATCTGACTGCTGCTGGTGGTGACATTTAATATTTATCAAACACGTATAATATAGCAGGAATTTTGGGGGATGGTGCATTCTCATTTCATTTTCGTAAAAATTCTATGAGGTACATACTTGTTATTACTGTCCTTTAGAAATGAGAAAGTTGAGGAATACAGTGGTCAAGTAATTTGTTCACAATTCCTAACTAGCAAGCGGTTTGCCAGACGCCAACCACAAGGTCTCCTGCCCTCCAGAAAGAGGTGGATTGTGAGCAGCAACCATAGCATTAGCCAAGTTAGGGCCACATCTTTCATCATAAAGAAGAGAACCATAGAGCAAGACTTTACTTTAGAATTCCAGGGTACTAATATGAGTTCTAGAGACTCAGTGAAGACATGTTCACATATGAAACCTTTTAGATGTGATCATGGATTTAGATGTGATATGGATAAACCCATTAAAAAAAAAAAAGTCTGTCACAAAGGGGAACTCCATGAGGGTTCAAAAAAAAAAAAAAAACCAAAGTGAAATAATATGACACCGCTCAGCATCTCCTCCACTGTTTCAAAGGAGATTAATATACACTGATCCCTTATCATATTGTGATCCACAATTGTATCCAATTTAATATGAAGCACATCAATATTAGATTGATCTCCTTAGCTGAAAATTTAAAGCCCCCAACATGATTCTCGCCTATCTTTTCAGCTATGTTTACCACCTTTTGATTTTTGATTTTCAGATCAAAAATATGACCTGAAACTGTGTCCAAACATGTTTTCTAAAAATTACCATATTTGAAAACAATTCTATGATTAACAGTTCCACCCTAGTTAGCAAATAAGTGTTGTTTTCTAAGTTTTTACATTAAACTGTGCAAGCTAAACATAATAGAAGAAGTAAAAGTCAAAGGAACTCTATAAAAATATTTGCCCCCAAAATGGAGCTAAAGGATTAATAATATTAATACATAAAAAGCTTGTACAAATTGATGAGAAAAATATGAATACCCTTATAAAATAATGCTCAAAGACATGGAGAGACAATTTCTAAAAGAAGATATTAAACAATAAACAGACCACAGTCAGATGCCTGGGAGGAAATGCTGTTATATCAGACTTCATTTCTGAAATTCTACACAACTTTGTAGTCATACTGGAAAACAGAAGATCAATTGAAAAATTATATTTTCTCTTGAGTAGGAGAGTAGCATTTTGTGAGAGCATGACACTGACAATATTTGGTTATGAATCTTTCCGTCTGCTGAGCCAGGATTCTAAGCTCATGGGTTCAAACTGGGTGTTACTTGTACGTGACAACTATACATTAGTGAACCAATAACTTGTCATCATAAGATGATTTCTAATATACGGAAACTGTATACTTTTATAAATATTCTAAGTGATATTTTTTAATCTTCCGATACTCTCCCTCAACTCTCTCTCTCTCACATACTCTTAACTTGCATTCCCAACACGTTTTTTAAAAGGCCTGCAATAACATTATTCTCTTTAGAACAGAAATCAGAGCAAACATGTCTTCCTCGAATGTCAAGAAAAAGTGTTTAAGGACTGATATTCCCAAATGAAAATGGGAGTCTTTTCTTCCTACTGACCACACACCTTCCAGAAAGGGCCCACTTGAGGGACCAGTGAGGAAAGCATGTCTATGCCATCAGATCAGTCCTGAGGCTAAGTGAAATGACAGTGGATGAGGCCAGCACACTCTCACATCTGAACCTGATATAAGCCAGTCTCTCCACGTAAAGACCTTCAGGGCAGCATCGTGCCTGCACTGTGGTAGTGCTGATTTGTTCTGAAGGCAGAATGAAAACAAACTTTGGCAAGCCACAGCAAACATCCAAGTATTTTTAGTCAGCCTCTTTGTAACCTATACCCTTAAATTGGGCATGAGTCAATTCTGACAGTTCTTAGAATTGTGTCATCGGGATTCAAACTTTGCCTGACACGATGCAGCATTGTTCCTGATTACTCATATTCCAGAGTTCAAAGACAAAAGAATTCTATCAGAGAGGCTCATGCTTTCCTTCATCTCTTCTATTAAGTAAATCGAATGTTCTGACAGCACACCTATCTATAGATGTCAAGTCACATTTACAAACATCTAAATCAAAAGCTTGCCTAGGCAAGTCTTTGGTGCACGAGACTTAAAAAGTGACCTTGGTTTCTTTAAATGCTGCCATTCGATTCACATTCTATAAAAACACATAATCAAAGTGGTGGGGGAAACAAAGAATCAGATATCAGACATAATAAATGGGTTTCCTTTCACTCGTACTGATAATCTTCTCATTAAACTCAGAATTCTTCCAAGACACCCCTTCAATTTGTGCACTATGAAGTCATTATCTCCTCAATCTCTAATATCTTTAATATTTTAAGTGGGTGAAAGGATTCAATCACAAAAATTTGGAAGGAGGATTCTGTGTTGCCTCCTGAGGCCCCAGACATCCCCTTGCTGGCAAAGTGGGTTGGACCATTAAGTGACTAGAGATGGAAGAGCGGAGAGGGTGCCAAGTAGCGAGGAACCTCTTTAGAGTTCAGATCTCTGACTTCTGGTATGTTCTTTGAAACTGCGACAAGAGAGAAAGGAGGCAAACTGAGCTGATGGGTCAGTGGGAGGGTTCCAAAGCACCAAGGCAGCTGAGTTTACACCCAAACTGGAGAGAGGCCACAAGAGGCACTCCCAAGATACCAAAACTGTAAAGTGGAAGAAACCTTTCACTTTGGGTAAAAAAAGGCATCAACTCCCAGCCTCTTTTTGCCCCCAGTCAGTTTTACTCACTCACCTAACTGAGTTCCTAGTGGTGCTGGAGCCTTTAGAGAGATCATTCCAGCCTGGCAATGCCAATGCCTCATGTCTTCCGATGTCATGGTACAAAGTCAAAACTTCGGTAAAGAGAGTATTTAAACTACATATAAAAACATTGCTACAGAAGGTAGCATAAGCACCTTCCAGAAGCTGTTTAAATGGCTAAAGGCTAGGTAAAGGAGGTTGGTCTGCGCACAAATAGATAAGTAGAACAGAACAGGAAAGTCCTAAATCCACACATGAATGGTTGTTTCATTCTCATATAAGGTTCAAGAAACACTAAAATATTTCAATGTTGAAATATGTCAACATATATTTTTGTTCTTCATCAGAGTACTGGCAAAATTCGTGTTTCAAATGGCATCAATTATTAACTATCTTGGAGTTAAAATTCTAAAACATGGTCAGATAATACTTTTGAGCAACCACAGAATCCTGAAAATATAGTAGGAAAGGGGGAAACTAAAAGATACCCATTTTTGGTTTGATTCTGCCATTATTATTTCAGACAGCCTCTTAAGATTTTTATTTACCCAACTATATAAATTGAGAGTTTTGGGTGAGAGCTAGAAAATCCCATCTTAGCTTTGAAATTATGAAGACCTCTGTTCAACTAACTAGATTACCAACTAAATCTATGCTCTTGGTCCAATTATTCAACATATGATTCTATTCTTTAACTTTAGAAAACGAAGGTAGTTATACTTTTGCCCCTCAAAATTACTGGAAAAGAAAATATACCTGAAAAATACAAAAGTTCTTTAAGAGGTGAGACATAATATACATGGGTAAGAAGGATTAACAGTAGGATTCTGATGAATTTTGTTTTCGTTTATTACCAGTAACATAAATAACACTTACCAGCAACATTACAAAATCCTACAGAGCTGATGATATGATGAGAAACACCTACCAAACCAGTATAAAAATCTCAAAAGACTACATTATCACTCTTATGAGTAGTTCATGACAAAAAATCAGTATTGCTCTACCATTTCACTGAATAACAACAAAAAAAATAATATCATTTAAGGAAGATGATCCAAGTGTACCTGTATTTCAAAGGATAAGGGTAATGATATGAGTTAAAGCAATAAAATAAAGGTTCCATAGATAGGAGAAAGAATTATAAGTTGTTATTGGGTTTAGCCATATGAATTAGCTGGTGTTAGTCAACTTTTGACATACCAAAAGGGCAATTTTGCATAATTCACCCTAATAAAATCTATGCATATGAGTGTAAAAGTCACCTTTGAAAAAACAATAAGCCATAATAACATGAAGTATATCATTTGACCTTTTTTTGAGCTCTTCTCATGTCACCGAGTAAAATGTTTTCTCTCACAACAAACCTATGAGAGAGGTGCCATTACTTATCTATTTTCATGTGAGGAAATCAAAGCACAGGGTGACGCAGTGCGTTGTCCAAGAGCACGGAGCCAAGTAGGGTTGATGTTCAAATGCAGCCTGTCCTAACCCTTACCTTAGTCTGGCTGTTAAGCGTATAGCAAGATGAGCGCTGGGAACTCCAGGAAGATGGGAAGGGAGAAGAGAGTTGTAGCATTTACCCATGGCTGTACAGAGGAAAGAGGAAGGCAGCCTGCAAGGCCCACTGAGCAGCACATCTCTCAAGGTCAGATGGAGGCATTGTGTTATCACAGCTAAAAGACTTTCCCTATTATAATCATCAAACTGGCTCTCCTAATTCCAGATCAAGAAGTATTTGATCATAATTAAACGTCTACTCGGGCTTTTCAAACAGAGAATGTACTAAAAAACCAAGCAAAGCATTTGGTTTTCATGGCATTATAAATGGACAAAGTGATATTGCATCGGCCACTCTTGGATGCCATAAACTCAAACCTCCAACTGCACAGCTGAGGACCAGATATGGAATACACTTAACACCCCCAAGGTACCATTCTACCATCAGCATGTGTCCAGGCGACCAGGTGGCCCCATGAGGCAAAACCATAAAAGCCTTCAAAATGTTCTCTAATTTAAATTTTTAAAAGGTTAAAAAATAGCATCTGATATAAATAATTCATTTAGGTCCATGTTTATAATTATAACAAAAAAGGGGAACCAAAAAAAAAAATACATCTATTGCACTCAGTGTTAATTTTCTTTACCTTTCTGGAGCTTCGTGAATAGTAGGATCCATAGTCACCCTAGAAACAAAGAAACGAATTTTAGCAAACGTGAAAGAATTTCATTTTTACTGTGACAACAATTTACAAATGATTATTATGAATGGATTTTAAACTCAGGAAGTGCCTTAAAAGGGACACAAATTAAAACAAAGGAAATGTGATGGGGCATAGAGAAAAAAGGAACATGCGGAAAATGTTCATATAATGCCATAAAGAAAAGCACACCAAATAAAAGGCATCAATAATCTGAATAGAATTTTTAAAAACAAATTTGTGTCAATCACATAAAAAGCGTGAACCTGAACTTGAAAGGAATATGCCCATTGGATACAATTTCAATGGGGTAACAAATATACTGCGAAAACAGTCTTTCCCGTGTGAAAATGTTGGCACAGGAAAACACTTTCTTATACCATATATCTTCACAGCTATTATGAGAAACCAATGTTCTCTCAAACTTCATTATCCCAAATACTGTTTACCAAGGGCCAGAACAACAAGGCAGGTAAAAGCCAAAAGCCAGATTTTACAAGAGATGACATGGTTCCTCAAAACTATCCCAGCCTCAAAAAACTATGGACCGACTCTGAGTGCAGGCATGCCAAGACCAAGGACAAGGCTGACGTTCTGCTTTTACAAAATGCTAACTTTATTTCTGTCAGGAAAAAATGCATTTAGCTCATTTCCTGTTAGGATATAGTAACATGTGCAAGATGCAAATTATTCCAACTGGTATCAAAGATTACATATATAGAATGTGAAGAAAGGAACATTGTACCTTTTGCTGTAATGATGCATTAGTTAACGCCACACAAATTGATGCCACAAGAGTTATTTAGTCTTTCCAATTTTTTAAAATCCAAATCAAATCATAAGGAATTAAATTTGAATTGTGACGTTGCTATCTGAGGTTCCGATAAGGGAAAATAGGAAATTCACATTTCTAAAACCTTATTTATTCCCAGCCATATTTTCTTATTTAATCTTCACTTCTAAAACAGTAACTTCAATAACTTTTTATAGTCATAAAAGCAGTATGCATTTATTGTAGAAAATATGCAAAATACAGAAAATAAAAACCAATCATGATCACACCACTTAGAACAGAACTGACATCTTCTGATGTTCCCTTTCAATATCCACAACATACGCACAGGGCCTTTTAAACAAGATTAGGATTATACCACATATTCCCTTAACAGCAAATCATTTTTACCTACGATAGTCTTCAAAAACAAAATCTTAATACTTACATCTTAAAACTTCATATTCATCATATGACACTATTTGTTCAAACATTTCTTTTTTTTTAAGATTTTATTTATTTGACAGAGAGAGACACAGCGAGTGAGGGAACACAAGCAGAGGGAGTGGGAGAGGGAGAAGCAGGTTTCCCACGGCGCAGGGAGCCTGATGTGGGGCTCGATCTCAGGACCCTGGGATCATGACCTGAGTCAAAGGCAGATGCTTAACGACTGAGCCACCCAGGCGCCCCTGTTCAAACATTTCTTGATATTTGTTTAAGCTGTGCTGTTTTCTATTTATCTAGTACATCTAACGTTGCAATAATATCCTTGCACAAAAATCTTATTGTATCTGCTAATTTCCTTAAGTGAAATTTACCAAAATGGAATTTCTGAAGAAAAGTCACAAACTTTTTCCGTGGCACATGTCCACAGTTCACCCACCAAAAGAACAAAAATCAATACTGGCACACTTCAGTTTATTATGTCTTGCAGATACTGCACTTTTTTTACAAACTGAAGGTTTGTGGCAACCTGCCTTGAGCAAGTCTACTGGCACCATTTTTCCAACAACATTTGCCCATTTGTGACTCAGTGTCACATTTTTATAATTCTCATCATATTTCAAACTCTTTCATTATTATTATATTTGTCACAGTGATTTGTGATCAGTCATTTGGGGGCACTATGAACCCTGCCCCAATGTAAGACAGTAACTTAACTGAGAAATGGTGTACGTGTTCTGACTGCCTCACAAACCAGCCTCCCCGGCCCCCCCAGTGCCTCCATCTCTCTGCCTCTCCTCAAGCCTCCCTATTCCTTAAGCTACAACAATATTGATATTATGCCAATTGCTAACCCTAAATTGCTGTCTTATTTTAAGAAACTGCCACAGTCACCCCAACCTTCAGCAACCACAACCCTGATAACAGCCATAACAATGAGGCAAGACCCTCCACCAGCAAAAAAAGATTACGACTTGCTGAAAGCTCAGATGATGGTTAGCATTTTTAGCAATTAAGTAATTTGTAATTAAGGTATGTATATGTTTTAAACATAATGCATTACAGTACAGGGTAAACATAACTTTAATATGCGCCACTGGGAAAGCAAAAAATTAATATGATTTATTTTATAGCAATATTCACTTTATTGCAGTGATCTGGAACCAAACCTGCAATATTTCTGAGATACGCCTACAGACTGCCCACCAAAAAGACAATTAGCTGTGTATCTCAGTTCCCATTTCTCAAACTGTATTTAACAATTTCATATAATACTTTTTTACTTCACAGTGAAAATGGTATCTACTCTTAATTTTAGTTATTTTCTCTTATTAGGGCGCCTGAGCAATTTTAAAAATTTATGGTAATTCTCCTATTTATTGCCTTTGACCATTTCTACTTAGGAAATTTGTGGGTTTTCTATTGATTTCTAAGAGCTCTTTGTACAATAAAGATATTAATCATTTGTGTATTTTAGTTGTATATTTTCACTTGCCTTCCTAGTCTTATTTGCATTCAGGCTTGGCTTATAATGGCTTTTGATGCACAGAAGCTTAAATTTTATGCAATCAAACTTATCATTTTTTCTGTGGTTTTTTCCATGGTTTCTATGCTTAGAAAGTTCTTCCCTAGTCCAAATGCAATTAAATAGCTATTTCTGTTTCTTTTACTTGCCCTCCAAACCCCGCCACCACCTTTTACCCTTGGCCCTTCTTTTCAATCTGTGTAGAATTTTTGTAGATATGGTGTGAGGTGAGTACTTAATGTGATTTCTGACAACCCCCTCCCTCAGCCTTTTCTCCAACACCATTGGTAAAATCATTCACTCCTTCAGGCCTCATTGAGGTACAATCTTTGCTCTAATGTCAGCTTTGGCACCTGGGTCACCTTAGTTTCCTTAGTTGTAAAACAGGGATCATAACACCTATCTTACAGTTTTGCGGTAAGGATCAAACTCGATAATTTACAGAAAGCACTTAGGTCAGTGCCTACCAGAGCACATCTGCTCAATAAATCCATGGCTGGACACCAGATTCAGGGTGTCCTCCTCTCACCACCTGCCCGTTCTTGTGCTCACAGGGTAAATCTGATAGTACACATAATATTCAGTAAGAAAAGTATCTCCAACAACTTTATCAAAATCGCCCTGGCTGTTCCCACCTGTTTGTTTTTACATAGGCCCAAGTCACTCTTCATTTCAGCTATTCTTAGGATGGTCTTTTCTTTGCACAATCATCTTTCTCTCACTTGCATTTTGGCACATGCTATTACCGAAGCCAAAACTTCCAAAACAATGTTTAAAAGTAATGGCGAACATAGATATCCTTGCCTTTTAATTGATTAAAATACTAAAGATTCTAGAGTCTCATCATTGAGTTTGATGTTGGCCATGGGTTTAAACCAGGTAGTCTTTATAATACTAAAGTCTTTATAATACTGTTTTTTGACATTATTTTTATTGCTATCCCACAGAGGAAAATGAATTTTAAAGAGGTAACATGAGTCACCCGAAGTCATACAGACAGTACCTGGGGCCTGAATGCAAGCCCAAGTTGTCTGGTTCCATTTTTATTTTCCATTGCAACAATACCACCACCATAACATAGTCAGTCTTCAAACCAGCCATTTGTTTTTTGCTGTTTTTTTTTTTTTTTCTTAAGAATTTTATTTATTTGAGAGAGAGAGAGAGCACGCACAAGCTGGGGGCAGAGGACCAAATAGACTCCCTGCTGAGCAGGGAGCCCTGGGATCACGACCCAAGCCAAAGGCAGACGCTTAACCAACTGAACCACCCAGGCGCCCCAGCCATTTGTTTTGTTCCAAGTTTAGCCATATAAATTCGTTTAGATCTTATAAAACATCTTCTTATAAAAGTAACGTAGGAAAGGATGGCTAATTTCTCAGATAATCTGAAGAACTGTAGATCATCAGATATTACCTGTAGCAATATTTCAAGATTCATCAGTGTTTGTGTGAGAACGAGAATTTAGTAGGAGAGGCCAGAGACATGGCTGCAACTCCTCCCTGGTTATCCCCTATGCAGAGAAAAAAAAGAGCTTCCATCGCTTTCAGTCACTAAGGGTAGAAAAGGCTAGAACTTTGAAGCAAAACAGAAACCCTTGAAGGAAGAGGGCTGGGAGTTAGCAGAGGAGATGGAGGTGGTGGTAGAAAGTAAAGCCGGAGTAGAGGGTTTAAGTAGCACCTCCTGACTCTTCCTTCTCCTTACACCCACAAGGGCTGAATGTGCCTCTTAGAGTAAATGCCAAATATAAATAAGATTTGGCCCATCTGTTTTCTTTTCAGCCCAGCTCTGATCTGAAGTTTTCCCCTCCCGCTGACCCACACTGCATTTCAGCAAGGCAAGATTTCCTTCTATTGGCCTGATCCCAAATAAATACAAGTCTTTCTGCTCTAGGATAGTTTAACTTTAGCAACTGTTGGGAAATTGACAGGAAATAAAATGCAGATAAGAAGAAAGTTGCAGTTTCAAAAAACCTCCAAGTTGACCCTGGTTTTTCCTAGAAGGTAATTATCCAGAGTACACTCTATCTCTACACTAGTTCGACCCCCTCCTGTGAGAGCTCTTTCATGGGCCAGACTTCTCCCCTTTTTCCTAACAGGTGCCCCAGATGGTGCCCGTCCCAAACCTCTCTGTACTTGGAAACATACTGGGCTGACCATCCTTTCCCTTAGTCCCACCCCAGAAGAGGTCTGGGAGTCTTGCTAAGACCTCAGCTGCAGAACAAGAGCTTAACAAAACCTAACCACACATTTTCTGGCACATAGTAAGAACTGTGTAAGGATTAACGCTCATTATTTTAAGTCGGCTCCACACCCAGCATGGAGCCCAATGTGGGGCTTGAACTCATGACCCTGTGTGCTTCACAACAAGACCCTCTCCTCTCCTTTAATCCAGCCCCCAACCCAAGCTCCTCCGAAATTCTGTTCCCATTCTGCCAACCAGGTCAAAATCATACACTGTGAGGAAAAGTGATAAAATCTGAATAACTTACATTAAATTAAATTAATTATGGTTTAAATTTAATAGATCTAAATTTGTAGAATAGAGTTTAAATAGAAAATATCCCTTCTGCTTTTCTCTTCACATAGCCCAAGTCATGCATCCATGATGCCACAGAGAAACAAAAACACTCAGTTCTTGGCATTGTCTTGTCTTGACATTAACAAAAATGGAAAGCACAATCACATACATGTCCAGGGACTTCACATGTTATATCATTGGGCCCACAAAACCATCCTGTGAGAACATTAGGGTAGAGATTATCATTGTTATTTTGTAAAAGAAGCTAAAAAGCAAAAAACAAGTGAATAACCCCGAGTTATATGTTCATAAGTGGCAGCAACAAGACTCAAATCCAGGACTTCTGTTATCCAATCCAAAATTCTCCCTGTTTCCTGAAACTGACAGTCTCTAGAACCATTGGTTATTAAACTTTTATCATTTCTATTAAGGTCACAGAGGCAATTGTGATTCATTTCTCATCAACTGTTCTCCAAAAGACTATTCTGAAGTTCATGGTAATCACTTTGAGACTGTCCTACAAAACTCTTCCTTGTACCTTGACTGACTAATCTCTTGAGGCAACAACCAGGAAAACATAGGTCAAATCATGTCTGAGTTTATAAAGGCAGGACTGGAGGTTATTATATTGCTACAAATGCTAAAAAAAAAAAAAAAGAAAAAAGATTGATCGTTTACAATAACTACATATAATCTTACAGTTTCTTTTAAATAATGGGTCATGAGTTCAAGTCCCATATTGGGCTCCATGTTGAGTGTGGAGCCTACTTAAAAAAATAAACAAATAAAATCAAATAAAATGCATATCTATCATTATGGTTGTGTGAAAATCAAGTTTAGATATGTTAGTACCATCAATACAAAATAATAAGAGTCAATCCTTATATAGTTCTTACTATGTGCCAGGTACTATTCTAAAGGCTTTAACAAGTATCATTCATTTTGTCCTCCCCTAACAATCCTATGAGATAGGTGCTTTTACTATCTTCATTTTACCAAGGAAACCAAGGAAGAGAGAAAGTAAGGAATTTGCCCAAAGTCATATCGTAAATAAGTAACAGAGCTTAGATCTGAACCCAGATTGTGTGGCTCCATAATCCACAGAATATCAATAACTTGTAGTTTCTAAAAGATTTTCACTTGCTACCAAGAACTCGGTGTGAGTTCAAAACTCTTATATGGTGACTGCTAGAATCAAGTTTAGCATCTTGAAAACAAGCCTGTTCAGAGACCACCGTTTGTGTTGTTGTGTTTAGTTCTTCCTTGCCATAGCTCTTTTGTATTTAGCAACAATGCCAATTAATCACCCAGACCACTTATTGTTTTATAAAGTGGTGATTTTTTAATAAGTACAAAGAAAGAAAACTGATACTTTCTCCAATAAAAATAAAACAGTCCTTAGCCTTTTAGAGCTAGAGGGCATCTAATACATAGACCCAGCACAAAACACGTTTAATCCACTTAACAATATGAGGTAGGAATTACCATTGCTCCCATTTTCCTAATGAAGAATCTGACACTCAGAGAGATTAAATCGCCCAATGTTCCACAGCTTATATGTACAAGGGAACACTCAAACCCAATTCCGTCTTCAGAGCCCTACACTTAGCCATTCTATCAACCTGCCCTCCATCTACTCTACTGAAATAACACTGGTTAAATTAGAAAAAAAGCAATATGAGCAAATATTTCTCCACTTCAACTCTGCAAGGCAACACAATGCATTGTGTTCACTTACATTCACAAATGCACCCGCCAATATGTTCAAAAGAAGTGCCTACGGATTGTAGCACTTTAAAGACCTTTAGGGGAGAGGGGCTAGAACAGCAAGACATTTTTTTTAAAGTAATACTATTGCACTTATTCATTAAGATAATGAAAATTCTAGATTGTTTGATCCTCAATTGGACATTTTATTTCCTTCAAGGAATAAGTCTTTTATAAAGCTCAGAAAGTATAGGTCTCCAAATATATTATTTCAAGTATACTTGAATAAATAAACTGAAGTGCTCAAAACTCACAATACTCTCGCATTAGAGAACAGTGCAATAATTTACCACTGACAAGCCAGCATTCCAGACCTTCCTATTCATGTGATTAGCTGCAGGTTTGAGAAGTTTCATGTCAACAACCAACTTGCTGAGAAAAGTCTCAGTTCACTTGTTGAACTTAGCCCAACTAATGTACTTATCATGAACTACTAGAAAATTCCAAGTGGCACAATTATTCTTAGCAACTTGTAGCTATTTAAAAAATATTTCTAATATCATCTATTCCTTTTTTTTCCAAGATGATATTCAAGCAATATAATAAGGCTCTGTAAAGAACAAAAGTATTACTGCTATGGACAGTTAATAGATTTGATCCATTCATTCAGCTGATCATGTAGTAACAACTCAAAGTGAGATTTTTTTTTTAAAGATTTTATTTATTTATTTGACAGAGAG
The DNA here is from genome assembly GCF_009762305.2 of Zalophus californianus. Lineage (NCBI taxonomy): Eukaryota > Metazoa > Chordata > Mammalia > Carnivora > Otariidae > Zalophus > Zalophus californianus. The sequence continues at coordinate 22,153,938 of NC_045609.1, forward strand.
AGACACAGTGAGAGAGGGAACACAAGCAGGGGGAGTGAGAGAGGGAGAAGCAGGCTTCCCGCCTAGCAGGGAGCCAGACGCGGGGCTCAATCTCAGAACCCTGGGATCATGACCTGAGCTGAAGGCAGACATTTAATGACTGAGCCACCCAGTCGCTCCTCAAAGTGAGATTTTTTAACACAGACAAGAGCTATGTTTGATCACTGGGCTAGAATAACAATGCAAGATCACAGTGAACAAAGCTTACCCTACCTAGTAGTAATCCATCAAACAGTGGTGCAAAGTGCAAATTCTAAAGCAGGCAAGCCTGAAACACAGGCTCAGCTTCCTCATCCATAATGTAACAATTATTAGGTAGCTACCCAAAGGGCTGTAAGGATTGAGGTAATAAATATATAGAGTACTTAGTACATAGTAAGTGCTCAATTAATATTAGCTACTGTAGATGTTACCCATTTAGCTCTCCTGTTTCACAGAACTGTTAGGGAAATTAGTGAGTTGAAAGTTACCTGAACTACCAGAAAATGGCCTTGGTTTTTAAAATCTCTTCAAGATTTTATTTATTTGACATAGAGAGAGAAAGAGAGCACAAGCAGGGGGAGCGGCAGGCAGAGGGAGAGGGAGAAGCAGCCTCCCCACAGGGCCCAATGTGGGACTCGATCCCAGGACCCTGCGATCATGACCGGAGCCAAAGGCAGTTGCTTAACCAACTGAGCCCCCAGGTGCCCTTAAAATCTCTTCTAAGATAGAAAATGAGGACTGTATCTGCACACCTGACACAGTATCTAGTAAGTACATGCTCATTAAATATACGCTGAATCATTATATATATTCATTACATGACTCGATCTATTAAAAGGGTTGTCTCTCTCAGCATAAGGCATATTGAAGTCATGGCTAGGGGAGAGAGAGGGTTAAAAATGGGGAGAGAAGTAGTTAAATGAATTCTACACAGTTATTTTTCACATTGGGAAAAGATTCCATCAGATCCTTTAGGTTAGAGTCCCCAAATCACGGATCTATCCATAGTGCCAAATGCTGCAGACCGACAAAGGAACTCAATGTTAGTGTTTTTGTCCTCATGTGAATTCAGTTCTTTAAAAACACAGCTAAGGGAAATGCGTGTTTTAGCTTTCTGTGTGCTTAGGTGCCCGAGCTACTGAGGGTCTAGGTCCGGGCAGCCAAAGAGTGTGGTCAGCAAGATGAACAAAGATGCGCAGATGAGAGCAGCAATTAACCAAAAGTTGACAGAAACTGGAGAAAGAGAATGCCTCAAAGAGTTGCTGAGAGCTAAATTAATTGAATGCGGCTGGAAGGACCAGTTGAAGGCACACTGTAAAGAGGTAATTAAAGAAAAAGGACTAGAACACGTTACTGTTGATGACTTGGTGGCTGAAATCACACCAAAAGGCAGAGCCCTGGTACCTGACAGTGTAAAGAAGGAGCCCCTACAAAGAATAAGAACATTCCTTGCTCAGCATGCCAGCCTTTAAGATTGGATGAGATTGTGTTGTTTTGTGGTTTTATTTCTGAAAGTAAAACTTGCCATAAATTAGGAATCAATTTCCCAAAATAAAATCTTTTTTTGTATGATGGTAAAAAAAAAAAAAAAAACCACACAGCTAAATCCTCAAAAGGAGCTCCCTAACCAGCCCAGTCCAAGATGGGCCCCAAGATGGCATATTATCTATAACATTCATTCGGCACTTAAGTACACTGTACTTAAGGAGTTTGTTCTTATGACATTAAATATTTGTTGGATCTTATCCAAAAGTCAGGAATTAAATTCTGTACATATTCTGCCCCTTCCAGGTTTCCAGACATTATCTTGGCCTCTACAGGGAACATGAAGAGGAATAAGGCACAATCCTTACTCTGAAGGAGCTTCCTGTATAACAAAGAGAATAAGACCGGTACAAAAATAACTTCAATGCAAGGCAGATCATAGCAAGTGTCATGGAGATGTACAAGGAAAGAAATCCAAAGAGGAATCAAATAAATCTATTTTAAGCAATTAAGGCTTTATGATAGTGGGGCACACGAATGAAACCACAAAGATTTTGAATGGGCAAGGGCATTGCAGGTTGAGAAGACAGCAGGGGTAAAGACCAGTTAGGAAAACATAGGGTGATTATATAATTTGGAACCACTTTGATATTTTACTGGTTTATGGGGCCAAAAAAAAATAAAAGAGTATTTATAATCAAGACCACCTGTAAACTCTGGAACATAGGAATAAAGTGTAATAAGACACAAAGGTTGTTGAGAAGAAAGTGACATGGCTAAGCCTGTTCATCAAAAAGATTTATCTGGCAAGTGCATGTTAGGGGGGATGGAGAGACAGAGATAAAGCAGCTCTGCAGTAAAGGATTAGCCTTACCTAGAAAGTGGTCTAGCCTTTGCCCTTGCTCCTGGGACATGGCCTTGAAACCCTTGGAATAGTCTGCCTGCTGAGTGTCTTTGTTGACCTTGGGGCTCTGGGCTGTTCCACACATGCTAGACTCATGATGTGATTAGTGGTGGGTACTTGTGGCCACATACTATCAGCTCCATCTCAGGAAAGACTGGAGACTCAGGTAAACCGCACAAGTACTCAATAACGTCTGTGTGACCAACCCAGTTTGTGACGGAGCCTCAGTGAAAACTGGACGCCAAGGCTCAGTGAGCTCTCTGGTGGGCAATGCTGTACGTGTGTTCTCACACACCGTGACTGGGAGAAGTAAGTGTGGCCACAGGGTGGGCGCTGGGTGAGGACAGAGCCGGGCACTGGGAACTCTCCTGGGCCCCGAGCTGTGTGTGTGTCTCCCCTCGGCTGATCTGAATCCGCATCCCGTCACAGTACCAAACTCCAACTCCCAGCGTGCAGCGTCCCAGGAGTCTTTCCAGTGGCTTATCAAACCTGCCCGGGATCTTGGGAACCCAAACTTGCAGCTGGCGTCAGAAGTGAAGGTGGTCTTGGGACTTCCAAATCTAAAGCAACCAATAAGAAAACCCTCGTGACAGGGCAGGGAGAATTTATAGAAGCCTGAACAGCAGTGGTGGAATTAAAAAGGCACTGATGCTACAGCTCTACAGAGGAAAAAAAAACAAACAAAGAAAAATGGATAGAGACGTGATTACATAGAAGAAACTAAAAAGAGTTAGCCTGGGAGAAAGGAATTAATTAAATTATTAAGAAATAAAAATCGAGGGACGCCTGGGTGCCTCAGTCGATTAGGCGTCTGCCTTCAGCTCAGGTCACGATCCCAGTTTCCTGGGATCAAGTCCCGCATCCGGCTCCCCGCTCAGTGGGGAGCCCGCTTCTCCCTCCGCCTGCCACTCCCCCTTGCTTGTGCACTTGCTCTCTCTCTCTCTCTTCCTCTGAGAAATAAAATCTTTAAAAATAAATAAATAAATAAAAATGGAGAAATGAGAAACAAGAGCTAGTTTGAGGAGGAAAGCAAAATACGGGAGGGGAAATGAGGAGTGTACACATGTTAATGCGCACACATGTCAGTGCCCCCACTGACCAGTGGGGTCTGGCCCTTTACTCCCTGTAATCTTTCCTGGCCAAGAGAACACGGCATAAATGGTGCTGTGCGCACGGTGATCCTAGCCTTTAGGAGGATAGGCAGGCCCCGCTTCCTGTCTCTTGGCACCTGAGCCTCCACATAAACGCTCCAGGCAACTCCGCTGAGACAGGGGCTGCAAAGAGAAGCACTAAGGCACGAGACGTGCGAGAAGCGAGGGCCCCGCGAGCACGCAGAGCAGTGGGGCTCCCAAGGACCGCCACAGAGCAGGAGACCCCAGAGAGAACCCCATGGGGCCATGAGAGGTAAAAACACAGTGTCCTTTAAGCCACCGGGCTTTGGGGCGGTTAGTGATGACATAATAAGATAACTGAATTTAAGGCAGTAACCATAACGTAACTAAATCATTTTCCCTGGCTAATTTCTTTATTGAGAAAGTGTATGATTCTCCAAGATAATGGAGGTCAAAAGTAAGAAGTATAACTAATTAAAATCTCTAAATGACCCAAAGAGCTTCAGAACATCTTGTTATATGGCTACAGGTTATCAAAATCAGTTATTTTCTGAAGGGCCTAATTGCCATGGAAGGAGGCGCAAAGGAGCATGTGCTCAATGAGGTCTGACTGTACCTGGCTCATCCTCCCCTCACCTCCTAGCTCCACTTTTCCAGTGTATTAGTATCTTCAGTCTAATCCTGGCTGATAAAACTGCTGGCAGGCTTGCTCAGTTCTGTGTGACCTGCAATCACACCAGAAGGCAGTGCAAACGTGCACAAATTAACCTTTTGCTTAATCTTTATTTTGCTGTATTAAAAACAGTTGAAACGAATCCATGGCTCCTGTAAAATCATAGCCTTTTTGTTCTGAACACTGAGATAAAGTACTGGCTAACCTAATACCTGAGGCATACATAAATACTTTTCAAATGCTCAAGGAAAAGTAAACAAGGAAACTGAGGCTGGTAGCTCGGGGCCCCGCCCAGGTGCGCCCAGGGAGCGTGGCCCAAAGTTTACTGCCATTTCAGGGAGTATTAAAAATTATTAAATAAAAGCCATGTTTTCACACTTTAAAGTAAAAAAAGTAAACAGTACCATTCAAAGCTTATAATGGCTACCAAATTGTATATGATATTTGATATCATACAAACATGAAAACAGGGGCTCTGAATACAGATGGTTAATCTTTTGGACCGTGGACCCCGTTGGCAGAATGGTGAAGCCTCGACAGCCCTCCTCAAAATAGTGCTTATAAAGCATAAAATAAAATAGAATTGCAAAAGAAACCAAACACAGCAAATCACAGTTATCAAAAGCATTTTTCTTTTAACAAATTTTTATTGAGTTATTTCTACACTGAACCTGATGCTGAGGTACAACAGCAATCAAGAGAGACATAGTACCTCTCCTGATAGAGCTTATGTTATTTTTAGTAACACCTTTTTTTTAATTCAAGTATAATTAGCATACAATGATCAGTTTCAGGTATACAATATAATGACCCAACAATTCTATACATTACTCAGTGCACATCACAATAAGTGTACTCTTAATTCTATTCACCTATTTCACCCATCCCTGCACCCAACTTTTATTTGATAAAAATATCAAAATATTTTAAAACAAATTTATAATAGAATAAGTGCTTCTTTATTAATGCATTTAAATTTTATGATCTTGTAGCAGATCTAATAGTAATTTTGAAGTAAAGAGCATAAATGATATTGGTATTCATATTGTTGAAGATATCTTCAACAACTGTAATATAATATGAAAATATTCATAATTATTATTGGTGACAAAGTCATAGGTATTATTAGTAGCATTAGTTTGATTTCTGACCCAAATTCATAATTAAATGAAAAGCTAAATTTTGACCTAGAGATTACTGAAATGAAATAATTTTCTCCCATCCAGCCATTTAGTTATAATCCCCTGCCTGCAGTAAAGCACTGGGCATGCCTCTTGTTAATTATACTTAATTTACAGAACTTCCAAAACACTGAGCCTTGGTGCCTGGGAGAGGCTGGGACCCTGACAGAATTTCGAAGGTATGTGGAGGACTATTTTTAAAAGACGGCAAAATGGGATTATGTGGTAGCGGTGGGCATGGCTAAGAGGTGGTACAAAGGTTTGGATGTCACACGCCTGCTTGCAGTTACAGCAGGGTACCCACTGCAGACACTGGTGTACAATCAGACTGAGGATCAGCTAGCAAGAGATCGGGATGATGGCAGGATAGTTTTCCAAAATACCCACATAGGGGTAAAAGTGGGGACTCAATGGGGACTGGATGAGATTGGATGGGGGGAGTTATAAACCCAGAAAAGACAGAGGAGAGGAGATCAGAGCCTTGCCTTGGGATTTATCAAATTTAGGGGGAAGGCAAAGGACTAAAAGGCAGAAAAGCGAAAAGCAGTGAATGAGAAATAGTACACAGTTCATTCAGCCCAGGGCCAACAGACGAGAAACAAGAGAGTTTGAATCAGGCCTGTGGATCAGCTCTGGTATCTGATTTAAATAGACAATCTTGATCCATTACAATAAAAAGAATTTAACGATAGCAAGAAATATATTTAACAAATCAAACCTGCAACCTCTGGTAAGAACTACATTTATTTTCTGTTTAATTTTTCTGTTAAGTATTGACTCAAAATCCATCAAGGGGAAAGAAAAGGCAGGTAAGGGAAGGTAATATATCATTATAATTTCTATTTGACCTCATTCTCTTCTGCCATTAAAGAAAAAAGAAAAGGTACCTTCTGCTGCCAAAAACCTCTATACAGGGACTGAGGATCATAAAGATCAAGGTTAATAAATCCTTATTGCATTTGAATGGACTTGCTAGCAAATAGAACCTTGGTATACAGTGTAAAAGGCTACCGATGTTATGCCAATGTCTTGCACGTAATTTTAAATCCGAAAAAAGTGAAACAAGTGCACTATTTATGGTACTGTTTATCTGACTTCTTCAACATGAATTAATCTTTGATTCAGTCTGGAGTTGACCCTCTGGTCAACCGTCATCAGCTGGGTAACTCTGAACCCCAATCTTCCTGCTTTTTTCCACTTTAATTAACATAGACCTAAATAGCACTTTCTGTCTTCCAGGTCCTATTCCAAGCATTTTACAAACATAAATCCCTTTAATCATCATAACAACCTATACCATAGTGACTGTTATTATCCCCACTATACAATGAGGGAACTGAGGCCCAGAGAGGTTAAGTTGTCCAATATCCCAGAGCCTAGTAAATGATCAAACCAGGAATCATACTCTGGTAGGCTGACTCCAAAGTCTGTGCTTTTAACTACAGCATTGTTTTTTCCTGCCTCATGTTTGAGGCAGAAGAGCATTCTGTGCTTTTAACTACAGCACTGCTCTGAGATATCCTGTGGCAGAGAAAATGAATGCACACAATAACATTTTGAATGCATCCTCAACAATAAACCCTTAATTCACTAAATGCCAAGTATTTAATTTTATTCTTTTCCTAAACTCAATACTCCCATCCTAGATTGATAATACCCATTAAGTTATTAATTCCCTTATCTATACAACTAGGACAATGTCAAATGCCATTTATAGATGAACATCGTTGTTTGAGAACTCTGTAGTTTGCCAATTGAGAGTATTTTACTCTCAATTCACTCGAAGCTACTCCTTGCAAGAGGGTTACTTGATTCAGTAACATGGATTAGAGATCACATTTTTAAAATATTTTCTATCCAACTCTACATACTTCCTCTATGCAAGCTATACCTAATAAAACACTGTGGTTTTACATTTTTCTCTCAGATACCTCTTGGTTACCCAGAAGCAGTACTCACTCCGCATGATTACCCAGAAGCAGTACTCACTCCCCATGGTTACCCAGAAGCAGTACTCACTCCCCATGGTTACCCAGAAGCACCAATTCTCTGAATTGCTCAGTTATAACCCCATGATTCTGTGCTGAGCCTCTGCTCTACTGGAAAAAAGGCTATCTTCATATGTCCCACAAGAAAAAGCTTTGGGCAGGGGGGTGGGGCGCCTGGGTGGCTCAGTCATTAAGCGTCTGCCTTCAGTTCAGGTCATGGTCCCAGGGTCCTGGGATCAAGCCACACATCGGGCTCCCTGCTCCGCGGGAAGCCTGTTCTCCCTCTCCCATTCCCCCGGCTTGTGTTCCCTCTCTCGCTGTGTCTCTCTCTGTCAAATAAATAAATAAAATCTCTAAAAAAAAAGAAAAAAAGGAAAAGCTTCAGGGGAAGACTGTTGGAGAGCTACAACACTATGTGGCTTCAAGAAAACAAAACGGAGTCCCAACATCATGTCTTCCCACAACTTGAGAGAAAGGCTTGGCAAGTGTCTTAGTTCATTCAAATTGAGTGGTTTATAAACAGCATGTATTTGTCTCCTGCAGTTGTGCAGGTTGGGAAGGAAGTCCAAGATCATGGTGCCGGCAAATTTAGTGTCTGATGAGGCCCTAATTCCTGATTCAAAGATGCCTGTCTTTTCATTGTGCCCTCACACGGTAGAAGGGCCCAAGGGAGCATTCCAGGGTCTCTTTCATGACACAAATCCCATTCTTTTATAAGAGACCTAATCACCTCCCAAAGGTCTCACCTTCTCATACTAACATACTGGGCATTAGGTTTCTACATAGGACTTTAGAGGGAACACACAAGCAGTCAGATCACAGCAGCAATTAAAAAAAAAAATTAAGCTAGATCATAAAACTAAAATTTTAAAACTTGAAGTTCACTCACCTTTTTAAAATCTCTAATATACAAAGATCTAATTTGCCGAACTGTTATAACATTTTTTCTACTTGCCCCTGTGACAAAAATAATGGTGTGTCACTCTATCAAGATAAAAATAACAAAGGTTATTTGTAGGTAACTGACATAATATGCTTAACAAATAGGTTAGGAATTTCAAAATGATTGCTACAGAGTTGGATATATCAAAATGTTTTCAAATAGTATGTTTAAAACTTCTCTTCAACCAAGGGATTTGCCATTTTACTGAAAATAGTTTCTCTGATTTTTTCTTCCTTTTGAAAAGCTACTTTCAGCCATGAGTCACTGGGTGATTTCCTTTATTTCTGAGTCGCATTTCAAAGACAAAAACTACTCTTCCTCTTTGTCTTCTCACAAGTACCTAAGCTGCTATTATCCAAGGTCAGGAAGAAGCCAAGCTGGTTAAAACAAAAACTTATGCTTATTTGACAAAGAGCTTTATTCCACGGGAGTTTATATGCATGTCAAACATTTAAGCCAATTTAAATGTTTAGTTATCTCCAGAGATGAAGCTAAATGGATGCTAAAAACTAGCTTTGAAAGCAGCTTTCATTTCTATTTAATTTATTTGACTAAAGGGTTAACAAGCATCATATTTAAAGTGTCTGTGGGAGATAACCAGGATATTAAAATATTCTGTTTGTTCTGTTTTTCAATATTGGGCTCCTAAACAAATATTCAGCTTCCCTATCATCTCCAGCTAGCTGATACTGAAAAACACATAATGGCGGACTGTCGCCATGGCAACTCCTCTACAACTACACATTTTCTATGGCAACCCAGGCCCCATGGAATACTAATGAAAACCCATAGCAACAGAGAGTTAAAGAGGTGATGTCTGGAAACCAAAAAGCTCATGTAACATCTCTTACAAATGTTATGGATGCTTTTGTATATTTAACAAACAATATCACAGTTCAAAGACATATTAGCTAGAAAATTAAAAGGCATTTGAAGTATTTTGTGGGAAAAAATCACAAATACCTACGAGACTTAAAGAATTCACATCAATATACTATTAAGTGTAAAAATATGGAAAATATGTTACTCATATTTTAAAATACAGACCCCTAATTTTTTAAACATGGATATGTTCTCCCAGTTGAAGACTTACATGCTATATCATGCAAAGTGAACACCAGAAGCAACTCAGGGGCACTCTGTTTAGATCTTATTCTTTTCCTGGTTCCTGTTCCTTTCAAGAGTTCCAGCTGTGTAACCTTGATCACTTAACCTCTAAAAGCCTCAGGTTCTCTTTCACAAAAGGATGTTATATTTAAAGGACCCTAAAGCCTCTATGATTCCTATTCTGTCATTTACCAGCAAGTGAATGTGCACATGCCATTTAACCAGAGTGTCAGTTTCTTATCTGTCCAAAGGTATATCTGCCTCCTCCTCATTACCAGTTTGCTGCAAAATGTGCTAGATATACATGAGCACTCAGGAAAAACATTAAATTTATTGTCTTAGCTTTAAAAAAAAGAATTAAAATGCTCCTCTTTATATTTTCATTTAAAAATATTGGAGTTAATGGGATGCCTGGGTGGCTCAGTTGGCTAAGCATCTGCCTTCGGGTCAGGTTATGATCCCAGGGTCCTGGGCTGGAGTCCCCACATCGGGCTCCCTACTCAATGGAGAGCCTGCTTCTTTTCTCTGCATGCCACTCCCCGTGCTTGTGTTCTTGCTCTCTTGTACTCTCTGACAACTAAATAAATAAAATCTTTTAAAAAAAAAATGGAGTTAATGATAAAGATCCATGTAAAACTCCATGCCCATTATGAACAATTTTGATGTACAATTATTTATTGAGCACCTAATATACTGCCAGTTGTGGGTGAGCAAAGAACAAGACAGATATGTTCTAGCATATTATGTTCTAGCAGATAATGTCAGAAAATAAATAAGCAAAGATGACTAAAGAAAGTGGCACAGAGGAAATCATCAGAGCGAAGTGAATAGAAAGGATTTGTGAGAAGAAATGGGCTAGTTTAGCTCAGGGTATATGTAGCCAGTCCTCCTGAAGGCAGGGGAAGGCACTATAAAGTGAGACTTCTAAGGAACCAGCCATGGGGAGACAGGGACAGCCAAGGAGAGGGGGCAGCCATTTTAAGACCCTCAAGGAGCAGGGGCACGTGGCTGGCTCAGTGGGTACAGCCTGTGACTCTCCATCTCGGGCTCATGCGTTCAAGCCCCATGTGAGGGGGAGAGGTTACTTTAAAAAAAGAGAGAGAGAACTTTAAGTAACAAAGCCTTTAATGTGTTGATAAAGTAGCACAGATGTCAGTGGGGCTGAACAGTGGAGAATGCAGACAGAAGCAATGATAATGATATGAAAACCAAAAGGGAGGCAGGACTAAAGTAAGGCCCCGGTGGGAAAATAAATGTGGTGACTAGTACGGTGGGTTTTACCAACAGAGGCGCATGTTCTTATGACTGCGTGGAGAGTGGACTGGACAGGGAGACTGGAGAGGAGACTGCAACACTGTCCAGTTTAGAGAAAATGGCATGACTTGTACTACAGCAGTGACAATGGTGACAGTAAGAAATGGACATTTCTGAGATATATTTCGGATTTGCTAGTGGAGAGAGGTACGGGAGCTTGGGTGGGACTCCCAAGTTTCTGGCACAGCCAACCAGGTGGCTGATGATACAGTCATCTACTATAGGGAATAGGAAGGGGCAAACAGGTTTGGGGTGACAAGAAGGGATAGACAGGAATCAGGGCTCTGTTTTGTACTGATTCCCCCTGTTAAATGTTTTCCCAGGCCATAGTCACAAATTTCCTTAAAAATACTTAATAAGGGGCGCCTGGGTGGCTCAGTCATTAAGCGTCTGCCTTCGGCTCAGGTCATGATCCCAGGGTCCTGGGATCGAGCCCCGCATCGGGCTCCCTCCTCGGCAGGGAGACTGCTTCTCCCTCTCACACTCCCCCTGCTTGTGTTCCCTCTCTCGCTGTCCCTCTCTGTCAATTAAATAAATAAATAAAATCTTTAAAAAAAAAAAAAACACAATACTATGGGGGCGCCTGGCTGGGTCAGTCTGTGCAGCATATGACTTTTGATCTCAGGGTTGTGGGTTGAAGGCCTGTGTTGCATGTAGAGATTACTTAAAAATAAAGTCTTAAAAAAATACTTAATATTTGATTAATTGGTGCCCATTATTACAAAACTTATAAAAATCCAAACACAGGCTCTTCTTTCAAAATGTGCATCAAAATTATACAGAAAAATTGTAAAATCACCATATATATCAAAATTGTTAAATTAAATTTTAGATTAGACTAGTAATACCTGTGTGATAATGAAGGAACATGGGAAAGAATATATACACAAATATATACATTTTGAAGTATTATCTTTTCTATAGTAAAATACAGATTCATTGTAGAAATTTTGGAAAATAAGGAAAAATTCAGAGAAACTAACAATTACCTCTAATGCTATCTTCCAGAGATAAATCCTGTCAATATTTTGGTGACTATAAGACTAATTTGTTCATCTTTGTGTGTTTATTTAGTTCTGGTAAAGCTGGAGAAATCTAAAATTCACATTTCAAAACTGTCTGAATGAACTAAGGGATAACACCTTCATGCCCAGTTATTACTAAGCTAGAGTCTAGTCTTGGCTATCAGTCTAACTCCAGACAGAGGTGAAACACATCCTTGGAGAGGGTAGAGCCAAACCTCTTGTGATGTCTGTCTTCCCTACAACCTGTTCCCCACAACCACCGGCCACCTTCAAACCCTGCACCTACTAAATTAGACGTTCAGCTAAAATAAGATGAGCTTTCTTTTTTTTAACCACTATTTTTATTTTTTTGAGACAGAGCATGCACGGGGTGGGAGAGTGGGAGGTAGGAGGGCACAGAGGGAGAGGGAGGGAGAGAGAGAATTTTAAGCAAGCTCCATGCCCAGTGCAGAGCTGCAGAGCCCCAGGAGGGGCTTGATCTCACAACCCTGAAATCATGACTGGAGCAGAAAATCATGAGTCAGATGCTTAACCAACTGAGCTACCCAGGCACCCCCTCAACCACCATTTAAACTTAGGGTTATATTGCTTTGTAATTCATACACTACATATTCATTTACATGAAAGTCAAATTGTTCCTACACCAGTAAGACACTGACTCTTCAATTATGTTTTTAATCTCAAAAGACTTACATACAGTACTTAAAATTCTATATCACAATTCAACAGAGTGTAAAATAATTACTTTTCTAAAAAACCTTGACTGTAAACAAAAGTAAAAGAAAAGGCTTAGATAAGCATAATGTTTAAGACAGTATGTATCTTAAGACTACTTAATGTTGCATGATAGCCAATTTTTATTTTACAAAAGTAAAGCTCTGGGAATTTTTCAGTTTATTTTGGGATATCATCTCTTATTATTTCCAAACAGAACAGTGTATACAGATTCTACACTAAGCTCAAATTTAATAAATTCAAATAAAATCATGTTTAGAAGTTTAATATTATTCACATACGGTTTAATAACAACAAAAAACTAAATGGAATTTCTACCTAGATGAAATCCAGTTTTAGCAGGTATGCAGTCATTACAATGGCCTTTAAAAATAATCATTAGCAAAAAAAAAAAAAGGGGGTAGGGGAGGTGCCTGGGTGGCTCAATTGGGTCCGACTCTTGATTTTGGCTCCTGTCATGATCTCAAGGGTGTGAGATTGAGCCCCGCATCAGGCTCTGCACTAAGTGTGGAGCCTCCTTGAGTTTCGCTCTCCCTCTCCCTCTGCCCCTCCCCCACCTCTCCCTCTTTAAAAAAAAAAATCATTATCATGACTGGTGAAAGAACAAAAGACAACAAAGCTTGAGATATTTTATTTCATGCAATAACTGCACATTAAACACATGCTAAAAATACACTCCCCAAGGTGATTTTTTAAGTGCTATCCTATGGCTAGAATAATTTATTTCTAACAATAGATTGCTGGAGTTGTTTTGTTTTTTTGTTTTTTGTTTTGTTTAAGAAAACAAAATGAATCACCACATAGGTTAAAACTAAAACACTTATTAGTACAAAGAAAACACTAATGACTAGAGAATTTGAAAGCACATAAACTTATGCAATAGACATAAACATTTAAGCAAATCTAAACCAATGTATAGGTTCAAATACAATCCAAAACATTGGCATGACCGGTGTTTTAAATTTTGGCTGGCCAATCCAATGAAACAGAACAAAGAGAAAGGAATTGAGCTGGGGTGGGGAGGGGCGATGATGTTCCAGCTCATTAATTTTCTGGGTAACACCAGGGATATTTACAGGTGTGCAACATGGTAAAGGGCATCATTGGCAGACCAATGTTCTAAGAGCCTACACCACCTGAAGCATTCAGTTCTGATTCTACCTTTTTCTAATTTTCAAATGTTCTTTTACTCTTGCATTGAAATGCCTACTTTTTCCACTGAATGTTGGCTGTTGATTTTGCCTAACAATTTCTGCAAATGTTTCCTGCCTTAAGGTCAAACACATAATTTAACATAAGATGAGCAAAAAAAATAGGACAGGCAGGAGTCTCATGGAACTTGAACAAACTCGTGTCGGCATCTAAATAAGAGTCCTCTCTCTCAATTATAATGTAATCTGCATCGAGTTCAATTATAACTACTTGAATGGGGAGTGGTTGGCTGCAATTTATTCACTTATTCTGCATAATAACCTATAATAAGCCTTACTGCTAAAGAATAATGTAGAATCTTTGAAATTACTTTGGAGGGTTTTTTTGCCTCCTATTTCTGTTTGGGTTTTGTTTGGTTGGATTGAAATTTCTGAAGGCACATGATAATTCAACAAGAAGAGGGAAATAGTCTGAGCCTGTCAAGTATTCCAAAATTCTCCCACAAACCAACTTTAATTTATGATCTACACCCCAAGTAGATAAATCATCTAGTAAGGAATCTGATTATTTGAAATATTAAACAGTTTTGTTATCGTTTTGACAGCTCAGGCATTTCTAAAACCTTAGTGGGCACAATTTATTTTTCCCAACACTCCTCTGCTCCACACCTCCCAATAAAGTCTCAGTGGAAACACCCCTCATCATTCAAAATGGTGGTTACACCTAAATTCTGTTCACCTAGCTGTAGAGTACAGGTGATCTTTCTGAGACTTCCTCAGATTCCATATCTGATTTCCCTGTAATTTAAATAAACTCCAATAACTGCAGTCCCAGTGCAAATTACATGGGAAGGAGTCCATAAAAATGTGAAAGCAGCAAAATCTCTATAATTAGATGAACTGGCTAGAAGTATAACAATTTAGAGCTACTCCTCTTAAGGACCGGCAGACCTGACAGCCTCAGGTTTCTGAACCCCGCATCAGTTTATAACTGATTTCATACCAGTGGTTCCAAATCATTTGTAGGACATTCAGATATGCTCTCTGTACAAGCAGTCTCTACATTATGAAGGGGCATGTGCCCAAAACTCAAGCACAAGTCTGTTATTTAGGACTGAAGAAAGGTTTCTGGTCATTAAAAAAAAAAAAAAAGTTTCAGTTTCTGCCCAAAATAGCACACAAAAAAAGCCTATTCAAGCCAAAAATAACTAAAGTATCAGATTAAGAGCACTTTAAACAAAAATTATAATACATAGCCTCAGAGAGCCTTCTCTCTCATCTCACAATGCAAGACAAGCAAAAGCCTCAGAATTACAGCAGAAGTGGAAATGGAAAGAAGCCACGGATGCCCACAACCAGGACAGCTATTCTGAGTTTAACTCTGGTAATTTGAGGTCTCTTAAAAAAGAACTGAATACTCATTTAAACACTTTAACTATAGTCCTAGCAAAACCTCTCAAGTGTAAATATCTGCTATGCATCAAAGATAAATGAAAAGTAACCCAATATATTTTGCTCAGATATTAATCTGACACATCATGGTTAGGAGATAATTCATTAAAAAATTAGAATTGTAGGGGTGCCTGGATAGCTCAGTCGGTTAAGCATCTGACTTTTGATTTCAGCTCAGGGTTGTGAGATCGAGCCCTGCATGGGGCTCCACGCTGATCTGGAGCCTGCTTACGATTCTCTCTCTCCTCTCCCTCTGCCCCTCCCTCCTCACCCTCTAAAAAAAAAAAAAAATTAGAACTGTATTTATTAAAGGTCT
This sequence comes from Zalophus californianus, assembly GCF_009762305.2. Lineage (NCBI taxonomy): Eukaryota > Metazoa > Chordata > Mammalia > Carnivora > Otariidae > Zalophus > Zalophus californianus. The sequence continues at coordinate 22,169,345 of NC_045609.1, forward strand.
TTGGTAGTCTAGAAACATATATCACAACTGAATATGGCTAAATGCTGCTTTTAATACAAAACACAAATCTAATTTCTATATCCACAATGATGGTTTATCCTTTTAAACTTTTTTTAATCCTTGTCTATACACTCAAAGTTCAGAACTAGTAGAGAATGTAAGTCATTTCATTAATCAAGAAGCAGAGACCAAGGAGCTAAGTGACTTGACCAAGACGATTCAACTCATTTGTCATTCAGTGGACTGGGAAGTAGGTCTATCTCCAATGTCCCTGTTCTTGACATTTTTCCACTTCTTCCTTTTTGTGTGATGGCTAAACTATGCTCAAAGTGCATTGGTTTTATAGTACAGCATACCTGTGGTTTGCCTTTGTTCTAATGAGGCAGAAAGCCAAGATGAGACCTTCACCCTGAGGGAGCCTGAGTTAGCAAAAGCCAATTCCAGACAGAATACTGACCTGGGATGAAAAGCAGATCATATGTTCAGCTCAAACACTGCTCCAAGCAGGGCTATGTGTGCCCAGAAAGCAATATATGCTGTTTAAAAGACAAGAAAGAATCAAGCCCACTGAATTTACAAGAACAGACAAGGCCCCAACCTATCCACTTAAGAAACAAACAAACAGAAAAGGTTGCTGCAGTATTTAGATGCTGGGTGTTAATCCTCAGGTGAAATAGGACCCACGGTTATGAAAACACTTTAGAACCCGTTGTAAGAAATTCTTTGTAGGAAAAACAAAGCCAATGGTAAGAAATTGAATTTTACTACATGTAAGGATTCAGTACACCATGGAATGTACAAGATTGGGTATGTGTTTCACTTACTCAGGACCATACAAAGCCCTTCACTATCTGCTTTCCGCCTCCAAATCCTTCTTTATTTCCTCCTTTCTCACTCCAAACCCACACTTTAGTCACCTTAAATGTCCTCTCAAATCCTTCAACCCAATAATTCCACTCCAAGAAATGTATCACAGGGGCGCCTGGGCAGCTCAGTCGTTAAGTGTCTGCCTTCGGCTCAGGTCATGATCCCAGGGTCCTGGGATCGAGCCTCGCATCGGGCTCCCTGCTCAGTGGAAAGCCGCCTCTCCCTCTCCCACTCCCCCTGCTTGTGTTCCTGCTCTCACTATCTCTCTGTCAAATAAATAAATAAATAAATAAAATCTTCAAAAAAAAAAAAAAAGAAATGTATTACAAAGACATAACTGAATGTAAAAAAACAAAGACTCATATCCAAGGATGTTTAAGAGAGCCTTTGATGTAACCAAGGATGTTTAAGGTTGCCACTTTCAAACAATGAAAAACTGGAAACAAATGTAATATCCTAAAAAAGGGGAAAAGTTAAATAAATTATGGATCATACTCAGGATGGTATAATAGGACATTATAATCACATGGGGGAAAATTTCATGACCTACTATTAAACAAAATTTGCATTTATAAAATGAACCCAATTATACAATATTTTTTATTTCTGCTTCCATTGTTAAAGGATTAACTGCCCTAGGAATTTTCTTTCTGCTATAATGTGGACAAAACACATGAAGCAATGTCTTTCAGATATTGGAAAATAAGCAGTGCTGAAATATGATCTCTGAGCAAAGGAGGAAAAGTGAGTTCAGTCCTATAATAACCGCAACTCACTCTCTAGTAGTTTCAGGCCACAGCACAGGAAGAAAGAATGCAAACGCCTCACAGAAGACTTAATAAGTGGAGGAAACACACAGCTAGAATTTGTGAGACTGAGTACAAGAGAGGAAGGAGCTGCACAAAGCTTCTGTAGATATGCAGCAAGGTTCACTGAATCATTAACCAGTACAGATCTATACATGCATGGGGTGGAACTCCATGAGGTGGAGGAATGAACCAACAGCTAAAAAATTCCTAGCAAGTATGCAGGCCTGGGAATAGTTCAGGATTCTACCAGACAAAGGGGAAACAACCTGTAATCCATGAGGTACTGGGTGAGTACCCCAGGGGGATTACATTTAGTAAGTGGGGCTTAGCCCAAGAATAAAGGTTACTCTGGACACAGCCTAACAAAGCTTAACAGCAGCCTCAAAAGGTTAAACTGATCTGCAAGTTACTTAACTACATGACAGAACAAAAATTAAAGGAATACAACAAAATCCAGCACTCAACAATGAGAAAAGCTTGATGTCCAGTATCTAATCAAAAATCACCAGGCATGCAAAGCAGCAGAAAAATATGACCCGTAACCCACTACTGGGGAGCTGGGGGGGGCGGGGGGAAGCTAGCAATCAATAGAAACAGAGCCATAAATGACAGATATAATGGGATTAGCACAGGAAAAATGAAAATATGCTGGATGATTTCTAGAGTCAGAACTGTACTAGATGAGATTAAGAGCAAATTAGACATTGCAGAAGAAAAAAATCAATGAACCTGGAAACCAAAATAGAAACTAATATTGACAAGGCCTCCAGTATCTTGTAGGTCCTTGTTAGCATATGAAAGTTCTTTTGAAAACCTCCCTTTTCCTTACCTCCCCCAACTCCCAAGTATATAATCAGCCACCGCTCACAACCCCGGTGCAGCGGCTCTTTCTGCCCACCAGTCCTGTCCCCATGCTTTAATAAAACCATCTTTTTGCACCAAAAAAAGGAAAAAAAAAAAAAAGCAGAGAAGACCGATTGAAAAAGTGAACACAGCATCAGTGACCGGTACAATTGTAGTAAGTAGTCTATCATATGTGTAACTAGGGTCTTAGGGAAAAGGGGAGAAGTACAAAAATATATGAAGAAATAATGGCTGAAGATTTTCCAATTTTGTTGAAAACTATAAGCCTACAGATTTTAGAAGCTCAAGGAACTCAAATAAACATAAAAACCCCACAAAGATTCATCATAATCAAAAGGCTGATAAAGAGTGATAAAGTGATAAAGAGAAAATTCTAAAAGCAACTAGAGATAAAAAGACATATTAAGTTCAGAACCACAAGAATAAGAATGGCAGGAGACTTCTTGTCAGAAACTAAGCAAACAGAAGACAGCAGAATGCTGGCTTTAAAGTTAAGACAGAAGAAAACTCAACAGAATTCTATATCCAGAAAAAATTTCTTTCAAAACTGAAGATGAAATAAAGATGTTTTAGACCCTCCCCCCAAAAAAGGTAAGGCTGAGAATTTATCACACTAGATCTTCTCCAAAACATGGAAATTTGGATCTAACCAAAGGAATGAAGTACACCCACAATGGTAAATATGGCGGGGGGAGGGGAGGAGGATTGTTTCTAAATATTTTAATCTGTGACTGTTTAAAATAAAAGTGACCATTTTACATAAAAATAATAATAGAGTGTGGAGTTTGTAACATATGTAGAACTAAAGCAGCACCAAAAAATGGAAGAAGTACATGGAAGTACATGGTTGTAAGTTTTTTACACTGGTAATATATTATTATTTGAAGATTTACTATGATATATTAAATATGCATATTATAACCCCCAGATTATAATCACTAAAATAAAGAGGTATTTCTAACAAGCTAATAAATGAGATAAAATCAAATCTTAAAAAATACTCAATTATTCTTCCAAAAAAGGAAAGAAAAAGAAAAAAAAATAACAAGAATGTATGTGTCAAATAGTAAACAGCAAAATAATAGATGTAAATCAAATCATATCAATATAAAAGAAATCATTTAACATTCCAATTAAAAAGCAGGGATTGTCAAATTCATGTCAAGTTCATGCTGCCTGTAGGAGATCCACCTGAAATTCACAGGCACAGGTTAAAAGTAAAATAATGAAGAAAGCTAGATCATAGAAACACTACGCAGGAAAGGAAAAAAAAGCTGGAGGCACTATATTCACAACTGTAAGTAGACTTCAGAACAAGGAATATTGCCACGCATGAAGACAGACACTTTATAATAAGGAGTCAGCGCATCCTGGAGATACAGTAGTCCACAATGAGCATGCATCCAATAACAGAGCTTCAGAATACGACGCAAAACCTGACAGAACTGAGCAGAAACATAGAAAATCCAACTACATAATTGATACACACATATTTTTCTTCAGATGGTTAGACTCAAGGTCAAGTGTTTTCCTTCTTCCTTGTACTTCTATTTCCAGGATCTTCTTCAACAAACACATACTACATGTTAACAGAAATGGTGCCCTGGCTCCATCCTACCTTTGTGTCTCAACCCTTCCCTGATCTGGTTTCCTTCTGGGATCCAACCCTTCTTACACAGTAGAGCTCTCAATACGAAGGCCCAGAACTCTGCCAGATAGTGTGACCCCATCCCCCTAGACCAGGTGATGAATCCACAAATGGAAAATGAGCCGACATAGTTCATCAGGCTCCTTGTTCAGGAATGTGTTTGCTAGAAGATCTTGCTCCTCATCTGAAGGCCTGGTAAGCCTGGACCAACATGAGCATCTTTGCCTTTTATGGAGAATGCCTTCCCAGGACAAGAGCCTTTCAAGAAGAAAGTTGTGCTGAGTATCAAAGAGACAGAAGCAGCTGTGACGACCCTAGGTGAGCCCCTGTCTGCAGCTGTGCCCAAACACATGCCCTCCTGGTCCTTTCAGTTATAGAGCCAATTCTTTTACATTTTTTGCTTGAGCTAATTTGAGTGTGGTTTCTAACAGAGGAAACCAAAAGAACCCTAGTACAAAATCATGCAAAAGAGTTACTTCAACTAATTTCTCGTTTGCTTATCTGTATTTTTCTTTTGAGAAAAGAGTAATGAATTATAAGATGACTTTTCTTGGTTTTGTTCAAGTCCACCACGCTGGCACTGGATTATCAGGCATGGCCATTCTCTTGAAAGAAGCTCCCAGAGAAAATAAACCACCTCTAGGACATACACAATGGGATTTAACATGAGAACATGGTATCTACCAAAACAAATAAACGTATAAGGTAGATCCTTCTAAGTGTTATTTCAGCCTATGGAGCACCTGGGTAGCTCAACTGGTTAAATGTGCAACTCTTTTTTTTTTACAAGATTTTATTTATTTATTTGTTAGAGAGAGCATGGGCGAGAGAGCATGAGCGAGAGAGAGTGAGCAAGTGCACAAGCAGGGGGAGCTGCAGGCAGAGGGAGAAGCAGGCTCCCTGCTGAGCAAGGAGCATGATGCGGGACTCAATCCCAGGGCACTGGGATCATGACCTGAGCCGAAGGCAGACGCTTAACCATCTCAGCCACCCAGGCATCCCTAAATGTGCAACTCTTGATTTTGACTCAGATCATGATCTCAGGGTCATGAGTTCAAACCCCACATCGGCTCCGTGCTCAGTGGAGTTGGCCTGAGATTCTCCCTGTCCCTGTGCCCTGTGCTCTCTCTCTCTAAAATAAAAATCTTAAAAAAAAAAAAAGATATATTTCTACTCATTTGTTAAAATGCTTTCATATAGCATGAAACTTTTTTTTTTATTTCCATTATGGAGCCGCAAGGATTTTTCCCCCTTGTTATACAGATTTCTAGGTAAATAAATATGCTACTAAATAAAAACCAGAAGGTTTGAAATTACTCTGAACCAAATGAAGGGAAGTTATCTTTAAAAGTACCACATTTTTCTACTGGAAAAAACAATGTAGCAAATTGATTTATGAGTCAAATCATCAGAACAGGGTTTTGAAGCATTGCAGCTAGTTTATAAGATTGGTTTACACACTTCTTGGTAAGTAATTCTCCTCCAGCCACACGGTGATCCACTTTATGCCTCCCTCTTCTCCTTGATTAGATCTGGAATAGATCATGCATCTCACAAACATGTGTAATCGTGAGTTGTGTAGCAGGGAGGTATTCAATACCTATTATTGTGACAATTTTAGAATCAATAAGAAAAGCTATCCAAGGCACTTAATTTAGACAAAAAAATGCTCTCAGATTGAGACCTGAATTACTGCTGGTTTTAGTTTTTAAAAAAATAATAATGATGAGTCATTGCTGCTCTTCCTTGGTGTTCAAATTTAGACAAAAACTCAGGTATATTTTTAGAAGGAATTGTGGTCTACAAGGTTGACTAGGACTAAAATTTTATTTACTTTAAAAATGATGGGGCTTTTATACAAATAAATGCCTTTTTCAGTTAATTTTAGAATACATCTGGAAGTGGGGGCTAGGTTATATATAATTCTCACATATCTTAAGTAAAACAAAACAAAAATATGCTCTTCCTAATAAGCGTTTTTTTGATACCCAGAATTTGAAATCCTCTTTTATCACCTAATTTATATTATCCACAGTTACAATTACTCCCCCCCCCCACACACACACACAAGAGAAAAATCTGTGGTGTGTATTCTATAAAGAGAGAGAGAGAGAGAGAGAGAGAGAGAGAGAGAGAGATTTAATCCAAAAAAAAGGACAAACTACTAAAGCCACTTCTTAAAAATACACTGGTATTCTAAAAAGTTCAGTTTGACATGAATAATTTTCAACAAATTCCTGGTGACAATTTTCTTACCAGAGTTACTGGTCTAATAAACTGATACGTAATCTATGACAATGAAAAGCTAAGCTTTAGAAATTGAGGATGGAATGTTTCTGAGGTTCCTGAGGCATTTATTAAATGCTGTTTATTGTGTTTATACCAGCCTGGCCTGTTCTGGGAATTTTGTTATAAATCAGAACACAGCAAAGTACCCTGTAGTAACAGCTTACTGTCGAGGAAGGAACACATTATTACATAAAATTTCATTTACAGAGTTGTAATAAAGGCTCTGAAATAAATACAACACGAAATGAGAATTTGTCACAGAAAGAAGACCTAATATAGTCTCCGGGGACAGGGAAGTTCTTGGGGGAGAGGCATTTAAATGACGCTGGGCTGGGGCCCCTGAGAGAGAGAACAGCATGCTCTCTGGCACACAAATGTCCGCAGGCAGGTAGAAAGGGGAAATTCCTACTGTGGCTAGAATGCACTGAGGGAAGGAGAACGGCTCAAGAGCACACTGAAAATATAGGCAGGACTGGCTTGTAGGTAGGCCCAGCTAGACAGTGCAGTGATAAAAGAATTGGAGATTTTACCCGTAGGAGCAATGAAGAGCTTTGGGAGTGTTCTCACTAAGAGAAATGAGGTTGCTTTTGGAAAGCTCTTTCTGGAGAAATGTGCAGAAGGGATTGGTGGCAGTGAGTCTGGACAAAAGAAAATCAGTTAGGAGCTGCCTGAGTGATGCAGGTGCAAAGGCCCATGGCTTGGCCTGGGGTGGCAGCCACAGTGATGGAGAGAAGTTGGGTGCTTCATTGAGGGACATGAGAGAAAGATATCGGACATGATTGTGACCTGAGGAACTTCAACATTTAGCTCAGACAGAAGAGGAATTTAATGCATACTAAGCAGTTCCCGCTGGAAAGAAAGGGCAAACAGGAAAACATAGACGAGTACCTTGTAGGAGCCCAGTGTGGGAAGCTGCTGAGAGCAAGGTCGTATCCCTTGGCTTTAGCAACATGGGGATCCCTGGTAACCTGAGCAGGAGTAGTGCTGGTGGTAGGACAAGGGCAAAAGCCAAACTGAAGTGGACAGCAGAGCCAACGGTAGGCAAGAAGTGTGGACAAGGGCAGGCAAACGGCACTTTTATTAAGTTTGGCTAAAAGCAGAAGAGAGCTAGGGTAGAAGCAGAACATGGATGACTCACATATTAAACCTCTCAATATAAAATTAGATTACACAATATGGTCACTAAGGTATATTTGTGTGTGTTGCACGTATGCATTTGTCTTCACAGACCATATAGGACATTTTTAGGACTATATTTTGAATAGAATGTATAATAACGGTAAAACATTTTAATCATTTCTGAGTTAAAATACTTGTGATCAAGAAATTGAGCAATTATATGCCCAGCTCTGTGCTGAACACTGGAAAGGAGAGATAAAAGTTACAGCATGTTATTCCTGATCTCAGAATACTTGCTATCCGGTAGGCAAAACTACTACGGAACAGATGAAATGATATAATACCAATTATAAGCAAGGAAGGAATTGCTTGCTCAGAACTCACTTAAAAGCTATTTGGTCGTTGATTAAAATGTAGTTTTCCAAATGAAATATGAAGTCCTTTTGCCTTAATAATGCCAAATTGCCGCTGCAATACAAGGTCTTTTGCAGGGCTTTACTTCAAGTACAATGTCATGCTGCCATCTACTGGTTACTTTTTAGATCGTCTTTGACAGTTTTAGTCCTACCAATGGACAACTCCATTGACTATTAATTGGGGCAGACAGTAAGATAGCTGACAAATGCCATATAACAAAATTTAAACATAATACAAATATGTAGACATTATTAAAGAAGCTCAATTTTTAAGAAAAGCTCAACCTCAATAAATTTCCAAATTCATAGTGTTTAAAAACAGAAACGGAAAAGCAAAAAAAGAACCCTGCCTTGTGGTAAAGTTTTACAGCATGTACTGTGTGGACTTTGAAAAGGCAGAAAAAAGCAACTGGTTCCCATGTGCCAGGGACTTCCCAGGTTTTAGCAAGTCCCACGTCCCAGGCAAATTGGAAAGGTGAATCGCCCTATCCCAGAGTCTAAAAAGGACTTGAACCTTCAGATGAGAATCGAAGGTCCAGGCTTGGAAAGAGTTACAAAAGAAAGAAGTCAAGAGTCAGTTACAACAGTAATGTTGCTAAAGAGCAGTGTCACCTAGCTACGCTTCCAACAATAAAATTATTAGGCGAGGAGTTAAGATGGTGGCAAGAGGACACAAATGGTTTGGTAAACCACAAGCAAACTAATGAAAGAGAAATCAATAGAACTTGGTGAGTGAAGGAATATGAGGGGAATGTAGAGGGTCAGTGCTTAGATTCATTATCATTTCAAAATATGTAATAATGTCCTCTCTCAGAGTCAGTCCTGAATTGCTCATGATGCTTCCACTTGGGGAACACTAGTCCTTTGCAAAATTATTTCATAATTTCAAAATTTCAGAGATGCTATATACAATATCTCCCTTTTGAAAGTATTTCACATTACTTAAGGCACTGAGAAAAGTTGAAATTTAAATAAAAATCTATTTCAATTTCTCAAAATTAAATCAAAATTTTTATCTCAAAATTTCTCAAATGCAGTTTCTAATTAACAGCTTTTATTATTCTGTTTGGATGGGAAACAGCCAACAGCTTACCACAGTCATAATGATTTTCCGTGAACTTAAAATACTAATGGTTCCTCATAGCATCCAGCAATTCCACTACTAGGTATTTATCCAAAGAAAAAGGAAACACCAACTCGAAAAGATACCTGCACCCCCATATTCATTGCAGCATTGTTTACAATAGCCATATATATTTTTTCAGCTATTAAAAAGAATAAAATCTTGCCATTTGCAACGACGTAGATGGAGTTAGAGAGTATTGTGCTAAGTGAAATCAGTCAGAGGAAAAAATACCATATGATTTCACTCATAGGTGGAATTAAGAAACAAAACAAATGAACAAAGAACAAAAGAGACAAACCAGAAAACAGACTCTTAATTGTAAAGAACAAACTGATGAAGCCTTTCGGCCGGAACCACCATCTTCCAATAATTTGCCAAAATGACCAACACAAAGGGAAAGAGGAGAGGTACCCGCTATATGTTCTCTAGACCTTTTAGAAAACATGGAGTTGTTCCTTTGGCCACATACATGCGAATCTACAAGAAAGGTGATATTGTGGACATCAAGGGAATGGGCACTGTTCAAAAAGGAATGCCCCACAAATGTTATCATGGCAAAACTGGAAGAGTCTATAATGTTACTCAGCATGCTGTTGGCATTGTTGTAAACAAACAAGGGCAAGATTCTTGCCAAGAAAATTAATGTACACATTGAGCATATTAAACACTCAAAGAGCCGAGACAGCTTCCTGAAGCGTGTGAAGGAAAATGATCAGAAAAAGAAGGAAGTCAAAGAGAAAGGTACTTGGGTTCAACTGAAGCGCCAGCCTGCCCCACCCAGAGCAGCACACTTTGTGAGAACTAATGGAAAGGAGCCCGAATTGCTAGAACCCATTCCCTATGAATTCATGGCATGATAAATGTAAAGAAAATAAAAGACCTCAAGACTAAAAAAAAAAAAAAAAAAGAACAAACTGATGGTTACCAGAGGGGAGGTGGGTGGGGGATGGGTGAAATAGGTGATGGGGATTAAAGAGTGCACTTATCCTGATGACCAGAGTCATATATGAGAAGTGTTTCATCACTATATTGTATACCAGAAGCTAATATAACACTGTATGCTAATTATAGTGGAATTAAAAAAAATAAAACATAAATAAAATAAAAAATAAATGTTTTTAAAGCTAAGCTCAGAGATGCAAAGAACAGATTGGTGGTTGCCGGAGGTGGCGTTGGGGGGAGTGGGTAAAATGCATAAAGGGAGTCAAAAGATATAGACTTCCAGTTATAAAATAAGTCATGGGGATGTAACATACAGCAGGGTGACTTCAGTTAATAATACCGCACTGCATATTTAAGAGTTGCTGAGAGAACAGATCTTAAAAGATCTCATCACAAGAAAAAAGAATTCTGTAACTATATACGGGGACAGATGTTGGCTGGATTTACTGTAGTGATCATTTTGCAATATATACAGAAGTTAAATCATCTTGTACATCTGAAACTAATATAACGTATGTCATTTATATCAACAAAAAATAAAATACTAATGGTTCTTTAAAAAAGAGGAAAAATTCTATCTTTATTAGTGCTAATAATGATCGGTTGCACAAAGAAACAAATTATGTGATAAAACTATGTCAAGCTCACTATATATCAGACAATAAAGGAAAACCTTTCCCCTTTCAACTGAAAACTGGTTTTAGAAATTTTTTTTAAAGATTTTATTTATGTATTTGAAAGAGAGAGACACAGCGAGAGAGGGAACACAAGCAGGGAGAGTGGGAGAGGGAGAAGCAGGCTCCCTCTGAGCAGGGAGCCCAATGTGGGGCTCGATCCCAGGACCCTGAGATCATGACCTGAGCTGAAGGCAGATGCTTAACGACTGAGCCACTCAGGCGCCCCTGGTTTTAAAAATATTAAAGAAACAAATAGCTTGCCTTTAGGGAAAAGTTTCTTAAAAATTGGGGGGGAAGGGTGCCAGGTGGCTCAGTTTGTTAGGTGTCTGCCTTCGGCTCAGGTCATGATCTAGGGGTCCTGAGATCGAGCCCCGTGTCAGGTTTCCTGCTCAGTGGGGAGTCTGCCTCTCACGCTTCCTCTCCCCCCTGCCCCTCTCCCCTTGCTCGTGTTCTGTTTCAAATAAATAAAATCTAAAAAACAAAAAATAATTAAAAACTTAAATAAAAAGTTAGAAAAATTGGGGCGTCAGGGTGGAGGAACTCTTGCCCCTCTCTCTAGCCCAAATAAACCCCCCATCCACCTGTTCTCGAGCTCTGCCTACTCCTGCTTCCCCCAACCCCAGAGAACTTGCTCATCTTATTGGCCAGAGCCCTGAGCGATCTTAACCAGGAGGGTCAGTGTACCTTAAGAAGGTACAAAGCCATGTTCCCATGTCTCTTTTCTTGTTCTATGCATCAGGGAATGTAACGGGACTCAACGTTCTTCTGAAGAACTGGACACTCCTGGCTAACTTCCTGTGCAGAACCACCCAACTCTGCTGGTCCCAAGACACAGATTCAAGCTACTCCGACACAGTCTCCCAGCTATGAAGAGATGACACTTTGCTTCTCAGATCACCATTTCTCTGGCCTATGCTGTCCCAGGAACTCCACAGGGAGGAGGAGCATAGAGCAAGCCATTGATGAGCCCCGCCATCAAAACACTACCCATATTACATCAACGCCTAATACAGTAATTAAAAAGTACAAAGTTACAGTTATACAAGAGGGAAGTTACACTTCCAGAGACCTGCTGTACAGTATATTGCTTACAGTTAACAAGAAGGTACTGTGCACTTCAAAATTTGTTAATAGGCTAGGTTCCATGTTAAAACAAAGAAAAAGAAAACCAACCAAGCACACAAGGAAACCTTTGCAGGTGATGGATATGTTCACTACATGGATTATGGTAAAGTTAACATGAGTGTATACATGTACCCAAATTCACCAAATTGTATAAATCCATTATGTGCATTTTATATACCTATTATGCCTCAATATAATTGGGGAAAAGAGTAAAGTAAAATTTAAAAATTAAAAAAATAATTTAAAAAGTGCACTGTCTCGGGGGCGCCTGGGTGGCTCAGTTGGTTAAGCAACTGCCTTCGGCTCAGGTCATGATCCTGGAGTCCCGGGATCGAGTCCCACATCGGGCTTCCTGCTCAGCAGGGAGTCTGCTTCTCCCTCTGACCCTCTTCCCACTCGTGCTCTCTATCTCTCATTCTCTCTTTCTCTCTCAAATAAATAAATAAAATCTTAAAAAAAAAAGTGCACTGTCTCTACAGTTCTTTTAACAATGTAATTATTTTACCATAGTAATCATTTAACCTATTAAAGCATAGATAATATCAATATTTTTATAGTATTTCCCATAACATCCTCACTAAGTCTCTTAGGATGAAGTACCAAGGGTAAGAATTTTTTTTTTTAAAGATTTTATTTATTTATTTGAGAGAGAGAGAGAACGAGAGATAGAAAGCACGAGAGGGAAGAGGGCCAGAGGGAGAAGCAGACTCCCTGCTGAGCAGGAAGCCCGATGTGGGACTCGATCCCGGGACTCCAGGATCATGACCTGAGCCGAAGGCAGTCGCTTAACCAACTGAGCCACCCAGGCGCCCCAAGGGTAAGAATTAATATAAGTTCAACAAAGTGGGGCACCTGGGCGGCTCGGTCGGTTAAGCGTCCAACTCTTGATTTCAGCTCAGGTCATTATATCAGGGTCATGAGATAAAGCCCTGCGTTGCACTCTGTGCTCAGTGCAGATTCTCCTTGAGATTCTCTCTCTCCCTCCACCCCTCCCCCTGCTCACATGTGCTCTCTTTAAAAGAAATAAATCTTAGGCACCTGGGTGGCTCAGTCATTAAGCGTCTGCCTTCAGCTCAGGTCATGATCCCAGGGTCCTAGGATCGAGCCCCACATCAGGCTCCTCACTCCATGAAAAGCCTGCTTCTCCCTCTCCCACTCCCCCTGCTTGTGTTCCCTCTCTCACTGTGTTTCTAACAAATAAATAAAATCTTAAATAAATAAATAAAATCTTTAAAAAAATTAAAAATAAAAAATCTTAAAAAGTTCAACAAAGTAATTAATTGCTCTAAAAATGACAATATCTAATGTGAAATCGATTCAGCTCAATATATTTTTGGTGCACAACCCCTGAAACCTAGAACTCATTCTCCCAATATTTAGGCTAATAATCTTCTTTAAAACAGAGGCTTTCCAACTATAATCTGTGGCGCTCTAGGAGACAGCCCCATACCACCCACCGAGTGCCTCAGGGAGCTAGCTACCCCATCCCAGCTTCAGCCTGAGTAACCCTCATTTATATGCTTCACCTTGTTTTATCTGTCATCTTCCATGAGAGATTTCTTGGGTTGTTCACAAATACTCCATTTTCTTCCTTCCAGGTTCATAATAGGATTGCAACTCCATTTCTTTTTAAGTTGGCCATAGGACGTGTTTTCAGCCAGTGAAACATGTCACCCCCAGGTGAAAGCTTTAAGGAACAGTTCATGATCTGACACCTTCCCCTTCCTTTGCTGCATGGGAACACATGTCTAGATGAAGCCCCCACCAGCCTGGGGACCTGAGGGTCTAGAATGAGCAGGAATCTCCTGCCAATTCCCACTGGACAGAAAGTAGGAGCAGAAAAGAAACTTTGGTGGATAAAGCCACAGAGGTATTGGGGTTCTTTGTTACCACAGTGCAGCTTATCCTTCTGACTGGTACAACTGCTAAATAATTGACCAAACCTTTGCTCCAAGGCAGGGATCAGCAAACTAAGGCACAGGAGCCAAATCTCACCAGCTACCTGTTTCTGAAAGTAAAATTCTGTTGAAACATAGCCACATCTGCTCGTTCACATGCTGCCTGTGGCTACTTTCCAGCGACAAATGCAGAGCTGAGGGGCTGTAACAGACACCAACATGGCCCACAAAGCCTGAAATATTTACTATCTGGCCCTCCACAGGAAAAGTTTGCCAACCAATGCTGTAAAGCCCCAGGCTAGCCAGTGCAGCGAGGAAAAGATGAGTAAGATCTATCTATTCTGAGAGCAGGTGCTAGGTCTGCAAAAATCAACACAGCAGAATGTGTTCACGGTAGACCAAAGGCATCTGTAGTCTTAATATTCACAGTTACGACTATTGTCTGGCATCTGTTAGGGGCACTGTAAAGAAATGGAGTTTTGTAGAGGCAGAACCTTGGGTTACAGTGTGGAGAAGCTGCTGTGTGGGAGAGAAACAAAGCTACAAAGTGACCCTCCTCACAGATTGCTCATCAGTCCTATCTCACCACAACTTTGTTTTCCTCCTCTCAGTTTCAATTTTTTTCCTTCCTTCCTTCCTTTCCTTCTTCCTTTCTTTCTAAGATTTTGTTATCTATTTGAGAGAGAGTGAGCATGAGAGAGCGAGCGCACAGAGAGAGTAGCAGAGGGAGAGGGAGAAGCATGCTCCCCACTCAGCAGGGAGCCCGATGGGGGTTCGATCCCAGGACCCCAGGATCATGACCTGAGCCAAAGACAGATGCTTAACCAAAGGCAGATGCTTAACCGACTGAGCCACACAGGTGCCCTCAGCTTCGGAGTTTTCAAAGTCACTCTCACGCCAGGTCAAAAACACAAAGATCTATCTGTATAAAACTAGCCTTGAAATAAAATTAGCTATTACTGCTGATGGCAAAAGTAACAAAGTCTTAGAAAATGTTCTAAACCCGAAAGCAGATGCTTTACATATGTGGAAGCGGAGCACCTTGAGCTCCACGGTGGCTCTGCCTGGGATGTCAAGGAGCCCGCCTCACTCTCGGGAAAGAAATGAGCGAACTGCTTCAGCAAGGACCTCAGTCAGTACAAAAGTTGCTTAATCATATAAGGGCCGAAACTTCAAAGAGAGTCACAAAGACACTGAATTTGCAGATTAAGGACATACACAAGAAACACATTTAATTTTTTTTAATTTTTTAATTTTTAAAAAAAATTTTTTAATTAACATATAATGTATTATTTGTTTCAGGGGTACGGGTCTGTGATTCAACAGTCTTTTTTTTTTTAAAGATTTTATTTATTATTTGACAGAGAGACACAGCAAGAGAGGGAACACAAGCAGGGGGAGTGAGAGAGGGAGAAACAGGCTTCCCACCGAGCAGGGAGCCCAATGCGGGGCTCGATCCCACGACCCTGAGATCACGACCCGAGCCGAAGGCAGACACTTAACGACTGAGCCACCCAGGCGCCCCTGTGATTCATCAGTCTTACACAGTTCACAGCACTCACCATAGCACATACCCTCCCCAGTGTCCATCACCCAGCCACCCCATCCCTCCCAGCCCCCTCCACTCCAGCAACCCTCGGTTTGTTTCCTGAGATTACGAGTCTCTTGGGCGCCTGGGTGGCTCAGTCGTTAAGCGTCTGCCTTCGGCTCAGGTCATGATCCCAGGTTTCTGGGATCGAGTCCCACATCAGGCTCCCTGCTCCGCGGGAAGCCTGCTTCTCCCTCTCCCACTCCCCCTGCTTATGTTCCTGCTCTCGCTCTCTCTGTCAAATAAAATTAAAAAAAAAAAAAAGAGTCTCTTATGGTTTGTCTCCCTCTCTGGTTTCGTCTTCATTTTTCCCTCCCTTCCCCTATGATCCTCTGTCTTGATTCTCAAATTCCTCATATCAGTGAGATCATATGATACTGGTCTTTCTCTGATTGACTTATCTCGCTTACCATAATACCCTCTAGTTCCATCCATGTTGTTGCAAATGGCAAGATTTCATTTTTTGATGGCTGCATAATATTCCATTGTATTTATATACCACATCTTCTTTAACCATTCATCTGTTGATGGACATCTAGGCTCTTTCCATAGTTTGGCTATTGTGGACATTGCTGCTATAAACATCAGGGTGCACGTACCCCTTCGCATCCCTACATTTGTATCTTTGGGGTAAATACCCAGTAGTGCCATTGCTGGGTCATACGGTAGCTCTATTTTCAACTTTTTGAGGAACCTCCATACTGTTTTCCAGAGTGGCTGCACCAGCTTGCATTCCCACCAACAGTGTAGGAGGGTTCCCCTTTCTCTGCATCCCCACCAACATCTGTCGTTTCCTGACTTGTTAATTTTAGCCATTCTGACTGGTGTGAGGTGGTATCCTATGGAGGTTGTGATTTGGATTTCCCTGATGCCGAGCGATGTTGAGCACTTTTTCATGTGTCTGTTGGTCATTTGGATGTCTTCTTTGGAAAAATGTCTGTTCATGTCTTCTGCCCATTTCTTGATTGGATTATTTGTTCTTTGGGTATTGAGTTTGATAAGTTCTTTATAGATTTTGGATACTAGCCCTTTATCTGATATGTCATTTGCAAATACCTTCTCCCATTCTGTCGGTTGTCTTTTGGTTTTGTTGACTGTTTCCTTTGCTGAAGAAACACATTTAATTTTTGAGTAAAAAGCAAAGTAGCTTCTTCTCCTAATCCATTTTGACCCTAACACTGGGAATGAATACAGCTGTATGCTATATAATACAACTTAGGCAGAACTTGGAGCCAGACTCTGGCTTCAAAGGCCAACTCTGCTATTTATTAGCTATCTGGCCTTGGCACATTTCCTCACTGCTCTCTGCCTCAGTTTCCTCACTGGTGAAATGGGGATAGGAGAGTGCACCTATGTTATTGGGTTTTTGTGAAGGCTAAATTAGTTCTATTTGTAATAGGGCCAAGTTGGTGCCTGGCACAGAGTAGGCACCCTGTAAGTGTTTGCTAATTAAATGCCCCAACAGTCCCTTCTGGTATAAGCATTCTGGCCTCTCACACACGAGAAAACAAACACTCAAAACATACACAGTTAAAAGCTCGCTAGTCTAAAAACTAGATAATACAATCTTATAAAATATGATACTCATTAAATAAAAATGACTAAATTTACTGACACCTGTTTCATTCCTATAAAAAAAATTGAAAATTTTCTAGAAGAATTGGTATTGAGGGAGTTTGCAGACTAACACACAAACAGAATTAAAAGAGAGACGTGACTAAAGAACTTAAAAAAAGGTCTTATTGAGAGCAAGGACAGACAGATTTGGCCTCCTTTTATAAACAAATCAAGGGAGAAAAGAAAACAGAGGCAGAGGCATAAGTGAGAGCATGATGGTATAATGCGTAACAATTAGGAGTGTATTAGCCCAGCACTGAAATTCTTTATGAAAAGGGAAGGCACCAGTCTGATTCCATATTTTTGCCTGAGGGGTTATTCTCTTCCAGGAAAAATGTACAAAAATCTAAGCTGTTGGTCCCAACATGTCCCAGTCTCAGGGCTTTGAGCCAGGAAGTATCTAGAAGTCAAAGCAAGGACAGGATCAAAAATCCAAGATATCAAAAACTATAGTACAGAAAGATTGGGCGGGGCTCCAGAGAACAGAAAGGAGGTAGAGCCTGGATAAGTTCCACAAATGAAGACCTTTACATGCTTCCATTTTCCCAAATCACTTGTGTTGAGTATCTTTTCATATTCTATTGACCATTCATGTATTTTTACTTGTGAAGCACCTGTTCCAATTTTTTTGCCACTTTTATTAGATTATTTGTCTTATTATTATTGACTTCCAGGAATTCTTTATATATCTAGATACCAGTCATTAGTCAAACATATATAATATTTTTTCCTTTTCTATAAATTATCTTTTAAATATCTTTCAAAGAGCAAAGTTTTGATTTTGATAATAGCGTCTTTATGAATTATATTCTCTTAAGATCATGATTTTTTGTTTCCTAAGAAATCTTTGCCTTTCCCAGGGTCACAAAGATTTTTCCATTCTTCTAAAAGTTTGATAGCTTTAGCTTTGATATTTAGGGCAACTCATTTTGAGTTAATGTTTTAGTATAGTATGAAGTAAGAGCTGATGTAGCTTTTTTCCAGGTAGATTTGCACTTGTTCCAACAGTGTTTCTTAAAAAGATTTGTCTTTCCCCATTAAATTACCTTAACCATTCTTGCTGAAAATTGATACCATGTCTATTGATAATTATATATACAATAAACATTTTTCTGGATTTTGTTACTAGTCCACTGATCCATATGTCATCCTTTCTCCAGTACCACTATATCTTGATTACATAGTTTTATAGTAATCAGGTACTATAACTCCTGCAATATTTCTCTTCTACTATTTCAAACTGCTTTGGCTATCATAGGTTGGAACTTTTACAGGGACCATGCCAAAACAATAGATCAATTTAAGGATAAAACTTAGTCTTCCAATTTCATGGACACAATATACCTCTATATCCATGTAGGTGTTCCTCCACTTCTCTCAGCAATGTTTTTGTACTTGTCATCGACAGGTCTTGTGCACAGTTTAGTATTTCATAGTTTGGGATAATACTGTAAACACAATTGTACTTTTATTTCATTTTCCAATAGTTTATTGTTTATATACAGAAATACTCTTAATTTTGTACATTGTTCTTGTATCTTGCAACTTTGATAACCTCATTTCTTAGTTCTAGTAGTTTTTACAGATTTTGTCTTTTTTTATTCAGTTTAAGTAGAAGTTTATCAACACGACTCATGTTTTGCCTTTAGTTTCACTGATTTTCCTTTGTCTTTTTTTCTTAACTAATTTCTTTGGGTTTAATTCTTTACTTCCTTTTACAGTTTACTGAAGTGCAAAGATGTGAGCTTTGATCAATTATTTTACTTTTTTTTTGTTTTCTAACATAAACATTTAAAGCTATAACTATCCCTACTATTGCTGCACCCTAATTTTTTTTCTAATTTTGATACACCATGTCTTATTCAATTCAAAACTATTCTAATTTTCTTTTTGATTTCTTAACTCATGAATGTATGTTTAGCAGCAAGGTATTTAATTTCTAAGTATTTAGGGCTTTCCTGGATGTTTTCTGGTTGTTGATTTTTAATTTAATTCCTTTGTAGTCAGAAAACATATTCTGTAAGTTTTCCATCTTTTGGAATCTATTGAAACTTGTTTGATGGCCCAGTATACAGTCTATCTTGGAGAAGATTCTATGTGCACTTGAAAATAATAAGCATACTATAGTTGTCATATATTGTGTTCTATAAATATCAATTAAATTAAGATGGCTGAGTGCTATTCTGATCCTCCATATTTTTACTAAGAGGTATTTGTCTCTCTCATCTCCCCCTGTTTCTAAGGGAGCATTTTAACAGGTTCCCTGGAACCTCCCTGACAGGTGTGCAGTTACCCATATACACGTTTTCTATGATTTTGCTGCTGCCAGGATTTCCTCTTTCAATGTCCCCATGCTTTTCCAGCCCTGATCTCTGATCCCTGCTACCTTTAGCCAGTAAGGCTGCAGTGTGCCATTGAAAGGTATCAAGAAAAAGGGCTATTGGGTCAGAAAGTTACAAATTCACAATTCCAATCAGATTTTTGAGATTAAATTTCCCTCTAATTTTTTGTCTGCTCTGTGATACTTTCCAGCATCTTTAAATAACTACAGTTCTAATTTTTAACTATCATTTACTCTGTTCTTATCATCATTATCTGCAAGAGGGTTTGTGTGACCACATCACTCCTCTATCTATTAGAAGTTGTTGGCAGCTGTACAAGTTTAAAATTCAAGGGGCACCCGGGTGGCTCAGCCAGTTAAGAGGCCAACTCCTGCTTTCAGCTCAGATCATGATCCCAGGGTCCTGGGATCGAGCCCCACCTCAGGTTCCATGCTCAGCAGGAAGTCTGCTTCAGGAATCTCTCTCCCTCTGTTCCCCCCTGAAATAAATAAATAAATCTTTAAAAATAAATAAATAAAATAAACCTCAAAAGTACATAATAGCTATTTGTCCCTTATAAAATGCCTGTACATATAAAATAGTTTTAACACCTTTAACAAAAAAAAGTGTACCCTTAGTTTATCATAAATATAAAAGGATATAATAATCATTTAAGTGAATGGAGACTGCTTTCAGGTACACTGTCATAAGTATAAAATTAGTGGGGGGAAATTAAGAGCAGGAAAAAATAACTGGATGCACTGTACACAAAGTCAAATTAAGAGTTATAAAGGAAGCTTACAAAGGGGCCAGGGGGGCACCTGGGTTGCTCAGCCAGTTAAGAGTCAGACTATTGGTTTTGGCTCAGGTTGTGATCTCAGGGTCATGGGTCAAGCCCCATGTCAGGCTCTGAGCTCAGTGCGGAGCCTGCTTGAAAGTCTCTCTCCCTCTCTCTCTGCCCCTCCCTCTTGTGCTCTCTCTCTAAATAAATAAATAAATCTTTAAAAAAAAACTAAAACAAAGGGGGCAGGAAGTACAAAAAAAAAATCTGATAATGGGCACATGTCCAGGAGACTTTGCAACAAATAAGAGAAAATATCCCCAAATCATCTGTTAATCTAATCAGTGATCTGCCTGTACTTAAAATTTAGTCATACTGAAGATTACTTTTGTTATATAAATAGAAAAGCAGGTAGGTGGATATATAAGTTGGTATATTTCTCCTTCTGGACTCCTTGAACTCTTAGTTTATGCCCCTCCTATGGCATCTATTTTTCTGATTAGATGATTAGTTGTTTGCATACTAGGCTTTGAGCTGCTTCAGAACAGGGATCCTCTCATTTGCCTTCTTATATACTGAAGTTCCTACCACACACAGGCACTAAAACATTTCTTGCATACACATATCTCTCTATGAGTATATCAAATGCTTACTGCAAAACCAATCCGTATATGGCACTGCCCTGGGATGCAAAGGTGCATCAACTAGCAGCGTCTCCCCCTCAGTCTGGTGAGTGATACGGTCACACTTACAGTAAACAAACTAAAACACCTGTCTGCTCATGATTACTGTCATAACAGTAATCATGTGTGTGTTTACCCACATAGTTGCCATTTCTGGTGCTCTTCATTCCTTCCTATGAATTCAAACTGCCTCTCCTGTCATTCTCCTTAAAACCTTCGAGAACAGGAGCAAAAACTTTAGAGTATTTTAACACAACACTCCACACACACACACACACACACACACACACACACACACACACACACCACACACACACACACACACACACACACACACACACACACACACACACACACACACACACACACACACACACACACACACACACCACACACCCCCACCACAACCAACCGACTTGACAAGGAGACCAAGGAGTTTCGGCTTAGTTCTGTAGGAAATAGGGAACCACCAAGAAAGGCTTCTGAAAAAGAAAGTAAACTAATCAGAAAGGTGACTGGTGGCAAGGTGAAGAATGGCTTATGAAAGGAGAAGTAACAGGCGTGGGTGGGGGTGGAGCTAGGGCAGAGAGGGGGAAGTTGTTTTTTTCTGGAAGATGACTGTTGCAATGGAACTGTAACCAGTGTCTAGGTTACAGTTGGTTTTTTTTTTAAGATTTTATTTATTTATTTGACAGAGAGAGACACAGCAAGTGAGGGAACACAAGCAGGGGGAGTGGGAGAGGGAGAAGCAGGCTTCCCGCCGAGCAGGGAGCCCGATGCGGGGCTCGATCCCAGGACCCTGGGATCATGACCTGAGCCAAAGGCAGACGCTTAACGACTGAGCCACCCAGGCGCCCCTGTAGGTTACAGTTTTATTTTCACCTGTCAGAAATAACATAAATATATAAGAAAATATTACTGAAATAGTATATCTACATTTCTAAAAATCTTAATCATAAAACTAGTTTCCTAGAAAGTGAAAGAACAAGGGCCAGAAATAAAATGACCGTGATTTCTAGGCGATCCTGTTTCCTTCTACCAAAATAAACCTCTTAAGGGAGTCTCTCCAGTCTATAAACGGCACTGTACACAAAGATACAGTTCATAAGGACCTAATCATTTGCTCTTCTAATTGCTTTCTTTTTCCTGACACTATAAGAACTTCATTGTTTTCACCTGTCTGTTCTACACCTCTGCTTATGGATACCAGTTGATACCAGGGAGACTCCACTAGCTTTTATCTTATTTTATCTGCTCCCTTTGTCTCTTAACTTTGGATTCTGAACTCCCACAGCACAGTAATGACCTACTCACTGTATGCAACCTTGCAAACTTAAAAAAACCATTCCCCAGATGAATGGCAGTTTCCAGGTGTAGCTGCAAGAAAAGGTATCCCAAACAGCATCTACAGGAATGATGTCCTGCTACCTGCAGGGTGCCCCTTGGCACCCTCACCTTCCATCTGGCTCAGCTGGGCTACAAAAGCACTATTACTTCTTCAGTTTTTTTGAGCTGACTGTAACACCAGTGTACACTTTTATCCCCCAAACAAAGCCAGACTGGGAATTGAACCAGGTCATCTGGTCCCGGTCTTAGCTCTAAATTGCTGTACCATACAGGCTGTCAAGAGTAGGAACCAAGGCCAAACAGATTTTCCTAAATCAATCCAGTGAAATTTTTGGATGAAATCAGTTATACCATCTATACCATCTCCTAAAAGAATATGAATTATAAACAAATCAGGAAAATTGTGAACATACTTTTCACCTTTTTCACTGGCCTCTTGAGTTTGAGAAAAATAAAGAAAAAAATAAAAGATTAAGAAAATTGACGACAGTGTAGCCAAATTTAATTGTGGGAAAGAATGCAAAAATGTTTTCAACTGTCCCGTTCATACACTGAGATATAAAGTTCAATTACTGTGTACTTCATTCATATTTCATGAGTGTATTCGTTATGCACTAAAAAATAAATGGATAACCTGAGGACCATAGAAGAATACAATGAATCCTTTATAAATCCTTCTGCTACAAAATTCTGCAGAAAGTTGAAAAAGTAAAAGCTGTATGCTCCCCAGAACCAAATCCTAACATTCCAATTTACTGGTAAATACATATAGACATTTCCATACACATTCATTATTGTCATCACTTCATAACACATACTCCAAGTCATTAAGGTAAATATATAAAGTGTACTGACAATTTCCTCAAGCAAGCTGTAATTAAAATAAACACCTTTACCAATTAATTCCTTCCAAATGTTTATATTTTTTAAACTAAAACATAAAAGCAAGCTCCAAGAGAATAGGAACCTGTTTTGTTCACTACATAATTCTGAGCATCTAGAACAGTGTCTAGCACATAGCTGGTGCTCAACAAATATTTGCTGAATGGATGAACATATTTAGAGTACAATCCACTACTAACCTAGCCCTTAAGATAAATTATTAGACTATTCCAGAACTTTCCTCAATGTTTTATTCATTTAGTCATTCAGGTATTTCCAGAACACCTGTGTAAGACCTCGTGGCTATACAAATAAGCCTTACATAAGATTCTTGAAAAGTCCTTTAGAACAATCTACTTGGGGAAATAAGGCAAATCAAATAATGTAAGGGTTCATAGTAATACCAAGTCTTCCTGTCCCCTCTTCCTTCCAGTAACTCCCCTCAGCAAGTCCCCCGTCAAATAAATGAACAATCACGTAAAAATAATGTGTTTGCGATGCAAATAGCAGATATCCCCAACCCCCCCAATCAGATTGTTACCATTAAACCTTTCCTATGCATCTATTCTTGGCTACCAGGAAGTTTAAAATTGTGATTTAAGAAGTTACTATAAGCATTATATGGGGAAAGAGCGCCGGGCCATGATTTTCTAGAAAGGTCAAAGGGAGGGGCGCCTGGGTGGCTCAGCCCTTAGGCCTCTGCCTTTGCCTCGGGTCATGATCCCAGGGTCCTGGGATCCAGCCCCGCAGGCATCAGGCTCCCTGCTCCGCGGGAAGCCTGCTTCTCCCTCTCCCACTCCTCCTGCTTGTGTTCCTGCTCTCACGCTGTCAAATAAATAAATAAAATCTTTAAAAAAAAAGAAAGAAAGAAAGAAAGAAAGGTCAAAGGGAGAGGGTAGAAACAGATTCCACTGAAATGGCCCCAGGGTTTGAAGCTCCTGGTCCCTGGGCCCCTTGTCTGTTGCTTCAACCCAAGCAGCTCCACCTTTACCTATGTCACAGGGCTAGCAGAAAGGAGGTGACATGAAACCAGCAAGCCAGGACTTTCTTACACCTTTTCAGGACCATGAAGGGAGAGCAGGCTGGGACAGTGGTCCAGAATCAGAGAGAAGCCCTGAGATCTTAACCCTGCATCTCCTGGCCCTGGACTTCAGTCCCCTTACTACCAGAATAGAGCTGATAACACCAACATCTCTTCCTACTTCACAATGGTATAAAAATGTGCAAAAGCGACCTATATGTAAAAACGCTTTGAAATTGTAAAGATACTTTTTAACATAAATTACTTTAATTCTTTCATCTTAACTAGGTGACACATTTAACTCATTTCTCCAAATTAATACAAAAAATTATCTTTGTATTGGGGTTTGAATTTACAAAGCCTTTGCAAATCACGTCTTATTTATCCTCACAACAGTAAGCAGTGAGGTAGTTAGAACAGGGTAAATGGTACAATTAAGAATAAGGCAATAAAGAGAGATTAAAGAGCTCGCTCAGAACCAAATGCATCTCAGGTCATCTGCCTTTTAAGGTAGTGGTCTTCCCCCACTGCGTTCTGTCCAGCTTACAAGGCCAAACTGCAGTCAGGGCTGGGAAGGAACGTCAGTGCAGCCTAAAGCTTCCCCACCCACGCAGCCTCCCACGGTGTGCTGTCAGGGAAGAAAGCAGAACACATGAGGCAGCTCGAACCCTGAGGCTAACTCAGCCTAAAATCCAATTCAGTGCTTCCAAGAAATTCTAATCTCGAGGTTTGGGATTAATAAACAAGAAGAGTTTAACGTCAAATTTCGTGTACTAATGCTGGCAAGTCGGGGCAAAGTACAAAAGAGGTTTTATTATGGCATGATTCTGTAATTGTGCCTGAAATGACAGTTCTCATCACATTCTGTGAAACAAGGAGCCAAAAACTAAGAAGCAATGACCCTGTCTTAAATCTAAAATACAATCCGAGATATCCAGATTAAGGTATTTATGTATGTATGTGTGTGTGTGTGTGTGTTTGTGTGTGTGTATATATATATATATATGTATATATATATGGCTGAGAACATTCGAAAAGAAACATTTAATCAAATGAGTTGAGAATCGGTCACCTTGATACACCAGATGGTCCTAGTGTAAGCTTGTTTCATGCAAAGTTAGCCATTTAAAGTCTCATAGCACAGAGAGAAACCAGAATAAATTAGCTTAAAAAGAAAACACTGCAGGCCAAAATAGTTAGCAGAATGTTCATGAATTCAGATAGACCCAAAATCTAAAAAATCATTTACTTTGGGACCCATTTAAGAGCATAAAACTCAAAATTCCAACAACCTCCGTTGAATAAGGTACCCATAAAATATTTTCCAAAAGGCATTGCAGAGGTATTTGCTCCATGCCATAATGAAAATGCTCAATTTCATCACAAAGTAATAATTTTGAAATGAAGTTGAAATATTTTCAAGTCCACAGAAGCCAAATGTTGATTAAAAATATGTAAGAGGAGTAAAATATGAGGAATTTAAATTACTTTTCTATCCAATATGCAATTCACTCAAAAAAGAATAAGCCTTAAGATAACCACAGAATCAATGATAAATTTTTATGGGACCATGTTATAAAATAGGAACATAGAAAGTGTTTCCCATCCAGAAGGGAAGAGTAAGGATGCTAATTAGAATGACTCGGGAGCCGATTAGAATGACTCCCAGTCGGTGTTCAGATTAAGTCTGTGCAAGATACTTAGAGTGCCAAGCCTCTGTCTTCTCATCAATGAAATGAAAAGACACCTCCTGCTCTGAGGACTGCTGGATACTACAAAACACTGTCAGAATTTATTTTTTATGTTTATTGTTACTTAAAGAAATAGGGGTAATATTGTGTGTTTTTTTAATAACTACTGGAAACAGCACAAAACAACAAAAATACCAAAATGCAATTCTTTTCATAAAGCATTCCCTGAGAACCTAAAACGTGCTCATCATCAAGTCTGAGGAACCCTGACCAGAATCAAAACGTGCTGCTCCTTCTTTGTGTCCTCAATACCAACATGGCGCCAGCACAGAGCAGATGCTCATTAAACATCGGCTGAACATATTCTTTGACACATGAATCCCATTCTTGACACTACCACACTGCCACAGTGGAAAGGACAGTATTTCAGACAAAACACCCATTGGCGCTCAGGTGTGGATTCTGTTTTTAGTATTCGTTTTAATATAAACACAGTTGAAGTTCTGGGAATTTATGAAAAACAAAATAAAGAAGCCATTAACAGTATCTTGAAAGATTCTGGAAAAAGCCATCCAGCTTCTCCATCCTAATCCCAGGACAAATTTCTCCTGCCAACCAGTAAACCACAGAAGACGACAGCAGTTCTCAACTACCAGGTAATGACACACTAGTGCACTTGCAGCAAATAATTCATTACCAATAATAAAGCGCTAAATTATTTAGTGATTTATTTAAATAAGGGATGTCAAAAAATATAAATAAATAAATAAATAAATAAATAAATAAATAAATAAGGGATGTCACCTCACACCCATTAGGTCACCCATTAGGGTGACCCCCAAACTGACAAATGTTGTTGAGAATAGGGAGAAACTGGAACAGCTGTGCACTGCTAGTGTGAAGGTAAAATGGTGCAGCTTCTGTGGGAAACAGTACAGCAGTGCCTCTGAAAAAGTAAACCCAGAATTACCATGTGATCCAGCAATTCCCCTTCTGGGTAGACACCCAGAAGAACTGAAAGCAGAATCTCAAAGAGATGAATATGTGTACACCCATGTTCACAGGATTATTCACCATAGCCGAAAGGTGGAAGCCGCCCAAGCTCCTAGAGCAGTCAGAGGCAGAAAATAAAATGATGGAAGCCAGGAGCTGGCAAGAGGGCAAGATGGAGAGTTACCATTTAATGGATATGGAATTTCAGTTTTGCAAGGGAAGGAAGTTCCGGAGATGGGTGGTGATGATGGTTGCCCACTAATGTGAGTGTCCTCAATACCACTGAACTGTACACTTAAAATAGTTCAGATGGTAAATTTTAAGTTATGCGTATTTCATTACAATTTTTTAAAAAATACACCAATAGGTCACTTACTATAAACTTAGACAACCTGAACGGGGAAAAAAAGAAGTAAGTATTACCTATTCAAAAGTTGTATTGTAAAAAATGTAGAATGTCTTCAAGATTATCCCTCAAAGAATCTCACTCATAGTCACTGCCTTCTAGTGAGTGAGACTTCCTCTAGAGTATTGAAAACCGTACAGAGCCCACAGCCGATCTTAGCTAAGGCCATAACTCTCTCAAGAAACTTTAAGTCTATAGCTGGGGGGCAATTTTGAATGACTGTAATGCTTACACATTATAATTTAGTCACTATGAATTTAGGGTTGTCAGATGAAATACAGGACACCCTATTAAACTGAAATCTCAGATAAACAATGAATAAATATGTCCCAAATTTTGCATGGGACATACCTATACTTAAAACACTATTATGTATCTATCTGAATTCAAATTTAACTAGGCACCCTGTATTTTTATTTGCTAAAACTGGCAAACTTACCAATTTCTCCTTAATTTTATCCTGGTATAAAATATTTTTAATAAGGAAAAGATCAAAAAGAACTTAAATCAACCATGTTGAGCAACCATGTTGAAAGTGATAAACACACTCTTAACAGGGTCACACTCAGCAAATCAAAGGCGGAAAAAGTGATGAAGCAACACTCTGCTCCAATAGGAAAATACACAAATGCATTCTTGTAGCAATAATACAAGTTTACATATGCATATTTTTAAAGAATGCATATTCTTCACTCAGGTTATGGCCATGAATTGGATTTCTGGGTGTGAAATCAAAGTTCCCTTTTTAGATTTTTTAAATTTACATTTGCCAAAGGTATTTTCTTCGACAAGTTACTAAGATCTTTAAAGATCTAATTTCATTACCTATGTACTTTGAAAATGCTGTTAGTTGATCCAACCCTTCCCCTCCTCCTTGCCAAAAAAAAAAAAAAAAGCTGCCACAGCAGTTGTCCTAACTCCCTACATAATTGGTGTGGGGTGTGGGGTTCAAATCTGGTTACACCCATGGAACCAGGGCATGCATGTGGTTATCACCCATTTTGGATGAGTGGAGGGAGGAGAACCACCCCACTCCAGGGATGAGCCAGACGGCGGAGACAAGGGAATTCCCCTTTGCTCCTAACAGCATGTAGGCAGGCCTCTCCTAAGAGTCCTCCTAGTCAAACAAGAATGTTCTGAACTACAAATAACGAAAATCAACAATGTGCTACAGATGTCGTTGCATTAAGTAAAACAAAACATCAACATGTGCAAAGCATGTTTGGCTGAACCGAAATGATTCTTACCATTTTTTAAGTATTAAAAAAGAAAACCAAAGCAGTGAAATAAAAAATCTCATAAAAAATAAAGCTCTCAATCTCTAAGGAGACATCGAAGTCTTAGATATGGAAAGGTGGGCCATCTTTTGGAAATATCTTTAATTTACAGTTTTATCCTTCACAAAGCTGTCATTTTTCTGTAACCCCTTCTCAAGCTGCCTACATCTCTGTCAGTGCAGTTCGCCTTCCCACCATGACTCCCTCCCCTTCCCCTTCTGAGGGGAGTACGAGGGTGGACCAGGGACAGCACCAGGGCCTCAGGGGAGTGGGTTCAGAGACTGTAGGTTTGTATTACTATGCAACATAGCCCCCCCAGGCCCAGTTCTATCCCCGGTCATTTGCATCCATTTCCCCTATTCTGGAATGGCCCTGATTCTCTCTCCCCACTTAGGGCAGTCCTTCTCAATCTTCACCTTGCAACAGAATCACATGGAGGGCTTGTTAAAACAGATTATTGGGAACCACTTCCTGGTTTGAATACAATAGGCCTTGGTTAGAGAGAAAGGAAAAAAAATGCTTTTCTAGTGAACCCCCAGCTGGCTCTAATACTGTTGGTCTGGGGATCACACTTGAAAGACTACTGCATTAGGGAACGTGTGCAGTCCTGCTCCTTCACCTCTCCAGGTAGCTCTATTTCTCTTCCTAAAAAGAGGGTGACGAAGGAAGCTCAGGGAACATAAATCCTCACTCTACCACAAGATGGACCATTCCGAGGGGCCAGAAATAACTCGTCAGATGAAGGGTCTAACTTGAAGTCTGGACTGTATTCTTTCCCAATTACTTCTGACAAAATTAAGATTCTGAGGAGAGAAGGTGCCCCCGAGATGTGAGGAAGTAACTATTCATGGAACCAGGGACCACTTCAGTGGGGCATTGATTATAGTACTTAAGGGATACAGCAATCCACAGAGGCCGACCAACTCATGGGTATAAATACCCGCTTCCCAATATAAAGACCTGGTGGACCATTTTCACATCATTGACATCAGGGGGTGGGCTCTTCTTGCTGCCAGGTGCCAGGAATTTCTTAATCACAGGGATATTACTCATTCCTGCTGGACAGAACTGTGGCGAGAATATTGGGGATCTTCTCTTTCCCCGCAAAAAAATTATTTCTAGCAGGTGCGCACCAGCCAGGCTCAGCTTGTCCAAGATTCTCTTCAACAACTCTTCAAACACAAGAAATGTGATGCTGCCGTGGCTTTGGGGGCCAGTGATTCTTTGCTTATGATCTCCTGGCTTTGAGAAGGGGCCTCAACGATCAGACTTGTGGTGTTGGCACAAAAATGTCAAACAGGTTTTTCGCCTTTCCGCCCTTGTGTAAATGGAGTATACTTGTGGGCCACCAGCAGAGACGGGCATTTGGGGGGAACAATTTCCTCACAACCATGTCCACTCCTGACAACTGTCAAGCACCGGTGAGTGTTCAATAACTTGACAAACCATTCTTTTGTTTCCTAATCTGTTCTTGAGCTGCAGTCCAGCAGGCAGCAGCTTGCACCCAGTTTATGGGCTCCATCCTGCCTCTTCCAATCGTCCACCGAGGGTTTTCATTTTCCTCTTGTGATGAACTCTCCGTTTTTCAGAGGCTTACGCTCCATAGACAGCAGTCAGGTATTTGTTTTTGTTTTTTTTTTAAGATTTTATTTATTTATTTGACAGAGAGAGACACAGTGAGAGAAGGAACACAAGCAGGGGGAGTGGGAGAGGGAGAAGCAGGTTTCCGTGGAGCAGGGAGCCTGATGCGGGGCTCGATCCCAGGACCCTGGGATCATGACCTGAGCCAAAGGCAGACACTTAGTGACTGAGCCCCCCAGGCGCCCCAGCGGTCAGGTATCTGAACACGTTCCCATCTGGCTTCCAAACCCAGCTGCTCCCCAGAATGTTCTTATCAAGGGCACCAACAGCCTCCAGTGTCCCAGGTCTGATGGAGGCTTCCTGGCCCTACCTTATCCAGTCTCTCAGCAGTGAAACACTCCATCCAGAAGCCCTACCTTTCCAGGTTTCCAAGACACGACATCCCAGGATTTCCCTTTGCCTTTCCTTCTGTCTTCCAGTAACAGCTCCTTCCTGATCCAACCTTTAAACGTTAGCATCTCTTAGAGCCAAGTCACAGCCCCCCTTCTCATCCCTCTGTATACTCTTTCCCTGGGAGATTTTAAACATTTCTGTGGCTACAAACACAATGGATACACTCTGACTTCCTTTCTGAACTCCTGAAATATAAGGTCAACGTGCTGACTCGACACCTCCCATAGATATTATCTCAACCCTAATGTACTCAAAACCAACCTCCTAATTTTCCCTCCCAGCTTGCTCCCTGCCTGATCTTCCTCATCTCCATAACTGTACCATTGCTCCCAGAGTGGCTCAAACAGGAAACCTGGCTTTCATTCTTGATTCCCCCTTTCCCTAATACCTCCCTGTTTTCCAAGGCCTGTCGATCTGAGCTCCGACATACAGCCCAGACCCACCCACTGCTACCACACTGCCACTCACCTAGTCCCGGCCCGTGATCTAGCCCCTGAACCACTGCCCTACGCTCCTCACCTCCACTCCTTCCTCTCTATAAGCCACTTTCCACCACGAGCCAGAGGAATCTTTTGAAAGGCATCATGTAGCTCCTGGTTTTAAACCCTTCGGTGTTTGTGGCACAGGCTGCTGGTTGCCTACCCCAACATCCATTTTCCTTCGCCCTAAGTAATGGGGACATGACAGTTTAGTTGGGGGTTCCTCACCCAAAATAAAAGTTTACCTCCTCCCTTACAACTGAAGAAGGCCATGTGAATAAGTTCTGGCCAACTGGCTCCAAGTGGAAGTGTCATGCAGGACTTCTAGGGAGGCTACCTAAAGGAACTGAGCAGCTGGGAGGAGGCCCTCATTTTGCCTTTTTGACTTTCCTTCTTCTAGTCTGCAGCAAGGATGTAATGATTAGAGCCAGTAGCTGCCAAATTAGGCCATGACGTCATCTTCAGGATGGAAGCCACACAATAGGATAGTGGAGCCAAAAATAGCTGAATGAATAAATGAATCAATAGGAGCTACCATAAGACTCCTTTCATAGGAGATAAAAAGGATAAACTTATCTGGTTATAAACCAGCCTTTTTTTTTTTTTTTTTTTTTGGTGGAGGTTAGGGGGTCAGTTATATGCAGATGAACCTAAATGCAAATATACCATGACATTGATATTAAAATCCAACTTCTTGGCATGCCTGGGTGGCTCAGTCGGGGTTAGGCGTCTGCCTTCAGCTCAGGTCATGATCCCGGGGTCCTGGGATGGAGCCCCGCGTCGGGCTCCCTGCTCAGTGGGGAGTCTGCTTCTCCCTCTGCCTGCCGCTCACCCTGTTTGCGCGCTCTCTCTCTGACAAATAAATAATTTTAAAAAAAATCCAACTTCTTAGGATCCACCTGCATGATTCAGCAACCAGCCTACCTCTTCGGTTGTGCCTCACCATTCCTGCAACAGGCTAAATGCTTTCTTTCCTTGGGGCCTTACACAGGCTCTTTCCACTCCCAGCCGTCCCCGTGACTGGCTCTTACTCATCCATCTGGTCTTGGCTTAAAGGTCACTTCTCAGAGGTCTCCTCTGGCATTCCCATCTAAGTGGGTCCTCCCAGCTACACTCTAACTCAGTGTCCTGTTTGTCTTTGTAGCAGCACTTTCTGCCCTTGTAAATATTCTTTTTTGTCACTGAACTTACAGACGTGTGTGTGTGTATTCCCCAGGCTGGGCCGTAAGCTGCAAGAACAGGAACGTGTGTCTGTGTGCCTCTTGCTCACTATTATATGCCAGCATGGAGTCCAGCCCAGCAGACAGTGAAAATGAAGGAATGCGCCTTAGGAAGCTAAGTCAGAAGACGCTGCGGTCTCCACCTTACCCTGTCTTGGGTCACTCACAATGGGGAGGTCAGCTGCATGGGATGAGGATACACAAGCACCCCCAAAAGAAGCCCACATGGTGAGGAACTGCAGCCACTTGCCAACAACTGGAACCAGGTTGCGAGACACGTGAGTGAGCTACCCCCAGTCAAGTCTGCCAACGGCCACACTCCCAGCCGACACCCTCGCAGAACCTCATGAGGGATCGCGAGACCAGAATCATTTCACTAATCCTGGATTCCTGGCCCCAAGAACTTATGTGAGATAATAAATACTTAGTGTTTTAAGCGGCTAAATTCTGGTGTGATCTGTTACTCAACAAGAGACAACTAATATCCATTTCTATCACTTAAATTTGATAATAATCATTTTGCATGTAGACAATGACCACCTATCTAAAATGTGGAATACTTGGAAGAGTTCATGTGATGATAAAATAACTGAATATTTTAAAGACTTATGCTGCAAGCATATTTTGCTTAAAAAAACGTCTTTAATAGGCATTGAAGAGAACGGGCACTCAGAAAAGACTATACAGTCCCATTCTTTATCCTCAACAAGCTGAAAAACTATGAAAACAGGAAATAACTCACAGAACAGGGATCTAACCTTAATTTTGACCTCTCCTCAGAAAATGTCTTCAATATTGCCCTCTGCCACAAGTGTTCACTGTAAAAAATACAGAAATTTGAGGACAAAAGCAACTAAGAAACTCTAATCTTCTTTCGATTGCTGCTCTCTTCAATCCCCTTTCTCTACACTGTTCAGGCTACCCTCCTCTCTATTTACCCATGTAGCTACTACGACTACTCTTCTCCCATGTGACTACCCGGGGGGAAGGAGGAATACTCAGAGGGGTTTTAAAGAATGAAAAGGATGAGTCGGAATCAGGATGGCACAAGGGACTCGGTGGCGTCAGTCATACTGCTTAGGCCGTCTCGGCTCTTGGCACACAATCTTCCCTGCTCATGCATGGTCAAGTTCCGTTCACCTGGGTAGGAACAGCACATGGGTTTGGGCCAAAGCCCTATGTAGTCATAAATATTGTTCAGTGGCTGAAGTGCCCTCTTTGATTGTGAATCCCAAACTACAGTAAATGGACCTATTCTGAGAATATGAAAATTCTTATAAAAAACTTTCAACTAACCCAGCAGAAGAGAATTAATAAAGATGAGAGCAGAAACCAATGAAATAGAAACCAGAACAACAGTGGGACAGATCAACAAAACTAGGAGCTGGTTCTTTGAAAGATATTAATAAGATCAATAAATCCCTGGCCAGACTTATCAAAAAGAAAAGAGAGGGGCGCCTGGGTAGCTCAGTTAAGAGGCTGCCTTCAGCTCAGGTCATGCTCCCAGAGTCCTAGTATCAAGCCCCACATCTGGTTCCATGCTCAGTAAGGAGTCTGCTTCTCCCTCTGACCCTCCCCCCTCTCACGCTCTCTCTCTCTCTCACTCTCTCTCTCAAATAAATCTTTAAAAAGAGAGAGAGAGAGAGAAAGGACCCAAATAAATAAAATCATGAGTAAAAGAGGAGAGATCAGAACCAACACCAAAGAAATACAATTGTAAGAACATATTATGAGCAACCAACCAATTAGGCAATGTGGAAGAAATGGATGTATTACTAGAAACTTATAAACTACCAAAACTGAATTAGGAAGAAACAGAAAACCTGAACTGACCCATAACCACTAAGGAAATTGAAGCAGTCATCAAAAAATCTCCCAACAAAAATCTCCCAGGGCCAGATGGCTTCTCAGGGGAATTCTACCAAACATTTAAAGAAGCATTAATACCTATTCTTCTGAAACTGTTCCAAAAAATAGAAATGGAAGGAAAACTTCCAAACTCGTCTTATGAGGCCAGCATTACCTTGATCCCAAAACCAGACAAAGACCCCAACAAAAAGGAGAATTACAGACCAACATCCCTGATGAACATGGATGCAAAAATTCTCACCAAAATACTAGCCATAACCATCAAGGAAATTGAAGCAGTAATCAAAAATCTCCCAACAACTCTACCTCTGAAGCTAACAACACACTACATGTTAATTAATTGAATTTAAAGTAAAAAAAAAAAAATAGTATAAAAAACCTTTTAACTATTGTCTTTATTCCTATTAAATGTCTTCTTTATTAAGATAAAATTTACATATAATGAATTCAAATGTATCATTTGATGAGTTCTGATAAATGAATGCATCCATAAAAATAATACCTAAATCAGGACATAAAAAGTTTCTATCACCCTAGAAATCTCTTGTGCCCTTTTCCAAGTAATCTCCCCCTCAAAGGCAGCTACCGTTTTGATTTATATCACCATACCAATTATAATCTTTTAAAAATTAATAGAAATATCTTCTCAATCATCTTGATAAATGTCTCATAACTAAATACCATGCCAATTTATGTTCAAAGCAAATTGACGTCAGGTAATAATAAATTGTGAGCTGACAAAAAAAAAAAAGCATAAACAACACATTTGGGCTCTGGCAGCATGGCATATTGAAATCAAAAGAACATATGACATAATGGCCAGTACCATATTTGTGTTAGAAGTGGCAATTTATTTGCACCAACATATCATTATCATTGCTTGTATAGTTTTGTTTGTATGACATGTATAACCAGTTTTGGGGTTTACACTTGCACAAGAGTTATAAAGTGGTCAGGCCAAGTTTTGTGTTTTCACATATTTAAGTAATGTTAAATAAAAATTAAGGCCACAGTAATTATTTTTTCTTTTAAAAACCATCATTACATTACTCAAGTTTGAAAAACATTGCTTTAGGGGCGCCTGGGTGGCTCAGTCATTAAGCATCTGCCTTCGGCTCAGGTCATGATCCCAGGGTCCTGGGATCGAGCCCTGCATCGGGCTCCCTGCTCTGCAGGAAGCCTGCTTCTCCCTCTCCCACTCCCCCTGCTTGTGTTCCCTCTCTCGCTGTGTCTCTCTCTGTCAAATAAATAAAATCTTAAAAAAAAAAAAAAAAAAACATCGCTTTAGTCTACCCGTGCATCCTGATGGAATCTAGCTCTCGAGGATGTGAGGTCATCCCTAAATCTTTGCAGCCAGGCTCACATGACCCATTTCTTTCAGCTATCTTCCCAATCTTCTCAAGCCTAATTCAACCCAATGTAGCCAAGAACATTACAGCACACACAGTTTGTTCTTCTCTCCCTGTGTGCAGCAGACGGTATAAATCTGTGTTTCCCTGAGAATTATTCCTGGCTTCTTAGCAACATCTAAATTCTATAACGTGTGCAAAATTGAAAATAAATACTTTTTAAGTGAATACAGAATAGTTCTGTAGAAATGGGAAAATAACATACTAAATTTGGGTACTTAATCTCTGAAATTAAACAGAAATAGTATCTAGGTACAGGACAGGGTTTCTTAAACAGGAGTTCATAAAATGCCTAGAAATGTATAAATTTTGTGTTTATGAACTTTCTGTTATAATGTATTTTGTGTTATAATAAATTCTGTGTTTGTGTTTTTTCTCAAGAGAGGGTCCATGGCTTGCTTTCTTCTGATCTCAAATGGAACTTCAGTCTTAAAAGACAGTAAGAAATTATAAGGATATGCAAAGGTCAATTGGCTATCACATTTCTCCACACATTAAAGCCACTTCCTCCCATGAACATGGCCAACAAAGAGGTTGAAATATTGAGATAATTGGGGAGAAAAAATAAGAACACCAGGGAATAGTAAGCTAAAAGTTAAATTGCACCATTTATATATCTAAACAGGTTCAACTCAAAAAGAAGACTATTCCACTTCTTTCTATCTCATCTGTACACTGGAAATTATAAAAATATGACTACCTCTAAAGGTAAGGCTTATTTAATTTTGACAAAGAACCATCATGAGGGGCGCCTGGGTGGCACAGTTTGTTAAGCGTCTGGCTCTTGGTTTCAGCTCAAGTCATGATCTCAGGGTCCTGCGATGGAGGCCTGCATTGGGCTCCATGCTCAGCGCAGAGTCCGCCTAAGATTCTCTCTCCCTCTCCCTCTGCCCCTCCTGCTTGTGCTCTCTCTCTCTAAAAGAAAGAAATAAATCTTTAAAAAAAAAAAAAAAAAGAAACCATCATGAATAGTCAATAAAAATCAATGAAAATGCTACAACGAAGCAAAATACTTGTTGTTATAATTTTTTAATGAAAAAATTTAAATACTTGTCCACTCAACTAACAATAACTCTTGCAAGTAATTTGAAAATATTTTACTTCTAATCAATAAAATGGAATGAACAAATAGAAATGAGCTTAAAAGTGTGTGTTCATATGCCTACTAAGATCATTTTGGCATAAGCTTATTATTCTGCATTTCCTTTAAATCACTGCTAATGGCACTGTATATGGTATATGCTAATAGAGTCGTAAATTAATTTATATTATACTCATTTTCAGTAGCCTGTTTTCATGATACATAGCAGTAAGTCATTACATTTATTAAAGAATCCGTCTCTGCATTTCTATAACAAAAATAATACTCATTAATTACAAAACACTAGCATAAGTAAGTTCCAAATCTCAGGCTACAATACACTTACAGGATCATTAAGGATCACTACTAATCATGAGTCCTTCAGTGTCATGAGGAAATAGGAAACTAGAGAGGGTACAAAATGTTAAGAACTAAAAAGCCACAATATGGAGGCAACCTACATGTCCATCAATAGATGAACGGGTAAAGATATGGTAATATATATATAACAGAATATGACACAGCCATAAAAAAGGATGAGATCTTACAATTTACAGCAACGTGGATGGACCTAGAGGATATTATGCTAAGTGAAATAAGACTGAGAAAGACAAATATCATATGTGGAGTCTTAAAAAAAATAAACAAACAGGGCACCTGAGTGGCTCAGTCAGTTAAGTGTCTGCCTTCAGTTCAGGTCATGATCCCAGAGTCTCAGGATCGAGCCGCGCATCGCTTCTCCCTCTCCCTCTGCCTGCCGCCCCCACCCCCCGCTTGTGCTCTCTGTCAAATAAATAAATAAAATCTTAAAAAAAAAAAAAGGAACAAACAAAAAGCAGAATGAGAGTTATAAATATAGAGAACAAACTGATGGTTTGTTGCCAGAAGGGAGATGGAGAGATGAGCAAAATGGGTGAAGGGGAGTGGGAGATACAGCCTTCCGGTTACAGAATGAGTAAGTCATGGGAATAAAAGGCACAACATAGAGAATATAGTCAGTGATACTGTAATAGCGATTTATGGGGACAGATGGTAGCTACACCTGTGGGGAGCACAGCATAATGTAGAGATGCTGAATCACCATGTTGTACACCTGAAACTAACGTAACATTGTGTGTCAACTACACTCAAATTTTTTTTAATTTTTTTTAAAGAACGAAAGGCACCTAACTATGATGAGAAAATATAAGCACAGTGATCCCTTCTTTATTCAAAAGTATCAGAAGGTTAAGTGGTGTCACTGCAATGTTGGCTCACGGCTGAAGCAGACCCTCAGTGCAGCAGCTGGCTGTGACCAGGTTCCCGAGAGTGTAATGGTAAAGTTATAGTCCAGAGAAGAGAGATCAGCAATGCTCCTCAACAAATCAGACAGAAAAAGCAGCAACGTTCCATTTTGTTTTTTTGAAGAACTGATCCAATATAATGAGACATACCATCAAGGAGGCATTCAAGTGGAAAAGGAATTAAGAGGAGAAAACAAGAGGGTCTGTATGTATTTGTAGTTACATGGCAGTACAAATGTATCACTTTTTTTTCTAGTTTTAAATCAGTACACATTACTATTCGAAGATATTAGTATACGTTGTATCATTTAAATGTGTAAGATCTACGAAAGAAAGAAAATCTTGGGTTGGAGGCTGTGATATAACTTCTTAAAACTGATTTTAAATATTTCACTTAGTTTCCCTACTCAGAAAGCAGCTTACAAAGTTGCAGCCTTACCACTCCAGCTTTCAAAGAAGTGTATTTGGAATATCTGAATACCTTAGATTTGGAAATGGTTATGGAGGATTTAAAATTATTTATGAAGGATAAAAGCACCAGCCTTTGCAACCAAGCATTAAGTTTGGTCTCCAGAGACTCTCAAATTCCAAACTGTGTCTCACAACCTTGCCTAGAGACTGAATCCCAAACTAATCCTTTCCCAGCTACAAAAAAAAAAAAAAAAAAAGGACATCAAACACTACTAGCTTTTCCTTACATGATCAATCACAATACTTCCAAAGGCCAGACTCTGCTAGACTTTTACTGGTCCTTTGTCACAGGGGCAAATGCCATCCCAGCCACCCAAATCCACTCAGACTGCCCTACTTACAGACAGTACTCTGCCACACGAAGTTAGGGAAGAAATGGCAATGAATCAGCTATCTGTGAGTGGGTGGTTTTGTCCTCACTAACAGAGAATGAATGATGTAAAACACAGGCTGAGAAAAAGGCAATGTAACTTTAGAATAATTTTCTTACACTCCCTGAACACAAAGGCAATAAGAGCTGTAAGAGTTAGTTTTTAATATTTCAAAAACCCTACAGAAATTGTATTGTGAAGTATATAAAGGCAGAATTCAACAAGAAAATAAATTGATAAGGCTTTTGTGAGAATTACATTGTTAGCTCAGTAAAACAGCTCATGCTAACAGTTATATTGTCTTTAATATGGGGGAAATGGGAAAACAAATGACTACTTAAGAAAAAATTTAGTGGGCAAAATTTCAAAACATCAAGTCAGAAGATTAAAAACAGAAAGTCAGGAATAGCCTTAAAACCTCAGCGATGACAGTATATATTTAAGCAAAGCACAAGACTTACCGTATTATCTAGCTGAAACACTAAATATGAATTTCTTCTCCTTGTATCAAAAATATATGTTTTTTAAAATATTTAATTTATAAAATGCCTATTTACTAGAATATATATCCAATATCCTTCCTAAATAAAATCTAAAAAAGCTATCATGGATAATGCTATCAGGCAACTTGCAGACATTATTACTTTATTTAATTCAATGTTTCCGTAAATTATTCAGTTATGGATTATTGAATATTAAGACAAATTAAAGACATGATCAGGACTTCAAAGTTTCAAAAATATAAAGCAGTTTTTTGGAAGTTGAATCAATGCAGTTCTGTAATATTTCTTCCCATACTGTTCTGAGGCTTAGAAGAAAATTAAAGGAATAATCCGGCCATAGACCTAATCCAGCACTGGGATTTGGCCATGGAAGTGCGTTAATGAGAAGAGCCCAAGATTGGGTTGTGAAGGGTTGTTGGGTGGCTCATCACAGAAAACAGGCTGAACTGAAAAGCAAGAACAGCGATCACAGAGCAAAGGGTTTAGGGGAACAGGAGAGATGGTGGGTGAGGAGAGTGTTCAAGGTAGGGAACTGCAGGGTTCCCAGCCTGATACTGTTAAAACCCAGGTCTTTGGATTATACGACCAACTAACTGAGTAAGATCCATGGACTGCATGCATGCTAAAATAACCAAAATGATGTGTGAGAAAGAGCAAAGAACTTGGTCTGAGAGATGAAATAATCCAGTGATGTGTAGAAGAGACACACCATAGTAGAAGATGGGGGTGCTCTGATGGCCAGGAAGAAGGCAGTGAGTACTAGGCTAGTCCAGTGACTCTGAGTCACTGAGGGAGATGGGAAGGGGGGACTGGAGTCTTTTAAAGCCAGTTATCCCACGAAGAGGTCATTGAGTAACTACCCTGTTAACAGTCTCCTGGTTTTCTTCCCAGCTCTGCAGGGTTGCCTAATCTCAGTCTTCTGGGAATGGCTCTATAACACTGGTGTTCCCAGGAGATGTTCTCCTCCCCTTTCATTCTACCTCTTCTTCCTTTCATTGTTCAATTATCGTGCACTGGCATATATTTCCCAAATCTACGTGTCCAACCTAAATTTTTTTCTAAACTCCAAACCACTGGGCTTCTCCATTCAGATGTCTTGATGGTGCCTCAAACTCAGCGTGACCCAAACTGAACTCCTCTTCATGGATTCTGGGCCCAGACTGCCTGGTATAAGTTCTGGCTCCACCATTTTCTGGCCACGTGTCCTGGGGCAGATTGTTGGTCTCTCCACACCTTCACCTTTGTTTCCTCATCTATGAAATGGGATTCGATTCTAGTTCCTACCTCATGGAGCCACGGTGAGAATTCAACAGTGTAGTGCATGTCCAGTGCGCAGGGCACGTTTTACCTGGAGAGTAAGTAGTAATACTGTTCCTCCTCTCCTGACATTCTCTGTCTCAGGGAAAGGCACCCATGTACTCTGGGGGTGACCAAGCCACAGATCGGGACGACATTCTCCCACTTCTCCAGTTTCCATGTCCAAGCTGCCATTCTATAATCTAGGTATCTGCTGAAGATATTTACTTCTTCTTCTTTCTACTACCTTTACTCTAGTTTGGGTCCCCCATCATCTCTTGTCTCCAAACTGGCCTCCATTCTTGACCTCCTGATATCTGTTTTTCAGACAATACAGAGTACAAATCTTATCCCTTGGCAAGGTCCTTAAATTCCTTCAGTGGGTTCCCACTGCCCTGAGAACCAAATCCAAAACCCTTTCCGTGCCTGGAAAGGCCTTTCAGGAGGTACCTCTGATACCATTCCCACCTTGGTTCTTACCGTCTCCTGTAAGTACACAGGTTGAACTTCTTTTGGTTCCTGCAAAACACCATGATCTCTCACACCTCCTGCCGTTTGCAAATACTGTTTCTTCTCCCTAGAACATTCTTCCCCCTCCTCTTCACCTGTCTAAATGCTAAGCATCCTTCAATCTCCACAGTCCAGAAGGCTTCCGCACCTACCCAGCCCCAGCAGTCCCATGTGCCCTTCTATGCCTTCCAGTAATACCTCTATGTTTACCCTCATTGTTCATGCCACCATAGTGGAAGCATCCCCAGTAAACTGGAAATTCCATGAAGACAGGGAGAAGGGCTGACTTGTTCAGCAGTGTGTCCCCAGCAGAGAACAGACTGGCTGCACATATTAAACCTCAGTAATGATGATGATAGATGGAAGGAAAGGAGGAAAGAGAAGGACAGAGATATAGAAAATGCCCTTAAAGAAAAGGATTATCATCTCCATGATCTTGATGAGAAAACAGAGGCTTAGAATGCTTAAATAACTTGCCCAAGGTCAAGGTCATGGAGCCAGAATCTAGAAACCATATTACGAAGGCCAATGTCTTTCAATGGAACGTCCATGCAACTCTACAGCAGATATCCTGCATTCTAACCCTGATTCTGCCACTTAATACATGTTGGTTTTAAGTAACCAACACCTCTATTGGCCTCTCTTTTTTTTTTTAAACATCAG
This sequence comes from Zalophus californianus, assembly GCF_009762305.2. Classification (NCBI taxonomy): domain Eukaryota; kingdom Metazoa; phylum Chordata; class Mammalia; order Carnivora; family Otariidae; genus Zalophus; species Zalophus californianus. The sequence continues at coordinate 22,210,921 of NC_045609.1, forward strand.
TTAAATGGTGACCATAATATCTACTTAAGAAGGTCATTATTAACATTGGAAAAGTGACAAATGAGAATTTGTGGCCTTTAAAAAGTGCTCATAACTGCTGAAACTATCCAACAATATCTGGGACAGTTGTCAACTTTGACCAAGCACAGTCTTTTTTTGGCAGGGTTATAGTAAGAGAAGCCAAACCAACTTGCTAATCAGTGGGGGCTAACCGCAGCCTATCACCCTTCCCTATCTGACGTAGTATAGTGCCCTAGCCTTATCTCCAAAAGGGAAGATGAACTTAAAACATGTTCCTGAATTTCACTTGGAAGATATTTCACAGTGGGGTATCCTTACAGAAACATAAAGTTTGCCTTCTCCCAATTTCACCTTAAAGTCCAGAAAGCTATGAAAAGTCTGTTTTGAATTTGAATAAAGGGCAAAATCCAGAACGCTCTCCCCTTTTATACTTTTCTAAACTCCTTTACGCTCATTTCTTCATTTAGTTCCCATAAGCATCAGCCTCATTTTCCAAATTAACAGACTGAGGCTCAGATAATAAAAGTGGCTAAGACAGGACTATACACCAGACATTAGTTTGCATATCAGCGCGCCTTCCTGCACAATCACACTGTGGAATTCTTAATTTTTAAAAAAAGATATACTAAAAAAATAAATGATATACTTACTTCAGATAAACTTACCCTTTAAATTTCATGGAAATACCCTAATTCTCCTAGGATATTTTTAAGTTATGTGTCATCAATAACTTTTGTTGATATATTTGGTCAATGCTAACCAGAACTATCTATGAAGTCATTATGTGGGGTTAAAGTAAATGTGCAGTCATGGATGGAGCAAGAAAAGTATTAACATATTAAATAGAGACCTAACAATCACTCTCTCAGAAGGGTGGAGGAAGCAGTTTGACAAATATGAAAACCCTTAATGTTGACTAATACTCATCCTCATTATTGTACTGTCATTCTCTTGGACCGAGTATTGCCAGAATAAAAAGCTCAAGATGTTAAAAGGTACAGCATGGCTTGTAATGCCCTTCCTTCAATTATTAGAAAATGCTTATTAATGGTCCAGACCGAGAGTATGTTTTAAATCATTCAGATTTTTCTTGTCAAGGTTGCTCAAAGCCCTATGGAGAAACGCAGGGGCTCCTTCCACTTAGATAAGCCACGCCTGCGTTTAGAAAAGCACAGAAATTGTTCTATCATCTTGAGGAGTAGACACACAAATCATAGTCTTCAGGATACTGTCTGTGTTCTTCCTTAGCGCAGAAATTCAGAGATGGGTCTGAAAGTCTAATCTGTTTTCGATACATAATAGCCAAACACCCTTTCTAAAACCAATGAAAAGGCAGGGCCAACAACATTTGATGTACAATTGCTTCCATGTCTCTTGCTAAAAGACCTTGTAACTGTACCAACGTTAGTCTAAGCAGCTTTTAAATACAGTCAATCTTAAGTTATTAGCATTTGCTAAACATCTACTACACACTAATGAAGAGAAGCCTGGCAAAACTCCAGCCCATCAAAAATGCTCTGATCGGACATTTTAGAATGAACAATGTTATTTGTAATCGAAAATGGGACTGGAAAGTCAGTACCTAAAATAATGACCTGAGGACTGCAGAAACTCTGAAGAGAAACTGAAGTTTCACTTACAGAGAGGTGACAGCTGGAACCTGACAGCTAGGGAGATCTGTCAAGTAGAAAATGGAAAGAAAGAAAGAGGCCCTCGAATGAAGACATAAACCCACCAATTAACCACACCTGCTCCAAACATATAAACATGACAAGCATTACAGAATTTGTAAAATGCAGAACAAAGAAAATTATAGAGAAAGAAAAAATAGAGCCAGAAAAATGACCTAAGTCAACATTTTCTCATGAGAAAATCTAATAGCATTATCAATTCTCCGCAAAATTGGTCTATAAATTCAAAATAATTCCAATCAAAATGAAAATAAAATTTTCATGAAAATTGACAAGCTGATATCAAATTTTAGAGAAGACCATCAATAGCTAAGATAATTTTAAATAAGGGGGGAAAGTTTGCCTTGGGGATCAAGAAGATTTATAAAGTCATAGTATTTAGTATTAAAAGAGGGATATAAAACAGGCTACTAAAACCAGACAGAAAGCCCAGAAACAGACCCAAATATATATACACAGAAACTTGATATGTGACCAAAGCAGAATTAAAATAAACAAGGGAAGAACAAACATGAATACTTTTGCTTTCGTCTCAGGTCATGATCTCAGGGTAGTGAGATGGAGCCTTGTGTCAGGCTCCACGCTCAGTGGGGAGTCTGCTTGAGATTCTTTCCATCTCCCTCTGCCCTTCCCCCACCCACCCGTGCACACGCACATGCCTCGCACTCTCTCTCACATGCTCTCTCAAATAAATAAATCATTAAAAAATAAAGAAATATATATATATAGTTGAATCCCAATTCTACTCCATAAATAAAATCAATTCCTGGTGGATTAAAGACTAAAATGTCAAAAGAAAAGCTTTTAGAAACACCTTTAGAAAGAAACAGAGAATATATTTGTGACCTTTGATTAAGAAAGGATTTCCAAAGCTAGATTTTAAAAAGCATAAAACAAAGAAAAAAATTAAATCAACCATATTAAACGTTAAAATTCTACTCATCCAAAGACACTATAAAAAAATCTTTAACTGAATGCCACAGTTGAAAATGTTTATGTGTAAGTCAAACAGAGAAAGGACACAGATCCTGAATATATAGATGTCGAAAATCACAAAGAACCTTATAGGAAAAAAAAAAAAACAGTCAAGAATATAATTTGGCAGGTGTGTGGGTGGCTCAGCCCACCCTTCAGGTTAGGTCATGATCCCAGGGTCCTGGGCCCCACATTGGGCTCCCTACTCTGCTTCTCCCTCCCTCTGCTCTTGCGCTCTCGCACTCTCGTGCTCTTGCTCTCTCTCTCTCTCCCTGTCAAATAAATAAAGATTTTGTTTATTTATTTGACAGGGAGAGAGAGAGAGCAAGAGAGGGAACATAAGTAGGGGGAGTGGGAGAAGGAGAAGCAGGCTTCCCGCAGAGCAGGGAGCCCTCGGGAAGCCCAATGCGGGGCTCGATCCCAGGACTCCGGGATCATGACCTGAGCCGAAGGCAGACGCTCAACTGACTGAGCCACCCAGGTGCCCCATAAATAAATAAAATCTTTAAGAAAATGAATATATTTGGCAATTTATAAAAGACCAAACTAAAATGGCCATTAAACATATAAAAGCAGTTCAACTTCATTTGAAACAGGGAAATGCAACAAATTAAAACCACAGTGAGATTCATTTCACAACCAAAAACTGACAAAAACTTAAGATTCTCACATGTAGAATGGTGAAAGAATCAGGAGAAATGTCATCTCTCATACACATTTGGATGATGGGGCTTGTAAACTTAATTAGTACCAATACTTTGGAGAGCAATCTGACAACATCTGACAAAGCTGAAGATGTGCATACCCATCAAAACATCACATTGGGCACCTTAAATACACACAATTTTTATTTGTCAACTCTGCCTCAATAAAGGGGGGGACCTTTAAAGGCTTTAAAAAAAAACAAAAGAAAACCTACATGCATTCCCTGAGTCAGCAATTCTACTCTCTCCTAGTTACAGATCTAGAAGAACTGAATTCTCAAGTACCCAAGGAGAGATTTTTCAAGAACTTTTATTGTATATTATTTTATATTTTTATATGACAGATATTTATGTAGTACTTACTGTGTGCCAGGCACTATTCTAAGTTTTCTTTTTTTTTTTACAAATATTAACTCATTCAATCCTCATTACAACTCCATGAGTTAGGTACTATTATTATCACTTGTTTACTTTTTATTTCAGTTTTGAACCTCATGTCTCCAACATTGGATTAATCAGTACCCTTTGTTCACCGTATCATCTCCTCATATACCCATGCACGGCCTACTTTCACCTATTAGTTGGTTTGTTAATCATGTTAATGCGACGAGAACCAGAAAAACCTTCCTGAGTCTCTGCTTTTCACCCCTACACCATGCTGTCAGTTTCTGAAGTGACAAGCGGAGAAAGGGAAACAAATAGTGTTTATCAACAGAGAATGGATGCCTATATGAAACTGTATTAACAAATGAAATCACTCACAGCAGTTAAAAATGAATGAACTACAGCCATATATATAATTACAAAATCATGATACTGAGTCAAAAAAAAAAGTGCAGAATGATATGCAGAGCATGAAACCATTTTAATGAAATTTGAAATAATACTGTACTATAAAAACATGCTTGAAAATAGCAAATACCAACTTTAAGAAACAGTTATTCTGGACATGCAATGAGAAAAAAATCAGATCAGAAAGGGGTAAAAAAAACAGAAATAAACAATATGTGTACAATTTATTTTTTTAAAAAAATACCAAAAGCAAACATGGCAAAAAAAAAAAAAAAAAGACTTCATAAAGATGGAAGATTCTCAGGTAATCATTATAATATTCACTACAATTTCATATATTTTAAAAAATGTTTTTTAAAGGAAAATGAGTTAGTGTGATATACTAAATATTCCCAACCCATCATAATAATTAAGGTAGGTACATTATACAGACTTGAACTGTGAAGTGATTTCATAGGTTGGATAACCTCTTCTGGAAACCACCTCCCCAAAGAAGACAGTCACTTTCTCCAGTGCAAGATTTATAATACTTGTCCTCTCAAAATATGCAATTCAAATAAAAAATACTGAGATATTAGTATAAGGAAATCCAAAGTTCTGATTGTACCAGTAATAACTACAGAAAATAATACACTTTTTGAGAACTTACATGACAGGCAATATAGTTTTCTAAAACTACTTTCATAACTTTTTATGACATATGAAATAAACTTTTTCCAGATAATTTTTCAGAAAAAGAAGAAAGGAATGAGGACATTGTTGTTGTTTGGGGACTAACTGGCCGGTGCTGAAGTATGTTTTTATTCTGTTATTGGATAAGTCCAGCGCTGTCGCCCCACCCCCCATCAAACCCCAAGTGAAAATAACCAAAAGATAATTAATTCAACCTACCATACATGGATGGCCTACCACCTCCTTTGAGTGATTTCACCAAGAACTAGCTGTATACTCAAGTATCTTTGAAGCCAGGCACAGAAAAGTAGGAAGTTTTAGATCCACAGCAGCTGTAGGGACCATTCGTGGGAATACTCCCAACCCAAGCAAAGGCACACAAATTCTATTTTTGTTTAAATACTGTGCTGGGCTATAACATAAGGTTGTTTATAAAGATTCCCAGGTTAAATCTGCCCCCAAGCCTGTCTTTTAATAACCCCTGAATTAAATAAATCCACACAGATTTGCTTCACCTTTCAGACTAACTACATTAACAACTTCAACAGGTCGATTTGTTTGTGTGTTTTTAGTTCTTTTTAGTGGGCATGTAGTGATTTTATGGCATCTGCCCACAGATCCTTTAGATCAAAGTCAGCCCTCCTACATTCTGTTGACATCACCTCCCAATCTTTCCCATTTCTTGACACATACAGAAGGAGTATTTGAACTAGCACTGTGGGTAAGAACAAAAGGCTGTTCCCTGAGATGGGCAAATTGGCCTGGGAGTGCCTGCCAACTCTGAGACAGAGAGGATCAGTATATCTGAACCCCATTCACCACATTGTGGCACACAGATTTGGAAGCTCTGCTCTGTGCGATTCTATTCAAATACCCAAAAGTAACATAATACAATGGTTAAGAGCAGAGACTCGGGAGTTGACAGTCTGGGTTGAATCCTTGCTCTACCACTCATTGGAGTGTAACCTTGGGCAAATTACTTAAGCACACCGTGCCCGTTTCCCTATCTCTAAAATGGAGCGATAAAACCAGTATGAACTCCACAGAGTTATAAACATTCAATGAAAGGGACTAATGTATTTAGAATTGTACCTGACATGGAGGGAATGTGCCGGTTTTCATTTATATAAATCATGAGCAGATCAAAAGCAAATTCTTAAGGAACATTTTGCCCTACACAGAGGTGTACTGAAAGGTGTTCTCAAAAGGTGAAGTGAGATGACCATTCTGCGTGGCCAAAAATGTAAGTCAGGTTCTCCGACTTTTCAATATACAATGCCAATGATAATGTCTCTTGCATATCCAGCACAGACGGCTTTGCTAACACAACAGCAAATATCATGCTGCATTTCAGTCCCTAACCCTAGGCCTTCATCTACTATCTTCTTTCTCTCAAGAGCCCAGCTGAGGTTTTGAAAAACGAATAATTTAAGGCAGGGGCTCTGAAATATCTTCTGCCAAAACAAACACATGCCTGTACTCAACGTACCTGCACTACAAACTCATTCCACCAGAAGGGCTCAGTCCTTTATGAGGAATAGCTGGCCACAGCTCTAAAAAGTAGGCCAAAGAACCCTCTATTCTTCAAAATTAGCTAAATTCAAGTCGTCCTCAAGCAGACTGACCAAAGTTATGTGAACTTCACTATTTAAGGTCCACATAGATATTACTCAACAGAATTCAAAATCAAAGTATTGTTTGTTTCAAGATTTTAAAATTGTGGAGCAGTTTTAAGTTTAGTGTCAGAGCAAAATGAAGAAGAGGCCAGAGATTTCCCCATGTGTCCTGTCCTCACACATGCGGCATTCCCACATTCGTAGTATCTCCCAACATTTGTTATCACTGATGAACCCACAGGGACACATGCTAATCACCCGAAGTTCATACTTCACATGAGGGTTCACTCTTGGTTTCGTAAATTCTATGCGTTTGAACAGAGGCATCATGGCACACATCCATCATTATGGGATCACACAGAGCATTTTCACTGCCCCCAAATCCTCTGTGTTCTGCCTGTTCATCCGTTGGCCGCCCCGCCCTTAACTCCTGGCAACCACTCATCTTTCTATTGCCTCCATCGCTTTGCCTTTTCCCAGAACATCATATAGTTGGAAACATGCAGTATGTAGCCTTTTCACACCAGCTTCTTTTACTTAGTCATACACATTTAAGCTTCCTCCGTGCCTTTTGAAAGCTCAGTTCTTTTCAGCACTGAATAACACTTTGTTCTGGATGTAGTACAGTTTACTTATCCATTCACCTACTGAAGAACACTTGGTTGGTTCCAAGCTTGGGCAATTATGAATAAAATTGCTCTAAACATCCATGTACAGGTTTTTGTGAAGGGTTTTAACTCCTTTAAAAAAAAAAAAAAACAAACCTCAGTGTGCCCTCTCTTCATGCACTTTTTTTTCAATATTTTACGTATTTATTTGAGAGAGAGAGCATGAGCGGTGCGGGGGAGAGGGGCAGAAGCAGAGGGAGAAGCAGACACCCCACTGAGCAGGGAGCCTGATGCGGGGCTCTATCCCAGAACCCTGGGATCATGACCGAGCCGAAGGCATGCACTTAACCGACGGAGCCACCCAGGTGCCCCAGGTTTTTAACTCCTTGAGGCAAAAACCAAGGAGCACAACTGATGGATTGTGTGTTATATTTGGTCTTATAGGAAATCACCAAACTGTCTTCCAAAGTGGCAGTACCATTCTGCATTCCCACCAGCACTCTACAAAAGTTCCCCTGTTCCACGTCCTTGTCAGCCCTTGGTGTTGTCAGTGTTCTGGATTTTCACCATTCTAATAGGTATATAATGATATCTCAGTGTTGTTTTATTTTTTTTCATTGTTGTTTTAATTTGCATTTCCCTAATGACATGAAGTGGAGCAGCTTTTCACATGCTTACTTGCTATCTGCGTGTCTTCTTTGGTGTCTGTTCATGTTAAACATTTTTGTTTTGTTTTGTTTTCACTGACCACATGTAAAGCATCTTGTGAGGACAATATGGATACACCAAGCAATGCTCCTGTATAAGCAATACTGGTATGTTTAAGTTTTCGTGAGCATAGCAGCACCACTCCTACTGACCTCCGGCTGTTGTGTTTCTTTTTGTTAGATGGACCAACGTAGCCCCAAGTATTGCCCCTTCTCCCATGGGCTGCCTGGAATGGGGGTCTTCCAACTGGGGCTAGATATACCCTAAAAGGTTCAGAATACAAACTGGAATGTGGATCTTTTTACATATCAATATCCAGATTATCAATTTCCATTTTTACTCTTTCCTAAAATTGATCTGCTGAAGAACATGAGAGTACCGGTTCTCTTCCTCTTCCCAGTCCCTTCACATAAAGTCCCTCCCCTCCCAATTTCCAAAAAAAAAAAGGCAAACCACTTTCACACTCTGCATCTTTCTAGGATGCATGGTGTCAGGCTATAGTAATCACTGGGGTTCCAAGTATAACCACAGTTCAAATTTTACTGCTGTATATTCAAGAAAGTAAATGACCTTATTGTCTGATTAACAAATTCTTTGGCAACTGAGGTGATTTCCAACTCTTTACCTTGAATAAAACCAAAGAAGGGCATCATCTAGTTGTCCAGCTGGTCCTTAAGAGCAATTGATAATAAATTACTATGTGCTTTTGGCATGTGACATGGAAGCAGGTCAAAGGACTGAATGACCTGTTATAATAAAACCTTTTTATTACCACTTATTATTCATGTGAACCAGGTTTCTCAAGATTATAGCTATAAAAACAAAAACAGAAGTGGAATTGTTGCTGAACCCTGTTTTATTCTGGTAAGAAGTGTTATTCAAACAAAAAGAACTAAAATCAGTCTCATTCATCTAAGAAATGGCATTTCCAAAACAATTTTGTTTTTTTTTTTTAAATATAATCATTCTCAAATATTTTAATACATTCATGCTGTTTGGATAAATTTTACACTGCTCATAACTGTAATGGTAACAATCCAGTAGAAAATGCCTTCACACTTAAAGCCTATGGTCAAAGAAAATTTTTAAATAATTATTTTAAATATTAATTTATATTATTTTAAATGCATTTTTATTGCCAAGAAGTATGATACAGTGGTCAACAACAACAAATTAGCACAAAAGTGTATCTCAATACAATGTATGCAGGAAGGGGAAGGAAATACACATTTAAAGAGAAAAAAATGTCAAATTTAGCTGTCAAAGATCTTGTTTTTATTTCTTTAATGCATGTCCAGATATCTTAAAAATGCTGTTATTCCAATTTCTTGGCTACATTTAGAAGAATGATGTAATGGTATTCTTTTTAAATGACACTGTTTACCATAAACAAGAAATCACATTATTTGCAACAGTTTAAATTTATGGTAAAAATGTTAGATGTTAACTAAAAAATGTGTAAGGAGGAAAATAGCTTTTCCCAAAGTTCTTTTAGGGGATACAAAGACCCAGGCTTAGGAGTGCACATAAATGTTGAACTTAACTGTAGATGCCACCCACAGCCTAGGCTTCTGTACAGCTCTCCCCTCCCCCACCCACCACTCCCCCGGTCAGCCTTTGGTTTGTTTTTGTTTTTGTTCTTCTTTTACTGGACCAAGGTGTAGAGCTTTCTGCCTCCTAAAAACAGGTGCATTAAAGATGTCCTGAAGTAAAGAAACTAAATACAGATACAAAAGATCTACTACTATACATAATATCAATAGCATTAATAATTCCAATGTAGAGAAAATGCAGGTCCCTACAGCAATAATCCTCAATTTTTCTGCTTACTGTAGTAAGTTTTTGGAGATGTCCTATGACTTAAAGTCTTTGCATAATTTAAAATGTCCAAAACTTAGGGTGCCTGGGTGGCTCAGTCAATCGGGCCGAATCTTGGTTTCGGCTCAGGTCTTGATCTCATGGGTGGTGAGATCAAGATGGAGCCCCACGTTGGGCTCTGAACTTGGCAGAGAATCTGCTTGAAGATTCTCTCCCTCTGCCTCTCTCCCCACACACACGTTCTCTCTCTCTCTCTCTAATAGGTAGATAAATCTTTTTTAAAAAATAAGAAAATACAAAACACACTTTAAAGTCATGAAAGCAAACTTGAACTGGAAATGGAAAAACATGCCTTGGTTAGGAAGATTCAACATCACAAAGATGTTCAGTTCCAAGTTAATGCATTAATTTAAAACAATCTAAATAAAAATACCATTTTGGTTTTTTTCCTAGAATTAGACAAGTCAGTTCTGAAGTTCATCTGAAAGAGCAAACATACAACAAAGCCAGAAAAATCCTGCAAAAGAACATGGAGTTGGGGTGACTACCTGGAACACATTATAAAGTTGCCAATATTAAAGCATGAATTGTTGCGGCGTAGGGGCCGCCTGGGTGACTCAGTTGGTTAAGCATCTGACTCTTGGTTTCAGTTCAAGTCATGATCTCAGGGTTGTGAGATCTAGCCCCATGCTGGGCTCCACACTCAGCGTGGAATCTGCTTGTCCCTCTCCTTCCCCCTTTGCCCCTCCTCCACGGCCCCTCCCCGCTGCTTGCACACTCACTTTCTCTCAAATGAATAAATAAATAAAATCTTTAAAAAAAAACAAAAACATGAATTGTTGGTACTGACACATGAATAGGCAGACCAATCAGGCAAAATAAAATCCAGAATTACTTCCAATTATAAATGCAAATGTAATATTTGATAAAGACACTTACTTGGGGGAGGGTATTTTAATAAATGGATTAAAAAGATATATAATTGGATCCATTCCTCATATCATACACTAAGATAAATTCCAAATGGATAAGAAATTTAAATCTAAAAATATGAAATCATGTAAACACCAGAAAAAAACTTAAGTGACTTCCTCTATAGCCAATGGAGAAAACGTTTTCTAATTATGATCAAACCCTAAACGCATTGAAACAAAGAGATAAATGTGATTCCTAAAAACAAAAAGAAAAACCCAAATGGCAAGAAAAATCACAAGTAAAATGACAAAGACATTTATAATTTTTACCACAAATGATGGAGATGTCAGTTATCTATAAAGAATTTTTTTAAAAATAGAGAAAAGGACCAATGATGATATAGAAAAATGGACTAAGAAATAAACAGCTGACTGAAAAATAAGTGAAAATGGCTCTTAATCATATGGGAAAAAAAACTCAACATTCCTCATAGGAAAACTGAAATTAAAACCATATAGACATGTGATTTTTTTACTAACTATATTAGTAAAAATATGTTTGATGACATACTCTGTAGATGAGGCTGTGAGAATATCGTCATTCTCTTATGTTGGTGAAAATGCAAAATACGGCAGGCTCTACAAAAGGGAATTTGGCAACATTCAACAAAATCACATACTCATTTGCCCTTTGGCCCATCAATCTGCTTTTAGACATTTATTTCAAGGATACACTAGCAAAAACACGAAAAGACATATATTGGTTAAAAAACAAAACAAAACAAAATGCCATGAGAAGAGAAGGCAATTCATAACAAGACTATAATAGCAAAAACCTGGGAACAATCCAAATGTTAATTAAGAAATAGCAAACTAGGGTGTCTGGCTGGCTCAGTCAGTTAAGCATCTGCCTTCGGCTCAGGTCATGAACCCTGGGTCCTGGGATCGAGTCCCATGTTGGGCTCCCTGCCCAGCAGGGAGCCTGCTTCTCCCTCTCCTCCCCACTCATGCTCTCTGTCACTATCTCTGTCTCAAATAAATAAATAATATCTTAAAAAAAAAAAGTAGCAAACTAAATAAAATGGTACATTCACACAATGGACTTCCCTGCAGCTCTGAAGAAATCTCAAGGATATCTTGTTAAAGAAAACAAGCAAGATGGGGGAAGTGTGTATAATTTGCTACCATTTACCTAATAAACGGATAATATAATAAAACTAATATATTATAATATAATAATTATACCCCAAATGGTATATAATGTTAAAAACAATGGAAAGATTAAACCATAAACTTAAAAATGGTTAATTAAAGGGGAAGAAAAAAGGGGTGCCTGGGTGGCTCAGTCTGTTAGGCATCTGTCTTCTGCTCAGGTCATGATCCCAGGGTCCTGGGATCGAGTCCCGCATCGGGCTCCCTGCTCAGCAGGAAGCCTGCTTCTCCCTCCGCCTTCTGCTCTCCCTGCTTGTTCTCTCTCTCTCTCCCTTTCTCTCTGACAAATAAATTAATAAAATCTTTAAAAATAAATAAATAAATAATAAAGGGGAAGAGAAGGCACAGGGTAGAAAGAAGATAAATAATTTGTGTAATTATAAAATTAAATTAAATTTTAATGCAGGAATTCCTAAATATAAATTCCTAAAAATAAATGTGTGGCCAGTCGGATGCCTAACTATATGGACAGAGACTATGCCAAAGGATTTAAAACAAGTAATTTATATATTCCACGTGAGATACAAACAAAGATAAAAAGAACCGGGGAAGGAAACATGCTTGACAGTAATCATATTGTTGGTCACAGGATTGGTATTATTTTGAGACTCAGTGCATGCTGTGGAATAAATCAAGAGTAATTATTTGATATTCTAGTCCTATCTTCCTGGGGGCCTAGAAAACTGAATCTTGGAGTAAAAAAAGGGATACACATGTGAGACAGAAGGAGACAAGTGAACTAACTCATTATTTTGAAAAGTTCTTATGTAAACTGTACCAAGAGATGAGCAAATAGGGGATTTATGGATTTTTCTCTTTATAGCAGTATTCCCACCAGTAAAAGAAAATGAATTATAAATTTAGAAAAGGAGAATGAATTCTAGAATCAGAATATCACCTTTTGCACTTCCTAAAAATTAGTGGATATGTGCATTTTTCTTCAATAAAGAGACAAACAAGCATTATTTTGCATCCACATGAAAAAACATACCACACAACCTAAGAAGTTCTAACCAAAAACAAATCTGAATCTGATAGAGCTGCTAAATTTAACTGACAGTTTATAGGGAATAACAAAACCTATTCAATGATCTCAGTGAATGTAATGCAATCAGTGGAATGCAAGCAACAAACAAGGATTCAATCTCTTTAACAGATAAATCGAAAAGAAAAACAAGAAACAAAGGAGAAAACAATAATAGATCAAAAGAGATTCAGCAGACATACTGACCAATTACAATGTGTGAATCTTTATAGAATCTTGATCTAAAAAAACAAAAAATCATATTTAATAGACAATTAGAAATCTGAACTTCCTGGTTAGTTGATTCTATTTAAGGGATTATACTACTGAAGTTTTAGGTATGATTGAAGTTTTAGGAATTATTTAAGATTTAGATACTATGGTTAGGTTAGGATTAATTTTTTTTAATTCTTATCTCTCAGAGATACAAGTAAAATATGTAGATCTGAAATGTTATGGTGTATTTAATTTGCTTCAAAATAAATGGGTGGGGTGTAAATGAAACCAGATTAGCCATGAGTCTGTGTTTGTTGAGTGGCAGGTAAATAAGAGTCCATCTTACTATTCTTCCTAATTTTATCCTATTTTCCTAAATTTATCCTTAAAAAAAATTTTTTTTTGACAGATATTTATTTGACAGAAAGAGAGCACATGCAAGGGGAGCAGCAGAGGAAGAGGAAGAAGCAGATTCCCTGCTCAGCAGGGAGCCTGATGCGGGACTCGATCCCAGGCCCCAGGGATCATGAACTGAGCCGAAGGCAGATGCTTAACCAACTGAGCCACCCAGGCGTCCCTATTATGAAATATTTTAAAAGCACCAAAAGTGTAAAAAAAAAAAAAAAAGCTATGTACAGCCACATGCTACAAAATATATAATATCAGAAATTTAATTTTCTCCAATTATATTCCCCTCTGTCCACTTCTCCCTACCCTCTCCAAAGGGAACCAGTATCTTGAATTCAGTGAAGAATAGTGCCCCACATGGTAACTAGTCTTCAAAGACAGCTCTCCAGTGAACGACACCCCTAGGGGTTCATGCCCTCACGTAGGTCCTTGAATTTGGGTTAGCCCTAACACTTTGCTTTTGATCAATAGAATGTGGTGAAACCGACACTGTGTGTGACTTCCTAGGAGAGGTCAAAAGAAGCCTCACCACTTCTACCTGGGACTCTTAGGCCACCCCATTTTGGAGCCAGGTGCTACTCTGTGAGAAGCCCAGGCCACAGGGATTAGGCCATGCAAAGATAGAGCTCCCCGAACCAACATCAACCATCAGCCACATGAGCCAGTCATCTTGGAAATCCAGTGCATGTGAGCCTTCCAGCGACTCCAGGACAGTGCTGGCCGCTGTCTGAGTAAGAGAGCTGAACCAAGTCTACCAAGAGAAATATGAGAAGAAAAAAACTGATGTTTTAAGCCACTCAATTAGTGAATGACTTTTACACAGCAATATATAACCAGAATACCACACGTCATACTTTTATTACTTATTAATAAAATAAAGACTTCAAGGGAGCAAAAGCTAGAGTAAAAATAACACCTAGCATTTAGGGATACTTTATCACCACTGCACTTGTCATATAGATAAGATACTAGACCAGAAGTCCACAGGCAACAATGCGGGTACCAAATCTTCCTGCTTTTGCACAGCCCACAAGCTTAGAATAATTCCACATTTTTAACTGATTGGAAAAAATCAAAAAGACTATTTCTCTTTTTTTTAAGATTTTATTTATTTAGGGGCGCCTGGGTGGCTCAGTCGTTAAGTGTCTGCCTTCGGCTCAGGTCATGATCCCAGGATCCTGGGATCGAGCCCCACATCGGGCTCCCTGCTCTGAGAGAAACCTGCTTCTCCCCCTTCCTCTCCCCCTCCCCTTGCTTGTGTTCCTTCTCTCGCTGTCTCTCTCTCTCTGTCAAATAAATAAAAGAGAGAGACAGCGAGAGAGGAAACACAAGCAGGGGTAGGGGGAGAGGGAGAAGCTGGCTTCCCACCGAGCAGGGAGCCCGACATGGGGCTCGATCCCAGAACCCTGGGATCATGACCTGAGCCGAAGGCAGCGGCTTAACTGACTGTGCCACCCAGATGCCCCCAAAAAGACTATTTCATGACACATAAAAATCATTCAAAATTCAAATTTTGGTGTCCATAATAAAACTTTATTGGGGGGTTAGAATTAAATATTTATATATATAAACTTTATTAGAACACAGGCATACTCATTCCTTTATGTATTATTTGTATGCATTATCTTTGGCTGTGTTCAAGCTACAACAGAGTTGAGTAGTTGTAATAAAGACCCTGCAAAGCCTAAATATTTACTACCTGCCCCACTACTAAAAATTCACCAACCCTTGCCATAAACTTACTTATCAAATGCTTCCCATGCAGAAGAAAAACTCATTAAAGAAGATAAAGAATAGTGAGAGAACCTGAAATGAACTCACAAGAACAAAGCAGAGACTAGCCTTTAAATACCATCTAAAACAAAGTCTGGTAAGAAAAAACAATCATTACCCTACCACCAGATAAATTTATCAAGAGATTAAAAGGTGGGAAAAGGGAAAATGGTTTCAAGATCATTTGAACTCCTTATTCATGGGAAGATAATCATTAGCATGGGTCTTACAGAGTGTGCCAAGTAGGGTTTCCTCCTAGAGCAGAATGACTTCAAGTGGGGAGGTAAGGGGGTAGGAGGTAAGGAAGCTGGTCAGAGGGAGAGGTACATTGGAAATCAGTTATTTGCAGAAAAGGCATTTTAAACACGCCTCCTATGTTACACAAAATGACTGTGTGCATGAAGTACTCTGCAGCTGTATAAGAAGCCCTTAAGTGCAAACAAGTTTCCAAACACTTATATCCATTATGTCCATGTAATTTTAGGACAGACATTACCTTTAATACCTGATTGTTCACTATTTAAAGGCTGACATTTCTCATATGAGCTCTTGTGAGGTTCAAGCAAAGCTCTAAACAGCTTTGGTTTTGCAATTTGATCTGTAGACCAGTGAACCCCAAGAAAATGAAGTTGTTGTAGAAGTTTAAAATAATAACAACAATGGTAAAAACTGGAATATGGTCATTTCCATTTATTGAGGATTAGCAAAACTAAGTAACTGCTCAAAGTCATAGAACAAACACATGGCAGAGCCTGCCTTCCATCCCAGACAGTCTGATTCCAGGGCTGTGCTCTCAATCCCTATCATTTACCGCCTCTCCAAAAGTTAACCGTGAATAGCCTAGGTATACGCCTAATCATATGGAGGTAGAATCAAAAACCAACAATATGCCATTAGCCTCCAAGAAGTTTTAAAGTCACGACAGGTAAATGTCAAGTACACAAATCACTTCATTTCACTGCAATCTTAGCTTTGTTTCTCTCTATATACTATCTCAATTTAATACCAGTTGAAATAAAAAACCTCAGCTCTACATTTTAATCAAGGCTGACTGACTACTTAGCCTGCATAAAGAGCAGCAATCATCATATGCCTAAACTCTGAAAGTTTAGTGCCATTATACAAAAAACAAGTATCCAAAAAACCAGAGCTTTTAGAGTAAAAGGTCTTTATCCTGAAACTCAAAAGAAAAGATAACCTCAGAAAAAGCAGTATTTTATAGTGGTGAAGTGAGAGAAATCTAAAGAATTTTAATAACGTTGTCCTCCTGACCTTCTCCAACAAGGAAACTCTACAAAGAGGAAGTACAAAGGTCATTCAAGGAAGTAAGTACGAATGAAAGAAGGAATACAGATGTATCAACAGTTATGGTTCCACTCTGATTTCAAATTTATTTTAATTCGGGGGGTGTGGCTAACAGCCAGATATGCATTTTCCCCACAAAATATGGAGATTACAAGGAACACCAGTACATTCCTTGGAGAAGGCAGCAACCTGTGCCAGCACATGGGTCACAATGACAAGCCACCACCAGTGCCATCATGTGGCATGACGGTCTGCAAGCTCCAGTACAGACTCTCCTGCCAGTTTTGTTTCCTAATAAAGCTTCTTCCTTCCTGACACTGCAAGAGTCTGAACACTGCTTTACTCTCCTTACATTGTAAGTGTAGTATGAATAGAATTGGCTTAAAGAAATGTTAGGTGTTCGTGAATAGTAAATGCATTTTTTTTTTTTTACAAACTTGTTTTTTCTCAAAATTGTCACAATTGTTACCATTGTTTCTGGTGGACTAACTGTTCAAGTTTACTAAACTTAATTAACAAAATCAAGTCAAACAACTTGTAGAACATGTCACAAATACCTGTTAAGCCTGTAAACTAACTTATACTTGATACGGAAACATTTTGAACATAATTTGACTATATGTTTGAAACGAAAGCAAATAAAAATTGTTGTGATAAGGGGGAGACATAAACAAAGGAGTAGTAGTAAATATTAAATATTTAATCATATAAATAATAAACTAAATATTAAAAATAGCAGTAAATATTCTTGAGTGTTACACATACTCATATATGTTTTACACCTGACAGTATGTAAATGTGTTCAAATATGTAAGTAAATTCTAGGATTCACAATATTTTTTTAAGATTTATTTATTTATTTGAGAGAGAGTGCACATGCGCGCATGCAAGCAGGGGGAGAGGGAGAGTCCTCAAGCAGACTCCCCGCTGAGCACAGAGCCCAATGTGGCTCCATCTCATGACACTGAGATCAGGACCTGAGCTGAAATCAAGAGTCAGAAGCTTAACCAACTGAGCCACCCAGGTGCCCCCACAATCCATATTTAATATAATGCTACTTTTGCCAAACAAAAAACAACAAAAAGTAACTGCTAACCCTTCCAGTCACAATCACTATTAGAATAGAATAACTAGTCAGAATCACTATTATGAATAATTTAGAACATTTGTAAAATCTAATTTTAGACTACAGGAGCTCCAATGTGAAATTATTAGGAGGCTACATTAAATTATTCCACTTTTAAAATCTAAATTCTCAAAAGTCATTATGAAACCCTCCCTTTAAAAGAGGATGTTTTAACCATTCACCTTAAAATCCAGGTTTTCACATTTCAATTGATTTAAGATCTTGCTACCTGGAGTTAATACATACACAAGTATGGAGCAGGAACATAAAAGTAAACTACCAATTCTAAACTTGCTGAAGTGCCTTAAGGCTAAAACCATCAAAAAAAAATGTTACAATAATTATTAGGATGTGACAGAATTGTAGATATCCTGACTTGGGCCAGCCTAGAAGGTTTTCCTGACACTTAACAAAACACAATTTGGATAAAGCTAGACATAACTGGGCACCATTATAGAGTTTAAAATGTCAATTAAACAATATTCAAATTGATTACATAAGAATTCTGTGCGTGTTTTTTTTTTCAAAGCTAACAACCTGTACATTTTGCTGTTTGTGTTTCCTTTTCCAGTCATAAGCTCATCCCAGAAACTACATCATCTCTAACTCTAACCCTGCCATCTCTAACTCTAACCTCTAATCCCAAGATGCCCAAGCTTTGGTCATGCCTAGAAGCTCAATAATTAACCACAGTTTAATTTTCCATCTGCCTTTGCTGCTATTACACTTCAAAATCCAGCCTACCTACATAGGAATCCCCTTTTTAAGTCAAAACACAAAAAAGGACTGTAATTCAACACATTCCATGTTTTTAGAATGCCAGCATTATGACACCAAAGGTGACAAAAACACAGTCTATGGGAATAAGGGTCAAAACAGAAATTCACAAGGGAGAATGAATGCATGGGAGATAACCCTGAAAAATAGTAGAATTTCAAAAGGCAGAGATAAAACAGAAGCTGGACTTTGCAGTTAGAGATGATGACATCAGCAAGGACCACGGGGCAGACATCCCATTTTTCTTGAGGGGAGCACAATTACAGTGACAGCCAGCACTGATTTAGAGCTGTTTCAGAAGCTATTCTTAATGCTTTCTATGCATCCAATTATGTAATGCTCACAAGGACACAAGGTAAATTGTTATCCCAGTTTTACAGATGAGGAAGCCACAGCATGAAGACATTAGTAATTTCTTCACAATGGTGTGGCTACTAAGAGACCCCACACCGGTAGCAGAGAGCCTGCAGGGGTGAAGTGGCAGAGTGAGTGAATCATGAAAAGGTGGGGAAAGTAAGTACACACTCCTCCTCCAAGAAAGCCTGTGGTCACTTTAGCCATAGTCACTCCTGAGTAACAGGATTACTTTTCATTTTGCCTATACTTTATGTATTTGCCACATTTTTCACAATGAAATATGTTAGTTTACTCATAGGAAGGAAGGAAGGAAGGGTGGAAGGGTGGAAGGAAGGAAAGAAGGAAGGAAGGAAGGAAGGAAGGAAAAAGAAAAGAAAGGAAAAGAAAAGGAAGGAAGGAAGGAATGTATTTTTAAACAGTTGTGACTAAAAGAAGGAAATAGAGTGATAAGGAAGTAGTACAGGAAATGTGAGCACTACTGAGTCTTACCTATAGTATAACTGAGACCACATCTTACACATCTACACATCCCTTTTCCCCCTTTGTCCTGTTAATTCCAGGTGGTGCTGTATAAGCAGTGGAATGCTAAATAATTTAAGAATATGCAAATTTAGGGGCACCTGGGTGGCTCAGTCTGTTAGGCATCTGCCTTCTGCTCAGGTCATGATCCCAGGGTCCTGGGATGGAGCCCTACATGGGGCTCCCTGCTCCACAGGAAGCCTGCTTCTCCCTCTCCCACTCCCCTGCTTGTGTTCCCTCTCTCGCTGTGTCTGCCAAATAAATAAATAAAATCTTTAAAAATAAATAAAATTTTTTTAAAAAATAACATGCAAATTTAAAAAAAAGAACAGGGGGCATTTAAGGTCTGCTGTTGCTTTTTTCTTTTATAGAGAAGTAGAAATCTTTGTTGTATATGTGGAAGAAGAATGCGGCATCCAAAAGAGAAAAAATGAGCACCTCTGAGCTAGGTTAACCTAAAAATTTTAAATCCTAACAAAAATTATTTTTAGGATTCAGTCCCTATGTGTAATAGGATGTCTGGATAATGGTAATGATTGTTAACAATGATGGTAACTATCATTTAATAAATAATCTTTGTTTGCATATGTGCCACTCACACGTGCTTCTCCTGTGTGATGAATGATACGCTGCTGCATTTTAAGAACTAAATTAACAGGTGAGTAGTTTCTCCATAGAGAGTAAAAACTGATCACTTATTCCCTTGTCAATATTCTCTGATTCCTTCTTATTACATCAAGAAATTTAGTTTAGTTTGGAGACTAACACTTCAACAAGTGCTAGCCTTGACTTTGAAAAAAAGAAAAAAGCAGTTCTTGGATCAAAGTTCTGAGCAATTGTTTTTTGCAGCATTGTTTTATTTTCATCAAGATTTTTATGTTTACTTTCTATTTCAGTAAAACTATAATTTTCAATTTACCACAGTGATGTCAAGTTTCCTTTCAAAAACAATTTACATTTATAAAACATGAGTTGACTTAAAGAATAATACTTAAATAAAGTATGTGGATATAGCAAAGAAAAAAAAATCATAAACCCTGGGATCTGAGCCAGACTGCCTAGGATTGAAGTTGAGCTCTGTCTTTTAATGTGTGACCTTAACCCATTGCTCTAATCTCTCTAATCTTCAACTTCCTCATCCATAAAAAGGGGATCCAGTAATTACAGCTACCTTAGAGCAGTGTTGTAGAATCAAATGAGTTAATAGAACTAATAATTTTAAAACCACAGTCGGCACAAAGTAGAGTTTTCAGCAAATGTGAGCTCTTATCATTCAAAAAAGGGAAGGAAATGTGGTAAATTTCAATGAGCTATTTTTTAAAATCATTTTTCTCAATTGGAGGAATTTAAATATCTAAATAATTATTTTCTTTCCTTGGAAAGCACACAAAACAGGAAATGCTACATTCAAGGAACACAAGAGAGGCCAGGAAAACAATGCACAAAATATAGTTACTTGGTGGACCCTGCACAGAAACTGTCCCTTAGCAAAGGAGTAACCCAAATTCTGTACTGAGAAAGGGTGGGGCAAAATGAGTTAACCACAAACCTGGGAATCTTATCAAATGGCTCCAAATTAGATGCTTACTTTTACCTTCTAGTATTACTAATCTAGGCAAGTAATAGTCATAGTCAAACCTTAGTCAGGGTTCTGCACAGGCCTGAGAATTTAAAATTCTAAGGGTCCCAGCCTTAACAGAGTCCCAATCCCTTCATGAGTTTCATCTCCAGGAATCCCATCAGGTTCTCAGGGTAAGGACTGAAGAAAACTCCCCTCACATTTCTGGCAGGGAGAGGGGACAGGTAGTCACTTTGAAACACACACGGAGCTCTGTTTTCCTTAACAAAAGTATGCCCTTGGGGAAAACTAATTTGCAAAAGCCTAACTGATCCATGGGTTTTACCAGAGCCTAACCTACATGGGTGAAAGAAAATGCCCAATGCAAGCATGTCCGAGGCTTCCTTTCTCACCTAAGATGGAAAAGAAAGGTTGAGAAGCACTTTGAAAGTCATAGTCCAGGGGCACAGGCTCTCTAAAAGACTCAGACCTAATCAATCTGGCTCCTGTATGGTAACAGATTATAGCTAATGATTGGCAGACACAAGACCACAGATCCAGGAAGCTCAGATAATAACCATGCATGATAAATACTAAAAAATCTACACCTTGACATATCATACCCAAAACTGCAGAAAATCAAACACAAAGAGAAAAATCTTGAAAGAAGCAAGAGGAAATAAACACCTTACCTAACGAGGCACAAAAGTAAAAATTACGTCCAATTTCTCTTCAGAAACCATGCAAATGAGAGAGTGGCAGGAAATACTTAAAGTCCTAAAAGAAAAAAAAACCTATCTAAAATTCTGTATCCAATGAGATTATCTGACAACAGTAGTGAGAAGTAAAGATTTTCTCAGACAAACAAAGTTAAAGGAATTTATTGCCAGTAGACCTGCCTTGCAAGAAATGTTTAAAAAGAAAAAAAAAGTTCTTCAAAGAGAAGGAAAATGATGTAAGTCAGAAGCTCAGATCTACATTAATAAAAGAATGTTAGAGAAGGAATAAATTACGGTAAAGTAAAATATTTTACTTTTCTTATTCTTATCTAACAGATAAGAGTTTGTTCAATAACAACTCTTGTTCAATAAATATAGCAACAATGTATTCAGTGATTATAGCTTACAGATAAGTGAAATGAATGACAATAATGTTCTAAGAGATAAGAGGAATGAATTGGGAATACTGTATTATAAATTATTTACATTACTTGTGTAGTGGATGATGTTATTTGAAAGTGGGCATGCATTAGCTGTAAATTAATATAACCAACTCTACAGCAAACATGAAAAAAAACTTTTTTTAAGGAGCATAATTTATATGTTAAGAGAGGAGAGAAAAATGGAATCATCATATAAAATGTTCAGTTAAAACCAGTGAAGGGAAAAAAAAGAAAAACCCACTGGAAAACAAAAAAGTAACAAAGAACAGAGTAACAAATTAAAATAGAATTCAAAATATGGGAGATATTGATCCAGCTATATAAATAACCACTTCAAACATGAATGGTCTAAATACACAAATTAAAAGACAGAGACTATTAGAATGCACTAAAAAAAAGTCTACCGGAATACCACTTTAAATATAAAGCACACATAGATTAAAAGTAAAAGGATGAAAAAAGATATAACATGCTAAATGAATCAAAAGCTAGTAGAGTAACATTAATTTCAGAAAAAGCTGATTTCATTGGAAGAGAAAATAACAAGGATTAAAAAAGAGCATTACATAATAGTTTAAAAGGTCAATGTTTTAAAAAGACATAACAATCATTAATGTATATGTGTCTAACAATAGAATGTCAAAATATGTGAAGCAAAAACTGCTAGAACTACAAGGAAAAACAGATAAAAAAATAGAATCAACTATTATTGTGGAGACCTCAATACTTTTATCAGTAATTGACAGATCCAACGGGCAAAAAAATCAGGAAGGACACAGTTGACCTAGGTAGTACCACTGAACAATTGGATCTAATTGCCATTTACAGAATACTTCATCCAACAACTGCAGAATACACATTGTTCTCAAGCTTACATGGAACATTCACCAAGACAGATCATTCTGATAAACCACAAAACACAAATTGAGACAAAACAAACTGAGACAAAAGAAATGACACGAAGTATGTTCTCAGATCACAATGGAATTACATTAGAAATTGATAACAGAAAGATAACTGAAAAATCTCAAATTAGAAATTAAACAACACACTTCTAAATAATACATGAATCAAAGAAGAAATCTCAAGAGAAAGTTAAAATATAGTGAACAAAATGAACATACAACATATCAAAAATAACATAATAAAAAAATGAGAAAAAAATTTATGTAGTGAAAACACTGCTTCTTGAAAAATTTATAGTATTAAATGGATAATTAGAAAAAAGAAAAGATCTAAAATCAATAATCTAAGCTTCAATCTTAGAAAACTAGAGAACTAAGAACAATATATGTCTAAAGAAAAGAAATAATGAACAGAAATCAATGAAATTAAAAACAGGAAAAGGACAATTGGGAAATCAACAAAACCAAAGGCTGATCTTTGAAAAGACCAACAAGAGTTGATGTGGCTCCAGTCAGGCTAAGCAAGAAAAAAGAAAACACAAGTCACTAATATCATTAATGAAAGAGGAGTCATCACTATAGATTCATGGACTCCAAAAGGATAAGAAAAGAATATATGAACAGTTCTATGCCTACAGATTTGAGAACCTAGATGAAATGCACTGATTTCTTAAAAGATACTTTTATATCTAACAGAACTCATACAGGGAGAAATAGCTACTCTGAATAGGACTGTATCTATTAAATAAATTGAATAAATAATTAATAACATTCATAAACAGAAATAATAGCCTCCCAGAATTGTTCACTGGTGATGTCTATAAAACATTTGAGAAAGGAATTGTACCAATTTTTTACAATTTCTTCCAGAAAATATAAGCAGAGGGACTATTTCTTTTTATTTGTATGTTTTTTTTATTTTTTAAATATTTTATTTATTTATTTAATTGACAGAGAAAGAGACAGCGAGAGAGAGGGAACACAAGCAGGGGGAGTGGGAGAGAAAGAAGCAGGCTTCCCGCCGAGCAGGGAGCCCGATGCGGGGCTCGATCCCAGGACCCTGGGATCGTGACCTGAGCTGAAGGCAGACGCTTAACGACTGAGCCACTCAGGCATCCCCATGGACCAAAACATTTAATATTATTAGAATGCCAATTCTTCCAACCTAATCTAGAGATGTGATACAATCTCAATGAAAATCCCAGCAAGTTACACCAAAAAAACAAATATCCCAATTTAAAAATGAGCAGAGAACCTGAATAAACATTTTTCCAAAAAACACATACAGATGGCCAACAGACATATGAAAGGATGCTCAACATCACTAGTCATTAGGGAAATGTAAATCAAAACCACAGTGAGGTATCACCTTACACCTGTCAGAATGGCTAGTATAAAAAAGACAAAAAACAAGCATTGGCAAAGATGTGGAGAAAAAGGAACCCTCATGCACTGTTGCTGAAAATGTAAATCTGTATAGCCACTGTGGAAAACAGTACAGGGTCACAAAATTAAAAACAGAGGGGCGCCTGGGTGGCTCAGATGGTTAAGCATCTGCCTTTGGCTCAGGTCATGATCCCGGGGTCCTGGGATCGAGTCCCACATCGGGCTCCCTGCTCCTTGGGAGCCTGCTTCTCCCTCTGCTTCTCTCTCTCTCTCTCTCTCCCTCTGTCTCTCATGAATAAACAAATAAAATCTTAAAAATATATATATATATTTTAAAAAAAAACAAAATTAAAAACAGAAATACCACACAATCCAGTAATTCCACTACTGGGTATTTACCCAAAGAAAACAGAAACACTAATTTGAAAAGACATATGCACCCCTATGCTTACTGCAGCATTATTTAATATAGCCAAGATATGAAGGCACCCCAAGTGTCCATTGACAGATGAATGGATAAAAAAGATGTTGTACACACACATACATACATGTGTACACAGGAATATTATTCACCTATTAAAAAGACTAAGATCTAGCCATTTGTAACAATATGGATGGACCTAGTATGTTACGGCTAAGTGAAATAGTACAGATACCACAGGATTTCACTTATATGTGGAATCTAAAAAACAAAACATACACACAAAAGCAGAAACAAACCCATAAATACAGAGAACAAACTGGTAGTTGGCAGAGGGGAAGAAGGTGGGAGGAACGGCAAAATAGGTGAAGGGGAGTGGCACAGGCTTCCAGTTCTGGAATGAGTAAGTCACAGGGACAAATATAGGAGATATAGGCAATGGTATTGTAATAGCATTGCATGGTGACAGATGGTAACTACACCTGTGGTGAGTATTGCATAAAGTATAGAATTGTCATATCACTATGTTGTACTCCTAAAACTAATACTTCAATTTAAAAATAAAATCCCAAGTTATTTTGTGTATATCAAAAAAATGATTCTAAAATTTATATGGAGAGGCAAAAGACCCAGAAATAACGAGTGCAGTATCAAAGAAGTGACATTTCCTGACTTGAAGACTTACTACAGAGCTACAGTAATCAAGACAGGCTGTTATTGGTACATGAATAGACAAACAGATCAATGGAACAGAATAAAGAACCCAGAAATAGATGCATACAAATATATTGAGTCTTTTTTTTTTAAGATTTTATTTATTCGTCAGAGAGAGAGAGAGAGAGAGAGTAGAAGCAGGAGGAGAGGCAGGCAGAGGGAGAAGCAGGCTCCCGCTGAGCAGGGAGCCCAATGCAGGGCTCCATCCCAGGACCCTGGGATCATGACCTGAGCCAAAGGCAGACACCCAACCGACTGAGCCACCCCGGCCCGGCGTCCCATACTCAAGTCTTCTTTAACAAAAGAGGAACAGTGATTGAATGGAGAAAGGATAGTCTTTTCAACAAATGGTATTAGAAAACTGGACATCCATATGCAAAAACATGAATCTAGACACAGACCTTACACCTTGCCCAAAAATTAACTCAAAATGGATCATGGTCCTATAAATGTAAATCCACAAAACATAAAACTATAAAACCATAAAACACAAAACTATAAAACTTCTAGGAAATAACATAGGAAAAAATCTAGACATAGATGGTTTGGTGATGAGTTTTAGATACAATACCAAAGGCATTATCCATGAAAGAAAAATTTAAGTTGGACTCCATTAAAAATCAAAAACTTCGGCCCTGGGACGCCTGGGTGGCTCCCTCAGCTAAACATCTGCCTTCACCTTGGGTCGCAGTCCTGGGGTCCTCGGATCAAGTCCCACGTTTGGCTCCCTGCTCGGCGGGGAGCCTGCTTCTCCCTCTGCCTGCAGCTCCCCCTGCTTGTGCTTGCTCTCTCTGGCAAATAAATAAATAAAATCTTAAAAAAAAAAAAAAACACTTCTGTTCTATGAAAGACACTATTAAAAGAAAGAGAAGTTAAGCATCTGCCTCGGCTCAGGTCATGATCCCAGGGTTCCGGGATTGAGTCCTGCATTCGGCTCCTTGCACAGCGAGGAGCCTGCTTCTCCCTCTGCCTGCCACTCCCTCTGTTTGTGCCCTCTCTCCCTTTCTCTCCCCGACAAATAAATAAAATCTTTAAAAATAGATAAATAAAAACAAGAGAAAATATTTGCAAAGTACATATCTAATAAAGGACTTGTATCCAAAATATACAGAGAAGGGGTGCCTGGGTGGCTCAGTTGTTAGGCATCTGCCTTCGGCTCAGGTCATGGTCCCAGGGTCCTGGGATCGAGCCCTGCATCAGGCTCCCTGCCCAGCAGGAAGCCTGCTTCTCCCTCTCCCACTCCCCCTGCTTCTGTTCCCTCTCTCGCTGTGTCTCTCTCTGTCAAATAAATAAAAATCTTTAAAAACACACACATATATATACAGAGAATTCTTAAAACTAAACAATCAGAAAATAAACAATCCAATTTAAAAATGGGGGAATTAAGTAAATAAAATAAAAATAAAAATGGACAAATGATCTGAACAGGAACTTAACCAAATAAGACATATAGATGGCAAATAAGCATATGAAAAGATGATCTACATCATATGCCATCAAGGAATTGCAAATTAAAACAATGAGAAACTACCAAATACCTATTAAAATGGGTAAAAACTCCAAACACTGACAATACCAAGTGCTGACTAAGATGTGGAGCAACAGGAACTCTCAAATTGCTGATAGGAATGCAAAATGTTACGACTTTAGAAGACAATTGGTAGTTTCTTACAAAGCTAACTATAGTCTTACCATATGATCCAGCAATTATGCTTCATGATACTCAAATAAGTTAAAAATTATGTCTACCCAAAAAAATTACACATGAAGGTTTATAGCAGCTTTATTTATAATTGCCAAAACTTGGAAACAACCAAGATGCCCTTCAGTAGGTGAATGGGTAAATAAACTGTGTTACATCCAGACAATGGAATATTATTCAGCACTAAAAAGAAATGAGTTATCAAGCCACACACACACACACACACACACACACACACACACAGGAAATTTAAATGCATATTACTAAGTAAAAGAAGCCAGTCTGAAAGGCATAATTCCAACTATATGAAATTTGGGAAAAGGTAAACTACAGACAGTGTTAGAACGATCAATGGTTGCCAGGGTACTGGGGGAGGAAAAAGGGATCAATAAGTGAGCACCAGGGATGTTTAGTATGATACTGCAATGGAGGATACAGACATTATACACTTGTCAAAACACAAAACCTGAACACTAATGTGATCTTTGGGTTTTAGTTAATAATAATGTATGAATACTGTTCATCAAGTGTAACAAAGGTACCATGCTAATGTAATAGAAGAATCTGTGTGTGGGGTTAGAGAAGAACGTGGTATATGGAAGATCTTTGTACTTTACTATGTTTCGGTAAACCTAAAACCGCTCTAGAAAATAAAGTCTATTAATTAAAAATATATATTGGTACTTGAGAGCAAAGACAGTGTTTTATTTGCCATTGAAAATCCAGTCTCAGCAGAGTGTCTGGAAGGAAGAAGTGTGTCAGTATCAGATAAATTAAAGGTATAATACATAAAGGCATTCAAGCCCTGAAAACACATAACGCACACACATCTGGTGGTGGGAGAGACAGAGATACAGGTCAAAAAGCCTTTACAAAGAGGTGATAGTCAAAGAATGGGCATAAACTACAGGAGACTTTTCCAGGGTAGATGAGGTGGGAGAATACTCAGAAGGAATCGAATAAAAGCACAGAAATAGGGAGAGGCCGTGTATTTGGATAATGGCAAGAGGGTAAATTCTGGGGAGTTTTTGTTTGGATTTCCTTCTAAAGCCAGCATAAAAGTTATTTTAGATACTATAACTAATGAGCTATACTGAAAACGTGAAAATTGATAAAGAGAAACCTCACTAAAGTGCAGTCAGCAGGCTAGGAGAGGGAGCCTGTACTACTAAATGTCAATTACAGGAAGAACTGTCAATTACAGACCACAACAGAAGAACAGTCAACAAAAAAGAATCACTAATTACAGGCCCCAAAAGGGAAAGATGCACATTGCATCTCTTGCAAGAAATCAACTACTCCTGCAATTCAGCCAATGAGAAACCATCATAGCCCTGAACTCCTGCTTTTTCACTTCCTCTCCTTTGTTTGTTAGACTTGTCCATAGTTTTACTGTAGCTTGCATGTCTTGAACTGCAATTCTACGTTGTTATTCGAGTGAACTCATTTTTGCTATAAAATAACTGACAGTTTTTCTTTAAGATTTTATTTACTTGAGAGAGAGAGAGAGAGAGAGAGAGAATCTCAAGCGGACTCCCTGCGCAGATCCCAATGTGGGGCTTGATCTCACAACCCTGATATCATGACCTGAGCCGAAATCAAGAAACAAACACTCAACCTACTGAGCCACCCAGGCACCCCTGACTGTTTTACTTTTTAAGATTAACAACAGTTTAAGAAATTTCTTCTTAAATGGTAGTTTTATATATTTGCAACTCTGTTCTAGCATGAATGTTATATTTGTTTTCATGATTTTTTTTTTAATTCAAGCTTTGCGATGGCCTTCAGCCAAAAAATATTAAGGTTCTAATCTGAAGATCAGAGATTTGAAATTTGAGGACAATGTTGACCACATTAGCATATCTCTATCCCTTAACAAACTGTCCCTAGTACAAGAAAAACTATGAAAATGTATGTACAAATTAAAATAAATCTAGCTCCAACATTAGGAAATTCGCTTCAGGTGGTTAGTTAGGAATGTCATGTTTTCCTCTGAAGAATCACACACTATTGCTACATATAATACATGTATTCAAGTTTTCTTGTGGACCCATTACAAGACAGGAGTATGACATGAAAAAATAACAATCTTTATCAAGAATCATTAATACCATACCCCACAAAAATTTTATTTTAACACCAAAATCCAAGAAAGCTAGAACATGTCATTCTAAGTATTGAATTCACATTTTTACTACTTTTTGTGCCATCTCTCAAGGAAAACTGAGAGAAAAAAAAAGTGTGAAAAAAGTGATCAATGTAATCTAAATATAACTTCTCATAAATAAAGCAAGCATTTGGAGAGATAAACTTTGTGTTGCCAAAGCAAACTATGTGATTAAATATTGCTAAGAAAAAAGATGTCGAACATAGTAAGGACAATTCTTTGGATCTCTAGCCAGGAAAATAAGTCTCAACCTTCCACTAAAGTCATGGATAGTCTTCTATATTCTCCTGCAATTTCACACTCATCAGTAGTAAAGGGGAAAATTTTCAGAACAGAGATTTTCATGTTGAATCTCAGTTTAATAGCAGATCACACAACTGTCACCAGAAACACAAAGTACAGCAATGTAATGTGAGTAGCTGAGCTCCTAGGACAAGTGTAAATAAAGAGCAGAGACCAACAGCAGCTTCTGGCCCAGCTAGTGATTTACAAGGCTGTAGGGTACTGGTGCCTGCACACTTTATCCCCTGAGGAGCTTGATCTTTTCCAAAAGCTAGTACTCCATATTTTACTTTTACACTGATCAAAAATGTATAACCACAAAGTAAAACAATGTGGGGCCACTTTTCACCAATCATGTTCATAAAGGTGAAGGAAAAAATAATGCTGTGCTGCAAGAAGCTCAGGACGTAGGCGCTCCTGTATACTTCTGGTGGGATGTAAACTGGTACAATCTGTCATCTGAAGGAAGATTTGGCTACTCAAAAAATAAAGGGGACATAAAAATGTCCACGTTGTTTGTGTATGTTCCACTTACGATAACATATGATAAAGCCCCACATGGGTCAGAAGTAGGGGATTATTCATCTCTCAGTCTTTAGGGCAATGAAAAAGGGCCGAGTGTGGCCACAGGCCCTAGAGCCACCTGCATCAGGGAGCAGTCTGGTCCTTTGACCCCAGGGTGTCACTGTTTTATAAGGTTCAGAACACTGTGACTGACATCTCTACATTGAACATGTATTACCTGCTCAATAAAAACAGTACTACATATGAAACCTTTAAACACAACAATAAAAAGAACTTCCTGTGAACCAAGCACTGATCCTTACAACTTAGTGCTAGCAACAACCCTACGGTGTACTATTTATTGTGCCCATTTTCCAGATAAGAAAATGAAGCTATAAATCAACCAGCTCTAGGGATGGATATTCAGATTTGTCTGGGCATTGCAAATATTTTAAAATTTTTATTTACCTGATGCATCAACATCCCCACAAACAGACCATGAAAACCCAACCCAGACAACCAGGCACAAGCTCCCCTTCTTGTCCACCCTTGACTATGAACTAGTGATATCCAAATGCACCGATGAAATCCTCTCCTGTCTCTGGCTTGTGTACTCCACCCTGCTCCCTTTGAAGCCTCCTGCCATACGGGCCCCTGCATGTTCTGCTGTGCCCCAGGGGCCTGTGGAGGTAACTAAATCTTTCACGTTCACGGGCCTCTCTGTGGTGTTACTCCATACCCACGCCCAACATATCATCCAAAAAACCCATTTTTAAGTAACATAATTATTCCTTACAACACAGTCTGGCCTTCATTTATTACTCTACAGAAAATACTCGCAATGAACAGTTTGAAAGAAAGCTACCAAGGGACTGAGACATTGATTATCAAATGAGTGGGATTTGCACGATTTTTTGCTCTGGAGGCAAGCAGTTGGGTTTGTTTGGTATTTACTTGACTGTGTTTCTGATTTTTCAGGAATGAGTAAGATTTGTTCTTGTAATTAAGAAAAAAGTTAAAGAACTTAAACTTTAATAAAAAGCAAGGCAAGAATAAAAATGAAAGGACCCAATAAGGCAAGAACTCTACTTACCTGGAAATAAAAAGGATAAAGATAGGACTACCCCAATTTGGGGCATGAAAGAAGAAAATCAGCATTCTTAATTGAACCCTCTAAAAACGTGATTATGACATCAACATCCAAACAAAAATTCCATATAGCTCCCGCTCAGTTCCAAATATAATTTCTAAACTGTAGGCCTGTGCAAAAGAACCACAAATCTTAATTAGCACTGAGAAAACTTCCACAAGCACAGATACCAACCATTTTAGACTTGAGTTCTGTGACTGTGAATAAGGAACGCTCCTAATATCAAATGTACAATAAATAGTAGTATAAAAATGTACGCAAGGAAAAGACATCCAAGGGAAAAGGGTTTCTGCTTTTCCTTTAACTTAAATTTTTCTTTCCTTGATTTTGTTTTTGCCTTATTGGATTTTTTTTATTATAAAGTATATGCTCATTTTAACATATCAAGTGAAATGAAAATTTAATAATTCCCCTTCCTTCAAAATCCCATCCCCGAGGTAACCAAATCAATCAACAACAACTTATGCTCAAATTCTATGACTGTCCTTTTTCTTTTTGTTATCAAACTTGGATCATGCTACACTCTTAATAAATAATGCACATCCTTCCAGTTCACTATGTGTAGCTCTAACTTATTGTTAAATTACTTTAATCATATTCCATATAATAGAGAAACCATATGCATTCAACCAGTCCCATTAAGGTTTAAATTTTGTTTCCAGTGTTGTTGCTTTACAAACATTGTTGGAATAAATATCCTTGTAAATATGTCCTTATATACTTTGTTGTTGTTTTATTTTTGAGGTTTTTTGAGGTTTTAACTTCAATAGCGTAAGTTCCTAAAACTGGGTTGCTAGAGCAAAGGGGAAGCATGTTTTATCTTATCTTAACATATAGTGTACCTAGGTTCTTCTCATCCCCCCCTCAACAAAAAAGTTGTACAACTGACACTCAGAAAGGTCCATAGCCTCAATACCCTAAAGAGAACCTTTTTTTTGGCCAATCCAGTAGATAAAATGCAAACAGAAAGTAGTCTTTTTAATCTCTTAAGACTTATGAATTTAACATTTTTTCATATGTTTATTGGCCAGTTGCTTTTCCTTTTTTTTTTTTTAAGACGGAGAGAGAGAGAAGCAGTGGGAGAGAATTTTTTTTTTTTGCATTTTGCTTTTTTTTATTACTCAAGCTTCATTTTTTTTTAATTTAGCTTTCTGACTCTGTGCTTATGCCTTCAACATGTTCATAATCTTCTGCTCCTCAATAAGGAAAGCATGCTTGATCCTGTCACGAACACACTTAGCACACATGGAACCACCATAGGTCCTACAGACGTGTTCTCTCATTTTTAGACAACCTCATAAGGACTTTAGGTCTCCCAGCACGAACTCCTCTTCAAAGATGGCCTGGGCACACGCCTGATGCAGATTTTGGTGTTTTTCCAACTTTCTTGGTATAAAGGTGAATGATTCTATTACCAGGGGTTCAAGATGGACTATTTTTGTTAGAGGTGAATTGTAGGATAGCCTATGGCGGTATGTCAAACGCTGGACCATTCTGAACGCCTATGAACGCAGTCCCCAGAAGCTAGAGAGAGAATCAGATGTGGGGTTCAATCTCATGACCCTGAGATCATGACCTGAGACAAAATTACAGATTTTAGCTGCTACCTATCATAAGCAAGAAAGATAGATTAGCTTCATTTTATCATCGATTCTATCAATAATCTCTATTTTTAAAAATCAGTAAAAAAAAAAGGGGGGGTGATATGTGGGGAGCAGAACTGAGTATTTGTACCTCATTACATAAGAAAGGGAGAAAGGTCATGAGGTAAGCAATGATCACAAACAGATAAAAGGCTTCTTCAGGAATCCGTGTACATTAGGTATTTATTCATCCCTCCAGAGTCTTCATCAATTTCTGGGCAAACCTACAGCTTAGAATTAGCATACTGGGAGGTTCTGCAAAACAACATGTACTAGTTTTTGATTGAGAGCATCACCACAGTCTGGATTTCAGAACATGGAGACTCTTCAAGCAGACAGAAATCTTACCAGTTAAGAGGACACTCTGTAGAAGTAAAGTGATCTGACCAAGCACATATACATTAAATAATACACTAAACCCAAATTTCCCAACTGAGAGGGCAGTTCATTACACTGACTCTTCAAACACCTGGAGAATTTCAGGCCAATAAGTACCACATATTGAGGGATTCAATGGAGACTTAAGTAGATACCCACACCAATCAAGGCCATGCCATTTCATACTCGGTAACAGCTCTGCAATCTAACCAGACTTTGCAAAATGCAGCATGGAGCTCCAAAATTTTTTTAAGATTTTATTTATTTATTTGACAGAGAGACACAGCGAGAGAGGGAACACAAGCAGGGGGAGAGGGAGAAGCAGGCTTCCTGCAGAGCAGGGAGCCCAATGTGGGGCTCAATCCCAGGACCCCAGGATCATGACCTGAGCCAAAGGCAGACACTTAACAACTGAGCCACCCAGGTGCCCTGGAGCGCCAAGATTTTAATTATTGTGTACATACCTGTTCTGCTGGACCAGCAAACTAAAATAGCAATTTCCATGGGGCGCCTGGGTGGCTCAGTTGGTTGAGCGACTGCCTTCGGCTCAGGTCATGATCCTGGAGTCCAGGGATCAAGCTCCGCATCAGGCTCCCTGCTCGGCAGGGAGTCTGCTTCTCCCTCTGACCCTCCTACCTCTCATGCTCTCTGTCTCTCATTCTGTCTCAAATAAATAAATAAAATCTTAAAAATAAATAAATAAAATAGCAGTTTCCTGGCATACCTAATGCTTTAATTAAAAATTGCCAAAATCTCAGAGACGCTAAAAATCTTAAATTTCTTGAGATCAATTTTAAAGTACCAAACCATCACTGAGATATTATTTGCTATGAGTTATCATATTTGCCAGGATACTAAGTTTGTTCAATGGCCAGCTATCATAATGAAAAGCAGCACAGGGTGCCTGGGGGGCTCAGTCATTGGGCGTCTGCCTTCGGCTCAGGTTATGGTCCCAGGGTCCTGGGATCAAGCCCCATATCAGGCTCCCTGCTCGGCGGGAAGCCTGCTTCTCCCTCTCCCACTCCCCCTGCTTGTGTACGTGCCTTTGCTATCTCTGTCTCTGTCAAATAAATAATCAAAATCTTAAAAAAAAAAAAAAAAGGCAGCACATTGTAAAAAAAACTAATAGGTAAAACACACACACACACACCAATATGTTCATACAGCACTAAGCAATTTGAATTAAATAAATTACCTCATCATACAATTTGATCCTTACAACTCCAAGGTAGATAAAGTAGGCATTATCATTAACCCCATTCTGTAGATAAGGAAACTGAATTGCAGAACAGCTCAAAATCACACTTATGAATCTCATTGTCACATATCCTGACACTGAGCTTGTTTCCCTTCTACTAGCTAGCAATGCTTCCCTTTTCTAACTATTTTATTTATGTTGTTAAGACAAAACAGCATTAAAATCAACTCTCGGTTGTCAACGTTTTATTACATGGTACTGTAGATGAAACTCTTACACAAGAACTAGGCCTTCCTCTGTGTATTACTGGTAAACCTGAAACTCTTGTCTGCGCACCACTCACAAACAGATGGACACTGGGAGCACCAAGGATGTAATCAATTTCTCTCCAGCTTCTACACCTATCATTAAAATAATTGGGTGTCCTTCTTGTCTTAGCAAAGTTTGCCTATTGAACACCAGCAACACCTCCACAGTAGTGATAGATGAACACTTTGAAAGGCTGATAATTTTGAGTTGAATTTTTAACCATTATGACTTCTTTAAACAATCAGGACAGTTGTTAAAAAACTGTACAACATGTGCAAAACATAATTATAACCATTTTACATACCTTTCAGAAGTATCACAAATAGTGAATAGAAAGTCAAGGTAAACTAAAAAGCAACCTATTCAAAATGATCAAAGCAGAGGTCAACATGATGCACAGCCAAGAGCCTCAAGTGGGCTCTAGAAGCTGGAAAAAGTAAAGAAAAGGATTCTCCCCTGGAGCCTCCAGAAGGAACAAAGTCCCTACCAACCCGTTTTGGGCCTCTGACCTCTAGAACTGCAACATAATAAAGCTGTACTGTTTTACGCTGCCCCACCCCCATCAGGAAAGACATCTATCATACTTCAGATTTAATTTGGAAAACAAATACTACAATAGGAGAGATACCTGTCAAAAAAAAAATCACATTTCATTTGGAAATTTCCATCCATTTGGAAAAAACATACATGTAGACAATCTTTTGAATCCATGAAGAATGATAAGGACAGCTTATCATTTTAGAATTAAACATTTAGTATATGACATTCTAATTCCATAAAAACTGTACTATATGGGGCGCCTGGGTGGCTCAGTCGTTAAGCGTCTGCCTTCGGCTCAGGTCATGATCCCGGGATCCTGGGATCGAGTCCCGCATCGGGCTCCCTGCTCAGCGGGGAGCCTGCTTCTCCCTCTCCCACTCCCCCTGCTTGTGTTCCCTCTCTCGCTGTGTCTCTCTCTGTCAAATAAAGAAAATCTTTAAAAAAAAAAAAGATTAAAAAAAAAACTGTACTATATGACACATCAGTCTCTATTACCCAAAATACAAATTTAAAAGGAACTTAATTTTTAAATTATACCAAGTATACCACATTATAAATCTTTATTTAAAAAAAAAAAAAAAAGGGAGTTGCTCTCTGAGAAATTTTCCTTGAAACCTCAGAAACCAATCCAAATTTTATTTCATTTGGAATATCCGTCCTACCCAGTGGAATGACAGCAGGGTCTCTCTGGTCAAGCCTAGTGGTAAGAGAGATCACAAAAAGGTATTCAAACTCTATCAATATACTGTTTTCTTGTTTTTAACTTCACCATTCAGCAGGCTGAGTGAGCCATCCTTAATGGTCCATGGCACATTATCATTATTCTCTTTTATTTACTGATCGATTCCTTTTTATCTCCATAGCCTCCCCCATTAGCTGGGCCCCACTAATGAGCATTTTATGTAAGTGTTTTTACAAGATGTGTACTGTGCTATGCTTATGAATTTTTAATTCATATAAACAATATACCTCTCACTCTTGTATTTTTCACCAAGCACTCTATTCTTAAAATCCATTATGTTGCTTTTGTTTATCTAATCTGTTGCCCCTAATGGCTGCAGAAATCCCGTGCTGTGCACCCACAGCTCTCCCTCTCCCTCTCCCTCTCCCGGGGATGGTCGCCCAGTTACCTCCCATTTCCCCCCCCACCACCACCGATAACACAGCAGTGAAAAACCTGGGACATGTGCTCTTGGGGACCTATGGGACACATGCCAGCGTCCACCTGTAGGAATGAAATTGTTGACGGTAAACAGCTAATCTGCTTAAGTAATTCCAGATGTTTCCCAAACAGCTGCCCCAGTCCCAGCTCCCACCA
Organism: Zalophus californianus; assembly: GCF_009762305.2. Classification (NCBI taxonomy): domain Eukaryota; kingdom Metazoa; phylum Chordata; class Mammalia; order Carnivora; family Otariidae; genus Zalophus; species Zalophus californianus. The sequence continues at coordinate 22,247,494 of NC_045609.1, forward strand.
GCCAACATGCAAGGCTTCTGATTTATTGCCCCCTTCCCTCATTTGCTTTGCCACTCTGGAACAAGTCCGCCTCTGAACCTTCTCTTTCTTTTCCCTAAAATGACACTATTTACTCCCACTGCCTGATATGGTCGTTGAGACACAAATTTAAAGAAATGACATGAAAGTCCTTTTAAAAAATATAAACAGCTGTTTATGAATATCAGCAATTACTGTTGTGATTTTTGTTCTTAGGATAATTTCTAATTATCCTGCTCCCCGTCCTGCCAAACAGCAGGTGAGAAGTGAATAAACTTGAAGCTTGGAAAATGAAACTTTCTCTTAGATACCTAAACATTGAGGGAGACTAAAACAGTATGTGGAAAATGTTTTTTCTTCTTTATCCATCTACGCATTCATTTGATTAAACGTTTTACTAAGGACTATGTACCTAGCACTCCACTAGTACTAAAACACAAAAGTTTATACAGCAAATATGCATGTCGTACATGAGCAAATTTTCCATCTATGCCTTGAATTCTGTACATAAATTTTACTCCTAGGTATGAATACTTCAAAGATGGTTGCTTCCGATATCACGGAATAACACTTCCTATTTATTGAGCACCTACTATGTCAGTTATGTCATGTATATGTCTCAACCACTGAGAACAATCCTGCAAGGGAGGTGTTCTTGCTCTGGTTCCTCACATACGGAAGCAGACACAGTTAAGTGATTTCCCCAAAACAGCAATTAAATGGAAGAGACAGAAAACCTCAGCAGGTCACTCTAAAGTCCTCTTTCCCCTCCACCTCATTTCCTCCTAAAAGATATGTTCAAAGATATCCTTAGTAGAGAGCAGGCTAGTGACGCAGTTATAAGGATATGAACAAAATACCACAGAAATTACAAAAATGCAGACACAGTTCAACAATAAACACTACCATTTGTTTAGTATTTATTATGGGCCAAGTGCTTTGTGGGCATTACTTATAATCCTTTTAAAGAACAGTGTAAAGGAGGTATCTTCATCTCTGTCAAAGGTGTAGAAACTGAGATTTGGCTTACCAAGGTCATGCAATTGCTAACCAGGAAAACTCAAACTAAAACACAGGTCTTAACTCCAACACCATGGGTTTGGTTTTTTTTTTTTTTTTTTACCATAAGTGAGCACTTCTTGGAGGGTAATAGTAATGTTCTAAAATTAGATTGTGGCAATGATTTTCTGGCTCTGTAAACATACTAAAATTTATTGAATTGTATACATTAAGTGAATTTTATGTATATAAATTATATCTCAATAAAGTTATTAAACTTACGGTTTTCTCTTTGGAACTACGCTTTCTTTTACAAGCTTGTAAAGCTTTACTTAACATCAATTTTTTCTCAATATGCTCCTAGTCAAAATCATATTTTCAAAAATTCTCGTGTTAAACATATACCAAAGGAAAATTTCTCCATGTACTTTCCCGTTCCCTCCCATTCTGATCTCAGATCAGTCATCCTCCAGGATGTGAAGTAAGACCTGAGTGGTTTCTTGGTCAGTCAATTATATCCTACCTTTTGACTTTACAGTCCTATTCCCAGGTAATTAACCTTGTTCACACATACACAAAAAAAGGGGGGGTACATATGTCAACAAAGAGATATATACAAAAATGTTTATAGCAGCTCTATCCACAATAGCCAAAAGCTGAAAACACTTCAAATATCTGTTGAATGAATGTACAATTTGTGGTACATTCTACACAATGAAATACACTCAGCGATAAAAAGGAATAATCTACAAATACCGACAACAGCACGGATATCAAAAACCATTCCACTAAGGGAAAGAAACCAGGTACAAAAGAAAACAAAATGGGGGCGCCTGGGTGGCTCAGATGGTTGGGCGTCTGCCTTCGGCTCAGGTCATGATCCCAGGGTCCTGGGATTGAGCCCCACGTCGGGCTCCTGGCTCAGCAAGGAGCCTGCTTCTCCCTCTCCCTCTGCCTCTCTCCCTGCTCATGCTTTCTCTTCTCTCTCTCTGTATCTCTGTGTCTCAAATGAATAAATAAAATCCTTAAAAAAAAATTTAAAAAAAAATGAATCCATGGTGAAAGAAATCAGAGTAGTATTTGCCTGGAGGATCGGAGGGAGTTTAATTGGGAAAGAACACAAGTGAACAGAGATGATAAACATTTTGTTGTAATGGGGTATGACATTTGGACACTTAACTGTACACCTACATATGGTGAATTTTATAACTCAAATTATAAATTGTATCTCAATAAATGTGATTAATAAACATGCACCCGCACCAACTCATACACAAGAGGAAGAAAACTCTATTGGGCTTAACTTGACTTCCAAAGAAACAAAGTCTTAAAAATCCTGTTTCACCATTCTAACATCTAATAATCCAGTTGCAGACCTCAGTTCTCTCACTTCTAATTCAGATATCTGAGGCTCCACTTGGTAGTTACTTTGTTCTCAGTGGAAAACTGAGCTGATCAGCGAATCTCAGTACAAGAGCCCTTTCTTTACTTAAAAATTCATTTAAATAGCCAGCTAAACTATGATATCCTAGAGAATAAAAACTAGTTCTTATTTACCCATGTGTCTGCATGTGTGCCTGATAAGTGCTAAATACATTATAGATAAACAAATCATTGATTCAACCCAAAAAATGCAGTGCATTTCACTGCAGGTAAGTGGTGTGCTGCAACTAGCTAATACTAGCTTGTAAAAGAGCCATGTCTGCACGTCTTCCCAACTCAACGTTCAATTCCCACTAGCAGCCTGAAATCAGTCGTGACGGAAGTACTCTGTGATATTATAATTTATAAGTAATATATATATTTGGTCTTTGACCCTGTTTCTGGCATGAAGCTCCTAAAACCCTTAGAATTTCCTAAGTGATGAGAGAAGTAAAGGTGTCTTGTTATGTTAATGAGATGACTCTTAAAAAGCTCCTAAGGATGGGATGGGGACTGGCTGCCAGTGGAGTCAACTATGGGATTAGAGGGTTGGAATGTTCCACCCCACCCCCCTGACCTCCAGGGAGGGGAAAGGTACTGGAAGTTGAATCAATCACCAATGGCCAATAACTTAATCAATCACGCCTGTATAATGAGGCCTCCATTCAAACCCAAAAGCAGAAAGCTTCCGATTGCTGAACACAGTGTAGATGCAGTAAAGAGTGGCATTCAGAGAGAGCCTGGAAGCTCTGAGCCCTCTCCCTAACAGTTGGAAAGTTATCTTAACATCAGGAATGCCAAAATATGAGGGGGGAAATGCTTCTGAGAAACAAGTAAATATATCACTTTATTACTAATTATCTACACCTCTCTCTTAGCATTTCATTTTTTTTTTAATTATAGGCTAATTGAGCTGGAATGAACCTTAGAAACTGTTTATTCCAACTCTCTCTTTCCAGGAGAGAAAGCAAAGCCCAAGAGGTGATAAGATTCTGAGGTTACATCTCGAGTATGGGGACTAGAATGGGGACTTCATTCTTGGCCTCCTGATTTCGTCCTCATCACCTGCTCACTGCAGACAGGAGTTCCAATCCAGGTGCAGCCCTTACCCAGTTGCAGTAATTACCCAACTACAACTTGCATAGCCTTTCTGTGAAGCTATGAAAGCTCAGTTTCTCTGTGTATAAAATGGGGTGAGGTAATAATACCTACCCTACAGTTTGTTTTGAAGTAGACAGTATCCACCATGACAGGCACAAGAAATCATGGCTGTTATTATTAAAGATGCATGTCTTCTCTATCCAATTGGATTATGAACTTTTTTTAAGTAGGCTCCTCCCCCAACATGGCGCCCAAGTGGGGGCCAGAACTCACAATTCTGAGATCAAGACCTGAGCTGAGATCAAAAGTCGGACACTTAACCAACTGAGCCACCCGGGCGCCCCAGATTGGGAACTTTTTTATGTATAAGGATATTTGCAGCATTGTCTATAGAGATCAAAAAACTGGAAGCAAGGTGTTTATTAATAGGGAAAACAGTAAATAAATTATGGTCTATCTGCACTCAGAATACTAGGCAGCCATTAACAAGAATATAATTAGAGTACCTTTCCAGACAGTTCTCTCTACCTTTTCACACATTTCCATTCTGTGGCTTTTTTCAGTGCAGAAACCAGGAAGTATAAATCTTTCCATCCCTGATGCTCCTCTCCTAAAATTCCTAGGTGCTTTTGTCTACATTCTCCCTTCTTGATTATACACTAAAGCCCAAACTAAACTGAGGCACATTATTAAATGAAAGTCTAGGCATGGAAAAACTTCTGCTACTGGCTCTGTGTGATTCTTGTACTATGTAAACTCTAGGTAACTTGGATTATGAACTTCTTGAGAGTAAAAACCAAGACTGTGCAACAGGGAGTGCCTTTCACTTATAGGAGCTCAAAAGTATTGTTCAAATGGCTAAAGCTGCTCCTAAATCCGAATGCCAGATCCTTTTCATCATTTATTTGATCATTTATTCAGCAACCATTAATTGCAGGCCTACTGTGTGTCGAGCCCTGTGTTCGATGTTAAAAAGCAAAGCTGCAGTCACAGAGCTGCTTTTTGCCAGATTCCATATAAAGTGTCATGACACGAACAAAGGGGGAAAACAGTAGCCCCACACTTGTATGGCAGACTCTTGGCATCAAGCCTTAACATTACCCAGAGGAGCTGCCTAGAGCAGAAATGCAGTTCCATGCTAGAGGGACAAAATAGCTACTACTGAATCACCGTATTATCTTAAAAACACTTTGGGAAGCAGCATTTCCAATTCAGCAACATACAGTTCTTTATTCCACAATGGCATTTAAATTAACTTCCAATCTGCCTCTTTCGTCAACAAGGGCACGTCTGAATATTCATGCCCTTACCCAGAAAACAAAATTAATGTTAGGGCCAATTTTTCAATATTTCCCTTTCCTTAATAGTTTCTGAAAATGGCAGGAACTAAGCATCATCTGATGAAATACCAAATGATTTCTCTCATATTTTAAAGCTCCAAGTCCAAACACTAGTTCACTTAATCTCTGTTTACTAATATACATTATGAAGTATTAAAAAAAATACTATCTACTCAGATCCAAAAACATGTAACTTTCATGTGACTGCTTTCTTCCTGCCCAACATAAGATACTTGCTAGTTAATCCATACAGGACCTTCTCAAGAGAGGAAATTTAAGAATGATTTTCATAAAACATCAAAGAATTGATTCTATTTTGGTGCCACTGATCTCATCTCAGGAACCTGATTGGTTCCTGGAAAAATCTTTGTCTTTTTGAATATAAATCCATTGGAAGATATAGTTTGCCCATTTTCACTCAGACAAGTGTCCAGGAGTACTTCAACCATACTTCAAACTATAGATTTTGAAGATATTACCATATCCATTTACGGTCCGGTCAGAAAAAAAGATACTCAGAGACTGCACTTACCTTTGACAGAACTTTCAAGCTGTAACGAACCACAGTTGGGCTTCTAGTATTTAAAAAACACATCTAACAGATAAAAATAATAAAAATTTATATTAAAAAATAGAGATTTTTAAATGTCTCATAGAAAGAAGATAATACCAAATTAACCTTAAAAATTATATCATGAAGGGGCATCTGGGTAGCTCAGTCGGTTAAGCATCTGCCTTCAGTTCAGGTCATGATGTCAGGGTCCTGGGATTGAGCCCCACATCATGCTCCCTGCTCAGCGGGGTGTCTGCTTCTCCTTTTCCCTCCCCTCTGTTCATTCTCTCTCTCACTCACTGTTTCTCAAATAAATATATAAAATCTTAAAAAAAAATTATATCGTGGATAGAAGGTAATTTAAAAATGTAAGCTGTTTTCACAAATTTAAGTTGTTGACATAGATGAAAATGAAAAATCGAAATTAAATGGCCCTATTCCAGGTACTTTTATTGTTCCAGGATTAATCCAACATCTCACTGGCATTCCCACTGCAAGATCCAAGAGTAGAGTTAGGTGATCAACAGCCCAGTCAATACATACAGGGAAAAATTACTTCAAATCTAATTAGATCATTAGTAACCCTGATCTTCTCAGAAGGGTAGACTTTATAGTGAGTTAGGAGACATTGCGGTAAGGTTACACATTTCAATTAAAATTTGTTAACTCATAACTGTTCTTGTATAAAAGTGTCAGGTAGTCCATCTCATCAATTTCAAGTATTTAGTTTCTTCAAAAACATAAAAATGCCACTTATATAGGCTAGAATTTCACATGATCTCCAACTGGGATTATGCCGATTTCCTATAATTACAGTAACATATTCTATAAAAATATACATTTTGTGCATAAAAAATGGTAACTTTGAAACAAATAAGTTACTAATTGGAAATCAACCTAGGAATAAACAGAGAGTCCAGAACAATTATATTCTTTTCAATTACCAAAATATTATTCCAGAATTAGGCAGACTCACTTCCACCATTAACACTATAAAAGGGAAAAAAATTTTTGAAATACTGAATAAAGGAAAACCACAGTCTTAATGTAACCACCGCCACAAAAATGCAAACAAATTCAAAATCCACAGTGTTTCCTTGGATTCCAAAACACACCAACTGATCTTTACATTGTCTGAAGGACACTGAGCCACATTCTCTGCTATGGAGCCTAACACATAGCTGTGCAGGTTATGAAACAGGTATTTATTTATGCTTTAACAAAAAGAACACTGAGAACCATCATAAATGGTTCATCATAAATAAACATTTATTTAACCACAGCCCAGGTTCACAACTCACTTATTCATCCTCCACTAATTTGAGAACTAAGAGAAATCAGCTCTGGAGATAGCAGTAGCTGGGTTGAAGATACAGATTGTTTTATTTCAGTTTTTGTTTCAGAGCTGTGATTTTAATATTACATTCACTTTCAGTATCGAAAATCTGCTTCCTTAAAGATGCACCCAACAGAGCCCAGGTCAGCAGATTATAAGGATGCCAGAACTGCTAAGGCAGCAATCCATGTCCACTATAAGACTGTCTCCCTCCAGTTTTCCTACTACAGCCTACCTGCAGTGGCCTACCCTCCTGGAATAAGCTTGAGTTATAACCCTAGGGTGACTCCCAACCATGCTTTTAATAGAAAGTGGTCTCTTCCAAAATTAGACAAGCCACACTTACTCTCAAACAAGCAAAATTAAAATTCAGAATCAAGGTAGCAATAAAAATCACCAATTAACTTTGCCAAGACTGAAGAGTCTTCTTTTGAAGAGTTCTCCTTGACTCCCTGAGGTTTTTGACAACTAAAGACATAAGGGCTAGGAGATTTGTATGTTTCAAGGGCAATTCAATAGCTTTCAAGGCTACTCGAACATACCTGATTTTTTTAAAGGTAGTATTTCTTATTTTTCAAAAATAGATCATGCACTCTCATGCCTTTTAAAAAACGAGGGGGGGGCACCTGGGCGGCTCAGTCCAAGCATCTGCCTTCAGCTCAGGTCAGGATCCCAGGGTCCTGGGATCGAGTCCCACGTCAGGCTGGTTGCTCCGCGGGAAGCCTGCTTCTCCCTCTCCCACTCCCCCTGCTTGTGTTCCCTCCCTCGCTGTGTCTCTCTCTGTCAAATAAATAAATAAAATCTTTAAAATAAAAATTTAAAAAGTCCCAAAATGTTCGTGAAAGTAAGTCTCCCTTTCACCCGTCCACCCTCCAGGCCCCTCCCCAAGGACAACTACTATTTCTTGAGGCCCCTTCCGTCGACATCCTATGAACGTGCAAACATACGCAAGTATTTTAAACCAATTATCCTCTATTATACACCCAGTGGCAGCTGCAAAATTGCCGCTGAACGCCTCTGGGCGTAAAGGTGGCAATCTGTTCGGCGGTGTGGGGTGGAAGGGAAAGGAGCCTTATCTTGAAGCTGTGGTTTTGCACATCACGCACCCGGTTTTTCCTTCGTGTGTGTTTTACTTGAACGCCTATGGCAGGCTCTGGAAGAGGGGAAGAGGGAAAACCACCCAAGCCACCCCCAGGTACTGCCACTATATCCGTACTGGTCTGCCTTTTATCTGTGTCCCAATCTTTACGTATATTTTGTATCCTTACCGGATTAAATGAAATATCTCGACTCACCTTTAAAAAAAAAAAAAAAATCCTAATTCTGAAGTTAACTTTCAGCACCAGGTGATTTCCTCCGCGCCAAACCTACAGCCTACTTCGATCGTGTCCTTCGGAACGGTTCAGCCTGGCACGGAGTTGCAGGCGCGAGCCAAGACCACAGAAGCCCAAAGATGGGAAGCCCGAAGAGGTGAGGGCGTCCCGAGCCCTGGGCCGCACTTTTCTTGGAGACAAATGTTTCGAAGCAGAAGCCCCAAATCCTTGGGCCCTCCTCCCTCCTTCCTCGGGATGCTCGAGCGCTGGGGCAAATTACCAGCTCACGCCTCTGCCCCGGGCCGCAACTCCAGTCCCGCGCAGCCGGACCCGTGACCCGCAGAGATCGGGTCCCCCACCGCTCGCCTTCCCGGTCCCGCCCGGCACCCCCAGGAAGGCAGGCGTCCAAGCAGCCCCCTGCGCCGCACGGCTCCCAGGACCCCCAGCCCTGGGCTGCCCCCCCCCGCCCCCGCCGCGAGGGAAGCCACAGGTAGGGGGGCGGGGCGGCGCTCACCTGCGCAGAAGGGGTGCTCTCGGCGCCGGCGGGAGAGGAGGAGGTGGAGGAGGCCATGTTGTTGAGCTACTGCCGCTGCTTCTTCCAGGAACTCCGCTCTCCCCTCCCCGCCCCGCTCCTCCTTGCCCCCAAATGTGGGACTTCTGCGGAAAAAGTTCGGCGGCGGCTCAGCGACGCCAAGCGCGGTCCCGCGGCGCCCGACCCGCGGCTGTCTCCTCCCCCTGCCGTGGCCGCAGCGCCCGCCAGGTGCCCGCCGGGGCCGATGCGCTGGGGGCGGGCCTCGGCCCAGGTGGAGGCGCGGCGGAGGGCCGACCCGCTCCCCGCTGGCCGCCCGGCCCCACGAGCATGCCCAGTCGGCGGGCGTTCGGGGCGGTCTGCGCGGCCGCGGGCGGGGGAGCAAGGGCAGGGGGCTCGCGGGGCGGGGGGGTGCTTACCTGGGGAGGAGGGGAGCTGAGGTAGCTCTAGGAAGGGAGGGAGGGCAAGTCCTGGCTCCCGCGGGCTGCTGAATAGAGTTCCCTTAGCCACCTCCATTATGAGAACAAAATAAGAATATTCTGATTATTTGATTAGTTGAACTATTCAAGTTCAAGTGAATAAAATCATTGAGCAATGTTGTTTTTGCCTTTTTATTATTAATCTATAGCATATAACCCATATAGAAGCAGTGTTTGCTAGACAGATAGCTTCAAAACGACGTCCATAGCCTCCCTTCCTCCCCAGCGAGGTTCCAGCAGCATGCAGATTGCCTCAGCTATTTGTCCAATTAAAAAATAAAAACTTCAGAGCCGTCCGGGATGTGAGGTAGGCACTGAGGCTGATCTAGCAAGGAAATAGGGGCCAGGACCTCTGAGAGTCCTTGTTTCTAGGAGCTTAAAGAGCGAGGCTTGCAGAGCTCCTGTCCTGGACCAGGGGAGAGATGCGTTCAGTCTGCGCGTCAGCAGGGCCAAAGGACCGCGAATCTCATTGGCAAGAAAGTTATTCCCTGGGTGCCTGGGTGGCTCAGTTGGTTGGGCGACTGCCTTCGGCTCAGGTCATGATCCTGGAGTCCTGGGATCGAGTCCCGCATCGGGCTCCCTGCTCAGCAGGGAGTCTGCTTCTCCCTCTGACCCTCTTCCCTCTCGTGCTATCTCTCATTCTCTCTCTCTCAAATAAAAATAAATAAAATCTTAAAAAAAAGATTAAAAAAACTTAAAAAAAAAGTTATTCCCTTTTCAATTCTCTTTCAGTTCTTCTGATTACTACAAGAAGATAATATTCTGACCCTAAATTCTCTATCAAAGAGCGGCTCCAAGCCCTAGGTAAGCACTGGTATCTAACCAGAATTTATAGCATTGTTACATCTTCATTGTTTAGTTTCTTTGTTTATTGTTACTGTTACTTTCTATTTATGGCAAGTGAAAGTGGTTTTCTATTTATGGTAGAGATCCACAGTTTCCTTTTTAAGCAAGTATATGTAAGTTTTTAAAAAATTACATAAATAATTCAGATGGGACTGAGATAAAGCAAAATTCTAGAGGTAGGTAAGAAATCACTGAAATGCACACCAATGTTTTCATCAACTAGTGACAACTAAATGCAGGAATAAGTCCTTAACCAGAAAGTAGTGAGTTAGCTGTGCCTCTGATTTAACACTTAGCTCACTTCCTCCATAGCACACATAAAACTGAGATAACATTTATTGGCACCAGCTCTGTGTTGGGCTCTGTGCTAAGCATCTTATTCATATTATCACATTTAGTCCTCCCAAAATCTTTGCAAGACAGGCAGTACTATCTGGAAATTGAGCCTCAGAAACATTATTTTGGCCAAGGTCACAAACTAATAGAGTACCAATGACTTCATAGTTTCAGCATTCCTAACTTGATTTTTAAAAACCACTTCAGAATTTAGCATGTCCACACACCCCCTGGAATTTTATATCAAATTCGACATTTCACAGAGATCTACATGTCCTCCAAAAGTTTAAGAGCCACTGTTATCATTATTTACAAAACACTCCCATATCTTGGATTATAATGTCCATGGAGGCATATGCTCTGTCTTCTTATATCTTTTTTTTTTTTTAAGATTTTGTTTATTTGACAGAGAAAGACACAGCGAGAGAGAGGGAACACAGCAGGGGGAGTGGGAGAGGGAGAAGCAGGCTTCTGCCGAGCAGGGAGCCCAAAGCGGGGCTCGATCCCAGGACCCTGGGATCATGACCTGAGCCAAAGGCAGACGCCCAACGACTGAGCCACCCAGGTGCCCCTTCTTATATCTTTACTGTACCCAGCTTGGTGCTTTATCCCCTCAGCCGTTCAGGAATTGGTTGAGCTCAATCAAATGTGGGAAGCACACAGTTCAGGCTACATGAACTGGGTGGAGGTGGCTTGGGAAGAGCATCGCTTGGGCCGATCTTGCACACACATGGGTATTTTACAAGCCAGCTTCCCGGCACCCACACAGCCATATGAGCCATCTTAAATAAGTGGCAAGCAGCCAACCAGGTAGACAAAGGAGGGAGGAAGATACAAAAGCCCGGCCTAGAAGTTAGCACAAGAAGCAGTACCTGGGAGATGAGCCCAGAAAGTCGTGCTTTCCTGCAGAGCTATTCCAGTCCAATCTGCTTATCGGACGTCTGCTTCTGAGAAGCACTTGTGTTCAGGTTAAACACACTTCTCCAGAGGCAAGCTGCAACACCCCTGAAAAAGCTGACTACAAGAAGTGACTGGGAGTCTGGCAGCACTCTCCTACCTTTAAAAAACTAAAATTAAAACAAAATCTTCCCATACCGCCCAGGACTGCCTCTAATTTTGGCCTTCTGCTCTCTGCCCCTCCTTTCACAGCCAAGTGTCTTATAAGGACAGTGGCCCCTTGCACACTCCTCCGTTCAGAGTCACTCTCTGCCCCTCCTCAGCTACTGAAACTGCTCTTCTCAAATCACAGTTGACATCCTATTGGCCATGGCCTTTGTGGGGTTTTCCAGACCTTATCTCAGTTGATCTTTCTAGGGCACTTAACATGGTCCACGGTTTCCTTCCTCTTAAGTATTTTCTAGGACTTCAGTCTTCCTTACTTCTATACCAGCCACTGTCTGTGATCTCAGCCACATTAAGTCTTCAGCTATCACATAACAACTCCCAAATCCAACTAAGATCATTTCCCCGAGCCCCAAACTCATACTTCATCATGTCCAAAAGGGAACAGCAAGCAACACAGACCTGAAAGCCAGGAGAGGAGGCTGGGAGGTCCTGGAAGGGAGGAGGCTCTGTACCCCCTCCCTCAGAGTCCAATCAGATACTGAGTCCTAATCCCTTCAAACTGCCCTAAATCATCTCCTCTTATCCATCCCCACTACATCCCTGCCTTTGCCCTTCCACTTGCTACAAGTTCTTGAGCAGTTACTATGTGCCAAACAATGCCAACTTGATTTTCTCATCATCTCTCACTAGACAACTACAGTCGCCTTAGTTTTGCGTAGTGTATCAGCTCTGTCATCCAATATTATGATTTTTCTAGAATTTCAAATCCGCTCACATGACTACACACTGCTAAAATCTTGTAAGAGCTTTCTTTATGCCTCAGAGTCATGGTTACATGGAGCCAGTGTCCCTGACCGCTGCCTCTACCTGATCTCAGCTGTTCTCCATCAGCATCTCCATCTCCATGCCCTTCTCCATCTCTGTCTCGGGCACACCAAACACACAGCCAGCCTGAACTATTTGCAGTTCCCCACCCCCAAAATACCAAGTCCATTGTCTTTCTACAGGCTATCCCTACTGCCTAGAAAACCCTTACCCCTATCCTCCAGTCCTTTGCCTCCTCCATTGTCTCTGTGGGGTTAACTCTTATTCATCCAGCAAGACTCCATTCAGAAAATACAACTTTAAGGAAGGCTTCCCTGACAGCTTTTCAATTAAAATATGGCTCAGGGTGGCCTGGCTAGCTCAGTTGGTAGAGCTTGTGACTCTTGAACTTGGAGTCATGTGTTTGAGTCCCACATTGGGCATAGAGATTACTTAAAAAAATAAAATAGGGGCGCCTGGGTGGCTCAGTCGTTGAGCATCTGCCTTCAGCTCCGGTCACGATCCCAGGGTCTTGGGATCAAGCCCTGCATCGGGCTCCCTGCTCCGCGGTAAGCCTGCTTCTCCCTCTCCCACTCCCCCTGCTTGTGTTCCCTCTCTCACTGTGTCTCTCTCTGTCAAATAAATAAATAAAATCTTAAAAAATAAATAAAATAAAATAATTTTTTTAAATGTGGTTCACGCCCTTTCTTTGCTCTTCCAAAACACCCTGCAGCGCAACTGTAGTTATTCTGAAGAATAGGTCCACACCTTTCTGAATTCAGAAATCTTAAACATGACAAAAACCAAATTGATGTGAGGCTATTTATAATCTTCATTCCATGTAGTGTGAATAGTCACATGTTTTATCTTTTTAAAGGTTTTATTTATTTATTTGTCAGAGAGAGAACAAGCAGGGGGAGCGGCAGGCAGAGGGAGAAGCAGGCTTCCCGCTGAGCAAGGAGCCAGACGTGGGGCTCAATCCCAGGACCCCGGGATCATGACCTGAACTGAAGGCAGACGCTTAACTGACTGAGCCACCCAGGTGCCCTGAATAGTCACATGTTTTACTTGTGGGGTACTACCCCAGACTCTTTTACGGGTGTTATGCCCTGTATAGTATGTGCACCATATAAACATTCTAAAAATTCAGAACACATCTGCCTTCAAAGTTTTCAGATAAGGCATATAGATCTATATAACCATTGCTTTCCTTGTCTGTCTCCCCTTTTATCAAAAGCTTCTTGAAGCATCCAACTGTATCTTTTTCATGTCCAAATCTCCAGTATCTAACACAATGTCAGGCTCCACAGAAGTTCGCTGAATAAATTCAGGATATATTTATGAACTTGGACTGTATTTCATAGGACTGATTCCCAAGGTCGAAACCCGATACCTTTCCTTGCTTCCCACGTGGCTTTCCCTCCTCTGGGCTACACTATACCTTGCATGCACATCAGATTTCTCACTCTGTAATCATTTTTGCATAACTGTGTCTGCAGTGAGACAGAGCAGGTTGAAAGTGAAGAAGATGATGTATTAATCTCTGTATTTCTGTGTTCGCAGTAACCAGCACAATGTCAGACGCTTTACATCCTGGCTCAATACACTGTTGAATGATAAAGGGTAGAAAAAAAATCAAAGGAGGAGAGAGGAAGAAGGAAAGATAAAAAAGAAGTTGGAAGAAGTCTCGGTGAAAATGATTTAATCTCTATTAAGAGAACTCTAGGGTCTCCTGGGTGGCTCAGTCGTTAAGCATCTGCCTTCAGCTCAGGTCATGATCCCAGGGCCCTGGGATCGAGCCCCACATCGGGCTCCCCGCTCTGCGGGAAGCCTGCTTCTCCCTCTCCCACTCCCCCTGCTTGTGTTCCCTCTCTCGCTCTCTCTGTCAAATAAATAAATAAAATCTTTTTAAAAAAATAGAACACTTCAGAATATTTGTCATATTTGTGCATCACCTTTATTACTTAATATTTTTATTTACATTAACTTACTTTTTAATCTAACAAATTTATGTTTAAAAGAAATATTACCTTACTATATTAATGGAAAATCACTTTCACTTGCACCCAACAGATATGATGAAAACAAAGTATTATAAATTTGCTGATTTATTCTGTATTCTGCCTGAGGCCCTCTCTCATCAATAAAAAAAAAGTAACAAGGGTTAAAAGGACACAAACACTGGCACTAGATGTCAACTTTCTCCTCAATGTTAACAGAAGGAGTGAAAAAGAACTGAAAAGGGAGTATCTTATACAATTCCATATTATTTAATACCTTGTCCTTAAGCCACCTAACGTTACCTCAAGAACCACCACTGTAAGGACAATATGAACTTTCCTCTTACCCTCACTCTGCTTCTACATTTATATATTTCTCCACAACCTCAATTAGACACTCTATTCCTTCCAGAGCAATTTCTACTATAGTTAGACTCTAAGAGTGTTAAACAGTAGGAATTACTGTGTTGAAACAGTAGGAATTTCCCACCTGGACATTAGCAAAAAAGAAAAGTTGATTTCTTACATGGTTTCTACAAAATCTGCAATAAACAAGGGAATAAGAGTTACTACAGGAAGTTTTTGCCTGTGAGAAAATTTTTTTAAGTTCAGGAGATTATGGTTAGTGAATATGTGTTTGTTTCCTAAGATTAGCAAGTAACAGAAAAGCATTTCTCAAAAGAAACATATTTGGTTACCACTATCCATGGGGACTATGACTGTATATAGGAATATGTCCCTTAATTTGTAAATTTATGAGGGAAAACAGCTCACCAAGCACAAAGTTGAACCAAAATGTTTTCTCTCTTGTGGCTCTTGGCCTATCTCCCCACTTATGGTTTCAACTGGGTAGAAACTCATACTTCTAAATATACAATAAAGATCATGGCTTAGCGATATTTTTATCAGGTCAACTGGAATGAGAAGACAATGTTTATTAATTGAGTAAGTTTTGCAGTCCCGTGCAGAATATGGTTAAATAACTTATTTTTGTGTCCACTTCCATCATTTAATTCCTTAAATTTCTTAAACATTTGAAAGGATATAGAGATTATTCAGATATCCCCTATGGAATGAGAAACACTGTTTGACTCAATGTATTTGAGATAACTAATTAATTGATTTTAAAAACCCAATCACATGGGAAGTCTGGATGGCCCAGTCAGTAGAGCATGTGACTCCCGATCTTGGGGTTTTGATTGAGTTCAAGTCCCATGTTGGGTGTAGGGATTACTTAAAAATAAAATCTTAAAAAAAAAGAAACCCAATCAGAAAGTAGTTTACAAAGTGGGATAATAAACTTCATAGTAATAATAAGTTTCATAATCATAATAAACTTCATATAGAGTTACAGAAGAGAAAAGATCAGTGTGATGAAGTCTACTTTCCACATTGAGTATGGTAACTTTTCATCAATTCCTCTTACTTTGGTCTGGGATTTCAAAAACATAGAAAGTGATGATAATATGAATAATGGTAACATCAATCCTCAAAAATACACATAAAAAGTTTCCATAAAGTAAAACTAATTAGCAGTAGGAGATAAATTGGTAACTTTCAGCCCCATATTAAGAAGGTAAGGCAAACTTTCCTTATTACCGTTGCCCGACTTCCCACTGAAATAATCTGTGTTGATTCTACTTAAGGGTGCTTAGGAAAGTAAAGGAAAGAGAGACTTTGAGTTGCTTATTGGCATGGCATCTAGGACACAAGAGGAAAAGAATAAAAGAAAATGATACTTGCTACTTGAGGGATGCCTGGGTGGCTCAGTCGGTTAAGCATCTGCCTTCGGCTCAGGTCATGATCCCAGGGTCCTGGGATCAAGTCCCGCATCGGGCTCCCTGCTCAGTGGGCAGCCTGCTTCTCCCTCTGCCTGTCGCTCCCCCTGCTTGTGTGCTCTCGCTCTCTCTGACAAATAAATAAATAAAATCTTAAAAAAAAAAAAGAAAATGACACTTGAGAACAAGATTTAGGAAAATAAAAAGGAACAGAATTTCCTTTAAAATGTTTTCTTTCCCCCCACATCCTCTTTTAAGTTCCATCTCGCTTCCTTTGCTCTCCTGCATCCTGAATCTACTAAACGAGAACCAAGTTGTCTTCATTCAGGTGCTTTCATCTTCGTCCTAAGCCAAGGGAAAACGTAAAGATGATGCTCTTTGACCTATTCCATGCACACTTTGCTCCCAGCTCCTGTAGAATTCCTGTGTTTTATAAAGCTGTTTATAGTGGCCTTCTGTGGGACTCCTGCGTGGAGGAATTCTAATTGTATACCATGGTGTGATATAAAACCTTGGACTTCAAATCTGACTTTTTAAACCCAAACCAGAAAATAAATAAATAAGTTCAATTTGATGAAAATGGAAACACAGCAGCACAACTCCCCAGCACTGCCCCCAAACCGGCTGCACCCTCCAAGAGCACCGAAACTTTCCGGTCACTAAGACGGTCCTCTAACTGATCATTTGATTTTGCCCACTCTCCTCTTTGTCCACTCTTTCAAGAACAGTGTATATAGTTTGCTTAAATTTTATACTGAAAGTTTTAGAGAGCCATATGAAATTCTTGTGGACACTCAAGATCCTGATAGAACCAGACTCAGGGATCACTGAGTTAATTAAAACTGATAACTACAGAAACAGTCTTCACAATCTTTAGCTCAGTGCTGTTCCTTCTTTATAGTATTATCATCGCTTTCCTCTTCTGAAGACTGGTGCTTCCACATATAATTGAGCAAGTTTCTCTACTGCAAAAGGGTGCCGCACCTAGGTGCCATTCACCTCACAGTTACAGTAGAGTTGAATATTTCTGTCACATGGTTTTGGCAGACAGCCCTAAGAAAACCAGCATTTTTTTTTTAATATTTTCTACAGATGGAGATACAGTGTTATAAAGGAGAGAGTCTTCCTTTCTTTTCTTTTTTTTTTTTAAGATTTTATTTATTCATCTGAGAGAGAGTGAGAGAGAGAACGAGCAGTGGGGGAGGCAGAGGGAGAAGCAGGCTCCCCACTGAGCAGGGAACCCAATGCGGGACTCGATCCCAGGACCCTGGGATCATGACCTGAGCCGAAGGTAGATGCTTAACCAACTGAGCCACCCAGGCGCCCCAGGGTCTTCCTTTCTTCACAGAGATACTCACGCACTGTCCTGCAGGTCTTCCCCAAAGGGAACATCAAACTCAAAGTACCGTGAGAGCAGGAAGTGGTATATGTCTAGCACCGCAGATCCCAGCAACCAGCTCGGTTCCAGCACAGGCTTAATGCTAAATTAATACTTGTTGACTGCCTGACTGAACTGTTATTTCACATATGGGTCTTCCAATTCATTGGAATATATTACTTGGCCTCTCCATTACTTATCCTTTCTTACACTGAATTTATAAATCCATAGTGAACAATTTTAACAAGACTATTTTTTTTCAACTTTCATGCCTCTGCAGTTCTATTTTAGAACAAAACAGGATGATTGAGACCAGGTTTCATGGCTTTTGTGTTTCAAAACATTCCACTGAATCTGCATTTTGAATTATTTTGTAAAATGACATTTACACAAAATAGAATGAAGCGATGAATTCTTAAGAAAGTAATGACAAGTAACACAAAGAACAAAGGCTAGTATGCATACATTTTCACTTTGTGGACTTCTCTGTCATCACACTCCGTCTGTTTGTTGTAGTAATAGAAAGTATTGTCCCTTCTCTGGAGTTTATTCATGTATCCCATCTCTGGCCAACAATCTACCATAGAAACCATAGAAACTTCTTTCACCTGTTTAGTCAATTTCATTCCGATATCCCGCTTGCTGAAATCTGTACAGATTTTCTATCTCTTCTGACCGTTTTTTGGCACAACGTTATATAAATGTTACATGATGTTATTTGTTGGTTTATAAGACAATGACATTTGAAGTTTATTTTAAATGCTTGCTTTTGTTAATCACTTCTTTACAGCTGGGGCCTTCTCCTTCACAGAGCACTTGACAAATATACCGCACGACATGCCACTAGTATTTCTCTGAATGCACTGCTTCCTAGGTGTAGATAGAGTACATCAGTCTTATATTCCTTCTACTCTTCACTATAATCTAGATCGGGGCCAGCAACCCTTTTCTGTGAAGGGCCAGAGATTAAGTATTTTAGGTTTTACAGACCATGTGGTTTCTGTTACAACAAATTGGGTACAACCTCACTGTTGTACAATGAGAGCAACCATACCTAACAAGTGGGCATGGTTACATTCCCACTTGCTAACAAAAACAAGTGGTGGGCCATGAGAGATGATGGACTCTGAAAAACAAACTGAGGGTTCTAGAGGGGAGGAGGGTAGGGGGATGGGTTAGCCTGGTGATGGGTATTGAGGAGGGCACATTCTGCATGGAGCACTGGGTGTTATGAACAAACAATGAATCATGGAACACTGCATCAAAAACTAATGATGTAATATATGGTGATTAACATAACAATAAAAAAAAACAAGTGGTGGGCCAAATGAGCCAGTTTGCTGACTCGCAATCTAGATTGCCAGCATGCTATCCTTTGGCTTTGTAGTAGGCATTCTGTTTCATCTCAGGTAATCCCCCAGTCAAATCTCCCAACTCCAGAAAACGGGTGAAGAAATTAGGGTTTAGCAAGCTGACTTTACCTGTTTTGCCTCACTAGTGAGTCAAGTAGTTGGGTCTGTCTGGATCATAGTTCTGCCCTTGCTCAGAGGTCACCTTCTCTGACCCAGAATACCCACCCTTGCATCCTAACTGGTCTCCCTGCTTCCCTCCTCCTTCCTATAATTCACTCTTGTCACAGCATCGAGAATGTTCTTTTTTAAATGTAAATTAGAACACATGACTCCCCTGCTTAAAACCCTCCAGTGGCTTCTATTGCCTTTGGAGTTAAAACCAAACTCCTTATCCCACCTACAAAGCCTGCCGTTGGTCTGGCCCCTGCCTGCCTCTCTCACCTCACCCCTTGCCCTACTACGCTTCTTCTGGAGCTTCCAGCCCACCAGCCTAAATTGTTTATGAAATGTGCCCAGACACTATGGGCCTCATGGCTTCTCTACCTGATGCTCCTTCTGCCGGGAGCATCTTCCCCGCCCTTCCTCCAGGTTTTCCTGCTACCTCGTTCTTGTCATGTAGGTCTTAACCTCAAGGTCATTTTTCCCCAGAAGCCCTTCAGGATCCTCCAGTCTATGCTTCATCATTGATTGTGGTTTTTCTTTGCACAGCACTCATTACTATGCCAACTCTCTAGTCCATTGTTCATTGCCTGTCTGTCCCGCTAGAATGTAAGCTCTATAGTCTTTTTCCTTTTTATTCACTGCTATATCATCAGAGCATTCAATAGTGCATGGTATATATTAAGGATTCAATAAATATTTATAAACATCTGTTTAATGAAAGTTTATTTATTAACAAAAAGCCCATGCTCTTCACAATTTACCACTTGGCTGAGGCTATTTCTCATGAGTCACATTATAAGGGTTGGGAAGAAACCATTTCCCATATTCCTTAACATATATCATCACCCCAAGAACATAAGCAGACAAAAACAAACTACACCAATATACTGGCCAGTTAGTTCAATGCAAAGATGATGCTATGCCCCATTTAAGGAACAATACTGTTACGTCAAGGATGCCCACTCTCGCCACTATTGTTCAACATAGTACTGGAAGTCCTAGCAACAGCAATCAGACAACAAAAAGAAATAAAAGGTATTCAAATTGGCAAAGTAGAAGTCAAACTCTCTCTCTTCACAGATGACCTGATACTTTATGTGGAAAATCCAAAAGACTCCACCCCCAAATTACTAGAACTCATACAGCAATGCAGTAATGTGGCAGGATACAAAATCAATGCACAGAAATCAGCTGCTTTCTTATACACTAACAATGCAACTGTAGAAAGAGTAATTAGAGAAACAATTCCATTTACAATAGCACCAAAAACCATAAGATACCTCAGAATAAACCTAACCAAAGAGGTAAAGGATCTATACTCTAGGAACTATAGAACACTCATGAAAGAAATTGAAGTAGACACAAAAAGACAGAAAAACATTCCATGCTTATGGATCAGAAGAATAAACATTGTTAAAATGTCTATGCTACCCAGAGCAATCTATACTTTCAACATCATCCCGATCAAAATTCCAATGACATTTCTCAAAGTGTGGGAACAAACAATCCTAAAATTTGTATGGAATCAGAAAAGACCCCGAATCGCCAAAGAAAAACAAAGCTGGGGGCATCACGTTGTCCGATTTCAAGCTATATTACAAAGCAGTGATCACCAAGACAGCATGGTACTGGCACAAAAACAGACATATAGACCAATGGAACAGAATAGAGAGCCCAGAAATGGACCCTCAACTCTATGGTCAAATCATCTTCGACAAAGCAGGGAAAAATATGCATTGGAAAAAAGACAGTCTCTTCAATAAATGGTGCTGGGAAAATTGGACAGCTATATACAGAAGAATGAAACTCAACCATTCTCTAACACCATACACAAAGCTAAACTCAAAATGGATGAAAGACCTCAATGTGAGACGGGAATCCATCAAAATCCTAGAGGAGAACACAGGCAGTAACCTCTCTGACATGGGCCACAGCAACTTCTTCCAAGATAATCTCCAAAGGCAAGTGAAACAAAAGCAAAAATGGACTTTGGGGACTTCATCAAGATAAAAAACTTCTGCACAACAAAGGAAACAATCAACAAAACAAAGAGGCAACCCACAGAATGGGAGAATATATTTGCAAATGACACTACAAAGAGCTGATTACCAAGATCTATAAAGAACTTCTCAAACTCAACACCCAAAAAACAAATAAGTCAAAAAATGGGCAGAAGACATGAACAGACAATTCTCCAAAGAAGACATACAAATGGCTAACAGACACATGAAAAAATGTTCATCATCATTAGCCATCAGGGAAATTCAAATCCAAACCACATTGAGATACCACCTTATACAAGTTAAAATGGCAAAAATTGACAAGGCAAGAAACAACAAATGTTGGAGAGGTTGTGGAGAAAGGGGAACCCTCTTACACTGTTGGTGGGAATGCAAATTAGTACAGCCACTTTGGAAAACAGTGTGGAGGTTCCTCAAAAAATTAAAAATAGAGCTACCCTATGACCCAGCAATTACTCTCCTGGGTATTTACCCCTGAGACACAGATGTAGCGAAAAGAAGGGCCATATGCACCCCAATGTTCATAGCAGCAATGTCCACAATAGCCAAACTGTGGAAAGAGCTGAGATGCCCTTCAACAGATGAATGGATAAAGAAGATGTGGTCCATATATACAATGGAATATTACTCAGCCATCAGAAAGGATGAATACCCAACTTTTACAACAACATGGCTGGGACGGGAAGCGATTATGCTAAGTGAGATAAGTGAAGCAGAGAAAGTCAATTATCAAATGGTTTCACTTATTTGTGGAACATAAGGAATAGCAGGGAGGACATTAGGAGAAGGAAGGGAAAAATGAAGGGGGGAGAATCGGAGGGGGAGACGAACCATGAGAGACTATGGACTCTGAGAAACAAACTGAGTATTCTAGAGGGGAGGGGGGTGGGGGGATGGGTTAGCCCGGTGATGGGTATTAAGGAGGGCACGTTCTGCGTGGAGCACTGGGTGTTATACGAAAACAATGAATCATGGAACACTATATCAAAAACTAATGATGTATTGTATGGTGACTAACATAACATAGTAAAATAAAATAAAATTTTTAAAAAATTAAACAAATAAAGAACAATACTGTTGAAAATGACAGCCTCATCTTAATAGAGATAAAATTCTGTTGTTTAGATAAGCAGCCTTGCCAACTGGTTTAACTCTTAGAATGCCATTCTTCAAAGGTCTCATTAAAAATGAAAAAGTTATGGTGTATAAAGGAAAAAAACTTTCATTTCACACCAAGTTCAGGGGAAATCAACAGGATTTTTTCCATAATTATGTCTTGCCATGAATATGGTCATATGTATTTCTATTCTTAACTAGATTACAGGTCTTCACGAGGAGGGACCACGTTTCTTTTCATTCCCATGATGTTCAACACACAGACATTTAATAAATACTTAATGTCTTAAATAAAAAATAAGGAAGGGGAGGAAACCATGGAAGTGATTGATTTCAAGGCAGTCGAAAGGCTTCTGAATCACCAGCCTGTTAAAAGGAAGCAATAGGCATTTGATTTGCAATACTGAAGAGCATAGTTGTGGTAAAAAAAAAAAAAAAAAAAAGTCAGAATCAGGATTTAGAAGGGCCACTCTCAGGGAGCAAGAATTCCTGCCCTCTTATAGGTCCTTCTATAAGGACCAGTCTATGGCTGGACTAAGAATCAAAATGACATGAGACACATTAACAGGAGAAAATCAAATTTAATAGGTATACATATGGGGAATCCACACAGACATGGAAATGCCAAAGACAGGCAAAATGAGGTTATGTATGTCATTCTGAACTAAGCAGAAGGAGGTAGGGGTCTGGGACCTCAGAGAAAAGGAATGCATTTCAGAGTGATAGAAGAGCAGATGTTTGGTAATTAGATGTTTGCCCTGCCATACTGATTGGTCACTCAGATAAAACTTATCTCTGTTAATAACCCTTATCTGGGAAAGACCTCTAATTTGGATTCTTCTGTGTAGTTAAATGAGGAACAAAGTTTCCCTTGAGCCCACAGGGTCTGAAATGCCTTTAGCTCAAAATAATCTACATGTCAAAGTGCCACATTCAGAGGGTGAGGGGGTCTGAACCCCTTCAGCTGCCTCATCTGAAACTTCCATGGGAGTTTCACATATTAAAAGTTGAGCTGGTAGGTTGTTTCATCTTATTGATCCAGTCTCTTAGTCCTTACAATAAATCAGTTCAGTCAAACTCATTTCAGAAGGCATGATGTAGGCATATTCTTGAAGTTGTATGGTTCAAGGTATTAAATAAGAGGCATTTCTATGGAAACAAAAGAAAAACAACGGTTAATGATTAGATCAAAAGACAGTTTCTGAGTCCTGAGGGCTGGCAGTTGATCTCAGACTTGAAGTATCTTAAGACAGAGTGAGGATAGGTAGTGCAATCTGACAGATCTTCCTGGTTTGTAGTTCAAATGTCTCTAGTGATCTAAGTGGCCCATAGAGCAAGAGCACAAAAATTGTCTATGCATTAGCTATTATGGTGATTTCTTTACATCAGTCATTTATATTTAGCTTGCAGGGTTTCAGGGAAAAGGGCAGTTTTAGTCATCAAATGATTCCAAGTCAGAAAGGTAGGAGAAAAACCAAAATGTTAGATGGAGAGTTGTAGCTAGGCATTGAAGAACACTAGAAGAAATCAGGATCTAGTCCATTTTTATAATGAATCATATTAAAATGTAATATCTACAAAGATGTGCCATTGAAATGTATTTTCTCTATATAAGCACTCTCATTTTTACCAAAGATAGCCAAATTAACAATAATTTGTTTGCAAAATAAGTCATTAGCAAAAAAACCGCAGCCTAATTATTTACGTAAGTGCATCAAGAATAATCATTGACCATATAGACTCTTTAGAACTTGCTTTGTTGGAACTTTTCGTAAGGAATCTCTAGCCTGAGCTTTTAATAGCCTCTCAAGGCCAGAAGCCAAGCCAAATACTCGCCATCAGATTTCACCTGCGATACCTATAGATTTGGGTGAGTTCCTCTCTTCTTGAGGTCCCCAAAATATCCTGAGGTCCTGCACCTGCCAGGAAGTGACCTTCTTTACTTTCCTGGTAAGGCTGCTAGGAACTCTATAAGCAAGGTGTCAGTCTGATATTTCCAAGGAGACTTTATTGGCTCCATAAAGCCAATCTTAATCACTTCTTGGCCTTTTGGCTAAGATCAAGTGCATAAAGCCAATCTTAGTTCCTTCAAGCTGTCTGGTCATATCTGAGCCTATGCAGGTCCTTCGCATATGACATTCCAATCAAAGCCTTGGTAATATAACCAGTGTTATCATTTGTGTCTTGTCATAAGGATAACAGATTCTTTGAAACTTACACAAATAAATATATTATCATAAAATTCTCTCTGAGAGTTTCTGAATTCTGGAAGGATCTGGTAGGGAGAAAAGATAAATGTTTTAATTTGTTCACAAAGGTATATTTGATTAAATTGCTGTAAGTCAGTTAGCTTAAGAGGAAAAGTTTTCTTAAATCTGGGAAAAAAATTTTTTTTAAAAGTCAGCAATGTTTCAAACAAAAAGTCATTAAAAGTATAATTATCTTCCTCAATTCATTGAGTCTCATATTATTAATTCTTGTTCTGTGTGAATCCAATTTTTCCACTACTGGAAATTTTTACCCAGTTCAGTTTTATGATCTTAAGCTTATCAGAAACCTGTACTCAGAGTTTTTTTCCATGAGTCTCAGTGAAGATGAAGCACATTTGCAGGAAACTTTTACAGAGGCATCTGAGTAAAAGTATAAACGTCTGTAGGGGCACCTGGGTGGCTCAGTCGTTAGGCGTCTGCCTTCAGCTCAGGTCATGGTCCCAGGGTCCTGGGATAGAGCCCCGCATCGGGCTCCCTGCTCGGCAGGAGGCCTGCTTCTCCCTCTCCCACTCTCCCAGCTTGTGGTCCCTCTCTCACTGTGTCTCTCTCTGTCAAATAGATAAATAAAATCTTTAAAAAAAAAGTATAAATGTCTGTAAATGATAAAAGACTTAAAAATAGCCATGGTTAAAGATCTGATTTGACTATATTGTACACCTGAAAATAATATAACACTATTATGTTAACTATACTGGAATTAAAATAAAAAAACTTAATAACAATAAACCACCCACACACCACACACACTACACACACAATTTACATATATACTATGCACACTCTGTAAGAGTACAAATAGGACACACACACACACACACACACACACACACACACCTGATTTGAGTTCATCATAATGCAGCTGACAAGGAAATTTGGTTATTTTTGTGACATAGAACACCTCCAGATAGTAACATACCAGGACAGGGGCATCTGGGTGGCTCAGTGGGTTCAGCCTCCAACTCTTGATTTTGACTCAGGTCATGATCTCAGGGTTGCAAGATTGAGCCCCGTATAGGGCTCCTTGCTGGGCGTGGAGTCTGCTTAAGATTCTCTTTCTCCCTCTCCCTCTGCCCTTCACCTCCCCCCACCTCTTGTGTGTGCTCTCTCTCTAAAAAATAAAAATATAATAATAGTAATAATAACAACAGCATACCAGGATATCAGATTTCTAGGAGTTTCATATAATTTTAGAACATTTGTTTTAATAACCTACCTATGTAAATATAATCTGACAGTATTTGATACCATTTATTTGACAGTGCTCCCAAGTAATTTAACATACCAAATAAGCTTAGTTAGTTTAATTTCTCACAAAATTTTTTTCTCTTGAAATGTTCCAGGGGCCCGCTGGAAAATTTCAGTTAGATTGTGGTGAAAAGACTTCTTTTTAGAATTTGATGTTGGCAACTATGTCCAAAAAAAATATCAAAAGATTTGAACATTTGATTGCATAGAATCACAATTAGGAAACAATATTTAATTATCCATTTCATCAAAGTGGCAATAAAAGATACCCAAGGCAAATACAGAAGGTCATATAGTTATAAACAAAATTTAGCTTTTAGTATTAAGATTTAAGTATTAAGAAGATCTGCTTCTCCCTCTGACCCTCTTCCCTCTCGTGCTCTCTGTCTCATTCTCTCTCTCTCTAAAATCTTTAAAAAAATAAAATAAAACTCTCCCAATTCCAATCTTAGTTAGTCCTGATCATGCACAAAATTCTTTTTCAAAGATTTCCCTTCACAAACCTTCCACAACTTTCTTTTTCATTCAGATTTTGTCCTAAGCCTTCTATCTAAATAACCAGTCTCATTTTAAGACAAAATTACTTTCTTTTCCCTCAACAAAAATGTATTCCCATTCCTCATACCTTTCTTACCAAAAACACATCTTATTTTCCTTGCATACAGAGTTGCTTCACTTATCATTTCTAGCATTTTCAATTACATTGGGAAGACCGTTACTTTTAGGGGCGCCTGGGCAGCTCAGCCGGTTAAGCGTCTGCCTTTGGCTCAGGTGGTAACCCCAAGGTCCTGGGATCAAGCCCTGCAACTGTCTGGCTCCCTGCTCAGCCCCTCCCCCCTCTCATTTTCTCTCTCTCTCTCAAATAAATAAATAAAATTAAAAAAAAAAGAATATTACTTTTAGAAACCTCAGTCTCCAGTGAAAACTAAGAAGTAACCAATTGTGAACTGTCTGTTACACTAGAATTCTTTAGATGGGCAGATTTATCAATATGTTTCATTTCATAATTTTTGGAAACATGTATTTTTTTTCATAGTTCAATCTTCCAGTAAAGCATAAAATATGTTTACTAACAGACCAAAATTTATCTGTAGGTTTTTCATAATAAGACAAAAGTAGATAAACCATGCTCAGTACTTAATGTTTCATTATTTTATCTTATTCAGAAATATTATCAACGAACTTAACTTTACTTATTATTTAACTTGGCCAAACTTTAAAATTTTAGGTTATCAAAGATTTTGGAAGCCATCTGAAAGCTTAGCTACAAACCCTTTTATTTTTTTACATCTATTTAATTTACTTGTTCTTAACAATTATGCTTAGGCTACCCACAAAAACTTCATGAGGCATTAGACAAAGTCAACCATTATTCTAAGTTTGGGTTTTTTTTGACAAATTTTGCAACAAAAATTTCATGAACTTATTTGACTTTTAGTAAACACAAATAGAATAAAAGTTTTGTACTTAATGCTGATAACTCTAAAAACATGTCTATTTTAATTAAACCAGAAATCTTAAATTAGCTTTACTACCAAATATTTTCCCAGATCATGTGAGCTTGAAAAACATTTGGGTTAGTTTCTACCTTTCTGAGTTTTAGAATGCCCAATCCTTAGAGGCACATGTCTTCAAGCCAACTAAATAGAGCTCTTTTACATATTAATTTTAGAAATACCATCTGGAGGTAGAGAAAATATCTCATATTTACAACATTCAAAGACACACACACACACACACACACGAACACAGACACACAAACTCAGACAAGATGTAAACAAAAATCTTAATTTTGTTTCTACTAATATTTGTGGAAAGGGCAGTATACACCCAGTTTTTAAATACTTCCCTCTATTTATTTATTTTTATGAAGAACATTTCCCTAAAGTTTGCATGTCAAAGATTGGCTCTTAGGTCCTAGAAGATATTTGTACCAAAATTGATATCAAAGGCAGAGAGTATCTGAGTTTTTTGCAAGTTGCATGTTTATAGCAGATCTGCCTGTTATCAGAGGTGCTAGAATCTGGGCATAAAAGCCCTTTTAGCAATTTGTATTTTTAAAAGGCCTCTTTCCTTCTTTTTTTTTTCTTCAGTCTCAGAAGATTGTGGGCTGTGTTTACATTTTAAAGACATGATAAGATTTATAATTTCAAGGGACAGAGTAAGAACGTAAAGAAAAAAATTTTAAGAGTTTCCGGGTAATTGCTATTTAAAATGTACCCTTCTTTTTTTTTGTTTGTTTTTTTGTTTTTTTTATTTTTTATTGTTATGTTAATCACCATATATTACATAATTTGTTTTGGTGTAGTGTTCCATGATTCATTGTTTGTTCATAACACCCAGTGCTCCATGCAGAATGTGCCCTCTTAAATACCCATCACCAGGCTACCCCATCCCCCTACCCTCCTCCCCTCTAGAAACCTCAGTTTGTTTTTCAGAGTCCATGATCTCTCCTGGTTCGTCTCCCCCTCCGACTTACTCCCCTTCATTCTTCCTCTCCTGCTATCTTCTTCTTTTTCTTTTTTTTTTCTCAAAATATGTTGTATTATTTGTTTCAGAAGTACAGAACTGTGATTCAACAGTCTTGCACAATTCACAGCGCTCACCGTAGCACATACCCTCCCCAATGTCTATCACCCAGCCACCCCATCCCTCCCACCCCCAACCACTCCAGTAACACTCAGTTTGTTTCCTGAGATTAAGAATTCCTCATATCAATGAGGTCACATGATACATGTCTTTCTCTGATTGACTTATTTCACTCAGCATAACACCCTCCAGTTCCATCCACGTCGTTGCAAATGGCAAGATCTCATAAAATGTACCCTTCTTTTTAAAGTACAGAACAATTTTGACCCAGTATCCTGACTGGTTTTTTATTTAAATTCAATTAATTAACATATAATGTATTACTGGTTTCAAAGGTAGAGGTCAGTGATTTTTTTTTTTTAAGATTTTTATTCATTTATTTGACACACAGAGAGAGACAGCTAGAGAGGGAACACAAGCAGGGGGAACGGGAGAGGGAGAAGCAGGCTTCCTGGCCAAGCAGGGAGCCTGACATGGGGCTCGATCCCAGGACCCCAGGATCACGACCTGAGCCGAAGGCAGATGCCCAATGACTGAGCCACCCAGGTGCCCCAAGATCAGTGATTCTTGAGTCTTATATAACACCCAGTGCTCATTACATCACGTGCCCTCATTAATGCCCATCACCCAGTTACCTCATCCCCCCCACCCTACCCCTCCAGCAACCCTCAATTTGCTTCCTATGATTAAGAGTTTCTTATGGTTTGTCTCCCTCTCTGATTTCTGATTTTGTCTTTATTTTTTCCTCTCTTCCCCTATGATCCTCTGTTTTGTTACTTAAATTCCACATACAAGTAAGATCATAATTGTCTTTCTCTAACTGACTTATTTCATTTAGTATAATAACCTCTAGTTCCATCCACGTTTTTGCAAATGGCAAGGTTTCGTTTTTTTTTTGATGGCTGAGTAGTATTCCATTGTGTGTTTATACCACATCTTCTTTATCCATTATCTTGATTTTTTTTTTAAAGATTTTATTTATTTATTTGACAGAGAGAGACCAAGAGAGGAAACACAAGCAGGGGGAGTGGGAGAGGGAGAAGCAGGCTTCCCGCAGAGCAGGGAGCCCGATGCGGGGCTCGATCCCAGGACTCTGGGATCATGACCTGAGCCAAAGGCAGGCGCTTAACAACTGAGCCACCCAGGGGCCACCTGATTATTTTTAATAATATCCACAAACATCTTGAGAGAAATAGGCAAGGTTTGGAGATTAATAAGATGGGTGGGATTTAACCTGTATCTAGGGTTGTAGTTTGGTTTTGTAAAGATTTCTAAGATAAGGGCAGTTGTTCCTAATTCCCCAAAGAACTGGATTATACCTTGAATATCAATGAATATCAAAGAATTACCTCATCTGTTTAACCAAATTTGTTCTTTATATCAGGGAGAATTTTAACTAAAATGGGAGCTAAAAGATTTATGCTTTTGTAAAGTCTGTATAAAGCATTTTATTAAAATCCTTTTTTCTGGGAATACAATTTAACCTTGGCTTCTATTAGCCCCTGAATATTGGCCTTTGGAAAATCACTTGTAGGAGGGCCCAGGAGAAATCTTGATCATCTATTTCCTCAAAAGGGAAGGTTGTGAATATGGCCAAATAATCATTCTAATTGCTCTCTAAATTTAGTAGGATCTTTTGAAAGGTAAAAGGGCTTTATAATTTAAAAGCTCTCCTGTTGTCCAAGGGACATAAATTTTTTTTGTAGTGGGGGTCTAGGGTACTCCTGCAAAGGACATTGTATAGGAATGCCTGAGGGTAGACAGCCTGATGATAGAGCCCCAGAAGGTCAGAGCAAAAACAGCCCAGCCTCAAGTGCTTTCGTTAAATTTATTTTCTGGCTTTTAACATTTATGTGAGCAACCTATATACTTAGAACCTAGAGTTTAGGCCAGAGTGATCTCTGTAAATCTTGTAGGGAAACAGAAATTCAAACAGACAAATGCAACCTGATTTTAATAAGGGGAATTTATATTGAATGTGGACATTTCTTTTTGTTTGATGTCTAATTTCTGTTCTTTTATCTTGTCAAGGGAGTCCCTGAGGCTAGCCATTATACTAACAAGACAACTGAGAACTCTTCATAATATATATGTTTTTTTTAAGATTTTTATTTATTTATTCATGAGAGACAGAGAGAGAGAGAGAGAGAGAGAGAGGCAGAGGGAGAAGCAGGCTCCCAAGGAGCAGGGAGCCCGATGCGGGACTCGAT
Source organism: Zalophus californianus (assembly GCF_009762305.2). NCBI lineage: Eukaryota > Metazoa > Chordata > Mammalia > Carnivora > Otariidae > Zalophus > Zalophus californianus. The sequence goes on from NC_045609.1 coordinate 22,277,756, forward strand.
CCCAGGACTCTGGGATCATGACCTGAGCCGAAGGCAGACACTTAACCATCTGAGCCACCCAGGAGCCCTAATATTTATGTTTTTTAAATATAGCCCTTATCTGGCCATTGACAAGTAGGATCTCTTAACAGTAACTCAAACCAATAAGACTTTTAATGGCTTAAACAAAGACATAAAAGGTGTCCAGAGAGGGCATAGATGACGCAGCCCCCATGATCCACAGCTTCACTCCTAATATGAGTCTAAGAAAGCAAAGCCCTTCATTGCACAGGTGGTAAGGAGATGCAGTGAAATCAGTGTCTCCAGGCTCCCACGAAAATGTGAGATGTGCCCACTCACAGACCCGCTAATCTGTGACACCAGGAAGGTGCTTCTGGAACTTTCTAAGAATAACAAGCAACAAAGGTTGAGACAACAAAGGTTCCTATGTGGGACTTGACAAATGCCCCTGAAAGCTGGCATAGCCAAACCCAGAGAGAAACTAGGATCCCCAGTCTATTTGGTTGATCACCAAGGTGCATCTCAGTAGGTGCACTCTCCGAAGGGCGGATACCGCAAAAAACGTTCTCACTGGTAACAAAGCCAAGCTCTTAGGACATAGAACAAGACAAAAGGAAAAGTCTAACAGCTTTATTTAAGCCTTGGATCTCTTGGAGCCACACTAATACCTAAAGGGATGTGCCACGGAGTGGGAGACTGTGTGTGTGTGTGTGTGTGTGTGTTTAAACATTTTATTTGGGGGCACCTGGGTGGCTCAGTCGTTGGGCATCTGCCTTTGGCTCAGGTCATGACCCCGGAGTCCTGGGATAAAGTCCCACATCCGGCTCCCTGCTCAGCGGGAAGCCTGCTTCTCCCTCTCCCACTCCCCCTGCTGGTGTTCCCTCTCTCGCTGTCTCTCTCTCTGTTAAATAGATTTAAAAACATTTTTTTAAATAAAGATTTAGGGGCACCTGGGTGGCTCAGATGGTTGAGCGTCTGCCTTTGGCTCAGATCATGATCCCAGGGTCCTGGGATGGAGCCCCACATCGGGCTCCTCGCTCGGCAGGGAACCTGCTTCTCCCTCTCCCTCTGCCTCTCCCCCTGCTCGTGCTCTCTCTCTCTCTGTATCTCTGTGTCTCAAATGAATAAATAAATTTAAAAAAAAATAAAGATTAAACAAAATAAAGATTTTGTCTATTTGACAGAGAGAGAGAGCATGCACGCTCACAAGTGGGGGAGGGGAAGAGGGAGAAGGAGAAGCAGGCTTCCTGAGGAGCAGGGAGGAGCAGGGAGCCCGATGCAGGACTTGATCCCAGGACCCTGGGATCATGACCTGAGCCGAAGTCAGACGCTTAACCACCTGAGCCACCCAGGCGCCCTGAGAGTTTGTGTTGTTTTCCAGTGGACCTCAAGTTTTCTTGAAGTTTACAAGTGACCTAGTGTCAATCTAACCCATTCTGTGACCAACTTAAGCTATCACGGGAGTCTTCTTGAGGTGACGAGGCCTCTAACAGCTTTAAAGTGGTCAACTTGTGCCCACCAATTTTGCGGCTTTGGCTTCCAAGATGTCCCTTAGCAACAAACAACATAAAAGACACAGACAAAAGAAAACAAAGACCTTCTCTGGGAGGAAATGGATCAGTAACCAAAGAGTACTCTGCCAAATTTAACCAAAGAGTCGCCAGACTAGTTCCACAAATATTTTCTCCTGCAAATCTAAATTTAGAAAGAGAGAAAAGATTCTTACCACTCTCACTCCATCAGACTCTGCAGAGAGAGATTCCAGGAGACTGACGTGGTAAGAAATCTCACCATCTGCGGCTGTACGTCTGATGTCCCAGGATCTCAGCAGCAACAGGGTCAGGGCAAGCAGTGTCCGGTGAGTTAAAGTACCCTGCCAACCATGCCAACTGTCAGGAGCAAGAATTCCTGTCCCCTTACTGGTCCTTCTGGCTGGACTAAGAATCAATTTGATTCTTGACATGAAACACATTAACAGGAGAAAAATCAAATGTAATAGGCATACGTGCTGGGAACCCACATAGACGTGGAAATGCCAAAGACAGTCAGGCAGAATGAGGTATATATGTCACCCTGAAGGAGAAGGGGGTAGGGGTCTGGAATTTCAGAGGAAAGGAATGCATTTCACAGGGTGATAAGAAGAGCCGATGTTTGGTAATTAAATGTTTGCCCTGCCATCCAGATGGGCCACTCAGATAAAATTTATCTTTGTTAATAGCCCTTATTCTAGGAAAGACCTCCAATTTAGATTCTTCTGTGTGGTTAAGGGAGGGACAAAAGTTTCTCTTGAGCCTTCAGGGTCTCAGGTGCCTTTAGCTTGAAATAATCCACATGCCAAAGTGGCACATTCCAGGGACAAGGGCAGGGGGGTGAGGGGCGTCTGTCCTGAACCCCTTCACTACTCTGAGACCCTGGACAACAACTTCAACTTTTTCAGCCTTGGTTGCCTCCACTAAAAATGAAAAAGGATTAAACTATGTAATCTTAAGGGTCCTTCCCAATGTTAGCATTCTGTGATTTCACCAAAACTTTAATCCCAGCAGCTGAGGAGGTAAGCCTGAGATTCAGCTAAATAAGACACATTGCCATTAACACATTAGTACAAGAAATACAGGGAAAAAAAAAAAAGAGCAACCAGAATATTCAAAGATACTTGGGCCCACATTCTTCATTCACTCACTTTTATATTCATTCATTCAAAAATACATTTTTGAATTCTCACAGATATTTTACTAGATGTAGTGAATGGAATGAATCCTAGAAATATTTTTTATTTATTTATTTATTTATTTATTTATTTTAAGATTTTATTTATTTATTTGACAGAGAGAGCACACAAGCAGGCAGAGCATCAGGCAGAGGGAGAGGGAGAGGCAGACTCCTCACTGAGCCAGGATCCCAATGTGGGACTCGATCCCAGGACCCTGGGATCTCGACCTGAGCCAAAGGCAGATGCTTAACCAACTGTGCCACCCCGGCACCCCCCTAGAGATATTTTTTTAAATACCCAATGCATTCTACGCTCTCTAAATAAGCAGGAGAGAAAGCACAAGGCTTGGAGTATATACACCTGGTTCTAGTCCATAGAGCTCAGAAAGAAACATTCCTAACTTGGTACTCTTCAGAATCTGCCCAGTTCCCTTTGCCAGGATGTGATGGGTCAGCCACAACACTTTTAGATATTTAGATGCATCCTTCCTAGAAATAAAATTTAATGATATGAGGACAGTGGGGGCAACCTGATCAACGAGTGTCATCAATTATAAGACTATTTCCGATTAGACATTGCGCAGGAAGCTTGAAATGCCCTGAAATCTGAGAGCTCATGTATGAAAGAAAATTGATAGTGGTTTTCCCAAAGTAGAGAACATCCTGAAAAATTTATAGGACATTATCAATAATTAGTATGAAACCAACATAAACTTTTCTAAACAAATTCAGATCAACCTAGAGGCAAAATTGAATTCATTCCATTTTCTCTATAGAACATTTTACAAGGCTGTTGTCAGGGTTCAGTCTCCACAAAATCTAGATTCTCCCCAGGATTTGTCAGTAGAAGAGGAATTTAAGGAAGACAAACATCAGTATAATTAGGAAAGGTTTCTCAGAGTGGGTGGGATAAGATGTGGGCTTTAAAGGGTGAACAGAGGGGCACCTGCACCCCAATGTTTATAGCAGCAATATCCACAATAGATGTGGAAAGAGCCCAGATGTCCATCGACAGATGAATGGATAAGAAAGATGTGGTATATATACATATATATACAATGGGATATTATGCAGCCATTAAAAAATGAAATCTTGCCATTTGCAATGATGTGGATGGAACTAGAGGGTATTATGCTAAGTGAAATAAGTAAATCAGAGAAAGATAATTATCATATGATCTCACTGATATGTGAAATTTGAGAAACAAGGTGGAGGATAATAGGGGAAGGGAGGGAAAAATGAAGCAAGACAAAACCAGAGAGGGAGACAAATCATAAGAGACTCTTAATCTCAGGAAACAAACCGAGGGTTGCTGGAGTGGAGGGGGTGGGAGGGATGGGGTGGCTGGGGGATTGACATTGGGGAGGGTATGTGTTGTGGTGAGTGCTGCGTATTGTGTAAGACTGATGAATCACAGACCTGTACCCCTGAAACACATAATACATTATATGTTAACAAAGAGGAGTGACCAAGAACCACAGGCACCTTTAAAGGAAAAGGAATCCTGCAACATATATATAATGGAATATTCCACAGCCATAAAAATATGAGATTGTGGGGGCGCCTGGGTGGCTCAGTCGTTAAGCGTCTGCCTTCGGCTCAGGTCATGATCCCAGGGTCCTGGGATCGAGCCCCGAATCGGGCTCCCTGCTCGGTGGGAAAACCTGCTTCTCCCTCTCCCACTCCCCCTGCTTGTGTTCTCTCTCTCGCTGTGTCTTTCTCTGTCAAATAAATAAAGTCTTAAAAAAAAAAAATGAGATTGTGGCATTTGAGATAACATGGTTGGAACTAGAGAGTCTTATGCTAAGTGAAACAGGTCAAAGACAAATACCGTATGATTTCACTCATATGTGTAATGTAAAAAAAAAAAAGAATAAATAAATAAAAAGCAGAAGCAGACCTATAGAAAAAAAAATAAAGGGTGAGTAGAATTCAGAAATTGTTTAAGTGAATTCACAACTCAGAGAGAGTTCACAGAGCACCCCATCTTCCAAGCCATGCTGTATTCCAGGCACGCCAAATGATTGTCCTCCAGAGTGCCATCTCTAGTTGATTAGTCTGGGTTCAATGGAGAAGACTGCCCTGATCAGCTGGTGATGAGATCAGAGATGGGGGAAAGGAGCCATGTGTACCACACGCTTGCCTTACCTGCTCATATCTCCCAGGGACCTGTTTTTCCACATCACAATGAGAACATTTTGTCCCAATTCAAATGTTATGTATCTTCACATGAAAATACCTTCTCCTTAAGTTATGCCAATGCTGAGGTGTCCTAGTACCAAGATGGGAGAAGAAAATAAGAATGGGTGTTTGTTTTCAGGAAAGGGTTTTCTCACGTTCTCCCCAAATTCCACTGCCCTTCACCTGCTCTGCTTCCTGGACAGCAGGATGTGTGTAGCTGAAGGTGAGAATGTGGAAGTTTCGATATTGTGCCTCTAACACAGCCATAGAGGTCTATGTGACGACCTCTAAAGGGAAGGAGAGGGGGAATCAATTTGTCAGGATGCCAGGTGAAGAGGGGTCCAGCCTAAGGGCCTCTCAGTGCATACATTTTTCCCCCCACTTACTCCCCTTCGGGCTGCAGCTCCTTTGTTTTCTCACTTCTAGAAAACAGTGGGATATACGGAAGGAGGGAGCTGAAGAAGCAGAAGAGCATCTGTGTGGGACATGGGCTGTGGAAAGGCCAAAGGAGCTCTCTCACCTGCTGGGTCTTGGCTGCCATGTCTCTAGGGTTGCTGTGCTCCGTGTGCAAGCCGGGCCCTTACTCTGTGCCAAACACTGGGCTAAGTACTTGGGGTACATTTTCTTGTGGTCAGAAACAATGTAACCAAATGGAAAGACTGGCCTCAGGCTGACCTTGGTTTGAATCTGGGCTCCATCAGTGATCACCTATACGATTTGAGTTGAAATAATTCATTTCTCTGAGTTTCAGTTAACTTGCTTATGAGAAGGTATTACAATAATAATAATCTTGCATTATTGCTGTAGCCATTAGAGATACTGTCACAGAGTAGGCCCTCCATAAACAGGCTTTAGCACTGTCAGGATTATTATTATCATCATGAACTCCTGGTGAAAGAGCCTGGGGGAAAGACAACTAGGCCTAAGAAGGTCCAAGAACAGTATGGACACAGACTGTTTTTGGAGGTATTGGTGATTAGTGGGGCAACAGGAAAGATGGGGAAGTTGGGAGTGAATGGTTGTGCAGCTTCCCTTGTAACAGCAACAAAAAATGTCCTTCTGGGGTCTTGACCAGAGTACCTGGTCCTAAGGTAGACTTGGCAGGCACTCAGGGAATGCAGGAAGTAGGCTTGAACAAAGACTTGACTTCCTTCCAGACAGTTCCCTCCCCCTCACCCCAATGCTAGTTCTCAGGGTGCTTTGTGCTTAGCTGGCAGTCAACCCTACTAATGTGTAGGAAGTACCCACAATACGCCACGCCTTGGGCTAAACCTATTAGCGACTAAGGCAGAGTGCCTGTCAGAGACATTGCCATTTGAATAGAGAATCATGAAACCCTATTAACTAAAGAAAGGCAGCTCTCGTGTCACAAGGCAGGCAATGCGGTTCGTTGGAACAAGCCTGCAATTTACCACTTGTGGTCAGCTCTGTCAAAAGCTTCCAGTTGGGGAACTAGAGAGCATGACACTGGCCTAAGTGTGGTGCATGAGTCTCCTATGGCTGCCCCGTAACAAATTATCACAAACTTGATGGTTTAAAGGAGCGTAAATTTATTTTCTTATAGTTTTAAAGAGCAGATGTTTGAAATGAGTCTTATGGGGCTGAAATCAAGGTGTCAGCAAGCAGGTTCCTTCCAGATGCTCTAGGGAAGAACCTGTCCCTTACCTTTTCCAGCTTCTAGAGGCTGCCGACATTCCTTGGTTCATGGCCTCGAGTCACATTGTCTCTTCTCCCCCTCTTCTGGCCTCCTCTGTTGTCGTCAAATCTCTCTTTTCCTCTCTTTTATAAGGACACTTGTAATTACATTTGGGGTCCACGTGGACAGGCCAGGACAGTCTCTTCATCCCAAAATCCTTTAACTTAATCACATCTGCAAAGTTCCCATTAGGTAAGGTAACATTCACAGGTTCTAGGAATTAGGATCTAGATATCTTTTGAGACCATTTCTCAGCCTACCAGAATTGTTATGTTTAAAAAATGGCATGTACTGCCCCATTTTTAGATGTGATACAGTGGAGACATTTGAGCCTAGCAAGGGATACCAGGCGATCCTTTGGCACATCAAGTCGGGTGTGTTCCAACCTTGGGGCCAGGATCTTAAAAGGTTCCTTCCTAAGGAAGTGTTTCTAGAATCAGAGAACTGCAAGGGCCCTCTGTGAAGAGATCGAGGTCCTTCATCTTAGAGATAAGACTGAGTTTTTGCAAAATGCCATAAGGTAACTTGCCCAGATTATTCAACCAGACGAGAGCCCAGATGTTTACACTCCAAGCCTCATGCTCTCTTCTCTATTTCTGAAGAGAACTCTGAACGCAATTTATTTACTTAATAAATGTCCGTAAGTTTGCAAGCTTGCAAACTTTTTGCAAACGTTTTGCCATAGTTGCATAAACGTTTTTGCAAACGTTTGCAAGTATGCAAACGTTTTGCCATACTCCTTCATGGAAGAAGTATGGCAAAACAGCCCTCTGAAAGGCCGTGCAAGTAGAAATTCACTTGTCTGAGCACCTGAGATGCATAGGAGTTGTAGTGCTGTGCCTTTTTGTTTTTTGGGGGGTTTTTTTGAGCCCACCTTTGTTCCCTAAGTTCTGGAAACTTTCTTATAGCCCTTTTCAAGCTCAGCTGTCATTGCTGGTGGGATGGAACCTGTCAAGAAATATTGATCTTTGCACTAAGTGGGTCCCCCACCCCTATCAGAGTCACTTGGAGGACTTTTTCTTCTGCCCTCACACATTATGGTTTCCAAGTTGTGCAGTGCCTGGAGCAGAAGCATCAGCATCACTTCGAATTTGTTAGAAATGCAAATTACTGGGCCTCACCCCAAATCAGATCTGAAACCTGGAGTTGCAGTTCAGAAATCTATGTTTTGGAGTGCCTGGGTAGCTCACTCAGTTAAGCATCTGACTCTTGATTTTGGCTGAGGTCATGATCTCAGAGTCCTGGGATGGAGCCCCACGCCATGCTCCCCGCTCAGCAGGGAGTCTGCTTGTCTCTTCTCCCTCTGTTCCTCCCCCTTCTCTCTCTCTCTCTCTATCTCTAATAAATAAATAAATCTTTTTTTTTTTCAAGAAATCTATGTTTCAACAGGCCCTCCAAGTGATTCTGATATAAGCTAAAGTGAGAACCATGTCCTTAAGATAAAGCCAGGTTTCTCTGAGTGAAGGGGGTGGTGGGCAGGAGAAGAAAGTGAGAGCAGGCCTTGCTTCCTAAGTTGAGAATGACCATGGAAGTTATGATGCTTAAGGATGTGTTTTCTTCACAGGTGTGTTGGGGTAGAGACACCTCTCTTCACGGTGATCGACAGGACAAAAGGAATTGACAAAGGATTAAATCTTGTGGCTAACACTGTGGAAAGGATTCCAGAAGATTCAGGAGTGTAATTTTGGGTGACTGCAAGAACAATTTCAATTTCAATCAGTATGTTAGGGAAACTTGGAATATATAGAAAAAATGTCTTTCTTCCCAGTAACCTAGAGATATGAACTTTTTTTTTTTTTCAAGTTCTGTCTTTGAACAAAGGAGTAAGGAAAGAAAGATGGATTCCCAGCAACAAAATCATTACTGGAGAAACTGACAATTGACCGGGTGACACAAGCAGAAATTTGTTTAACTGAGAAACAATTTAGGAGCCTGCTCCTACTGGAAGCAGCTTGATTCAGTTTAGTTATAGTGGGATGTGAGGAGCAGTGGAGAAGTTTTCCTTTCTCCTCTTAGGTCAGGGTATGAAATATGAAGAGATAAGATACAACAGTCTTCAAACTTACAAGGAGCAGAACTTCCTTCTAACACCTGAAGGGACGTGGATCTAGGGCAGTGGTTCTCAGCTGGGGGCTGTTTGTTCCTCAGGGTACATTTGACAATGTGGAGGCAACTTTAATTGTCACAGCACCCAGTGCTGCGACTGGCACCTAATGAGTCAAGGACAGGGATGCTCCTGAACGCCCTCCACAGCACAGGACAGCCCTCCACAGAATTATTCTGCCCCAAAGGTCAACAGTGCCGAGATCAGGAAACCCTGCTCCAGGGTAAGGTGTCCCACAGACCGCACCTCAGTCACACATTAGGTATCAGGCTTCCTAGTGAAAACCTCATATTTGCAGGCGGCAAAAGTTGCACCTTTGAGTATTTAAACGGAGTCAAAGTGACTGAGAACAATTTTAAGTGGTTGGGAGACCTGGGGGTAGTGACAGAGACAGAGGTGAAGACCGATGGTCAGACTCAAAGAAAAGAAAATCAAGTGAACAGGTCAGAGAGACACCCCCCATCTTCTGCATCTGGAAGTCACCTCTTCCTAACCCTTTCCCCACGTGTGGGCAATGGCTGTCTTCACATCAGCAACTCCAGCCTTGTGAGGGGGCGGGACTGGAGATACATACAACTTTGGGACGGGAACTGTGCTATTTATCTACTCTGAACACCAAACACAAATTACAACCATCCTGAATCACCAGTATGGTTTCATCATTTAACTAGTGAAAGTAAAACCTATTCATTATAAAAGGAGCCCTGTAATGAACTTCTCCATGACCTTGTGTGATGAGAGATCCAAGAGGCTACTATTTTGCGTTAAATGTGTGCCAAGAATGCACTGTGTATTAAACATAAAGATCTATCTACTTGCCATCCAGAATCACCCAAGGCTACCAGATATTCAATTAAGAAAGACTTGAATACAATTCACTAAAGGTACAGAAGAAATAAAAATCCGATTTTACCACCTCTGGCATCTTTCCTCCAACCTGCTCATACTGTCTGCCCCCCCCCTTTTTTTAGTCTACTTAATTAGGTAGTGATGATGTCAAAATTTGCAGATAAAATATAAGTTTATTGGATTCCTTTGTTGATTTTTACTGCTCTCCTAATTAAGAGTTGTGTAACATTTCTAAGTTTGTCTTGTTTTTTAACCCCTTAATTAAAATTTCCTGCAATTTAATTAACTTCTAATTAATTCCTTCACTTCACAAAGTGGTCAAGATAAAGAAATTTGGGGTATGGTTTTCAATATGTAAATTGTAATTACAGCAGTTGTAGATTTCTTTTTTCTTTTTTCTTTTTTTTTAATTGGGTGATTTGACTAGAAGACTAGATTTGACAATCTTCTCTGAGGACACTTCTTCCTGCTTCCCCACCTGGTCACCTGTTAGAGCCCCTGGTGGAAATTTTGCTTTGGCCTCAGAACCTCTGGAGACCATGAAGGATGAGACTACTTTTTTTAAGATTTTTTTTTTATTTATTCATTTGAGACAGAGAGATACAGAGAGAGAGAGAGCATGAGTGGGGGGCAGGGGGTTGTAGAGGGAGAGGGAGAAGCAGGCTCCCACTGAGCAGGGAGCTGGATGTGGGACTCAATCCCAGGACCCTGGGATCATGACCCAAGTGGAAGGCAGAGGCTTAACCATCTGAGCCACCCAGGCACCCCAGGATGAGACTACTTACTTCCCTTGTTTTTAAAGAAGTTTTTAGAATTGGAAAGAAGAAATGCCATGAATATACTTGGTTATATATTTATTTGGTCTGATAAAATCACAAAGGCTAAAATTCTTTCTGGATAGAAAATAGACATACTTTAAAGCTTGTTAATTTTTTCCTGGTCACTGAGTAATGAGTAATAATGAGGAAATTACTCTGGCTCTGCACAAGGCTACTGGAGTCAAAGAAAGGAATTCATGTGCCTAAGCCAGCACAGAGGAGACTGGCCTAGTCACAATTAATGCAATTACTGTTAAGAATGTCAGAAAACAAAAATGTGATCTGAAATAAGATTTAATTTTCTACTAAGTGGAACTATTCCTTTTTTCTCCGATCTTACACAATCACACAGGCTTGCCTGTGTGCGCTTACGCAGCCACTTCTTGCACACAATTTCTTTCTTTCTTTTTTTTTTTAGAGAGAGAGATTGTGCAAGGGGGGCCAAGTGGAGGGGTTGTTGCAGAGCGAGAGAGAGAAGAGAGAGGATCTTTTTTTTTGTTTTAAGATTTTACTTATTTGAGAGAGAGAGAGAGCCCAAGTGGGGTGAGCTGAAGGCAGATGCTTAACCATCTGAGCCACCCAGACACCCCTGGAGAGAGAGGATTTTAAGCAGAACCCACGCTTAGCAGGGAGCCAGACACAGGGCTCCATCTCCCAGAGATCAGGACCTGAGCCGTAATCAAGAGTCAGATGCTTAACCAACTGAGCCACCCAGGTGCTCCTACACACAATTTCTAAATCCCCATTCTCCTGACTACTCTCATTGATCCATCCACATATAAATTATTAGGATTCTTAACAGGGAAGTCTTTTCTTAAAATTGTTAAGGGGTTGCCTTGACATCAAGCTCCTAAAAGTATTGCCTGCTTTACTCTCCTTCTGCCCACCACTTACTGTTAGCTACATTTTTACTCATCCTTTAAAACTCAGCTCAGTCACTGCCACCTCCTCTGGGAAGACTTCCAGGATGCTCCACTCTCAATTTGGAGGGAGTGGTTTTCCCTCTGGACTCCCTGGCGACTTGTGTAGCCCTCCATCTCCATTGTAAAGGTGTGACTACTGGGGACACCCTCTCCCCTGCCTATGAACTCTGTTACAACTGTCTTTTTTTTATTATTATTATCTTTGTACAATTGGTGCCTAGGACAGATCCTGCTACATGCTGGGTACCAATACATGTTTTATAAATTTTTCTTGACAGGCTTAGTGATAGAATAAAAAAAAAATCATTCCTCAGCTCTACAATACAGGAATGCATAACAATCAAAAGCATGGAATTCAGAGTAGCAACATTGAAAAGAACCAACCAACATGATTAAAAACTGCCACAGGAGATAATACCCAGAGAGTTGCTACAATTGAACAACTACTCCAGCTTAAAATAAACTCATTCATTCATCCAATAAACATTTGGTGGGTGTTAAAAGCCAGGGGCTGAGCAACTATGCAGGGAACCAAAGATTAAAGAGAGTGTCAAGGGTGCTGAGACTGTGCAGTCATAACAAAGTGAAATAAGGCCCAGTGAAGGTGTGCAGGAGAGGATTGCACAGTGATGAGGTCAGAAGATCCAGACTCAGTGTCCAGGTTCTAGATCCTCACCACTGATTAGTAGCCACGTGGCCTGCCGGGGTACATACTCTACCAAGCCTCAGATCCTTACCTATAGAATGGAAACCTAATAACTCCTGCCTCATATTGGGGTTCTGATTATTAACTAATCCTTCTAAAGTGCTTACAACAATGCCTGGGACATGGTAAATAGTCAATGTCAGCGCTTTGCTTCTGCAACGACTTCAGTGGTATAAAAGAAGGAAGGACATCCTACTAATGAGAGAGAGGGACAGTGAGACGTAATTTTTAAAAAAATTTTATTTATTTAATACATTAAAAAAACCTCATTACTTCACCACATTAGAACACAAAGTTTATACTAAAATCTCCTGTAGTCTCAAATGAACATTTTGATGCATGTTGTTCTTCAATGTTCTATTTCCATATATAAAGATCGTACTATACATACTATTTTGTATCATATTTTCCCACTATTACTGTCTATAAATATGTATTCATATCATAACCATTAATAGTTCCATGTGTTCATTGTATAATTGCAAACTATTGTATTCAGATACTTGTCTGAGTTTTCTTTGTTCTATGAACAACACTGTAATGAACACTTCCCTCTCTCTCTCCAGCCTATCCCGAATTGGCTGATAACCAATTGCCTGATAATTTCTTTCTGATTTATTTCTGGAAGGTAGCAAATATACAGCAACAACTAAACTTATTTTATTTTATTTCTTCAATAGATAAAACATTTGCATTTTCAAATATGAAAACAATATAAAAAACCAAATTTAGATATCTTACTAACACTCTGAATCCATTCATCTTGTTTCCCATTTCCTTCCATCATAGAAAACAATTTTAATTAGGTTATTATGTAAATTTTTAGTGTTGTTATGCAAATATTAGCAAATACTCCATATATATTCATATTTTTCCCATTTCTAAAACAAAAGCTAGCATAGTATGCTCAATGTTCTGTGTTTTTTTTCCCATTGGAGATGATACCATTTTTGTACATAAAAAACTTTTCTTTCTTTTTCCTTACTTCACTCCAGCTTTCTTTTTTAAATAGCAGCATAGATTACGTTATGGGGAGATATCATTTAAACAAGTTTCTTATACATTGGCTCCCTGTTCTAATCCCCAGGATAGGTTTGGATAAATTTGACCCTCCCCTCCACCCCACTAGTCCCTCCTTACTGAGTAATGGAATGATGGAAGAGCAAGCCAGTGAGCAAACTGCCTGTGGTGTTCCAAATGCATGCGGGACGGTGAGTGTCTACCATTTCCCCATTTAGGTTCTTGGTTTCTGGGGTTTCCTTCCAAACAGAAAAGTGCAATTAGACTATGAGAGACATTTACAACCACATGCTTTATAAGTTTACACTGACTGACCAAAAATAGTGGGGAAAACACAGGTGTATGATACCAGAAAGCTCTCCCAAGCACAGGATCAAGTTAATCCTGTATATACATAAACCATTTCCTTCCCCTCCATGACTTCATTCTTTGTTTACAACACAGACCCCTCCCAAAATCATCCCCTGACTTGCTTCCAAGAAATGGTAACTAGTTCAAGATCCCTAATTACTGTTTATTTCATTTGCATGTAGATTTTATTCATCATGGTACAATTACCATTAGATGATGATCCCATTGCCAGGTCAACAAGAACTGGATAATAGACAATGAAACTTGAACTAATAACTGAAATTCCTCTCCTTGCCTCCCACCCTCAAAGCTGCTCTCTCTCGTGTTCTGGATGACCTTCAGTTTTCTTAAAATTACTGAATATATTGCTTCCATTTCTACCAGCTAAACTTGAGGCCTTTCTCTTCTTCTCAGCCAGTACATTGGCTGACCCTCCTCACTCAACGAAGTGTCAACAAAGCAGGTAGACATTGCAGATAGAGACAATGCAATACGATATGTTTTGAAGAATCACAATTTCTTTGAACTTCCAGGACCACAGAGTAAACATGGGGGATATCAGGAGATGTGATAGATCAGATAGACTGGGACTGTATTGTGATGAAAGTGGAATAGTATGCTAATTAGCTAAGGCTTTCTTATCTCTGTGGTGGAGAGCTCCTGAATAATTTTAAAGAAAGTCATCACATGGCTGTGGAGAATGATGAGAGACTGGAGGGAGGACAACCAGCTAGGCATTTATTTATTTATTTATTTTAAAGATTTTATTTATTTATTTGAGAGACAGAGAGAATGAGAGAGAAAGCACATGAGATGGGGGGAGGGTCAGAGGGAGAAGCAGACTCCCTGCTGAGCAGGGAGCCCGATGCGGGACTCGATCCAGGGACTCCAGGATCATGACCTGAGCTGAAGGCAGTCGCTTAACCAACTGAGCCACCCAGGCGCCCCAGCTAGGCATTTATTAAAATGGTAGACCTAACAATTGATGAGAGCCCGAACTAAAAAAGTAGTAGTGACAATGGGAATAAACGAAAAGGTAAAATGGACATGTTGAATTAGGTGTGGCTGGGGAGGAAAATGTCAGGATCAACCTTGAAACTTCTGGAGTGGGTGGAAATGGAGAGACTGTACTTGGTTGAGGAAGACAGCTGAGGTTAAGATGCGCGTAGGAGGACCAGGTGGAGCTATCTGGTAGATACAAGCCTGCAGCTCAGAGGACAGGTGAGGATCAAAAATGTGCACCATCGGATAGGTGGTAGCTGTGACCTTGGGGTTCAACAAGATCAAGCAAGGAAAGAAGACAAGCAAGGAAAGAAGACAGAGTGAGAAGGGAGTGCCTAGGATAAAATCCTGGGAACCATGAGGGAGAGAAAGAAATCAGCCAGTGAAAGACATGGGGAAGCCGAAACCACTGGGTAAGAGGAAAACCACTCACCACAAGGGGCTGGTGTTGGGAAGGATGCATCTTTTAAGACAGTTTCAAAAGAAAAAGTTTTGCCAACAGCATCGAATGCCTCATAGAGGTCACATAAAATTATATGTATGTTTAGTAAATAAATACTTTTTGTCTGACTTTTCTGTGTGTATGAATAACAAACAAAGTAATTTCTGTTTCTGTAAAATCTAATGAACCTAATATTTTTTCAAATTCCCCGCATAGACTTACCCTCTACCTTCATTCTTTGTTAGATAACCAATATGTATTTGTAGTCAATATGTAAATACCATCCTTGTGCTACCCTCAACCAATTTATCTCTATTTCACTACAAAATTATTTATTGGCCCCTCACCATGAGTTAACCCCATCCTGTCCCTGTGGATTCAGAGATAAACAGTCTCTGAGTTCCAGGCTTACATAGTCTGTAGTCTCGTCATCCCTTCTTGTCACCTTACACTGAACAAGTAGAAGTCACAAGGACCGGCTGTGGGGGAATCCTGGATCAAAGTGCAGCACACAAGAGTTCTGCAGGTGGAGAGCGAGAAAACAGGGGGAACCAACCTGTCTGGAGTGGGTGCTTCCCCACTGCTCCCCCTTGACACTCCCCAGACTCACTTACCCAGGCTAAGGAGTACTTCCCTTGAAAGCAGACTCATCCTGCCTTTCACAGAGAGAGAAATAATTCATTGTGAGGCTTTGGTGCCTGGGCTCTCTACCCTGGGGCTTAGCCCGCTTTCCAGCACCCAGTCAGGGATGGACTTTGGCATTTCCCAGCACGTGAAGGAGGCAATACTTCTAGGAGAGTAGGAGCTCACAGGCTAAAATAACCAGATACCTATTTAGAAAGAAAAATAACAAGTGATTACCGATTTCCTTAGAAGCATATGTTAGAACAACAAAGAATTTAAAATAAGTCTAAAACATACACATACAGAAAAAGAGGGAAGAAAAATAAAAGTGTAAAAAAAGAAACTATTTTAAAAAGAAAAACAAGTGCAAAAAAATTGTTATGAGAAATACAATCGATGGGATAAATAACATACTAGACGGGATAAATATTAAGAGGATCCGGCTGAGGAGAATAGCTGGGAAGATCGTATTGAGGAATTCTCAACAAAGGAAGAAGGAGAGAAAAAGACAAAAGAAAGCATAAAAATAAAGCCAGATGATATGAAAGAATATAATTGGGTGCCTAGCTGGCTCTGTTGGTGGAGCATGCAACTCTTGATCTCGCTGTTGTGAGTTCGAGCCCCACACTGGATGCAGAGATCACTTTAAAAATTAAAAAAAAAAAACTGAAACAAAAAGAAAGAATATAATCACTAACATATGGGTATGAGCTGTCATCAAAATAGAGAAAAATAGAAATAGGGAGGAGTAAATATCTGAAGAAATAAAGGAGACAAAATTTTCAAGTCAAAAAGCCCATAAAGCCCCAAAATAAGAAAAAAAAAAAAAAAACCCCAAAACAAAAAAAACTTCACCTGGATCTATTTGAAATTTTAAAATGTCATATGAAAAAGAAATTCTAAATCTTGCAGAAAGAGTGAATATATATTTTTTAAAAAGGAAAAAAGATTAAGGATCTAGAATTTTTTAACAGCTAAATATAAGGGCTTGGTAAAAATTTTCTCAGATGTTTAAGGCCTCAGAATATTTACAACACAAAGACCCATCTTGAAAACAGTTTTAGATAAAGTACAAATAAAAGGAAACAAGTCTAAAAAGTATGAGATATATAAAGATCTTCAAATATTTGGTAAAGTTTGTGTTTACTTTAAAATATCTATATTAGGGGTGCCTGGGTGGCTCAGTTATTAAGCGTCTGCCTTAGGCTCAGGTCATGATCTCAGGGTCCTGGAATCAAGTCCCACACCAGGCTCCCTGCTCCACGGGAAGCCTGCTTCTCCCTCTCCCACTCCCCCTGCTTGTGTTCCCTCTCTCGCTGTCTCTCTCTCTCTGCCAAATAAATAAACAAAATCTTAAAAAAAAAATCTATATTAGTTTTCTCTTGCTACTATATAACAAATTAGCACAAATATAGTGGCTTAAAATAACATAAATTTATTATCTTATAGCTCTCTAGATTAACAGTACAACACATGTTTCACTGGGATGAAGAGCAAGGGTACATTTCTTTCGGGTGGCTCTAGGAGAGAATCCATTTCCTTGTCTTTTCCAGCTTCTAGAAGCTGCTATGGCATTCCTTGGCTTGTAGATCATCTTCCAAGCCAGCAACCTTGTATCTCTCTAACCATCCTTCCAGATAGTCATATTTTCCTCTGACTCTCTGACTCCTTCTTCCACTTTTAAGGACATTTGTTAAGGACAGTTGACTAGATTGAGCCAACCTGGATAATTCAGGAAAATCTCCCCATCTCAAGGTCCTTAAACTTAATCATATTTGCAAAGTCTTTTGTGCCATGTAGGGGCAAAACACATTCATAGGTTTCAAGGATTAGGATGTGGACATCTTTGGGAGGCCATTATTCTGCCCACCATAATATCTATATAGTAGGGAGGACAAGAGAAAGAGTATCCATAAATACCCCAAATTTAATCTTCTAGATATTAAAGGCATGTGAGAGCATGCCAAAATGGCAAGATATATAATGAGAAGGTTAAAACAAGCACAGAAAAAGGGGGTAGATTTTGAAATAATAAATTGCAATTATAGAAACAGATCATTTTAATAATTAATAATTACAATAAATATAAGTGAACAGAACTTGGCAGTTAAAAGAGGTCATCATATTGTATAAAAGCAAAACTGAAATCTAGAAACCTTGTTTCATCAAATATAACATGCCATCGAATCTAAAAGGTATATCATATTTTGTAAATCTAAGTAAAAAAGAAGAAATGCTATCAATTAAATTATGACAAAAGCTTTCTGATCACTTAGACTTTATGCTAATTTAAAGAGCTCTTTTAGATTTATTTAGACATGTAATTTATCATACATAACTATTATGTGCATATAGAAAGTAAAATAGAAGCAAAATAAATTGATTAAAGTGTTTCTAAAATTTCATCACATTCACCCAACCCTCATGAATCACCTTTCCATTTGCCAATATCCGTACAATATTATGGTTTGTGCCATCAAGAGCATTGGTGACTTAGCACTTCCTAAAATAATCCAAAAAAGAACAGAAAGCCACGGTTCTGGACTCTTAGGGCAGCTTTGCAATTATGTAGAATAGTCTATTTTGTTTACTCTTATTTTGTGAATATTGCCAAACAGGTCTGATTCACACTTTCTCCACTCCTTTCCCACAACCATTTGGTTCTTAGGGGCTAAAAGAGAGTCCCACTATGCTCTCTTGGGATTTGATTCTGAGACACTGATATCCATTCTTCAAGTTTTGATATGGGTACTTTTTGTTTGTTTGTTTGTTTGTTTGTTTGTTTGTTTACATAAGCTTTAGGCCCAACGTGGGGCTTGAACTCACAACCCCAAGATCAAGGGTTGCATGCTCTACCAGCTGAGCCAGCCAGGCTCAGAGACACAGGTACTTTTGGTGCTCGTGCATGTTCAGACAATGTCAACTATGGTGTAAATACCACCTGGATGACAGAGATTGTTAATTCTCCATTGATTGTAAGGTGAATCCTGATTTCAAAGTAGTTTAAATGACAGATTTTATATATATCTTAAACCCCATAAAACAATGCGTATGGCTTTTACAAGGACACAGGGCTCAGGAATACAGAATGTTTCAAAGTAAAAGAGGAAAAAAGAAGCTACAGACAAATATTAACCAAATGTAAGCTGTTCCTCTGATGTAGACCTGCACTGTCCAGTATGGTAGGCACTAGCCACATTTGGCTCCTGAGCACTTGAAATGTGGTTAGTCTGAATTGAGATGTTCCATAAGTGTTCTATACACACCAAATTTCAAAAACTTACCACAAAAAATAAGAAATGTATGATATCTCATGAATAATTATTTCTGTAATATGTTTAATTGAAACATTTTTAATATATTGGGTTAAATAAATGTATTATTAAAACTGATTTCAACTGCCAAGCAGACAACTTCCTCAGGGAATGGGAAAAAATAAATAAAAATAAATAAAATTGATTTCACCTGTTTCTTTTTCCTTATTTTGTTTTTTTATCCTTGTTTTTCTTTTTTTTTCTTTCTAATCTTTCGATGTGGTCACCAGAAAATTTTAAAGTACGTGTATTTCTCATATAAAACTTTCTTTTTTTTTTTTTTTTTTTTTATAAAGATTTTATTTATTTATTAGAGAGAGAGAATGAGAGATAGAGAGCATGAGAGGGAAGAGGGTCAGAGGGAGAAGCAGACTCCCCGCCGAGCAGGGAGCCCGATGTGGGACTCGATCCTGGGACTCCAGGATCATGACCTGAGCCGAAGGCAGTCGCTTAACCAACTGAGCCACCCAGGCGCCCTCATATAAAACTTTCATCAGACAGTTTAAGAGCAAAAGCATTGTTAGGAAAAAAGTATGATTACTATATAATGATGAAAGTTTCCATTAGCCACGATGTAGTATAACTAAATATGTAAGTACATAATAAAATATCCTCAAATAAGATAAAACAAAATTTGATAGAATTGCAGGTAGAAATTGATAAATCCAACTATCATATTGAAAGATTTCAACATATTTATCTGAACTATTGATAGATATGGCTGTCAAAAATTCAACAATGATTAAAAAGTTGGATAAAAAACACCATTAATGAGCCTGAATTTAATGAATGTATATATAAATCTACATCTAAGATTAGAGAATACCCTGCTTCCTCTAATTCAAATGGTACATTTACAAATATTGATCCTGTACCAAGCCAATAAAGCAAACATCAACAAATTTCAAAGACCAGATATCATTTAAAAATAGGTTTTCTGTTTTGTTAAAAAATTTACTTTGAAATGATAAATGAAAAGCCCTTACATATTTAAAATTTTAAAAACCTACTCTTAGATAACCCTGGGTTAAAGAGAAAAATCACACTGAAAATTTCAGAATAACACCTAGAACACTGTAGGGGCTTCTTTGTGGCAGCCTGGAGTAAACTGAATTTATCCTCCCACCTAAAACACCAAAAAATAATAAAACAAATAAGATATATGAAACAACAGTTTTCAAAACTCTGGCCATCAGGCAACTTAGGACAGAGATCCATGAGAGATTGGAATCAAATGGGATGAACCCAGGGATTGTTCCAGTCTGCTGCCTTGAGAGTTTCTAGTCTGTGGTGCAGTGGGTGGAGCCACAGGTGGAGACTGGGAGACTCGCCGAATCCAAGAGGCAAAGCTGGGAGTCCTGGGAGTCCAAGTAACACAGCTGGCATTCCCAGGACCGAAGCCTCAGCAGAGAGACATGCACAGAGAACCCTGGAAATCGGCAAACGGTCTCCCCCAAGGATTCAGGAGAATATGGATGGCACATGCAGGTGTGGAACCCATAAAAGGGCAGGGCAAGAACCACTGTGATGCTTAACTTGATGTGTCAACTTGACTGGGCCAAAGGGTGCCCAGTATTGGGTCAAACGTTAATCTGAGTGTATCCGTGAGGGTGTTTCTGGGTGAGATTCACATTTGAATCAGTAGACAGAACAAAGCGGATTGTCCTCTTCAATGTGGGTGGCCATCACCTAATCAGTTGAAGGCCTGAATAGAACAAAAGGCTGACCCTCCCCAAAGAGGAATTTCTCTCATCTGACTGCCTTCAAGCTGGGATATTGGTCTTCTCCTACCTTCAGACTCAAATTGAAACACTGCCTCTTCTTAGATCTTGAGCTTGCCAGCTTTCAGACTGGAATTTACACCATTCAATCTCCCAGGTCTCCAGCTTGCTGACTACAGATCTTGAGCTTTCTCAGACTCCATAATCATGTGAGTCAATTCCTTATATTAATAATATAGTTACATAACATAAAAATATAATTAAATGATATAATTCCTGACAATAATAATATGTATCAGTACATATATAGTCCTATTGGTTTTATTATTGTTGTATTATTACTCTATATTATATAATTATATTATTATTGTGTACAATAATACATATATACAGCATATTGGCTCTGTCTCTCTGGTGAACCCTAACACAACTACCCAAAAGGATCAAAGTGTTAAAAGGTGCTCACCCAGGCACCGCCAGCCTAGAAAAACCTCATAATTTCTGGGACAACAGGAAGAGTACTCAGGGGGACCTTGCCAGTAGTGGGGAATAATTAGCCCCAGACTAAACACTGCTTTGGCCCTGCCTAACAAACCATAAAAGCAGCCCTGGAGAGAATCAAACTGTTTCCAAGGAACTTATCTGCAGCCTAGAGCAGAGCTCAGTATTCATAGCAATACAAAGTATCAAGCCCCCAGCAACGTAAAATTCATAATGCTTAACACAGTACAAATTACCAAGCATGCAAAGAAACAGGAAAATACAACCAATATTGAAGACAAAAATGAACTATAAACAGGGCACCTGGGTGGCTCAGATGGTTAAGCATCTGCCTTCTGCTCAGGTCATGATCCCAGGGTCCTGGGATGGAGTTCCGCATCAGGTTCCCTGCTCCGCAGGCAGCCTGCTTCTCCCTCTGCCTCTCTCTCTCTCTCTCTCTCTCTCTGTCTCTCATGAATAAATAAATAAAAATCTTAAAAAAATGAACTAAAAACAAAATAGGACAGACACAGATATATTCTAATTCTATAGCAGACAAAGACATTTAAACAGTTATTTTTACTGTATTCCATATGTTCAAAAAGTTAAAACACTATACGTTGAAGTTTATAGGATACAGAATTAATGATATTATGAGGGATGATTTTTTTTGTTTTGTTTTTTAATTCTAGTATAATTAATGTACAGTGTTATATTAGTTTCAAGTGTACACATGAGGGACATTTTATTTTTTACTTATTTTTTACAAAGATTTTATTTCTTTGAGAGAGAGAGAGAGAGCACAACTGAGGGGAGGGGCAGAGGGAGAGGGAGAAGCAGACTCCCCGCTGAGTGGTGAGCTAGACTGGGGACTCGAGGCTTGATCCCAGGACCCTGAAATCAAGACCTGAGCTAAAGTCAGATGCTTAACTGACTGAGCCAGCCAGGCGCCCCTGAGGGACATTTTAGATATTAATACCTGTATTAGAAAGACCAGGTGCTAAAAGTTAATGAGTTAGGAAGAAAGAAGTAATATAAATGAGAGCAGAAATCAAAATATAAAACAAAGATTAATAAAGGGCCGCCTGGCTGGCTCAGTTGGTAGAGCATGCAACTCTAGATCTTAGGGTCATGAGTTTGAGCCCCACATTAGCTGTAGACTTTACTTAAACACACACACACACACACACACACACACACACACACACACACACACAGACTGTTAAAGCCAAGCATCATTTCTTCAAAAACAAGTAAAATAGATAAACATCTGACAAGATTGTACCAGAAAGAAAGAGAAAAATCACAAATACTACTGTGAATTAGAACAATCTATAGAAATATTGGAGATATAAAATATCATAACAGAACACTATTATCACCTATGCCAACAGTTTGGAAAATTGGACCCAGTAAACAAATTCCTTGAAAAATATAACTTAATAACCAAATCCTGACAGAGGATCCACTTCCAAGCTCACTTACTAGCAGGACTTCAGTACTGGCTATTAGGCAGAGACTTAGTTCAATCCATGGCCTGATGGTTCCCATGCCATGGCAGCTAGGGGTAGGGAATTAAGATCTATCTTATGAGCAGAAGACTATCAAAGAATTTGTGGTCATATCTTTAAAAAGGAAAAGAACTAAAAGTTATCAATGAATGAAGTGAGCAACCGGCATCATGTCCCTGTTCACACGATGCAATGTGAAGTGCACAACTTCATTATGAAGTATCCTTGCCGAAAATGTGTAACCTGAATTTTTTTTGAAGATTTTATTTATTTATTCATAAGAGATAGAGAGAGGCAGAGGGAGAAGTAGGCTCTCCCCTGAGCAGGGAGCCCGACGCGGGACTTGATCCCAGGACCCTGGGATCACGACCCGAGACAAAGGCAGACTCTTAACCATCTGAGCCACCCAGGCACCCTAACCTGAATTTAATCAAGCTTCTAGATCTAACTGCCAGGTGCAGAAGATACTTTATATAATACAGGAAATATTGGAATAAGGTAAATGACACCATGAAGAAACTATCAGATGTATCATGTGGACACTGTTTCAGGACAATTGGTTTACAAATTATATCATCAAAAACAAAACAATATGGAAAGAGTCCAGATGTCCATCGACTGATTAATAGATAAAGAAGATGTATATATATATGTATATATATATACACCACATCTTCTTTATCCATATATATATATATATATATATATACCCCATACACACACACACACACACACACACACACACACAGGAATATTACTCAGCCATTCAAAAGAAAGAAATCTTGACATGGATGAAACTAGAGGGTATTATGCTAAGTGAAATAAGTCAGACAGAGAAATACAAATACCAAATGATTTCATTCATATGTGGATTTAAGAAACAAAACAGATGCACATAGGGGAAGGGAAGGAAAAATAAAATAGGAGGAAAACAGAGAGGGAGGCAAACCATAAGAGACCCTTAATGATAGGGAACAAACTAAGGGTTGCTGGAGGGGTGGGGGTGGGGGGGATGTAGTAACTGGGTGATGGGCATTAAGGAGGGCATTTGAAGTAATGAGCACTGAGTGTTATATGCAACTGTTGAATCACTAAATTCTACCTCTGAAACTAAATTGAATTTAAATAAAAAATAAAACAAAAACAAAAACAAAGTAAACCAAAGGCAGTGTTAAAACAGACTATAGAGACATAAATACAATTCTTATGTCTTGATTGTATTTCAGATTTTTTTTTAAATCTTCAAAAGATTTAAATTTGGGGGAAAATTACAAATATTTGAAAGCATATAGAATATTGGAAAGTATTATGGAAAGTATTAGTGTTACTTTCTTTAGATGTCACAATGATGTTTGGTTATATAGGAAAACATCAATCTTAAGAGATGCATGGTGAAGCATTTGGGTTAAAGTCATGGTGTCTGTAATTTATGTGAGAATGAATAACTCAGTGAGGGGAAAGAGAGAGAGGGAGGGAGGGAGGGGTGAAGGGAGAGAAAAGATAAGATAAAGCAAATTTGGCAAAATAATAATAATTGATGAATCTAGGAGAAGGATATATGGGTTTTATTATTATTATTTCTAACTTTTTTGTAGGTTTAAAATTTTTAAATAAAAAATCGGGGGGAAGCACATACACACACTCCCTTCGACACCATATAGATAAGATAAAACCAAATAAAAATACCAGCAAAGGAAATGATGATTCAGGATGGCGATTACCTGGGGTTGGGGTGGTGGCAGAACAAGGTGATAGTGGAAAGAGGATCACATATGCGTAGAGTCCTGTTAAGTCGCAGGTTTAATGTTGGGTTATGGTTTCATGAATATTTATTACATATTACTATAAATTAATAATTACAAGAATAAAGAGGGTCATAAATGCACCAACGATGAGACTGTGTCATGAACCAGGCATTACATTATTCCACATTTGTGTTCATAAGTCATCACCAGCCTGCCCCCCCAGAAACACTGAAAATAACCATGTACCCTGAGTGGAAAATTCTAGTGATGGGAGAAAAGCTGGATCTACAGCTATTTGAGAATGAGCTCTGAATTTTTCATCCCTTTCATCTGAAGCTAATAATTGTGGTGTTCCAAGAATAATGAACAACTATTTTAAATACTCTACCATTAACCAATGATTCAAACTTGTTTAATCACATTCTTACTTAAAGAAAATGATACACTTCCACTGTTCTTTAAGGAGACACTAGGGGGGATGAAATTATCATGAAGATACACAGTATAAGAAGACTAAATATATAACTTTTTTTAAACAAAATTAGTGTTAATAATATTTCCAATAATTTATCGTCTTAGAGTGTATATTTATTTTATTGAATCTAAACGGAAGACTGCACGGTGGTAGAGAAGCGGTGCTTTGGAGTCAGAAAATCCTTGGGTTCAAGCCTCCATTCTACCTCTTATTAGCTGTCTGACACTGGGCAAATATTAGATCTCTCTAGAACTCAGTTTCCTTATCTGAAGCAGAATCTTTATCAGCAGGATTATTCTATCTTTAAAGATAGTTCATTTAAAGTTTTTAGCACAGCTCATGGCACTGCCGAATGTCTTAAATGTAGCTATTGTTACCATACTGAAACATTTAAATTGATCTACTTTATCTGTCTATTGATCTACACACACACATATTTTAATATATACATATGTGTATTTCCTACATACTGACAAAGTTACTGTTTATTATCAGGAACTTAAATACAATGTGAAACTCTGAACATTGGTAAATGTAAACACTGAATCTCCTTAACACTGTTCATTTCTCATTGGATGATCTCTAATTCTCATTGACTCTGCCACTTTACTATTTAAAAATTCTATGATTATTGCCATTACAAGTATTTAGAAACCATTAAAATGAAGATGAGTTTATTTTTGCTTTTGGAGTTTATGTTTTTAAAGATGGAAGAGGATGTTCAACTTGGACATTTTCATGACTGAACAAGTCTACCGAGCTTCTGCTCCTACACCAAGACTTGTCTATTTGATGTTGAAATACAGAGAAATTTCATTTCATTTATTTATTTTTATTTAATTCAAGTTAGTTAACATATGGTGTATTATTAGTTTCAGGGGTAGAATTTAGTGATTTATCAGTTGCATATAACACCCAGTGCTCATTACTTCAAGTGCCCTCCTTAATGCCTATCACCCAATTACTCCAGCCCTCCACCCACCTCCCCTCCAGCAACCCTCAATTTGTTCCCTAGAGTTAAGAGTCTTTTATGGTTTGTCTCCCTCTCTGTTTTTATCTTGTTTTATTTTTCCTTCCCTTCACCTATGTTCATGTGTTTTGTTTCTTAAATTCCACATATGAGTGAAATCATATGGTATTGGACAAATTCCATTTTAAATTTCTGTTTGCTCTGCTAGCCTTTTTGCATTCCTTTCCTTAAGCTATTGAGGAAGGTATTCACAGATCTTTTATTTGTTTATTTTTTAAGATTTTATTTATTTATTTGACAGAGAGCGAGAACACACAAGTGGCGAGAGCAGCAGAGGAAGAGGGAGAAGCAGGCTCTCCACTGAGCAGGGAGCCCAATAGGGAGCTCGCTGGGATCATGACCTGAGCCAAGGCAGATGCTTAATGGACTGAGCCACCCAGGCGCCCCCACAGATCTTTCTCTTTTTTTTTTTTTGGTGAAAAATTTTATATTTAGATTTAGCCAGCTGGACTCAGTTTAGATGATCCCAATTTTTTGGCAACATCCAAAGCATCATAGTCAGGAGCCAGGGGAACATATGCCTTCTTCTCTCCATCAGGCCTGATCAAGATGCTGACCTTGGCCACATCAGTGTTGTAGAGCTTCTTCACAGCCTGTTTGATCTAGTGCTTGTTGGCCTTGACACCCACAATTAACATAAGTGTGTTGTGGTCCTCTATTTTCTTCATGGCTGACTCAGTAGTCGGGAGTAACTTGATGATGGCATAGTGATCAAGCTTGTTTCTCCTGGGGACGCTCTTTCGAGGATATTTGGGCTGTCTTCTGAGATGCAGTCAGAATGTAGGTGACGTGCAGATCTTCTTTTTTTGTGACTATGGACGCCTTCAGCACCACTTTCTTGGCCTTCAAAGCCTTTGCTTTGGCTTAGGTTTTGGGAGGGGCAGGGGATTCCTTCTTAGCCTTCTGCACCATCTTTGTAAAAGGGCCCACAGATCTTTTAAAATACTATATTTTACACCAGAGATATTTTGGTTTGTAGATAAATAGCAGGTATATTCTAGAAGTCTCATTTTAGTTCCTTCCTTTCTCCCTCCTTCCTTTCCTCCCTTCTTTCTTTCTTTCTTTCTTTTTTTAAGGTAATTGAAGAGAGTTATTCTGATTAAAGGTTTAATATATAGTGATCTTTACACTGTGAAGCTTTGAAAAGTGTTGTTAAATGGCAGTACCTTGAAATTATAAGTAAAATTATAGTGGCAGCATATTCTTTCCTTTTGGTGTGTGGTCATTGTAAAAACAGCACGAAACTAGTTGAATGGCAATGTTTTTAAATGACCACACATTCCATTATCCTAAGAGAACAATCTGTGTCTATTTCCGTCTCGTATAAGTTCATGCTCTTATAAACTTGCAAACACAGTGTATGTGTCTGAGTGTGTGGTATTTGATTAAGGGAAATACCATAATTTATGTATTTAACCATTTCCCTATTGGACTTCTAGGTTGGCTCTAAATTTTTTTTATTCTAGCAAATGTTTTTACAACATAATAAATTTTTTTCAGGTATATGACTTATTTGTATAGAACTATGTCCTTATGACAAAATAATGTTAGAGAAATATTAAGTTTAAAAAAACCAGTAGGAGCATTATGGCTCTTCATTGCTGTATTACTTTCCAAAAGGAAATGTGTGTGTGTATATATGTGTATAAAATATAGCAGTATCTATTTTAGGATTTTATCTGAAAATGAGTATACCAAAGATATGCTTTTTTTCAACTTATATTATCTAACCAAGTGTACATATTGAAATTAACTTTACCAATCCTTCTTTTGTCTTCCTCATTATTGTCATCTTTTTTTTTTTAAGCACAACCAATTAAGAGACTTGGATGTACTGTTCAGGATTCAATTTAAAAGGAGAGTTCCCATTCAAGGCCACAATGAGATATCGGTTATTGTTAAAAGGCTAAATGTCAACTAGTTTTCTGGCCTGGCCAATTCAGCTTTATTGCCTTGCGAAAATGGATTATGTTGAATTTATTAACTTGTCTAGAGCTACAACCCACTAAATGTACTTGTCATATTTTTCTCAGTCATGGGATAACTGAAGTAAGCTGCAACCTTTACAAAATATAGACAAGAAGAAAAATACTTGGTTTGTAGCAGGTAGGGATGAGAGCGGCTTCATCTATTTTACCAATTTGTCTCTACTACCCTCTAGTGGTATCATAGTCACAATGTCCTTTACAGCATTGCCTCCAGATTACTAATACACCACGTATACAGGGATTTATAAATTTCAGCTTTATGGAGTTGGTCCCAGCATTGGATATGATAAACTCCTGGAGGGACTTACCTTTCTGCTGGCATTCTTGCACTCTCTTTCCCACACTCATCGTTTCTGTATAGTACTGCCAGATTAACCTGTTTAAATACAAAATGTAATCCTACCACTCCCCTGCTCAATCAAACCAAGAAACGTTTAGTCCTTCCCTTTGGATTGTTGGAAGTGCTGTAGGTAAACTTCCCTGCAGTGGAAAACTAAAAAACCCTTCACAATAGGAATCTAACTCTTCTTTCCCCTCTTCTGTCTCTTTATCTCCTATGCCACTTTACCCTCCAGCCAAATCCAAACCTGCCCCCCCGTTTTTCCTCTTTCTGCCTAGAATGTCTCCCACCTAATCATTCCCATTGCCAAAGTTGGGTTTATATTTCAAGAATTAGTTCAAATGCACTCTTTGTTCAGCTTTACCAAACCCCCTACGTCAATCCCTTGCACGCCAGGTGCCTCTTTTTTTTTTTTTAAGATTTTATTTATTTGCAAGAGAGAGGATGAGAGACAGAGAGCATGAGAGGGAGGAGGGTCAGAGGGAGAAGCAGACCCCCGGCTGAGCAGGGAGCCTGATGTGGGACTCGATCCCGGACTCCAGGATCATGACCTGAGCCGAAGGCAGTTGCTTAACCAACTGAGCCACCCAGGCGCCCGCCAGGTGCCTCTTTGACACTGCTGTTTGTTGCATATGCTGTGTCCTTCCCAGATGTTCTGGGCAGGCTCCTCTCCTTCAGTTCCCATTTAAATGGATAACATCAGCTTTTTCTAGAGAAAGAATGAGCACAGAAGCAGGCGGAAGGCGAGAGGGAGAGCCTCTCAAGCAGACTGAGCAGGAGCCTGATGCGGGGCTTAATCTCAGTACCCTGAGATCATGACCTGAGCCGAAATCAAGAGTTGGCTGCTTAATTGACTGAACCACCCAGGCACCCCAACAGTCCTGAACTTTTAACTACTGTGATGGTACAGCCATTCCTGGAGGGCTTTTTGTTGGGAGAGCGCAGTTTCAGTAGTTCTCCTCCTGCCTCACATTCTTTTTGCCACAATTTTTTAAATTTAAATTCAATTAATTAACATGTAGTATATTATTAGTTTCAGAGGTAGAGTTCAGTGATTCATCAGTCTTATATAATATCCAGTGCTCATTACATCACGTGTCTTCCTTATTGCCCATCACCCAGTTACCTCATTCCCCCCACCCCCCGCCCCTCCAGCAACCCTCAGTTTGTTTCCTATGATTAAGTGTCTCTTACCGGTTTGTCTCCCTGACTGATTTCATCTTGTTTTATTTTTCCCTCCCTTCCCCTATGCTCCTCTGTTTTGTTTCTTAAATTCCATGTATGAGTAAAATCATATGATAATTGTCTTTCTCTGTTGTATATATAAGCCACATCTTCTTTATTCATCTGTTGATGGACATCAGGACTCTTTCCACAGTTTGGCTATTGTGGACATTGCTGCTATAAACATTGGGGTGCAGGTGTCCCTTCAAATCATGTTTGTATCCATTGGATAAATACCTAGTAGTGCAATTGCTGGATTGTAGGGTAGCTCTATTTTTAACTTTTTTTTTAAGATTTTTATTTATTTATTTGTCAGAGAGAGAGAGCACAAGCAGGGGGAACAGTAGAGGGAGAGGGAGAAGCAGGCTCCTCACTGAGCAAGGAGCCCGATGTGGGACTTGATCCCAGGACCCTGGGATCATGACCTGAGCCGAAGGCAGACGCTTAACGACTGAGCCACCCAGGCGTCTCTATTTTTAACTTTTTGAGGAACCCCCATACTGTTTTCCAGAGTGGCTGCACCATTTTGCGTTCCCATCAACAGTGTAAGAGGGCTCCCCTTTCTCCACATCCCCACCAACATCTATCTGTTCTTTTCTGATTTGTTAATTTTAGCCATTCTGACCAGTGTGACATTCTATCTCATTGTGGTTTTGATTTGTATTTCCCTGATGCTGAGTGATGTTGAGTATTTTTTCATTTGTCTGTTGGCCATATGTATGTCTTCTTTGGAGGAATGTCTGTTCATGTCTTCTGCCCATTTCTTGATTGAATTATGTTCTTTGGGTGTTGAGTTTGGTAAGTTCCATATAGATTTTGGATACTAGTCCTTTATCTGATAAGATATTTGCAAATATCTTCTCCCATTCTGTTGTTTGTCTTTTGGTTTTATCAACTGTTTGCTGTGCAAAAGCTTTTTATCTTGATGAAGTCCCAGTAGTTCATTTTTGCTTTCGTTCCCCTTGCCTTTGGAGCTGTGTTTAGCAAGAAGTTGCTGCCTGGGTTCTCCTCTAGGATTTTGATGGATTCCTGTCTCACATTTAGGTCTTTTATCCATTTTGAGTCTATTTTTGTGTGTAGTGTAAGGAAATGGTCCAGTTTCATTCTTCCGCGTGTGGCTGTCCAATTTTGCCAACACCATTTGAAAAGACTGTCTTTTTTCCATTGGATATTCTTTCCTGCTTTCTTGAAGATTAATTGACCATAAAGTTGAGGGCCCTACCTTGCATTTTGAGTCTGTGGTTTGGGATGGGCTATGGAAAGACTCAAATATGATCCCTGGAGCAGGAACAAGTTTTTGTTTTGTCTGTTGAATTAAATGGTCTACTTCCCTCTTTGAAATTTTTTTTTTCTTTTTACTTGTTTCCCCATCTGGACCCCGAAGCTTTGAAGGGCAGGCTTGGGTCTGATTCTTGTTTGTATGCTCATTATTTAAGCCAGCACTTGGGACATAGTAAGGGCTCCATATAGTTACCAAACGTTGTTGAAACAGCAGATATCTTCCCTTTTTGTCTATCTGGATGTGACATCACTTTACTTTGTATTCCCTTAGTACTTAGTTCAAAGTATCAGCTGAAGGAAGATGTTTAACTAGTCAGTCTAAAAGAAATGTAGTCACTTGATATAATTTTCTTATCTTGGCCCCTCCTCTCAAGCTCAAGGAGGACAGATAGTCTAATTCATCTTTGTATCTTTAGTGGCCCCCAAATAATGCCAGGTGAACAGAAAACACTCAAATATTTGGTGAGTGGAACTGAAAGAGTTTAATTTCCTGTCATCCCTGGGGCCCCTGCGTGGCTCAGTCGTTAAGCGTCTGCCTTCGGCTCAGGTCATAATCCCAGGGTCCTGAGATTGAGCCCCACATCGGGCTCTCTGTTCAGCGGGAAGCCTGCTTCTCTCTCTCCCATTCCCCCTGCTTGTGTTCCCTCTTTAGCTGTTTCTCTCCCTGTTAAATAAATAAAATCTTCAAACAAAAAAATTTCCTGTCATCCTGGAAAATGCCTGTCTCATTTTTGAAGAAAGAGTAAATTATGTTTCATCTGTATCATTTTAACAGTAGGAGCGTGTTATTGCCGCTCTGCTCTTTGGAATCTGTCAATTAATAATTCACATTTAAAATGAAGCAGAATATTCGAGGTGAAACCCCAGGCCTGTATCATTCTAGAAGACAGTTTATTGAGTTAAATTAGAACTTCATTTGTTTAACATCATTAGAAAATAAACTTTTATATTAATTCCTTACCTTACTGATCCATAATCCGTTTGCCCTGGGACAACTTTACAAAGATCAAGATTTTTTTTTTTAAGATTTTATTTATTTATTTGACAGAGAGAGAGAGATACAGCGAGAGAGGGAACACAAGCAGGGGGAATGGGAGAGGGAGAAGCAGGCTTCCCATGGAGCAGGGAGCCCGATGTGGGGCTCGATTCCAGGACCCCAGGATCATGACCCGAGCCGAAGGCAGACACCTAACCACTGAGCCACTCGGGGGCCCCAAAGATCGAGATTTAATTCTCACTGTAAATTTTTAGTTTGGCAGAAGGGCCTATTTTAGGCATAAGCAGTATTGTGATAAAATTTAAGGAGTCCCTAAAAAATTATCAAAAACACCTCAGAGATTCAACTCAAACAATAACCCTGATCATCTCAACAGGCCCGCTCACTTCTCCTGGCTCCAATTATGTTTAAGATTGTTTGCAGGGTGCCTGGGTGGCTCAGTTGGTTAAGCGACTGCCTTCGGCTCAGGTCATGATCCTGGAGTCCCAGGATCAAGTCTCACATCAGGCTCCCTGCTCAGCAGGGAGTCTGCTTCTCCCTCTGACCCTACCCCCTTTTGTGCTCTCTCTCTCTCTCTCTCTCATTCTCTGTCAAATAAATAAATAAAATCTTAAAATAAAATAAAATTGTTTGCTGTTTAACGGTTAGACTCACCATGAATCTCATGAAGCTTAAGTGTCAGGATCCTGCCTTAGCACAGTCCCCTTCCAGGGCTCTGCGACGGGTGTTCACATAATCATAGGTTTTTGAAAAATGCATAAAATAAGGTAGGTTAGCCACAGGTCTTTAAGGCTGTTGTTTCTTTCCAGTTCAACTCCCCACTAGTCGCCATTTCCCCACCTGCCCAGTGGTACTGGTGGGACCAGAACATTGTGGGGATTCAGCTCAGGGGAATTTGAGCTGAGGATACAGTTAGTTGAGGGTTAGCGGTATCTAGTTATTCATCCCCAGCGCTTCCAAGTCTTTGCCAGCCGTCCTAATATAGCAACAGCTTCTGGAAATACTCCTTCTACCCATTCTGTGAATTCTCTTGGCATGTGGAAATAAAGGTATAGGGTCAGAGATCTTATCTGAACTGGAAGTAAGTGGGTCGTGGGTAATACAGGAGAAGCTAATCTGTGGGAAATTCTTCCAATTAGCAGATGTGTGAAATTATATCATTACCTCATTCAAACTTGTGTCAGGGATGCACTTATTTTTTTTTTAAGATTTTATTTATTTATTTGACAGAGAGAGACACAGTGAGAACCGGAACACAAGCAGGGGGAGTGGGAGAGGGAGAAGAAAGGCCTCCCGCCGAGCAGAGAGCCCAATGCGGGGCTTGATCCCAAGACCCTGGGATCATGACCTGAGCCGAAGGCAGATGCCTAACGACTGAGCCCCCCAGGCGCCCCAGGAATGCACTTATTAACACAGCATGAACAACTATAAATGCATCAGACAATTTTTGGAATCTGGAATCTTTAGAATCATGCAAATTAGAATTAAGCATGACACCTGTGTTTGTAGGGCATAAGCTTAGAGCAGTCACAAAAACAGCTCCTATGTGAAAGAAACTTGATAAATGTTTTTTCAAATTTAATAAAATTCTAAAAATCTACATGATGTTATCAATAATGAGGTAAGAAGTCATAAAAACTTTTTTGAAATAATTAATCATAAGAAGCCAATTCGGATTAACCATGTTAAAGGAAAGACTGAATTACCTTTTTTCTCTTCATAGTAAATATTACAAAATTGTGTTTTGTATAAAGAGGCAAAGATAAAGAATTTGCCAGCTGAAAGGATGAATAAGCATTTAAAAAATGGATTCCAAAAGTTGTTGCTCCCCAAAAATGTAGGACAAAATGCATTGTAAGGGATATGTCAGGTAATTAATAAAAATATAATTTTCTATGAATTTTGCGATTTTATGGCACTTTTCACCTTTTAAAATTTTGTAGTTTCACAATTTCTTGTTCTCAAAATATATTCCCTATCACACTGAATCTAGCATTCTTTTTCTTTAAAAGGGTCCCCAAATGATAAATACTTCAGGCCTCCTGGAACCTACATCTACCTTTGTCCATCTGCGGCCACATGGATATTACATTGGTACCTCACAATCAACATGCCCAAATCAACACTCCCCCCGCCCCACCCCCCACACTCCCTCCCCACCGTAAGTATCCCTCAGCCTCTCTCCAGAACTGTGGTGGCATCCATCCATTGTCAAACATATATCCTAGTCATCCCTCATGACTCTTTCTCCTTCAGTCAACACACCCAATCCACCCCTCAGGTCTTATAGTTCTAGCTCCTCAAAATAGCTCATCATCATTTCCTCCTTTTCAAACTGACCACCACTGCCCTAGTTCGGCCCGTGTTGGGATAGGTGCAGAGCCCTCCACTGGTCTCCTGGCTCTGATGTTACCTCATTGTCCCTCCTCAGATCTCTTCCGTGACTTTTCCCTCCTAATCCCACATCTGACTTTGTCACCCCCTACTCACATTTTTTTTTTTCAATTCCATCCTCCATCCAAATCCTTTGGTGGGACCCTGAAAGGCCCTCCCAGGTATGGATATTGCCTAACTCCATAACATCATTTCTCTGATCCTTTCTCTAGCCTCCCAAACTCCATTTATGTTCCAGGAATACTGAATTAATTTCAGTCCATCAAACATGCCTTATTGTTTCTTCTCAGTGGACCACAAATCTCTCTTCATGCATGTGTCTGCTTGGCAAACTCTTCATTCCTCAAGACTCAGTTTAGAACCTACCTCTGCTGTGAAGCCTTGCTGGACTCCTCTGTCCTCCGCCACACTCACAACTACTCCTAACAACCACCATGTTCTGCCCAGAGCAGCCTTTAGTTATTACACTGTAAGCATTTGCTCCCCACCTATATGGGATGACACTTATTTGTTCACCTGTTGTCTTTGATTCTCATTGGTTGATGAATGAATTTCTCCTCCCTACCCCATCCCTGGGTGATCACTTTCATTTCCAATGAAAGATTGAGGTAAGTTGACACAGGTGGATTTAAAGTATGGATGCCAAAAGCTTACCCGTGATTTCTCTTTCTGTCTCTTTAGCTGGAGGAATGAGTGTGGGAACATGGAGGTTATATATGAAAAACTTTTATTATGGAATTGTTTGAACATTTTACAAAAAACCACATTACTTTTCTAATTACAAAAATGCCTAACTCAGGAACACCCGTGATAGTTCCATGTTTTCAGCTGTGATGAAAAGATCTTGAAATTTCATGTCTTGCTTTTTTCAACCACTTTACTTTCTGAATTATGTAAAGGGAGATCAGTCTTCTCCTTTTGAGTAAGTTTTTCAGCAGCTTCCATGAATTTTATCCAGTAGCAAAAAAGAGGCTTTGGCCTCATCCATCTATCCATCCAACCATCCATCCATCCATCCATCCATCCATCCATCCATCCATCCATCCATTTTTAGCCTAGGTGATATATTCCCATGGTTCAAACTTCAAAAGATACAACAATCTCCCTCCCCACCCCTGTGCCCCAGGCACTCCTCCTCCAGGCACATTGTTATTTGCTACATCTCCTTCCAGGCTATTTTATGTATTTACAAGCAAATGTTTCTTAACATTTTTACCTGAAAAAATACTTGTTTTAGTCAGCTTGGGCTGTCATAACATAAACTGGGTGGCTTATACATCAAAAATGTATTTCCTCACAGTTCTAGAGGCTGGAAGTCTGAGACCAAGGTGCCCACATGGTGGGTTCTGGTGAGGCTTCAGGGTTTATAGATGGCGCCTCCCTGCTGTGTCCTCACAAGGAGGAGAGAGAGTGACCCAGTTCTCTGGTTTCTCTTCTAATAAGAGCACTAATCCCATAGTGAGGACTTTACCCTCATGATCTCATTTAAACCAAATTATCTCCGAAAGGCCCCATCTCTAAATACTATCACTGTGAGGGGTGGGGCTTCAATATAGGAATTTGAGGTGGAGGGAGACATAATTCAGTCCACAGCAATATTGGTTTCTAAAAACAAAACAAAACAAGCTTATATGCAGTGCCAACTGCTCTTTTTTTTTCCTAAATGGAGCTTACCAAAATATAAGTATGACATTTTTTGTAGCACATCCCTTTCCACCCTCTCCTCTTCCGTTGTTTTTTCATAGCACTTAGAGACTAGTTCTAAAATAGTTCTGCACCTCTCCTGTGCAACCCCTTAGGACAGTATTCAGGGCTCTTTCAGATTCTCATTCCAAACTCTCTTCTCTGCTTAACACTGGGGGACATCCTACACCCTACAATGGCGGTGCACCTGCAGACGGCATGCACTCTACAACAACGGCATCCTGAATGCCCTGGGCAGACTTTAAGTGCTTACCTCATGAAATTTCCTCTGTTTGGAAGCTCCACCCAACAATTCTTTCTCCAATATCTGTTCGAATTAGTAATTTGCCCCTCTATGTTCTCATTTCACTTTAAAGCATAATTTACAGTGTAAAATGCCAGAATAAAATTCTAAGTAATCATGTGTTCTCTCACCTCCAACACTTACAGCAGGAATTGTATCTGATTAATTTTGTGTCTCTAAAGTACTTTAGAGACACTAAATTCAAGTTGGCCCGAAGAATTAATAAACTGTATTTGTGAAGACGATAGCATGAATTTACAATAACCCCTGAAAGTTTAAAAACAAAGATAACTGAGTTAAATTGAAAAATCTAGCATCACAGCTGTGGAAACTTGTGGTCTTTATGTTGAATGTAGAATGGATATAATGAATTACTAGCTGTTTTTAGATGCTATAAAATGAACGCCTTGCTGAGGCCTCCCAGAGAGAAATATTTATATATGTACTCATTAAAATCAGTACCCTGAACTGGCACAGAACAGTCTTCTTCCCTAGAGCACTTCTCTGGGGTAGTCAGTTTTTATTTAAAATGTGAATTTGGGATTTTAAAAGTAAATTTTAAAAGTTCTTAGGTTCAGGCAGAGATTTCAGAACCCCCTACCTCCAATGTGAATCCCAAATATTCTCTGTCACCTAGGAGCATAAAATTGTTAAGGCCATGTGTTCATACCAAAAATAGTGCCAGATGACAGATGCTGCTCCCTGTGTAAAAGGGTACTAAACACTTAAATGCATGTGATGTACTAGCTCCCTTCTTTATCCTAATCTGGGTCTTTTTTTTTTTTTTTTTTTTTTAATGGAACACTTCACCAATTTGTGTCATCCTTCGGCAGGGACTAGGCTAATCTTCTCTGTATCATTCCAATTTTACCAACTGTGCTGCCCAAGTGAGCACCTAATCTGAGCCTTCTAATAGTATTTTGTAGAGTTCACGGTAATCAGTCTTTGTCCTACATCCCATTAAGGGTGGTGCAAAGAGAAGCCCTCATTAGGGGACTCTTCTTATCATTTCTATTTTACTCTTATTTTCTTAAAAACTTAAAGAATGATGTTCAAGCACAGACATCTCTCTTAAGGTTATGGTGGAGGGCAATGAGAGAGAGTTTTTGATACTCTTATTATTTAAAGAATAATTTAGATCTCTTTTTTTCCCTCTCCTGGAATTGTGAATTTTGTGTTTTAAAAAACAACTAAAATTCTGATGTGAAATATTTTAAACTTTAAAAATGTAAAATTTTGTTTTTAATTTTTAAATAAGTAGAATTTTTAAATAAATAGAATTTTAAATAAAAAGTTTAAAAAGTAAGATAAAAACAAAGTATATATATGTGTGGGTGAAATGTGCTCCTTTAGCCCAGCCGGAAAATTATCCACTTAGAAAAACATAAATATACAGTAGCTTTAAGTATTAGAAGTGAAAATAATGGAATCTGAATGTAAATGTAGTATCAGTGTTGTGATGCGATATTTGAGAGCAGTAAGTTTTAATTGTGCCAATACTGGAAGGGGAAAAACCCGACCCATGGCGAACAGATTTCCGACGACCAGAAACAGTAGGACGACGCTCTCCTGCGATGAAAGAAAGCGCCTGCGCTCAGACTCAGTTGGCGCCCGCCCTCCTGCTTTTTGTCCATCCGCCGTTTCCACTCTCTTTCGCGCTTCAGCCACCCGGGAAGCCCAGCCCCAAGCGTCGCTGGGCTCCGATTGGCTCCTTTGAAAGTCTACGGACTACCTGATTGGTGGGCCTCGGGCCCTTCAGCGCGGTGAGTTTGAAACAGCTCGCACTTAGCTTCAAAGCTGGCTCTCGGAAGTTGAGGCAAGAGCGACGCCGCCGCTTTCGTCGCGGGATAATAAGCCGGGTAGAGTTGCTGAGGTCAGGGTCATGCCTACGGGGCGTCTACTCGGCGGGGGCCGGCTCGGAGACCCCGGAGAAGGAGTATGGAGGAACCGGGTGGTATTAGGAGGCCGGACTGGGCAGCAGGGGTCTGCGCGGGGCCGGGCAGGGCCTCTGGAGGCTAGGCCGCGCCTTCACTCGGGCCCCGGGGGCCTGGGCGTGTGAGCGACGCCGGGGCCCGGCTTTCCAGGAAGGCTCGCGGGAGCCCAGACTCGGCGGGCATACCGTGGGGAGGGCAGGGGCTGCCCTGGCCTCGGAGTTGCAGTCTGGGGTCGCGGTGGGCAGTTCTCGCGAAGAGGCCGCCGACCTGGCTGAGGAGATTTTCGGGTCCTGCGTGAAGCCAAACCCTTGCACTGGTTCGACGACGCGGATTTCCAGGCTCCGTCCTAGGCGCTGCGGTTCCGGCCTGTCCCGCGTGCGCTCTGCTCTAGCCTGCGGGGGTGGAAAGCCAGACCGCACCTGGGTCAGGTACCCACGCCGGCTCCCAAAGCCGGGCTGTCCCGGAACACCGATCGGATTAACTGACTGGGCCTTCTCGGACTTCCCTCCGTGCCCAAGGCCCTTGTGCTCCCAGAGCTTTTAAGAACACCTGGCCAAGGATAGAACCGGAGGGAATTTAGATTTTTTCGTTTTTATTTTATGCTTGGTGACTGTTAAATACTATGCAAGGTGGAAAGCTAAGAAATGCCGAGAGATACATATATGTGTGTTTTAGTATCACTTAATTTTTGTTTAATACTAGGGTTACCAGTGTGCACGTCTTGCTTCCTTTAAAGACCTGGAGGTCTCTAGATAGGAGATGAAGCTGTTGGTGTTTTACATACAGCTGCTAGTAGTACAGAGCCTCAGAAGGCATTCAAAAGGCATTTTAAAGCTTCATCCTTTATTTTAATTGTTAGAACAGGAAAATGGAGAGAGGGTAATGAAACCCAGCTTTGAAATTTATTGTTCAGAGTGAGCTCAACAATTTTGTTCTTTAGGCATAGTAAATCTGGATATTGTAGAAAAAGGTGATTATCCTAATTACTGCCGTTTTGAAAAATTAAAAAATATTTAAGATTGGCACTCATGGCCAGTGTAGTGCAATTTTGTTCATTTAAAAAGATTTGTCTCTACTTCTGGAATGATTTTGAAGATGACTGTGAGCAATAGAACTTAAGTGTCAATTAGTGACCTTCATATATGATCTTAGTGATGAGTGTGTTAGAAAATCAAAGTAATTATGCTTGGGCTTCTGAAGATGTTTCAATGGCAAACTTCTCAGCTGAGGAAGTCGTGAATGTCTCCTTGTCAGCATTTCAACTGACAGTTGAGCAATCTTGCTAGTGGGTGAGCAGTGTGGCCACCTTAGCTCTCTCTTTGTGTCTTTAAATATTTTTCCTTTTGAATTTTCTCCAAAAAAAAAAAAAAAGTAAAGTACAATTGAGTCAAATAAAATTATTTGTGGAAGTGTTTGGGTATAACTAACACACGTTGGTGCTCCTTAGAAGTGTTACATAAAGAAAACATAACTTCTGGTTTTTGTTTGGAAGGGATAGATAAAGTTGATAGCTGAATTTGAGGGTTAATTTGACTGGAAGAAGCTAAATATTACACTGGTTAAGATATACAAATCCAGTGTTTTAAGAGCTAACAGATGGAAAAATCTTATTGCAGAAGTCCTTACCTTTATGAGTGTTGTTTTAACATAACTAATATTTATGGAAAATTAATACTGCACTAGACACGAAAATGCTTTACATATTGTATCTCATTAAAAACTTCAAACCCCCTTTTGAGTTAGTGGCATGAGACCAAATTAGCTTTTCCTCTCATTTTAGGATCTACCAAATCTGCTGATTAACTATGGAAGATTATACCAAAATAGAGAAAATTGGAGAAGGTGAGTGGTTTTAATAATAAAGTTTTTAAAAAATGATTTAGTAATGCTATAAATCTGGGGCATGAAGACATGTAAATATTTATTAAAATACAATCTTTAAGGTATCCTGTGCTAATGTGCGTTAATTATATGTTCTTTACATGGTAACTTGTAAAATGTTCAGATTTTAAGAAAATTGAAATTATTCTGATATGATTCCCTGTCTACCCTCTCCATCCCCCTAATAGTCTTACATTTTAAAATACTAAACACTTAAAACAATATTTGTATTCTGAGAAGACTACTGATATCTTGTATGTGTGTTGGCGGGGAGAGGTTAGGGCAGTAGAATTATGTTAAGTTTAGTAGTGTACTTTTAGTCTCATACAATTATTTTTAAGATCAGTATTTTTACCTAAACTTTGTAAATTAGTACAGTAGATTATTAAACCAATTTAAGTAAATTTTCGATTTAGTTTCCTTGGATTTAAATGACCTGTTATGTGTACATGTTTAAGCAAATCTAAAACAAATAACTCTTGTATATAATCATTCATTTCCTTTCTGTAGTACTTAAAGTTTTTAAAGAATGTTTATGTGACACAAATGGAAGAGTAAAAATATCCCTTTGCCTTTTTTTCCAACAGAATATCTTAAGTTTCTATTAAGTTGGTATTTACATTCTACACTCTAGGAACAAATGGTACAACTTGTACAAAGTAATTTGCTATTAGAGTCCAATTTTTATAGGTTCTGTTTGAGGAACATTTCCAACTAGTATATTTTTAGTGTGTTCCAAAACCGTATTTGTATAAGGAATACTACTAAAACTCCAGGGGCGGAGTACTGGAAAGAATTTAGTGAGATAGTAATGATAAGTTTAGGTGGTGATTGGTTTAGAGAGCTATTCTTTTTCTTAACTTACAAATATTATATGATATTTTTAAAAATCACTTAAATACTTTGTTATACCTGCTCAACTAAGCTAATTTTGTTTCTGAGTTGAAAATAAGAAAATATCTACTGTCTTCTGCTTTGAGTTTTTCTTAATCCTCAGAGAATTAAATGAGTGCTGATTTTTAGTTTGGAACAAAAAGTTATTCTTAAAGTGTAAATGTGTTTTTCTTTAAAACTCTGGAACTCCTGACATGCAGGAGACTACAGATTTGACTCTTGAGAAAAGGTACTCTAATTGAAATACAAGCAGTAAAGAGTATAATTTCAAATGTAGTCTTAGTTTCTTGAGTTAAAAGATTCCATTCTACTACATGATGTCCTCATATTCCCTATTCACTGACCCCTGGGCTTTTGGCAATGGCTGTTCTTTCACTTTGAAAGCCACTCTCTGCTGCCTTCACTTTCATCTCATTGTTCTAGTCCAAGTGCGTTTTGTAGTTCCCTTTTTGTTATCCTTAATATCCTTTTTCTTTACTGCATTGTAAGTAAGCTTTATGAAGTTTGGGATTTCGTCTTGTTCATAAGTGTTTGAACAGGGCTTGGCAGTAGTGTCTAGCACTATTGGAGATACTAAAATATTTGATAATAACATTATCTATTTTTCTTGATGTGTTTTCCTCTGTTTCTTTTTCTGACTTGTATTGTCTTCACTACTCCAGTGCCTGGCTGTTTTGGATTTTGTGGTGGACATGTTTTTGAAAAAATAAATTGTATGAATAATTTAAGGCCTAGATGATACCTTTCACACAGTATTTTCTTTTGGTTTGCCAGATACCTGGTCAAATTCTACCAGCATTAAAGTACCAATTTGAAAAGTTAAATTTCTTTCCCTCAACTTTATTATATTTCCAAACATAGAGAAGTTGAAAGATAAATTCAATGAACCTGTAATACCTTTTGCCAAGATGTTAATTTTGTCACATTTACTTTATTATCTGTGTGTGTTTTTAGCATTTTGTTTTTCTTTTCACCCATGTAAAGTAAGTTGTAGAGATGTGCTTTACTGCTAAATACTAATGTATGTATCTTCTGAAGAACTAGCCAATGTCATGCATTTCATTTGGTGACTAATGTCTCCTTAATCTTTTTCTAATTTAGAATAGTCATCCTGACTTTCCCACCTTGACACTTGAGTTTTTTGACAACTTGATTCATTTCTTAAATACATCTAGTCTTTGCTTGTTTTAGTTATTACAAAGGTGTTCTCTGGCTTCTTCTGAATTACAAGGATCTGAGTGTTGTCACATCTGTTATAAGAAAATGTCTTTTTGGATCATAGAGAGTAGCTATATCCATGATGTGGGACCTAACGTGGCCTTTATTCACTCAATAAACATTTGATTAAAGTTTTTGTGCTTACCAGTTAGAGTCTCCAGAACCTGACCATAACTAACATTATTTTTTTAATTTAATAATGTGTAGTTCAGGTGGTTGGGTGGCTCATTTGGTTAAGCATCTGCCTTTGGCTCAGGTCACGATCCTATGAGTCCCACATCTGGCTTCCTGCTCAGCAGGGAGCCTGCTTTTCCCTCTCCCTCTGCCTGCCGCTCCCCCTGCTTGTGCTCTCTGTCAAATAAATAAAATCTTTTTAGAAAATATAATTGTAGTTCATTTCAGAGTATATATTATGCATTTCATAAATAATTTTTGGTGCTTAACCAGCAGAATCATTCTGCTTTGTTTAACTAGAGCTCTGTACTAGTAGTTATAAGAGTGGTAATGGTTCATAGAGTCAGAAGAGAGACATAGAGCACTTGTGATGTCTAAAATTGAATAAATACTAAGAGTTAGATATAAGTTAGTTAATTGTTGTGAGTAAATTTTAGGCCCAGATGAGATTGTACAGGAGAGAGAGGAATAGTAGGGGAAAAAATTAGTTCTGAATTTACCATTAACTGCTTCTTATGCAATTGACGAATCTTGAATTTGCTTTAACTGTGCCAGGTAATTGTGCTACTGACTTACCTACTTTTGTGTTTTTTGATGCAAGAATAATTCATATCCAAAAAATGGACAGACTTCAATTGAACAGAAGGTTATTTTTAAGGATGGTTGTGAAGATCAATAAAATCAGGGTTTTTTAAAATCTGGAATAACTTTGGTTATCCAAAAGTCACACTTAACCCAGATTTAGTCAAAATAATGTAAAATTTTAGGCTCTTAGGTCAATTATGTCTTTAAAATCATACCAGTATTTAGAAAGGCAGATAATTGTGTAGAATTTCTCTGTTTAAAACAAAATTAGAACAAAGTTTATGTAACATCACCAAACCATCCTTAATATTCTAATTAAGCCAGGAGATAATTTGATAGTAGTTCTTAGCCTTTTTTGAAATATTGCTACCTTTGGAGAAACTAATAAAAGCTATAGAATAGATCTCCTTAGAAAAATGCACTCTAATCGCTTTTGAAGTTAAACCGTTGTACAGAAAAATAGCAGGTTATTCAAAATTTTATGTATCAAATTCAAGATCTCCTATATTTTCCAACCTGAATTTAAAATTTTTATTTATCTGTTAAGATTTTATTTAGTTTTTAAGTAGGCTCCACACCCAACATGGGGCTTAACCTCACAACCCTGAGATCAAGGTCATGCTCTGCCTACTGAGCCAGCTAGGCACCCCTCCAACCACAGTTTTAAAAAGCACTTATCTCGGGGCACCTGGGTGGCTTAGTCATTAAGCATCTGCCTTTGGCTTAGGTCATGATCCCACGGTCCTGGGATCGAGCCCCGCATTGGGCTCCCTGCTCGGCGGGAAACCTGCTTGTTCATTCCTTATCTCACTGTGTCTCTCTCTGTCAAATAAATAAGTAAAAATCTTTAAAAAAAAAAAAAAAGGAGCACTTATCTGGGACTAAATGTATCCTGTATATGAATTTTTTTAAATTTAAGATTTATGCATATTTATTTATGGGGGGGCGAGAGTGAGCATACAAGCGGGGGGGTGGCAGGCAGAAGGAGAAGCAGGCTCCCCGCTGAGCCAGGAGCCCAGTGCTGAACTTGATCGCAGGGTCCTGGGGTCATGACCTAAGCCAAAGACAGACCTAAGCCGACTGAGTCACCCAGGCATCCCATTGTATATGAACTTTTTAAACTAGTTCCTCTCCCTTACATTGCCGCTTCTGCTCTCTGTATCCACCCTCCTCCTGCCCAAGATTTCTTATACTGACATTGTTGCTCATTATCTGAAGCTTATATATCAGAATCTGTGTTCGTGTTAACTTCCAAATGGGTGTGAGGCTTTCATATCAAATAGTAGATATTTTGAACTTTATTAAATTTACTAAATATTTCCCAAATATTTAGTAAAATATTTTAGCTTCATTTTTTCTATTTGAAATGCATAAAGCACTCTACAGTTTTCTGAAAGTGTCACAGTGACTCCTATTAATAATTCCTCAGCCCAAATCATCTTCACCCTATATTTTATGCCTGCTTTACTGTTGGGTGGGATATTTGAAAGGAGATAAATCTCAATCGGCAAAGGATCCATTTTCTTTTCTTCTCTAAAATGTGCTGGGAAATTATTGGTAATTTAAATGTATGGGAAAATTGTGACAACTACATGAATTTTATTTCTAAACTATAGACATGATAGCTTGTAGTTAGCCTCAGTTTCTTTTTGGAAGTGATGAGGGTATAATTATGAGTAAGACACTTCCTATCTGGTCACAGTAGACATTTCTGTCGTGTGACACTTAATGGGATTAGTTATTTTTTAAAACCTTAGTTTGTGGAGGGTTTCATACAGTAGACATTTACTTTGTCTATTTCAGGTACCTATGGAGTTGTGTATAAGGGTAGACACAAAACTACAGGTCAAGTGGTAGCCATGAAGAAAATCAGACTAGAAAGTGAAGAGGAAGGGGTTCCTAGTACTGCAATTCGGGAAATTTCTCTATTAAAAGAGCTTCGTCATCCAAATATAGTCAGGTATGGTATATCTGAATTTAAACCATTTTCCGCAT
The DNA here is from genome assembly GCF_009762305.2 of Zalophus californianus. Taxonomy (NCBI): domain Eukaryota; kingdom Metazoa; phylum Chordata; class Mammalia; order Carnivora; family Otariidae; genus Zalophus; species Zalophus californianus. The sequence continues at coordinate 22,322,349 of NC_045609.1, forward strand.
ACTATTTCAAATGTGAATTTCAATGTGGAAATTTTTACATTTGCCTAATATCTGGTCTAACTTTGCTGAGCGGAATAGAACCCTACTATTTTTGTTAAGTGGGAATGCCGGGCATAGGAAGAATAGGCTTACAGCAGGAACAGAGTTAGAGGAGCTTGGTAATAAGAGATTAGTATTGGGGGCTGGAAAATCAAGGTAAACTGGCCAAGGGAGAAAAGGAAATCCTTTTTCATAGACCTTTATCACCTATACCAGTCTGAGCTTTGGTCCTTGAAGACCCCTTAGTCAGAGGCCTAAGACAGGTAGCTAGGTCAGATGAAAAAAAATTTTTTAAGTATTTGGATTGGTGTTTTTGTTTCCTAATAGTCCAAGTTAGGGTTTAATTGCATTTTTCTGGGGCTGGAAATAGTGAGCAACTGTTAAGGCTTCCTAGTAAATTTTAAAATTAATTTCTATAATTTACTTCATTGAAAAGACAAGCTCTGAGCAACAGTCAACCTAAAAATGTTCTAAATGTCTTTTTTTTTTTTTAAGAAATGTTCTTTTGAAATATAAGTGGTATAATAGTTAGCACCTTCAGCATAATATGACTTAATTTTCATTTGCTGCCCTGAATGTTCTTTCTCAAATTCTAGTTTAGTACTAAGGTTTTCACTACTAGGGAAGCTACCATCTTTTCTTTCCCAAAACTGTATTTTTTGTTATAGAAAATTTCTTATAGTCTCACTTTCTGTGATAGCCATTGTTAAATTTACAGAAGTTTTATTTTGTGAGAGGTCAAAAGTGTTTGGTAGATTTTTTTTTTCACATGATTATTTTATTCTCTAGTCTTCAAGATGTGCTTATGCAAGATTCCAGGTTATATCTCATCTTTGAATTCCTTTCCATGGATCTCAAGAAATACTTAGATTCCATCCCTCCTGGTCAGTTCATGGATTCTTCACTTGTTAAGGTAAGAAGCTTATTTAATTTTATTAGTATTTATCCACTTACTAAATTTATTAGTGTTTATCTTACTTAATTTTATTAGTATTTATCCTCTGAGTGTAAAGAGTCTACTCTAGAAGTTCTGTATTTTGGGGGAATATGCTTAGAAAAAATGTTAGTAGAACAGGAAGAAAAGAATATTTTTCTTCCACAGTGTATAGATTAAAGTTACCCTTTTTATTAGTAGATAGTGCTTCCAGTTATAAAGTGAAAAGCAGTGCCTGGGATAACATAAAACCATTAAGTATGTATTCTATTGTTGGAAACTAGGATATTTTGGTCTTTGTTTGTCAGTCAGCTCTGTGTAAAACAATGTAACAAGCTTGGTAAGGGTAATGACAGCAAGTGGTTTTATTTTATTCTGGTTTTGAATGTTTTAATTTATTGTTGACATTATATTTCAGTTAAATTATAAATGTATAATTTTTTTTTAAAGCATTGTAGTCCATAAAGTAGATGTGTCTTTCTTTTAAACTGTACCAATACCAAACCACTCCTCGGGTAGGTAGCCATTGTTAGTTCTTTAGTAGTCTTACAGATGCTTGTATGTCAGCTTTGTATATACATATACGCTGGTTTACAGAACTGTAAAACCCTTTTTCTGTGAGACATTCAGCATAGGTTTGCCCATCTATCTAAATGTTTGATCTAATTATTTATTTTTAAAGATTTTATTTATTTATTTGAGAGTGAGAATGAGCATGGGGTAGGGGCAGAGGGAGAGGGAGAAGCAGACTCCTTGCTGAGCAGGGGACCCCCCCCCCCAAGGCAGGGCTCAATCCCAGGACCCTGAGATCATGATTTGAGCCCTGAGCCAAAGGCAGACGTTTAACCGACTGAGTCACCCAGGCACCCCTGATCTCATTATTTAAACCAATTCCATACTGATAGGCATTGAAGTTGTATTCCAGCTCTGTGATTTATGCTCTCATGAACCATGCCCTAGTGAATCCTTATTTTTATTTGTGGTCATTTGCAACTTTATAGAATAAATTCTATTTTTTTTTTAGATTTTATTTATTTGATAGAGTACCAGCGAGTGCACGAGAGTTGTGGGGAGGAGCAGAGGGAAAGGGACAAGCAGACTCCATGCTGTATGCGGAGCTGGACTTGGGGCTCAGTCTCACAACCCTGAGATCTTGACCTGAGCTGCAACCAAGAGTTGGATGCTTAACTGACTGAGCCACCCAGGTGCCCCTAGAATAAATTTATAGCTTTAATCAGTGAGTTGAAGATGTTTATTTACTTTTAAAATCTTGATAATGCCAGTTGCCCTCCAAACAATAGTAGCGCTTTACTCATCGTGGTGCGTGACAGTTATTTTTTTTAGCACCTACTTCTATCAATCTTGTAAATATTTTATCAGTCCATTATGTGAAAAAAGCATATTATCATTTTGTATCTCATTTAATCATTTTTCATTTTTAGCTATTTATAAACAGCGTATACATAATTCTTTTTTAAAAATATTATTTTAAGTAATCTCTACTCCCAATGTGGGGCTCAGACTCAGGAGTCGCACTCTGTTCTGACTGGGCCAGCCAGACGCCCCTGTCAATACAGTCTTTTTTTTTGTTTTTCTAACAATTGATTTTATGTATTATTTGTAATTTTGAACTTTATAAGTCAATACTATTACTATATGTACTTTATATTTCTGTAATACGCATGTTGCTTCAAATGACAATTACATTGTCTTGGCAACACCTGTCTTATACAATATTTTTCTGTGAACTAATAAATAGCATGTTATGATAATTGTCTTTATTTAAATATGTAATCATAATATCCTGTTTGTTATTTCTTTTGGAATCTGTGACTAGTGTTTCCAAAGAAGAAATTAATATGTAATGATAAGAAATAGAAATGGACCAACCTTATTCAAAATAAAAAAAGTTGCTATAAATATATAGACTAAAGTTTAAAAAACTGTCTGTGGGGCGCCCCGGTGGCTCAGTTGGTTAAGCATCTGCCTTCGGCTCTGGGTCCTGGGATTGAGCCGTGTCCAGCTCCCTGCTCAGTGGGGAGTCGGCTGCTCCTTCTCCGTCTGCCCCTCCCCCTCCACTTGTGCTCTGTCTCTCACTTTCTCTCTCTCTCTCAAGTAAATAAGTAAAATCTTTAAAAAACTGTACAGAACTTAAGAATTGGGTACAAAAAATAGTAGAAGACTAAATGAGTTCATATGGATATGGATGTGTCCATAAGGAAAATATCTTTGTCTCAAGTATACAAACATGATACTGTATATCAACGGGCTTCCTACCCCCAAATGCTCCTTGTTAGTCTCAAATGCCTGAAAGCTTTTGTGGTCGTTAAATTATTTCCCTGCATTATAATTTCTTATATCTTAGAAACAAACCCACCAAGATTATTTAGAAAGTCATTATGTGGGACAGTTAAGTTTCTAACTAACTTCCTTCTTCCAGAGTTATTTGTACCAAATCCTACAAGGGATTGTGTTTTGCCACTCCAGAAGAGTTCTGCACAGAGACTTAAAACCTCAAAATCTATTGATTGATGACAAAGGAACAATTAAACTGGCTGATTTTGGCCTTGCCAGAGCTTTTGGAATACCTATTAGAGTATACACACATGAGGTATGTAGAATAGTGTTTTTTGGTGCTTTTGAGTATGTGTGATTGCTGGTTTGTTTTCTGTATTTGTTCATTAAGTCAAACACTCAATAAGAAAGATTTCTATCCTGCCAGCATGAGTTTATTGCCTCTCAGCTCCAAACTCACTCTTCATTGCATGCTATGTGAAAATCTAACTGGGACCTTTAAATATTCTTTCTTTGCCCACAAGCGTGATGGCTGTAGCTGGTGTGGGAGAGGCATTGCCGGAAGAAGGGGTTTTCTTTGCTAAGAAGAGTTTTAAGAGTTATATAAGAGTTCTAAGAGTTATTCCTTATTAGTCTCTTTTTCTAACCCTCTTTTATTTAATAATCCTTCTTAGTAAACTTTCCCCAAGCAAATCACCGTGTAGTTTCTGTCTCCTAATTGGATCCTCTCTGGTACACAATCAAATTGGTAAAAGAGAGGTTTTGTTGCTTACGGGTTACTGTTTCAGATTTATTTAGAAACTCCTGAATATAATTAAGTTTTATCCATGTTCCACAGATGACTTGGCATTTCATTTGTTACTTCCAGAGGGAAAGGGAGTGTTGACTTCTATAGTAAAGGACTTCTGGAAGATGGTTTTCTGTGGCATTGTCTATCCCTGAGCCCAAAGACTATCTCCAAATCAGGACTTAAACATTGTTCATTTGGTTAGATGTATTGGCTTATTTTCATCATTTTTCCTATGGCTGTATAAAAAAGTAAAGATTATTTGGTTCCCATTGGCTTAAACAGTTGCTACTGACCTCATTAAGTTAGAGATGATATTTTTACCATCGTGATAAATTATAGATACTAAAATAGTACATCAGCTCTAGACCACTAATAAACTTATTTGACTTACTCATGTTTTTAGCATATAAGCAGTGTATGTACATGCATTGTACAGTGTCACGCCCAAATCCATTATCAGTGGCTTTTTTTTTTTTTTTAAAGTGAACACTGTCTTGACTATTTTGATTCTTGGACTTTAATGATTTGAAAAGCAAGAAAAGAGCTGGTATGCTTTTATCTGATGTTTGTTTTTTTTAACCCCCTCGTGAATAGAACTTACAGAGAGAACTTACAAGTGAAATTCTTATTTTCCATTTATTATTTTGTGTATAGTTAGTTGACGTTCAAGCAATATTATCAGAGGCAACCATGGAACCTTTTAAAAGACAGTCTTACTGAAATATAAAAGTGTATATTTAGTAATTTAATGCACTGCATTTATTCAGTGTAAAAATTTGCTTTGTAATAGGTGGTAACACTCTGGTATAGATCGCCAGAAGTATTGCTGGGGTCAGCTCGCTACTCAACTCCAGTTGACATTTGGAGTATAGGCACCATATTTGCAGAATTAGCAACCAAGAAACCACTTTTCCATGGGGATTCAGAAATCGATCAACTCTTCAGAATTTTCAGGTATTTTTGTCTTTTTAAGAACTTTAAAATTTCAAGTGAAATAATAATGAAGGCAACATGTATGTAATACTAAGATTATGCTTTAACTAATAATTTCTTGTTTTGCTCTACCCTTTTAGAGCTTTGGGCACTCCCAATAATGAAGTGTGGCCAGAAGTGGAATCTTTACAGGACTATAAGAATACATTTCCCAAGTGGAAACCAGGAAGCCTGGCATCCCATGTTAAAAACTTGGATGAAAATGGCTTGGATCTGCTCTCGGTAAGGAGACCCTTGACTTCAGCATTTTTGATTCTGAATGTGCTCGATTCATTTCCTTTACCTGGGAAATAAACCAACATATATTGAGCTACGCACATAACTGTTATGCCTGTTATGTTTATTTTATAACTAGCTCCATTTTAGATACCAAGAAACACGAGTGGTTTTGAGAGGAGGTTTTAGCATTAGTTGTTTGTTTGAGTTTTTAAGTAGCTACAGATGCTCTGTGAAGGAGAGGCCAGGGTTAATATGCCTTAATTGTTTTTAAGTAGCTGGTTCGTAGTAGCCTTCCTTTCTAACTTTTTATCTTGGTGTTTACAACTTTTTAGTTTATCTGAGACAGGTGTTTTCCTTATTGCTTGATGTTTTTAGTTATTGAAGCCTTTTACTGCATGAACTCATGAGTTTCTCACTTTGTGCCTCATTTGTATATCAGAAAGGTTAGTAGAAGGACTAACGTAGTTCTTCAAAATCTTTCCCCTTTACTACATTGCCATTCCCAAGTAATAGTTGTTTTCTTTAAAAGCAAGACAAAAAAATCTGTTAGGATAAAATATAAATTGTCCTAGGTAGGCCTTTAAGAAGGTAGGCTTTAAGAAAATTGTTTTAGAACAGTATTTAAATATTGAGCTTTTAGATGGAACTAATTTTTATGAATCTTAGCTAATGTAATGACAGAAGAAAAGAAGGTTTGTGTAGGTTACTGAACAAAAAATATATATATATTGCTCTATTATCCTGTAAACCTTCTAATTGGTCTTTGGGCTCCTTTCAGAATTTATAAATCATGCTACCAAATTCAGCTCGGATTTCCAAATTGCTTGCAGTGAAGTCCAAAGTCCTTTATCTGTCATTCAGATATTTTATATATCAGTTGTTGATTTGACTTAGAAAGTCTTCTTTATCCTGGGCCCAATCTGTCTTTTTAATGTCTGTAATTCTTGAACACAAAGAACACAAAGAATTTCACTTCAACAAAAATCAAATACTGTAAATCATGGTTCCTTAGTCTAGCTGGTATTGACCTCTTGGACTGGATCATGTTTTGATACTAGGGGCTGTCCTGTACATTGCAAGATATTTAACAGCATCCCAGTTCTCTGTCCCATAGCTACCAGGATCATATTCCTCTCTCACTTGTGACAACCCAAAATGTCTCCAGACACTGTCAAATGTCCCCGGACAGGCAAAGTCTCACCCAGATGAGAACCACTGCTGTAAATCCTCAGACTTGGTTTTAGATTTAAACTTCTCAGGTCTGAGAACTTGGGCAAGTTACTTAACCCTTGAGCCTCAGTGTCCTCATTGTAAAATGGGACCAGTACTTAGCTTTTGTGGTGAGGATTAAGTAACATTATATGTGCCAAGCACTTAATATAGTGCTTGTTACATGATAAGAGGTCAGGGTTACTAGATAGTAAAAGTATATCTAGTCTGCTTATTGATTTGGTTTTCTTTAAGATTAATGTTTAAGATAAAATTTAAGATCAATATTAAACTTTATACAGTCTTTTCTGGTGGTGTGTAAATTAAAACTTTAATACTAGATTGATTATAATTCATTTACTGACTCATTTTAACTATGTTTATAACACATTGTACTCTGGTTTTGTTTTTATTTGGAACTTGCTGGAAGCTACATTAGAAACCACTATAGTTAATTGCCACCATTTCAACAATGTTATAAATAACTCAGATGGCCATTTAATTCTCAAAGTAAATATAATTAACTAGATATCTTTCTTAAATTTATGTCCTGGTTTTAAAGCTATCTCTGAATGCTTGTGTCTTAAAGCATGATTTATAGCAAAAAGGGGTTATTGAGATATCTATAATTTAAGGAATAAGTTATTTTAGAGCTAGAGGGTGAAGTATGGAGGATGAGGCATTTATGTGGTTTGGTATTGAACTAATGGAAATGTTCATTTAGTTGTTTTTTTATTAAAATTATTAACTTATGGCTTATTGGTAGAGAAATTAAGGCTTTATGGAAATTTTTTTTATGGTTCATTTCTTAAATAAATAACTACTTTTTTTTTCTTTTTATCTCCCCCCCCCCCCCCAGAAAATGTTAGTCTATGATCCTGCCAAACGAATTTCTGGCAAAATGGCACTGAATCATCCATATTTTAATGATTTGGACAATCAGATTAAGAAGATATAGCTTTCTGACAAAGAGTTTCCACGTATCAAGAACAGATAGTTATATTTTTACTGCTAACTTTGTCTGTTTTTGTTTTGTGTATTTTTCTTTTCTTTGTTGTAAACTTAAGCTGTACTTCATCTTCTGATTTCAAAAGTGTAACTTAAAAATGTAAATATTGTTCTATATGAATTTAAATATAATTCTGTATATGTTTATAGATCTCACCGTAACAACTATTTTTTTTTTTTTAAGATTTTATTTATTTATTTGACAGAGAGAGACACAACGAGAGAGGGAACACAAGCAGGGGGAGTGGGAGAGGGAGAAGCAGGCTTCCCATGGAGCAGGGAGCCCGATGTGGGACTCGATCCCAGGCCCCTGGGATCATGACCTGAGCTGAAGGCAGACGCTTAACGACTGAGCCACCCAGGCACCCCTGCAACAACTATTTGTTACCATAATAAAACTATAAATCTAGTTTTGATGTCAGGAATTGCAAAAACTTTGAGTTAGTTTAAATTATCGCAAACCTTAGAGTCTGGTTTTCCTGTAGTTGGAACCACTAAAATTTAGGAACGTGTGCTAAGTTCAAAGTTCATAAAGCTTTGAAGTGTTTTGATACTCTGAGTGTTTGAATTTTGTCAGTTTCTTGCCAATTGGTAACTGTTCAACCTGCCTGAAGATGAGTTTTTCCTGCTGGTATTTCAATTTGTGACCTAAATGTTAAAGCATTCAGAATGAGAAAACTATCCAGATTTGAGAAATGATGCTAAATTTATAGAGGTTTTCAGTAACTTATAAAACTAACATTAGAGCATGCCAAAGTTTTCTAAGTTTTACAGTCAGAGATCAAGGGCTGCTCACAGCAGGGAAGAAGAGTTTAGAAAATTTATGAACTAGCCTATTTTTAGGTAGGTTATGAAAGTTATTTGTCTAAGTGAATTCTTATGCCTTGGTCAGAGGTAATAACTAGAAAAAGGAGTTGCTCATCTTGGCTTTCAAGTCTGACTTAAAATCTATTTGCAAATTTTGACATAATTTTGCCTTTTAGCAGCCTTAGAAGGTTCTAATATACAAGTACTTAGCTAAAATCACTAGCTTTAGGAATTGTTAAATTAATAATGCTGTTTGTTGTGATTCCTATCTATAAGGAGCCTAATTTAAATTATTTGTTATAGGCAAGAGAAATTTATAAGAAGTTTTATCCTTTCTAGTGTACATCTATCTGTCATCTAACTATAACCATCTATTTTTCTTTCCAGTTACCTAAGGCTGGAATGGGCATTCCTGTGTTATTGGTTGCATATGGAATGTGTGATCTACTTAATCTATATTGTCTTGGAATTTTTGCACTCTGTAGGAGAAAGTGTGGTTATTTTCTTTGGCAATGGGATTTGTAAGATGAGAGGTTTGGTGGCCTTGTTCTAGGTCCTTTGGTAGAAGCCAGCCTGCAGTAAGAGAATGCAGAACCTAGAGATGGAAGTTGTTTGGGGTCACATTGTAAAGAGTTACGATTTCATGGTGGGAATTTGATAAATGAAAGGTCACACAAAAGATTTAATTGAGATGGTGAAATGACATACCTATAGACTTGAGTTTTCTTACCTATAAAGTGTTGAACTGGCTCTGTTTTTCAGATTGTGGATTGCAATCCTATAGTGGTTCAGGACCAGTCTTAATCATGACCCTCCCCAATGTAGACTAGAAACTCAGGGTATCTTCTACAATTATTCCTTGGTACTTTGGTTTCAGTGATGTATAGATACATGAGGGTTACAAATGTTTGGGGCTTTGTGGATTTGGAAGAAGTAGCATGCAACCTCACTGTGATTGCTCCATGAAAGTCAGTAAGTCGTCAGTTTAGAACATACTTTGTGGACCAGGGAAATGAGATGGTAGAACAGTGCGATCAACTGCTATAATGAGCATCTTACTTATTTGTGGAATCCGACGGAAGTGTTTATGTCAGCTTCAGTGGCTGGGTGAAAAGCTACTGAATTGGGTCCTCCCTCATCTCATGCATATTTTTTAATTGGCTTGTGCTATGGTACTTCTGATTAATTTTAAAATGGAATGTGTCTCTGGGCCAGTAGTTCTTAAATCTGTTGTACACTAGAAACACCTGAGACTAATTCTAGTCCTACCATGAACAATTCTGAAGTTGAAAACTGGGAAATGTATCCCAGAAACTTTTTTTTTCAGAAATTCCCCGAGCTGATTCTGATGGCAGTTATCAGTTGGTGGGGAGTTTAACGAATTTGGACCTACATCTAGTTTTAGTTGTCTTAAAACTTCATGGCATCATGCAGTATCTTTAACTTGTTCTATTTCTGTTTCAGTCTATACTCTTTAGTGAGGGGAGATGGCTATATATTTTGTCACCAGTGTAAGATTTTCATATACTTGAGTATAGCACTGTGACAATTGTGGTATGTTAACATCGTCCCTAGTCTTTACAGGAGGGTGTTTTTTGTTTGTTTTTTTTTTTTTTAGTTTTTTAAGTTTAAATATATAAGCAGTTAATACAGAGGTTAATACATAATGTACAATAAAATCTTGGGGACATGCATATATAAATTTAATGTTTTGGGAAAAATGATAGTATTTTAGAGTTGAGTTAATAAGATGGCCCAATAAGAGGTCTTTTGGGGACTTGGATCAACAGGCTTAAATAATTGTTAATTAGCAAAATAATTTTTAACTTGAAAATTCTGTTGGATGGAACAAACTTTTTATATTGGTACCTTTAGCAAACTGTACTTTATAATAGGGTTAACTTCAGGCCCATCTCTTTTAAGTAATTGCCACATTCAAACTGGACGCATTGGGGCTCCATAGGACCATAGAGACATTTTGCAGGTGAATGGAACAGAGACAACTGGGAATATGTGTGGAGTGAAGAGAGTAGTGGGCATTGTTTAAATAGGTTTGGGCCAAAATGGATAGAGTATTGAATGACTAAAGGGAAGGATGGAGGGATAAAAAGTAAAAGACCTTGAAGAGGGAGAAGTATTTCTGACTTAAAAGTAGCATCTAAAAGAAGGCAAAGTTGGGGTAGTAATGGTATTGGCAAGCATTGTAATTTTAGTTCATTTGGTGAAGTTTAATGAGGTATTTGGAAGCAAAAGTAGATCTTTTAATCCTGTGCCTTAGTGTAAATTTCAACTTTTTAAGATCTCTTAAAAACTTCAGAAGAGGGGCGCCTGCGTGGCTCAGTTGATTAAGCGTCTGCCTTCAGCTCAGGTTGTGATCTCAGGGTTCTGGGATTGAGCGCTGCGTCAGGCTCCCTGCTCATTGGGGAGTCTGCTTCCCCCACTATCTGCTCCTCTCCCCACTTGTGTTCTTTCTCTCTCTCTCAAATAAAATCTTAAAAAAAAAAAACAACTTCGGGGACGCCTGGGTGGCTCAGTTAAGCGTCTGCCTTCAGCTCAGGTCATGATCCCTTTCTCTCTGACAAATAAAAATCTTTTTAAAAAACCCCCACAAAACTTCAGAAGAAATGTATTGCGAGTCATACAGTTGGTTGTTGAAGAGGAGAAAAGGTATCAATAGTAATATTCCTTCAGAATGCTGAAGGTCTGCTTTAGCAATTTGCATTAGGATCTCCTGGAGAGCTTGTTAAAACCGATTTCTGGTCTATGCCCAGGTTTCAGCAGGTTTTGTGTGGCAATGAATATGCTTTCTTAACAAGTTCCCAGGTGATGATGCTGATGGTCGTCCAGGGACCACAGTTGGAGAATCACTAATGGCTAGTACTCAGAATTCAAAGAACTGAAGAGAAGCCACCCATTTGGCCCATGTGTTGGGTTTGTAGAGGGAAGTACAGGAGGTGCAGAAGGAGAAATGTACCTAAAGCCAGGCATACATTTAAAGGTCAAACTGGAATTTGAACCTAAACCTTCCATTGTCATTGTTGAGAAAAGTGAATGCTGTGATGTAAAGAACTGGAGAGATTAGGATTTGGCTCCCAGTTCTGCCAATTCTGTTTGTGACCTTGCATAAGTTACTCAGTGTCTGAGTCGGTTTCCTCACTTGTACAGTGGAGATCACAGAACTTATTTATGTAAATATATGTAATATATTTATATAATATAGAAATAGGATTGTAGCATTGTCAGGAATAGAGATGGGCTTGCCAGGCATCCTGCATATATAGGACATGTCCATTTTTGCCAGGATACCCTAAATGTCCTTTTTTCCGATATATTACAAAAAATTGGGCAGCTAATGCTATTTTCTCTACAGTAATTGCTGCTTAAATCCATTAAATAGCAACACTAGGTGGGGGAGAGGGTGTAGGTGAGGTTCCTAGCATGTGGTAATTTCTTTGCATGCTTAGTTAGCAGTTTTTCTCATTCCCTCTTAAAGCACTTCTTTTACTTTCTCCTTCACTGAAGTGTGAGTCCAGTGAGGGCAGGGGCCATGTCTTGTTCTTCTACCTCCCAGCCTTTGGTCTAGTACCTGGAGCATTAGACATGATATTCCAGTCCTTTAAGTTTGCCCAGAGGTAGTGGCACCTTGCCTTCAGTAATAATTGGACATGTGTTATGAGCAGCCACTATGCTTTACATACATTTCCTCTGTTTTCACAGCAACCTTGTAAGGGAACAAGCATTCATTTTACAGACGGTGAAACTTAAGATTTGTAGAAACTGCCGAAGTAACCTACCAAAGACCACAAGGCCCGTAAATGCGAGAGCAAGGAGGGATCTGGGCTTTTGGCTTCAAACTGTTCTCTTTCCATGGCATCATGTTGGTTCCCAGATAAATCCATAAAGAAAACATGTATCTCGTTTCAAACTTAAGAAATCACTGAAGAAGGCAGGCAAATAACTAAAGCCAAGACGACCGAGATGCCAAGAAGCACCAAACTCAGTTGTCAAAACCAACATGATGGGCCTGCAAGTCTCTTCATTAGCACCAAAGCTCCTGACAGGTTATCAGAAACCTCCATGTCAAGGTCGAAAGGACCAAAGTCACCAGAGGAACATAACAGCTCTCGGTCTAGTCCATTTTCCTATCCTGTTTTAGGTGGCAATATCCCTTTGTATCGGGGGAAGCCCACTACTGTAGCATGTGGTCCTATTGGGGTTCTTAATTCTGGCTCTCCACTCCTTGTTCATAAGGATGACCCAGATTGGATCAGCTACAGTATGCCACAACCCAGCTGCAGTAACTGGTTCAAGGAGTGGACAAGTGGCCTAAACAAGACCCATCAGGGTCCCTTTTGCTATAGAAACCTTGAGAGAATGAAGTGCTCTTTCTGCTGGTATTTTTAACCTGGGAGAACATGACTGGAATCCTTAGCCATCTTCACCCCAACTCAAGCTACCTGAGCTGACAAAGTGATAGATTCCTGGGACCATGATGTCCCTGCTTCTGGTCCTGAAGCCCTGGTTCCTGCAGGGCTGCTTTAAAATAGTATGAGCTACTCAGTATTCCTTATAGGCGTAGGGTCTGTGGGTTTTGTTTTGTTCTTAATCTAGTTTGAGTTGGGCTTCTGTTGTTTAAACTCAGAGTCCTGACTAATTCAGCTGTCAATATAAAGGCAACTGGATGAATAATTTTAAAGGAGCCCTCAATTTAAGCACACTTGTAGTTATAAATTCCTGCATAATATCTTCCTTCTTTGAAAGTTCTTTATTGCTCATAATCATAGTTTTCACTGCAGCTTCCAGTACTGGTTGTGTAGGATAGTACTGACATAAATGTATGCCTATTGACCTTTCAAAAAACCTATAAACTTTGGAGAAATGTTTATATTATGGATATCTACTCTATCAGGAGTAGAAATCTGTAAAGTCCACTTTTCTACAGGCAATCATTCTTTTCCTTGAGATAGGATTTCACAACCATGCTGTACTTCTCTGTTAAGGAAATAATGCAATAACAAGAGTGGAATGTATTTGGAAAATTTATTTGCTAATGAGTGTTAGTAGTTCCTTATATTTGCAAAGAGCTTTATAGTAATTAAGTAACATATGTTATTTCATTAGACAGAAGCTTCCTATACTATAAAAGTGCCCTGAACTATAAAACCACAAGAATAATTATACCATAACACATTCTTTATAATACAGAGAGAAAAGACACTTTTCCCAGCTGAACATAGCCATTTGTCTCAATGGTTCTGGTATTATGACAAACATATTTATGTGCAAGAAAATATAAATGTGTTCTTCATGAAGTGTGTTCACTGCTTCAAGGATCCAAATGGGAAGCAGAGCATTTGCTCCATCTTAAATCTTGCTAGAATTTGAACATAGTTTTAGAAGTGCTTTTTTGGCTTCTTGTTTGAAATACTTCTCATGCACAGGCACTAATGGAAAATGGCTCAGAACATAAAAAAGATTGCAAATTCCCAGGTGAGCACAGAATGTTTTTTTGACCCATCAACATCAGTCTGAAGCCCCGTGAACTGGTTGACAAATGCAATGTGAATTATATGTTGGGAGCTTTTAATTAGCCATGCTAACTAGAAGGTCATAGCAGGTTGGATAACTCTAAAGAACAAACAAATCTCACCTTCCTTGCCCCAAATTTTGGCATTCACTGTGTGACCCACCCACTTTAGGCAATGAATTATATTAATTAGTGAAATAAACTTGTAGAATTGAATGGGATCTCTCAGACATCAATTTAATCCTTATTTTCCCCAGGAGGAACCTGTGGATTTTAGCAATAGAGTGAGAATTAGAACGTAGGCTTTCTGATTTCCAGTCTAAGGAGATTTCTACTGTTTCAGATTGGCTCTGACAGTGAATTTGGGTCAATAATGGAGTCAAGAAAGAAATGTATTTTAAGGATGAAATATTCAGGCAGGAGAAAACACAAGTAATCAGGAGAAAATAGTAAGTTGGATCAGAGAAAGATATACATTTTCACTTCCTAGAAATTAGAAGGGAAATAGCCAACAATGCAAGTAGCACATGCAAGCCAAGCACATGGTGCATGATAGGAACTGAGTGTTTGCAAAAGCAATAGCAATTCTCATTCTCTACGCCCCTTCAGAGGATAATCTGGGACTTAACTCAGATGCTACGGGTAATTTTAAGTAGACACTTTATAAAAACAAAAAACTTGATCCCACTGCAATTTAAGTATAAGATAAACATTGTGCTAGTTAATATTACATATTCATAAAGGTCTCTGGCACTGGAATAGCTAACATATATTAGCTGACGTATAATAAAAGAAAAAGGCAAAGAGCTCAACTTCATCTCTTTTATCATTTTTCAAGAGAAATATGTGTTATGATGTTTGGAATATTTCCTAACATGGCCCACAAGTGAGGAATAAACAATTCAGTGTGCCTAATGGCAAAAAATAAAAGAATTATTCGCAAACAGACAACTGGACTTTTGAGCAGATGTTTATTTAAATCCAAACAGCAACTCCTACTTTTCCTGTTATCTCCAATTATGTGATGCAACATATTTACCAGAAGAAGCACTTTTTAAAAACAGCCTTCCGGGGAGTGAATAAACAATACTATATTTGGCTAACAGCTGCTTTTGGAAAATGAGATGTCAGCAAAGCTGAATGTTGTTTAAAGAAAACTAATTATCCAACTACCTTTGACTTGGATCAGAGTAAATAAAGCACTTCCCTATTTGCACTGAAATGTTTTGTCTAGGATTTAAATATTAGGTATTAGCCAGATATTTTACTTCCTCCTTTTGCCATGTGGAGCAAATAAATTTAAAGAAGTATTCCTGTGTTTGATTTTGCTGCCAAAACCACTTTAGGTCATCTGGTGCTGTACAAGGCTATTGCTTCTTCGCTTATTCACCATCCACTATTTATGGTGTTCAGTTTAAAGCAGTATTTATGGACACATTAAAACCCAGATAACCTAGTGACATACACTGTGGTTGTATTTGTGTGAATTTATGCAAATGTCAAATACTATAAAGTTATGTTTAAACCCGTGTGGAATTTGAAATAATGCAAATACCCCCAATTTTTGAAAATGTATCTTAAGGTTGGCAAGCTGAATAAAGGGTAAGACTGGTTTATGATCTTGCTGCACTGTGCTCTGGCTGGTAGCACAGAAATACGTGCAGCCCTTTGTCAGTGTCGTGTGAGCCAGGCTGGGTCTCCCTGAACTAGAACTCCTGCCGGTGGGGGTGGGAGGTGGTTATGATGCTGTACTTATTTGAACATTTACTGTTTATAATTTGAAGTATTTTTACATCCTGAAGCAATCTCATCCATGCACTCATTAAATGGGGGTCCGTGGCTGGCGCTGAAAAATAGGCCTAAAAATTAGGCATTTTGGAATGAACTGGAGACATGCTTTAATGTCACCAAGAAGGCCAAACAACTCCCATGGTACATTTTCGAGCAAGTATTCCATAAATTGTTAGTGATACTTGAAAAAATACAAATAGTTAAAGCAAAAATATTAGTTATCTCCCCACTTTACACTTATTTCTGTGGAAAAATCAGTATTGTATTATGCAAGTTCTTCAAGAATATATCCTCTGTATAAAATCCGGCATACAATTTTCACATAAAGTTATTAGGTGTAATATTTTATAAATGTTCCTCCAACAAGTACTTACTGAACATATATTATGAGCCAGATCATGAGGACACAGTGACTTTACATTTCCTCATTGGGAAGACCGATTACAAGCAAATAAGTAGTGGAATGGGACATGAGAATGGGATTCTTCCTGCCTGGTGTGACTTAGGTCAGTAAGATAGCTATCTACTACTGGAGTAGTCGTCAGAACTCCATAGCTGATAGCAGATTTATAAGGAAATGGCTCTCGGAACCTGTCCCACAGCTCTTCGGCCCAGGAGAAGCTATACATTTTCCGGGGCCCAGTGCAAAATGAAAATGCAGGGTGTCTCGCTCAAAAATTAAGAAATTCCACACAGCCCCAGCAGAGCCTTAAACAAGTTCAGGGCCCTTTGGGGTGCAGGGTCC
The DNA here is from genome assembly GCF_009762305.2 of Zalophus californianus. Classification (NCBI taxonomy): domain Eukaryota; kingdom Metazoa; phylum Chordata; class Mammalia; order Carnivora; family Otariidae; genus Zalophus; species Zalophus californianus. Next base: position 22,338,706 of record NC_045609.1, read on the forward strand.
TGTGTGACTACACAGGTCACAGGCCGGTGAAGCTGGCCCTGCTTAGATCTAGCCAAAGGAAAAAAGTAACAAGGTTTGGAGTGGAGAAGAGAGATTTGGGGATGGTGAATTTAGAGAGCTGTGTCATGCTTTGGGAAGGCTACCGTCTCACCCAGGCCTTATGGAGGAGAGAAGAGCTCTGGAACGTGTTTCTTGCCATCGTGAGACAGAATCAGTGCCTGGGTGAGGTCTCGGAAAACTGAAGTCAACTCACTGCAAGCTTAGCTTCTACCCAGAATATCTACAGGATAGCCAGGAGAATACCACTGCTGGTTCCCACCTGCATGTCTAGAGCTTACGGGGCAATGGTTGATTGTTTGCCTAACTGGATTGGGTTCGAACGGGAGAGACGGCTGGAAGGGGGTATCTTGGGCTGGTCTTGCCCATGGCATCTAGCCCTGCCTCCAAAACAAACATAATGAAGTGTCCTCCTGCCGTTTAGGATAGCCAGCTCCATATTGCTCATACTCCTCCAAGCTCCTTTGTAAGACTAAAATTTAATGTATTAGGAAATATTTTTTATATAAACTATAAACAGCAATATACATTGCCCCATGTATCCATCACCCAGTGTCATTATTATTACATTTGAAACCTTCAGAGTATCTCTTCCTGTTCACATCTCCCTTTCTCCCCACAAAAGATATATTTCTTTATACTTTTCAGCTTTTCTTTATACCTATACCACATATCTTTATCATCATCATATTGCATGCTTTTATGCTTTATATAAATATTAAAGATTCTGAAATTTATTTTGTTTGGCTTCATGAGATTCATCCGTGTTGATAAATGTAACTATAGTTCATTTGCTTTCATTTCTATGGAGTATTCCATTTTATAACTCTACTACAGTTTATTCCTCTCTTCTCTTAATAAACAAGTATTTCTCATGTTTTGCTTTTATGAACAATGTTGCTGTAAGTTTTACTATATGTATCTCCATTTGCTCGTTTGCAACGGTTTTTGGTTTGGGTTTTTTTGGTTTTTGTTTTGTTTTTGGCGGATCCATTCCTTGTCCTTTCCCTGCTCCGCACTGTTATCTCAGGGACCTGACCCACATAGGTTGTCTGGCTCAGCTTCCTGGGTCACCTGCCTGCTTTCTGGGTGTAGCCAGTGGGAGGTACCGTTGAGAGAGTGGGAAGGGAGGGAAGAGAGAAGTGAGAATGCTCATCACCCTCATGCTCACACTGGGTCCCTTTTGCTCCTCCAACTCCCATTGCCCACGTCACCCGGGTCCTTGCTTCTGCCCAGAGCCAGGCTAACTCCTGGTCTTCGGTAGCCTCTGTTGTTCGCCTCTGTAGCCTGGGGTGGTAGCAGGTGCCTCAAGTGGCCTGTCCCTGGCTGCGTCATTGCTTTTTGACTTCTCAGGGCTTTCAATCCCCAGGTAACCAATTCCTGGGATTAAATTCCTTCTTTCAGTGCTTGGAATGGTTTTTGTTTTCCTGTTACATCCTAATATGTAGGTTGTGCATATCTTATCTTCACATTGCTCTCCAAAGTGGGTGCACCAGTTTCTACTTCTAACAACAAGGTATGTGTTCCCATTGTTATCACCGTAACCATTAAGTCTTGTCTAGCTTTTTAAATTTTGCTAATCTATTTGGTTTGAAATAATATTTCCCTGAAGTTTTAGTTGCCTCTTCTTGAGACGGAAGGTTTTTCTATATAGACCATTAAGATTTTCCTTTTGGTGAATAGCTTGTTCACCTGTTTTTAGATTGTTCGGTTCTTATTGATTTATTGGAGTTGCTTATGTTGGCATCCTAATTCTATGTGTGTACCAAATATCTTCTCGCATTCTTTGTCCCATCTTGCCATTTTTCAGTGGATGAGTTTTTTTTTCATGGACAGAAGTTTCTAATTTTAATGTAGTTCTCACAAAGTTGTAATGTTTCTCTGAGTTGCATAGAACATCACTGATAAGACAAGATCCACATTGAGAAAGAAAGAAGGAAGGAAGGAAGGAAGGAAGGAAGGAAGGAAGGAAGGAAGGAAGGAAGGAAGGAAGGAAGGAAGGAAGGAAGGAAGGAAGGAAGGAAAGAGAAAGAAAAAAAAAGAAAGAAAGAAAAGTAAAGAAAAGATCTACCAATCATGAGCTAGGTTGTACGAGCAGATGACCTGTACTTGACAAACGTCTACAAAGAAAGAAAGAAAGAAAGAAAGAAAGAAAGAAAGAAAGAAAGAAAGAAAGAAAGAAAGAAAGAAAGAAAGAAGAAAAGAAAAGACCTACCAATCATGAGCTAAGTTGTATGAACAGATAACTATACTTGACAAACGTCTACAGCCCATATCCCCCAGACAGGGAGTGTGCAGAGAAGTGGCTTGCAGCTGGCCAGTCAAAAACCACACTGAGGGTTTCCCTCTAGACTAGATGGATGGACTCAAGAGAGGAGGTATGAGGGTGTATTTGCCGTAGACCCTAGCTGGAGCCTGGAGAATGAAGGCTTCACTGGGGGCACCTCCCAGGCTTTTCTAGCCCGACTGTACTTCAGACTCAGTTGAACACAAGCCTAGTTTCTTTCAGCTTAGACTGAGCCTGGCTTGGAAAGTTTATTGGACAGGACAGGGCAAGTTCCTGAAATATAACCAGCTAGATTCAATGTAGCCAACTGGCAACCAAGAGCATGCTGGGTTTGAACAGACAACACAGAGGCAGTGTGGAGCAGAGCCTTGCGCTGCCCCAGGAAGCAGATAAATCCAAGCACAGCTACTCAGCAGGCTGAGGAAAATGAGCTCAGGAGCAGCCTGGCACTTCCCTGGCCCCACAGGTCTGCACAATTATCTCTCCACTGGCAGCCTCTCACACAAACCCACTGTGAGGACTGACTCCCCAGAACAAAGGTCAGGAGCTCTTATGATACTTGTATTTTAGAATAGTTACTACTTGCATATGATATTTTAAAAATTCCAAACAATATAACAAAAAGTACACCAAGTCTTGCTTTTTATCCTCATATTGGTGTTCCTATATCTCATACCCCTCACCACCCCTCTCTGTAAACATTTCAAGCAAAAATGAATGTATGTTGTTACACTTGCCTGTTTTTACACATAGAATATTATGCAGTTTTTTTAAACAACAGATCTAAGAGGTTTTGATCAAGAATTTTTATTTTATCTATTTGTTTATATTTTTTAAAGATTTTATTTATTTGAGAGAGAAACAGAGAGAGCATAAGCAGGGGGGAAGGTAGAGGGAGAGGGAGAAGCAGGCTCCCTGCTGAGTGTGGAGCCCGATGTGGGGCTCGATCCCAGGACCCTGAGATCATGACCTGAGCCAAAGTCAGGCAACCGACTGAGCCACCCAGGCACCCCTTGATCAAGAATTTTTAAATCATGTTTTAATTTAATTAGATGTTTCCTACAAATTGACTATGTCATCTTGATAAGTTTTTCCTTACCTTATCTCCTACCACAATTTTTTTCCTCCTACCACAATTTTAAAAGTCTAGTTAGCCACCCCTCCACAGGTGATATTTTTTTTTAACATTTCAGAATCAGAAAAAAAGGTTATATGTTGTGTTTATTGAAGAAAATTTGGAGAATAGAGAAACAAAAAGAAGAAAATAAAATTTAAGAGTAATTCTACTACCCAGTAGTATTTCAGTAATAACTATTTTAGTGTTTAGGAGCCAATATTTTGTAATAGATATATTATATGTCCAATAAAACACATACAATTAGAATATACTTAAACTGTAAAGTGGAAAAGGATTTATCAATACTTGTTTATCTACCTTAAAATCATAAAGTTCAAAATTTTCAAGTTCATTAGTGATAACAATGTATTGTGTGGATGTATATGTTAACTCGATCTCTACTTTTTAATTTTTTCTCTACATATTCTCTCTATAGATGGTATTTTTTTTAAAGATTTTATTTATTTGACAGAGAGAGACACAGCGAGGGAGGGAACCACAAGTAGGGGGAGAGGGAGAAGCAGGCCTCCCACAGAGCAGGGAGCCCGATGGAGGGCTCAATCCCAGGACCGTGGGATCACGACCTGAGCCGAAGGTAGACACTTAACGACTGAGCCACCCAGGCATCCCTATAGATGGTGTTTTTTAAAGAAGTCTTAAATAGAGGCACATACTGATTCTGAAAAGAATTATATCCCCTCTCTATTCAAAGCATTCCAACAGGTATTTATTCACTACTTGAATTATAATTGTAATTCCTTACTTTTCTATATAGTATCACAGTTTGCAAGTCTTGTCTGTTCTTCTGAACATGGCTTTGAGGCAAGTAGTGCTATGCTCATTGTCTGGCTGATGAAACTCAGCATCACGGAGGTTTGCCTTGTCCAAGTCCATGTAGCTAGTTAGGTAGGAGAGTTGGGTTGGAAGTTTGGAGCCTAAGTCTAGTTTGTATTCCATCAGACCATTGTGGGGACAGAAGAAGAAACACCCTACTTTTCCAGACCTCTTTAGATTTATAATGTAGTTGATGAGACACGTTGTAAAACCGTTAGACACCCAGAGAAGAAAACACAGCCTAAGAGAGGCAAACATGGCCACCCTCTTCAGATCCTATGCATGTTCTACTTAGCCCATTTCCACCACCTCTCCCTGTTGCTTTGGCTGGTCTTTAGGCATCTGTGGTAACTGCCCAGACCTTGAAGACCTTTGAAGAGAGCTCTTGATGAGAAGTTAGAAAGAACTTGAACTGAATTAAAGGCAAGGCAGAAGATGTGCATTCCCCCAGTCACGGAGGTATTTCACTGCCAAGTGAGAATTATACCTAATTGTATTTTTCCTGTGGCTTAAAAATGTTTTTCACATATCCATTCAATGTGTTCAGTCATTGACTCATTCATGGTTGAATTCAACAGGCATCACTGAGTACCCAGCATGTCCTCAGTGTAAGACACCCTGTTAGCCCTAGAGGAGGACAGATAAATAAAACATGACTTATCCCCTGAAGGAGCTCTGTTTCCACATGATTCTTCTGGTTACTCGGGCAACAGACTTTGATAGATAGCATGCAATCCACACTTTCAACCTAGACACAACTGGGGGACAGCTCTGTAAAGGTATCTCTTAGCTAAAGCACAGGCCAGGAGTTTTCATCTCTTTTTGATACCACAATCACTCTTGTGAAGACAAGTCTCTTTTCTGGGACCAGGATTGAAGGGAATGGTGTCCAACATGGAGGTGTAAAAGACAACCCATTTGGGGCACAGAAAATAAATATTTTGATGTATACTTATAACATTTCTTTTACTGGAAATATGTTTTATATGATCTGAAATGTGTTAGTATTATACACAGCTCACATACATACTTCGTGAATCAATAAATACACGTATGCGCTCTGTAGTATTTTATTGATGGGGCGGGCAATCAAGAATATGGGGTTCAGTGCTCTAAAGCCACAGCTACACTGCTTCTCCTTCCTGCTGAAAGGCTCCTTTGGGAAGCTTTCCCAAGTCACTGGGTTGGGATTTGGCCTGATGGCTAAGAAGAGAATTATACAAGGTTTCTAAAGTTCAAGTAAGTTCCTACAGACTGTGCCAGACTATGTCTCTAACACAAACAGATGGGGGGAGAGATTTCTTCTTCCCTCAATAAGCCCTTCCTTCCTGTCAGGATTCTGAGCTTTAAGAGCATGCTTTTTCCCCCTCACACTTGGAGTAGCCACTTTGTTTGCTGTTGGGGCTCTTCTGTAGTTGCTTTTCACCTCTTTTCGCAAAGAAGTGCCCTTCACTCCTTGTTCGTCACCTCACTGGAGTTGGAAGAAAATCAGCTGGAGTCCTGAGTTCCCATCTATTCTATTGCCAGGCACTTCCATTTGGTAACTGATGTCCAGCGGGACCCCCATGTGTCAGTTCCAGAGCATTCTACCAGTTTCACTGACAAATGTAAATTCTCGTTAACCCAGTGTCTGCACACGGAACCCTCTGCCCGCTTTCTGGCCTAGGAATCCTTTCTGCTGTACCACGGGGCATTTCTGGACTGCAGATTATTTTTCGCTTTTATCTAAGGGTTCTGTTTTCTTCTTTCTTCATCCCACCTCTGCTTGCATCTTGTTTATCATTGAGATCATTGATAGCTTATGCAGAATATAGGTTGTGTTTCACTAAAAAGATTACCAGTCTGTGATAATTCAAAAAGTACTTAGGGAGTGTGGGTTGTGATTGTTTGAATTGCAGAAAGGTCTTTAAAGACAGATTCTTTTTTATCTTCTTGACATATGATCAGTTTGATAAAAATTTCAGTTTTGTGTTTTCCAGAAACCCATCTGTAGCATAATATGAATTTTACTCTGGGGCATCCTTTTCCTCTGGTTCTGGTGTTTACTAAAGTCCTTGCATAGAATGTCTATATTTTGAGATGGAATTTGGAAGAATTGCTCATCTACATCAGAGGTAAACCAGATGATCCTTGCAAACATCCACACCTGGCTTCAGATAAGAATTCTGAGCTTGTCAATTACTAGGGCCTCCTGAGGGCAAAGACAGGGTGGCAAAATAGTTTTTGGGTAGGTAGGCCATTCTGGGGGATCTTTTCTTCCAAAGCAAATGAGGGATTCCTGTCCTTGATGCTAGTGTCATGACATGTGGATGACGTCAATGATGAGGTAGGGAAGGCTAGCTGCTCTAAGAGACAGACCTTTTAGTGTATGATGGCTTAAACACAGTAGTTTATTTCTTGTTCTGATGGCAGCACTGGGTAATGAGAAGTTATGACAGAACAGCTTTCCTGAAGGTCATCATCCAGGGATCCATGCTCACGATGCTCTTGTATCTTCAGCTCATGGTTTCCAGAATTGCCCTAGGAGGTGTCTTCATTCCAGCCACTCGGAAGACAGACACAAACACGGAGAAATGGGCATGGCCAGGTCTGGATGTGGCACACCTCACTTCTCGTGTCCTGTTGGCTAGAATGTAGTCACATGGCCATGCCTAACTGCAAGAACAACAGGGAAGTGAGGGCTGGTTGTGCATCAGAGAAGAAAAGGAGAATATGGGATCAGTCTCTGCCACCACATACTTACCCTTTGTTTCATGGAAAAGTTTATTTCAAAGGCCCCCTTTACCAAGCAGTGAGAATCAATTGTGTATTCAGAGGTAGCTCTGGGATCCCTTTCCTAGGCAAGGAGGGTGCGCTATCATTTTATAGAAGATGACAAATCCCTTCTGATAGAGTTAAATGACACAGAGTGGATGTGGGTGTTCTGCAAAGGTTTTCGGATGATCAGCAAATCTCATCTGGAGGAACAAGCAGGGGTGACCTCTCTGGAACCATACACACAAGTCTGCATATCTACCTCCTCTCTGGAGCTCGTGACCCAGTGTTTCCAAGTGTCCGAAAAGCTGATACGCACGGCCTTTTCACTTGATCAGGGGAAGTTCGGGTCATATCTTTGCAAATAAAAATTTCTTCCCCTGAAATTGCCTACTTGTTATCTGCAAAGACAGCAGACAGCAGGGGTTCTTTAGCAAGGAAGGCCCCAACCTGCCTTGAACATGGGCCAATCAATGGTCTGGGCAAAGGCTGGGAGGCTTTCATCTTTTGGAGAAATTAATACATAGGGCATCAGCTGAGTTTCCATTTCAGTGCAACTTAAGCCTGAGTGATAAAGGCAGCCGTGGTCTGTGAACCTTGTATTACATAACCCTCATGTGATCAAGGGCTGCTATTTATAGTTTTCCATTGTGTGGGGCTCTGCACTGGGTTACAGGATGCAGCTTCCTTCTTCTTCAGCCTCCCAGAGGAGATCAAAATGACTCTGCATTTATCTTGAACTTCCACCTAGCCCGGGTCTTTCAAAACTGTTCTTGTCTTATTGTTAAAAATAATTTTGGCTGCTACCTTCCCCTAAAGTTCGCTCATTTGTTAATCTTTGATCCATCTATTCATTCATTCATTCATTTAACGTTTAGGGAATGCCTTCTAGGCACCAGGGGTACAACATTGAGTGAAACACATCTGGAGTGGAGGTAAGGGGTTGAAAATTCTGATTCCTAGACTCCATCCTAGACCAGTTAAAACACAGCATCTGGGGGGTGAATTCTGGTCATGGGTGTGTTTTAAAAATCTTCCCAAGAGTCCAATGTGCAGCTAGGCTTGATAACAACTAGAATTTGTAGACATTGCAGCCAAAGGAATGTATAAGGTTTAATGTGCCAAGGAAAAGGACCAGAAAGAGAACCGAATAAAGATAGGGTTCTAAGTGGTTATTGACAACAGTGTAGAGAGAATTGGCAGTTGTTAGATACAGAGAAAGAAATAATGATCAATCTGTGGTAGAATTTCAGCCTTTCTACTTTTTAACTTGTGTAATGCCGGACAACATTTAACCACTCTGAGCCTCTTCTTCCTCATTTTAAAAATGAGGATAGTAATAATCTTTACATCCTAGGATTGGTGTTACATTTAATCAAAGTACCTGCTGTGCAACAATCTGTGGTAGAATTTCAGCCTTTCTACTTTTTAGCTTATGTAATGCTGGACAACATTTAATCACTCTGAGCCTCTTCTTCCTCATTTTAAAAATGAGGATAGTAATAATCTTTACATCCTAGGATTGCTGTGAGCATTTAATCAAAGTACCTGCTGTGCAACAAATCTGTTATTTTTGTTATTATTTGGAATTCAAGAGAAAATATCAAGCATAAAAAGGTGGGTAGTTAGAGATGTGCCTATATGGGGTTCCTGGGTGGCTCATTCGTTGGGCATCTGCCTTCGGCTCAGGTCATCAGAGTCCTGGGATCGAGCCCCGCATCAGGCTCCCTGCTCAGTGGGAAGCCTACTTCTCCCTCTCCCACTCCCCCTGCTTGTGTTCCCTCTCTTGCTGTGTCTCTCTCTGTCAAATGAAAAAATAAAATCTTAAAAAAAAGAGAGATGTGCCTATGTTGGTGAATTCTACCAAATAGTCAAAGAAAATTTAATACGTCCTTCTCAAACTCTTCCAGAAAATTGAAGAGGAGGGAACAATTCCAATCTCGTTTTATGAGACCAGCATTACCTTGACACCAAAACCCTACAAGGATACCACCAAAAAAAAAAAAAAAAAAAGAAGAGGAAGAAGAGGAAAGATAAAAAGGAAAATAGAAAATTATAGGTCAATATCCTTGATGAATATAGATACAAAAATCCTTAACAAAAAATTGGCAAACCAAAGTCAACAATACATTAAAAGGATCATCCACCATGATCAAGTGGGATTTATTTCAGGGATGCAAGGATGATTCAACATTTGCAAATCAATCATTGAGATACACTGTATTAACAGAATGAAAGATAAACACCATATGATCACCTCATCGATGCAGAAAAAAATCATTTGACAAAATTCGACAGTCATTTATGATAAAAACTCTCAACAAAGTGGCTATAGAGGAAATGTACCTAAATATAATAAAGGCCATATAGGACAAACCCCACAGCTATTATCATTCTCAGTGGTAAAAAGCTGAAATCTTTTCTTCTAAGAGCAGGAACAAGACAAAGATGTCCACTCTTGCTACTTTTATTCAAAATAGCATTAGAAGTCCTAGCCACAACAATTAGGCAAGTTAAAGAAATAAAAAGCATCCAAATTGGAAAGGAAGAAGTAAAACTGTCACTATTTGCAGATGACATGATACTAAAACCTTAAAGACTTTACCAAAAAACTGTTAGAGCTAATAAATGAATTCAGTCAAGTTTTGGGATACAAAGTTAATATACAAAAATCTGTTCTGTTTCTAACACAAACTATCAGAAAGAGAAATTTTAAAAAATCCCATTTACAGTTGCATCAAAAAGAATAAAATACTTAGGAATAAATTTAACCAAGGGGTGAAAGACCCATACACTGAAAACTATAAGACATTGGGCGCCTGGGTGGCTCAGATGGTTAAGTGTCTGCCTTTGGCTCAGGTCATGATCCCAGGGTCCTGGGATCGAGTCCCGCATTGGGCTCCTTGCTCCGCAGGGAGTCTGCCTCTCCCTCTCCCTCTGCCTCTCCCCCTGCTTGTTCTCTCTCTGTCTCTCTCGCAAATGAATAAATAAAATCTTAAAAAAAAAGAAAACTATAAGACATTTATGAAAGAAATTGAAGGAGATACAAATAAATGGAAAGATATTCTGTGCTTATGGAACAATTTTTTTTATTTTTAATTTTTTTCAAAGATTTATTTATTTGCCAGAGAGAGAGCAAGCATGGGAGCACAAGCAGGGGGAGTGGGAGAGGGAGAAGCAGGCTCCCCGCTGAGCAAGGAGCCTGATGTGGGGCTCGATCCCAGGACCCTGGGATCATGACCTGAGCCAAAGGCAGACGCTTAACCAACTGAGCCACCCAGGCATCCCAACAATTTACTTTTTAAATGTTTGTAGTACCCAGAGCAATATGCAGATTCAATGCAATTCCTATCAAAATTCCAATGGCATTTTTCACAGAGCTAGAACAAGTCTAAAATTTGTATAGAATCTCAAGAGACCCTAAATAGCCAAACCAATACTAAAAAAGAAGAACAAAGCCAGAGGATTCACATTCCCTGATTTTAAACTATACTACAAGCTCTAATAATCAAAACAGTATGGAATTGGCATAAAAACAGACACATAGACCAATGGAACAGAATAGAAAGACCAGAAATAAACCCATGCATATATTGTTAGTTTAAAACAAAGGGAGCAAGAATATACAATGAAGAAACAACAATCTCTTCAATAAATGGTGATAGGAAAACTGGACAGATACATGCAAAAGAATGAAAATGACCACTATCTCAGATCATACACAAAAACTTACTCAAAATATATTAAAGACCTGAACCTAAGACCTGAAACCATAAAACACCTAGAAGAAAATATAGACTGTAAGCTCTTTGGCATTGGTCTTAGTGATGTTTTTTTGGATATCACTCCAAAGGCAAGAGCAACAAAAGCAAAAATAAACAAATGGGACTACATCAGACTAAAAAGCTTCTGTCCAGTGAAGGAAACCATCAACAAAACAAAAGGCAACATAATGAGTGGGAGACGATATTTGCAAAGCATATATCCAATAAGGCGCTAATGTCCAAAATACATAAAAAGCTCATCGACTCAACAACAAAAAACCTGCCTGATTAAAAAATGGTCAGAGAAACTATATAGATATTTTTCCAAGGAAAACATACAGATGGACAAGGTACATGAAAAGATGCTCAACATCTTTAATCCATAGGGAAATATAAATCAAAACCACGGTGAGATATCAGTTCACACCTGTTAGAATGACTAGCATCAAAAAGACAAGAAATAACAAGTGTTGGCTAGGATGTGGCAGAAAGGGAACGCTCGTACGTTGTCTGCAGAAATGTAAATTAGTGCAGCAACTGTGGAAAACAGTATGGCCATTCTTCAAAAAATTAAAAATAGAATTATCATATGATCTAGCAAATTTACTTCTGGATTTCTATCTGAAGTGATATCTGGGTATCTGGTATTAGGAGAAAATGAAAACACTAATTTGAAAAGATATAGGGAAACGAACACTCCTATGTTTGTTACAGCATTATATACAATAGCCAAGATATGAAAACCACCTAATTGTCTATTGATAGATGAATGGATAAAGAAGATTTTATATATATATATATATATATATGAATGATAGGATATTACTCAGCATAAGAAATAATGAAATATTGTCATTTGCCACAACATGGATGGAACTTGAGGTTATCGTACTAAGTGAAATAAGTCAGATGGAGAAAGAAATACCACAGGATTTCACTTATAAGTGGGATCTAAAAACCAGAACAAACAGAAAAAACCCAGACTCATACATACAGAGAACAGATTGGTACTTTCCAGAGGGGAGGAGAGTTGGGAGGGAGGGCAAAAGGGGTGAAGGAGATCAAGAGGTACAGGCTTCCTGTTATGAAATAAATAAGTCATGGGGAAGTAAGGTACAGCATTGGGAATACAATGAGCAACAGTGTATCCACTTTGTGTGACGACGTATCGTAACTGGCGGTGACCTTTTCACAATGCATACAAGAGTCAAATCACTATATTTTACACGTGAAACTAATATAATATTGTGTGTCAATTATACTTCAATAAAAAATTCAGTATCGAAAAATAAATGAAAGAACAATTAGATACTGAAAAAGATAAAATAAAGATCTGAGGATGGTCTTAAGTGATTGTCTGATGCTACCAAAACTGGGCAAAGGCTCGGATATCTGTGAGTATCTGGGACCTCAGCTCCATAGGGTGCATCTTCCTTGAGGAAAAAGAAATAATTATTTTCACCTTAAAACTAATGTAAATAGGAGCACCTGGGTGGCTCAGTCAGTTAACTGTCTGCCTTGGGCTCGGGTCATGATCCCAGAGTCTTAGGATCAAGCCCCACATTGGGCTCCCTGCTCAGCGGGCAGTCAGCTTCTCCCTCTGCCCCCTCTGCCCCCTCACCCTGCTCGTGCTGTCTCTCGCTCTCTCTCAAATAAATAAATAAAATCTTAAAAAAAAAAACTAACGTAAATATGTTGTTGACTAGAATGACAAATTTGTGTCAATTAATTAAGATAAAAATAAAAGTTCATATGTTTTGAAAAGCACCCCCTTTTGGAGGACACGTCAGGGAGTGCTCAGGCCTCCCGGAGGGTACCATTCACACATCTCTGCTATCACTGTCCCCAGGTCTTTGGGTGGAGAGCACAGCTTTGAGCATCATGAAAGTCTCGCCATTCTGAGTGAGATGGGACACTCAGGTCATTCTTTCTATTGAACTAAGCACCGTCAGCACTTTTTCCAGTGATAGACTATATACACATAAGTAGATATATATATTCAGTATATTCCTTTTTTGATTTGTAACAAAGATGATAGGACATTCCACACGCTATTTTAAGCCCTGAATTTTACCTTAACAATATATCTTGGAGATTATCTATATCAACCTATAAAGAGTTTCATCTTTTTTTAATTTTAATTTTAATTTTTTTTAAAGATTTTATATATTTGAGAGAGAGAGAGAGTGCACAAGCCCCGGAAGGGACAGAGAGAGAGGGAAAGGGAGGAGCAGGCTCCCTGCTGAGCAAGGAGTGGGACTCGGGGAGAGAGAGGGAAAGGGAGGAGCAGGCTCCCTGCTGAGCAAGGAGTGGGACTCGGGGCTCCATCCCAGGACCCCGAGATCAAGACCTGAGCTGAAGTCAGATGCTTACCCGACTGAGCCACCCAGGGACCCCCATCTTTTTTTTTTAAATGGCTGTGCAAGTGTTCTGATGTAGTATAATTTGTTTAACCAATATTCTGTTGAGGTTGTCAGCCTTTTGCTATTTAAACATCGCTGCAATGAATGATGTGTACATAAGTTATTTTGCATGTGAGAGCATCTATTGTTCTAGAAATTCTTGAAGTGGAGTACTGGGTTAAAGGATATGGGCATTTGCGGATTGCCCTTTACAGAGGTTGTACTAATTCCCACTTCCATCAGCAGTATAGACGAAGGCCTGCTTCCCCATACCTTCACCAACTGGAGTTTGATTTCCAATTGACTAGGTGCAAAATGATTTTTCCCAGTACTTGTAAAGTGTCTCTCTCCGACTGTGAGTGATGTTGAGCCCATTTTCATATGCTTTAAGACTCATTTGGCTTTTCTTTGCTGGGGATAGTTGGTTCATATCATTTGCCTATTTTTCAATTGGGTCATTGGTTTTTTTGTTGTTGGTTTCTAGGAATTCTTTATTTATTTAGGTAAACCAGCATGGATTCTATTGCAAATAGTTTTTCCTTCCAATTTTGTCATTTGTCTGTTTTTTTTCCTGCAGAACATTGTAACTTCTGTGTTTTATGTATGTTATAAATACAAAGGTGTTCTACACTCTGAGATTATTAAATAAGTCTTCCATGATTTCTTACATCAATTGTAATATGCTATTTTTTAAAACTTTTACATTTTTATACCACTTGGAATTTTTCCTGGTGTATGGTGTGAGGTATGGGATCCAACTTTATTTTTAGATGGTCATCTAAAGCCTAAAGTTGAATAATCTATCAATTGACCTAAAGCCTTTAATTGAAAAACCTATCTTTTCTCCATGGATTTGAGATATTATTCTTTAAAATATATTAAACTTATCACATACTAAATTTCCAGATTTTTTAGGTCTATTTCTGGACTTTCTATTTTCTTTCATTGATCTCTCTATTCATGTATCAACACTATACATTTTTTAATCACTATAGCTTTATAATAAGCTTTCATTTTTGATTTGGAAAAAAATCTGGTATTCTTTTTCAGAATGTTCCTGAACACTTTTGTTTGCTTACTTTTCCATCTAAACTTCAGAATCAGCTTATTTAGTTTAAAAAGATAATATATTATTGGCTTTGTATAACACACTGATTAACATAGAGGGGACTGATGGCTTTATGTGTGTTACCTTTATAGGTCAGTGGTCCTGCCCCTTGGTTAGCATGATCCAGTGGATGTCAGACTCTCACAAATATCACCAACCAGACATAACACTACTCTTCCTATGGGGTTGACTGAGTGACAGGGAAGAGAGGCAACCAAAAGCATTTACCACTCTTTCCTGGGGAGTAGAGCAGAAAACCACTCCTTCCATAGAGAAACTAGAAGCAGGTGGATAAAGGTGTTCACTATTAACAGTGGGATTTGAGGGGCACCTGCTAGGGATTCCTCTTGGGATATTTCAGTGGCTCTTAAAGGAATTTGGTCTTGTGATTCTGGAGATCTGAGACACTAAAGGTATATGTGGAGTTATTTCATCTGCTGAAAAGGATGGTGAGAGACAGGTGTAGGATAAAGAACATGGGCTGTAGAGCCCAAAGAGACTGAGTTTAAACCCCATCCTGGCTGCCAGTTGTATGATTTGGGGCACTTAATTTCTCCAGCTCTCGGTTTTCTCACCTTTATAAATAGCTGGCAGAATTGTCAGTATTAGAATAATATATGTCAGGATTCTAGCACAGCACCTGGCATACAGTATGTAGTGAATAAATAGTCTGATGCACAATTTGACCCAAAGGCAAACTTCACAGTTTCTCTGGAGGTCTTGGCAAACTTCTCCTGCAGTGAGTGGCCTTATACACCAGAGAGAGACCCTGTTCCCCCAGCTCCACAGAGAAGGCACCTAAAAGACACGAGAAGACCTTATGTTTCTGGAATTCTAAGCATTTCAACTCTTGCTCTTGGTCTGTGACCTACTCACTCTGGCTCTCTTGTCTCAGTGCATTGCTGTGCCTCTCACTTCACAGGAATTTTTTTTCATGCGTACGGGTCATCCTCAAATGGAGATATTCTACATATAAACAAATAGAAACCTGATCCTTATGAAAAAGTGCTGAATATTTTTCCTGGTTATGATTTTAAGATATGCTCATTTAATACAAAATAGAAAATGGAGAAAAACATAAGAAAACAAATATTGGTTATAAGGTCATGAAACAGAAAATGTTTATTAGTATATATATTTCCTTCTGGGCTTATTTCTGTGTCTATACCCTCCTCCATGGACCTTGATATTGATATTTACATCCACACTTGTGTAGACACATACACTCATATTCACACTAATATGTAATTGGATCATACTTTACACATAATTTGGTGTCTTTTTTAACATTACATCACATCTTCTGTGTTTTACGAAGTTTCTGGTAAGAATAATTTTTTTACTGTTGCATAATGTTTGGTACATTTTTCTTAAGTCAAGAATTAGGCAAGCAGATTTTATCTCCATTGACACTAGTTAGGCAGAGGACATAAGATTGGAGAGTTATTGTTTATACATTTTCATTTAAATACTAAACAAGTGAAGTGAGCAAACCATCAGCTAGTTTCTGAAAGCTGAGAATAATAAACAAAAGCCCATTTAAAATCATTGTTTCTACATTGTTTTTTGTCCCTTTTTGAGGAAAAAGTTTTGAATATTTTTCAGACTCATTACTGAGTAGCTTGCGCAACACTATTTTTACTAGGGGCCTGACAAAAAGCCAGGGTTATGGCCTGCCTTTCCTTTCCAGAACACAGAGTGTTTATCCTTTCTATGGGGGCAAAGTTGATATTTTCCATAAAGCAAAACAACCTGGAAATCTTGGGTGATTTACTTGAGCCAAATGGTAAATAAAAAGCAAATAAAGTAAATTAAGAAATACTTGTGGGAGAATGAACTAGATCACATCTGTCATCCTAACATGACCCCTTTTTGCTGTGTCTCTGGTGGTTGACCACAAGATGTCACTATGGCTTTTTTAATCCTAGGAATCCCGTAGCTGGCTGGGGGTGGGGAAAGAGAAAAATCTTACAGTTCTATGCAAAATGGATTAGTATTTTTTTTTCCTGGCAGGCAGCCAGGCTAATAAAAAAATGTTTTTAAAACCAACACTATGAATTCAAAAGGCTTTCAAGAAACATCTGCACAGTGAAACTGTTAACTCCAAAGAAGTCCAACATTATATTTATACTGTATAAATTAAAATGGAAAATAAAAACCCATTTGGGCCAGTGTGCAAAATCTCCAAAGCAAGAGAAAAATACTTCTGAAGTCAATCCATTTTCAGAATGATGGCATTAAATACGGAGGATGTAATAGCTGAAAACAACTGAAATCCTGCCCAGTGAAGCTTCAAATAACCAGTTTCCAAAAACAAATATTGTTAATTAACCAAATTTCCCTTCACGGACTCAAATTTTAGGGGAAAGAAACAAATCATTTTTTTTTAATGCAAGCTGCTCTCATGTTACTTGGGTAAAATGGTTTTCACATCTAGCAAGCACAGTCTGCGGTGTCCCCTCCATATGGCACATCTACAGGTAGGCAGAGGAGACCCGGTATTCCAGATCGTGCTTCTGAGGGACTGAGTTCTCGAGTCACCACAAAAATTACAGTTCTTTATTTGCATAGAAGGCAAGAAAGTGCTTTAGGAAAGCAACTGTGCACATCCTTGGATGTGAATAGCCATCTAGTGGATGGTCTGCTGGGCTCCCCACTTGTATGCAGGTGTCCCCGTGCATCCCTCCAGTCACGTGGTCCTAGTGTGACTGGCATGCGATGTGACCCCCCCAGTGTTCTCAACAGTGGCTAGCAGCCTGACCCAGATCCCTCATCAGGAATCTGGGATTGAGTCAGTTGAGTCTCTCTTCAGATGACCAGATAGTGGCATGCAGAGTCTGGAACTGTTGGTCACCATATTTTCCATCTTGTCAACCAAGAAGCAAACATAGGTGTCCCGAGAGAGGTAAGAGTGAAGGGGGCACTGAGGAGCCCTGACAGAGAGGGAGCTTTGATGGTATCCAGTTTCAACATGTCCTTGAGGTCCAGAGCCATCCACTCTCTGGTTTCCAGAGAAAGCCTTGTGTCCTCAAAAAATGATCATTTTGTTTCGCCAAACCGCTCTACTCTGGCGGTTGCAATTCATTGCAATTAAAAGTGTCTTAATGTACAACTTTTCAGGATGATTTGGAGCTCAAGTCGTCATAATATTTTCTCTTTGCACTCCAAACCTCCTCTGCTCCTCAGCTGTCTTCTGTCCCCCATCATTTATCCAGACATTTAGGTTATGGGATATTTTATTTGCTCTTTTATACTAACTTTCCTGGCTTGAGGGAGATTGAGCATAACCTTGTAAGGCCTTAAGGAATGCTTTGAAAGATGACTTTCAGTCTCTGTGACCTTTGGGTGAAATGGGTCTGTACATTAGTATTCTATAATAGCACTTCCTCAGATTTGTTCTTTAGAACATTAACCCTGAAAATGTTAAAGAAAAAATGTATTCCAAAGTAAAATAAATTTGGGAAAAAATGCAAAAAGAAGTCTCTTGAAGGCTTATAGTTCACATTAATATATTAAAGGCTCTGACAAGTCCTACAATAGAAAAGGAATCGAAATCTGTTTAGCTCAAGATTTTCTAAATTTATGAGATAATAGATTTCTTTTTTTGTGTGTTGGGGGATGGTTAATCCTTACTGGCAATATTTTAGAATGTTACTTAAGATGCTTTATAGCCAAACTGAGTTTGAGATGGGCTTACCTTGGGAATTTTTATAGAAAAAGCCCTGGAAAAATCTCAGTCCCTCATTCCCTGACCTCATAGCCCTTAATTAATCAGGCAGTTAGTCTGAAGGCTAGGGAATGGTCCAGACGTCCTGTGCTGTAGGAGAGACTGCCGTATGGCCTCTCTTGCAGCCCCTACATTTCCCAGAGTCCTGATTTTATGCCTTCTTTTTATGCCTTTTCCAAAATAGAATATACACAAAGAAAAGTACATAAATTACAAGTGTATAATGATGAATTTTTGCAAACTGTTTCACACACTACTGCAACTAGCACTAGATTAAGAAATGACATCACAAGCTTCCAGAAGCCCCTTCATGCTTTCAGGCACTTCTCCACAAAAGAATAACCATGATCTGACTTTATGCCTTTTCTTCCCAAATAAATGTCTATTTTCTGGAGGACAGGGATCGATCCTCGATCTCCTTGTATCCGTGCAGTATCTAGCACAGGATTTAGTGAAGGCTGGTTCATTGGACTCACCTATAAGCATGAACCGTAAAAGCACAAGTGCTCACCAGACTCCTGTACGGTGTGGAAGGGCCTGCAGTCACACTGGCTGGGTTCAAACCCTGCATCCACAACCACTAGCTGTCTGACCATGGGTACTCACTTAATCTCTAAGGACTTCAGTTTCCTGATTTGCAAGGAGATACGGTTGGGTTATCTGGCTGGCCTTGAATGCCATCACAAGGATCCTTCTAAGAGAGAGACAGAGGGAGATTCCATGCCCACACACAGAGGCGAAGGTAATGTGAGAACTGACAGAGATCTCTGAAGATTGGGGTGAAAGAGCCTCAAGCCGCAGGAGGCTGGCAGCCACCAGAGTCTACAAGAGACACAGAGCGGATCCTCCTCTAGAGCCCCCGGAAGGAGTGTGGCTGAGTGAAACCGACTGCGGACTTCCGGCCTCCGGAAACGTAGCAGAGTAAGTTTCCGTCGTTTTAACCCATCAAGTTTGTGGCACTTTGTTACAGAGGCCACGGGGAGCTAAGACACGTACCATGTGCCAGGTGTCGGGCGATAGCAATGAAGAAATAACAGCCTCCGTGGAGCTTATATTCTAAGGGGAAGACAGACAACGAATGGATGCCTGGATGCGGAATCGGACGCCAGACGGTGATGCTTGCTGTATACTAACACCACAGCGGGGAGAGCCCGAGGAGCCTAGGAGAATGGCCGGAAAGGAGTTGGGTGCGGTGGGCAGGGCTCGGCAGCCGCGCACAGTAAGGGGAAGGGCTCTGTATTTTCCTCTGAGTATGGCCTTGGGATTTTTCACTATGTTTGGGAAGACAGTGAGCTCCTCTCAGGTTGTCCCAAGAGGGGCTCTGGACTGGGGTCAAGTTGACTGCTGTCCCCGTGCCCTCAAGACATTTCTTTAACCTCTCTAGATTTTAATGTCCTTAACCCGGGGCAGATTAGCTACTTTCTAAGACTCTTGCTCTTGAAACAAGAAAGCCCGGCGAACAGGAAAAGGCCGGTCGGAAACACAATGGTCGCCGCGGCCACGCTCCCCGGGACCACTAGAGGGAGGCGGCAGGCGCTACCTCCGCGCACGCCACACCGGAAGAAGCCTGAAGGCGTGTGGTTCCAAAAAAATAAAAAGCCCTCCGCTCCCTCTCAAGCTCTGCTTCTCATTATACCCACGGCTAGACTCTAAACCACACACGTTTCAGCCAACCGTAGATGGCCCGGGCTCCTCTTTCCCCCTCAAAGCTGGAACGCCGCAAGCGCAGCGCCCTCACACCCGAGCGGTGGAGCCGAGAGGCGCCGACGCAGGGCCCCGCCCCCTTCCCGGGCGTCGGGAGCCGCCCCAGTGGAGGAGCAGCTTCTGTTCACGCCCCCGCACCCCAAACTGTCCTAACTCCCGAGGGCTCAAGCGAGGAGTGGACGCAAGTGTCTTTCGAATTGCTTCCCATAGTGATTTTATAATGCCCCTTCTCCCTGCGGGTCCGACCTAGAGGCTGGCGCTCGAGCCTCACCCCACCGCATTACACTAGAAACCGAACACTGTGGATGGAGGTCGTGTCCTAAAAATGTCCATTTCAGGGTTCTCAAGACCCTTTCAAGAGACATTACAGAGGGAGGTGAATTTTGGAGACGCTCTGAACACATATTCTTCAAACAGTATAAAGATGTAATAATAACGATTAGGAGACTTTGCTTTCTCCTGTTTAATCCTTCTAGCCTCTGAAGCCGGAAGCTGAAGAAGGTGGAGTATTAGGAAAAGATTCATTTATGTATTCATTTGGTAAACTTTTTCCCTTTTAATTTCTTATTTTTAAAGATTTTCTTTCTCCTTTCTTTCTTTTTCTTCCTTCCTTCCTTCCTTCCCTCCCTCCCTCCCTCACTCCTTCCTTCCTTCCTTCCTTCCTTCCTTCCTTCCTAGCGCAAGTGGGGGGTAAGGGGCAGAAGGAGAGAGAGAGAGAGAATCCCAATCCCACTCGGCGCAGAGTGCGGAGCCCCACACAGGGCTCAATCCCACCACCGTGACATCATGACAAGAGTGCAAATCAAGAGTCAGACACTCAACCACCGGAGCCACCCAGGTGCCCACCCCCCTTTTAACTACTTATTTTGACATAATTTCTAATTAACAGAAAAGTTGCACAAATAATGCAAAGAATATCCGAATTTCCTTTTCCCAGATTCCAAATATTAGCATTTCACCATGTTTGCTTTTTTTCTCTCTCTTTTCTGCTCTCTCATATTGTTTTCTGAACCATTTGAGGGTCAATAGCAGAAATGATACCTTTCCCCTCTTCACTATTTCTTTTTTAAGAGTTTTTTTTTTTTTTTTAATTTGACAGAGACACAGCGAGAGAGGGAACACAAGCAGGGGGAGGGGGAGAGGGAGAAGCAGGCTTCCCTCCGAGCAGGGAGCCTGATGCGGGGCTCGATCCCAGGACCCCGGGGACCTGACCTGAGCCTAAGGCAGCAGCTTAACGGCTGAGCCACCCAGGTGCCCCTTCACTGCCTATTTCCTTAAAACAAGAACAGTCTCTTACATAACTGCTGTACGATGATCAAAACAAATAAACTAACATTAAGACAGTATTAGTTTTTAATTTACAGACATTCAGTTTTTTCAACTGCCATTAGTATATATATATTTTTAAGATTTTCTTTTCTTTCTTTTTTTTTTAAGATTTTATTTATTTATTCATGAGAGACGGAGAGAGAGAGGGAGAGAGAGACAGAGAAGCAGAGGGAGAAGCAGGCTCCCAAGGAGCAGGGAGCCCGATGCGGGACTCGATCCCAGGACCCTGGGACCACGTCCCGAGCCGAAGGCAGACGCTTAACCATCTGAGCCACCCAGGCGCCCTCTTTCTTTTTTTTTTTTGACAGAGAGAGACACAGCGAGAGAGGGAACACAAGCAGGGGGAGTGGGAGAGGGAGAAGCAGACTCCCCGCGGAGCAGGGAGCCCGATGCGGGGCTCGATTCCAGCACCCTGGGACCATGACGTGAGCCGAAGGCAGACGCTTAACAACTGAGCCACGCAGGCGCCCCAGTATATCTTTTTATAGGAAAAAAACTCCCGGATGATATGTGGCATTCACTTGTCATGTCCCTATAGTTTCCTTTAAACTGAAACCATTTCTTGGTTTTGCTTTGTCTGTCTTGATACTGACATTTTTGAAAAGTACAAACAAAATATTTGGGAGAGTGTCAATGTTTGGGTTTGTCTGATATTACTTCATGATTAGATTCAGGATGTGCGTCTTTGTTAGGAATACCATAGCAATGATGTTGTGTCTTTCTTGGTACATTACACGGGGAAGCACATGATGTTGATTTGTTGCATCACTGGTGTTACTAACTTTGATCGCCTGTTAGGGTGACAGACAGGATGTTATAAAAGCTATAATATATTATATGTAATATATGAGCTAAATATAATATAACATAAAAATATGAAATATGCGGGTGCCTGGGTGGCTCAGATGGTTAAGCATCTGCCTTCGGCTCAGGTCATGATCCCAGGGTCCTGGAATCGAGTCCCGCATTGGGCTCCCTGCTCCTTGGGAACCTGCTTCTCCCTCTGCCTCTCTCTCTCTCTCTCTCTCTGTCTCTCATGAATAAATAAATAAAATCTTAAAGAAAAAGAAGAATATGAAATGTGCTACGCTACTTCTGGTCTCGGGAATACTCTTCACTCTTAAAAATTATTGAGGGCCTCAAAGAGCTTTTGTTTATTTTAGTTATAGCTATCAGTATTTACTGTATTAGAAACGAAAACTGAGGGGTGCCTGGGTGGCTCAATTGGTTAAGCGTCTGCCTTAGGCTCAGGTCATGATCCCAGAGTCCTGGGATGAGCCCCACATCGGGCTCCCTGCTCAGCGGGGTGTTTGCTTCTCCCTCTGCCTCTGCCCCTCCCCCTCGCTCATGCGCTTGCTCTCTCTCTCAAAATAAATAAAATCTTAAAAAAAAGAAATCAAAACTGAGAAATTTAAAAATATTGACTTATCAATGTATTTAAAAATGACAATAAATCTGTTACTTAGTAACATGAAATACATGTTTTATGAAAAATAACTGTATTTTCCCAAACAAAAAATTAGTGAATAGAATGTCATTGTTTTACATTTTTGCAAACTTCTTTAATGTCTGCCTTAATAGAGAGCGGCTAAATTCTCATACTTGCTTCTGGATTCAATCTGTGGCAATATGTTTTTGGTTGAAGTGTATGAAGAAAAGAAATGCATATGTAATTGGAAAAAGAAGGGGTATTTTAGTAGCCTTTTCACGTGATTGTGGATAATCTTTGATACTATACCAAAACTCAGTGATAGTTTCTTAAAGGTTAGCTGCAGTGTAAAATCTAAAACCATTATCAATAAACATTTTATTCTCCGTAATAGTAAAATCCACTGGTTCATCATGCACTCTGAATGGATCTTTTACCCATGCATGATTTTGTTAACATCATACACTAGTCACTTGAGAAGTATTGGCTCCCAGAGTTACACATGTCTTCTAAATGTTGCCACTTCTTGGGGTCACCTGGGTGGCTCAATTGGTTGAGCATCTGCCTTCGGCTCAGGTCATGATCCCAGGGTCCTGGGATAGAGCCCGGAATCGGGGCTCCCTGCTCAGTGGAGAGCCTGCCTCTTCCCTCTCCATCTGCCTCTCCCCTAGCTCATGCTCTCTCTCGCTGTCTCGCATTCTCTCTCAAATAAATAAATAAAATCTTAAAAGAAATGTTGCCTCTTCTTTACAGAATAACAACAACAAAATCACATTTGTTAATACTGTCGCTGACCTCTTCAGAAAAGTGTATATTGAGAAGCTGTGAAATTCACAGTTGTGGATACAAATTTCCCAAAATTTGAGTTTTCACACGAATGCTCAAATTTTTATTATTGGCAACAAATATCATCATTTGTTTTCTTTGAAGTGACAGGTTTACTTCTTTTATTTTGAGAAAATGCCCACTAAATTCCCAATTCTGAGTAACCATTGTTTGTCTGTCAGCTGTTGTTTCAAGTAAAAGTGGTGTTCCATGAAAAAAGCCACTAGTTCAGCTCCCAACACAGACACAGGTGCTTTTCTGGGACAACAAGCGTGCTTCCCTTTTGTCATGCAGCATGTTAAACAGGCAAGCATTCAAGGTTCAGGGTTTAATAAAATTAGTACATTTTGCTGCTTAATCAAGGACATTTTATTTTATTTTATTTTTTTAAAAGATTTTATTTATTATTTATTTGAGAGAGAGAGAATGAGAGACAGCACGAGAGGGAAGAGGGTCAGAGGGAGAAGCAGACTCCCTGCTGAGCAGGGAGCCTGATGTGGGTGGGACTCGATCCGGGGACTCCAGGATCATGACCTGAGCCGAAGGCAATCGCTTAACCAACTGAACCACCCAGGCGCCCATTCAAGGACATTTTAAAGTAAAACTTGCACTTCTGTTTTAATTTTTATTTATTTGTTAAAGATTTTATTTATTTGAGAGAGAGAAAGAACAAGCAGGGGCAAATGCAGAAACAGACTCCCCACTGAATAAGGAAATCATGACCTGAGCCGAAGGCAGACGCTTAACCCACTGAGCTGCCCAGGCGCCCCTGCACTTCTTTTTTTTTTAAACCAAGAATGCGTACCACTGAAGGTTGCGGTGACTGCAGTCCGATATGGGGCTCCTACCTTGATTTGTGCTAAGGTGCCAACAGCTTTACCCACCGTTGCTTTTATAATTTGTGCAAATGTCAACATAGTGAAAAAGGCAAATAATGTCTTCATATTATTATAAAAATAGTCTGAGCTGAAAGTGTCTCAGGGATTCCCAGGGTCTAGGGACCACACCTTGAGATGACAGTAAAACACAAGCATCTATGTAATGTACATGTTCTGTCCTCCATGAACTCAACATCTAATTGAACTCGCAGACCAGCTGACAAGAAGCAGGATGAGGGAAGAGTTTATAGGCATATATAAGTTATTGGTAATATTTTAGTTCTTGTTTTGCTCATGCGTGCGTGGAGGTTGGTTATATTATAAATCTGTGCTGTCTACTGGCCACATGTGACTACTGATCACTTGAAATGTAACTAGATCTAGTTACGATTTTCTGTAAATGTAAAATACATACCAGATCTTGCAGACTTCATATAGAAAAAATGAATGTAAATATCTGATTAATAATGTTTATATTTATTACATGTTGAAGTGATAATCTTTTGGATATATTAGGTTAAATAAAATACATTATTAAAATTAATTTCCTCTGTTATTTTATACTGTTTAAAATGGAGCTGCTAGAAAATTGAAAACTATATACGCAGTTTCCATTATACTTCTACTGGGCAGTACTGTTATAGATAAATATATACACAGATTAAATTAAAAACTGATTATAAAACAGGGTCAAACATAGACCAGTGATGATAATGCATTACAAACCAAGGATTATTTTTCAACCGATTCTGTGCATATGAGGTCAAGGGCAAAAGAACTTTATTTAAACGGGGTAATGAAGGTTATCAAAATCGTTTGATAAAGGTTCAGGTTGCTAAGGGAACACAGAGGAGGGGCAGCCAACCCAGTCTTGGGAAGATCACAGGAAGATCTCTTCCCAGAGAAAGAAATGTCTCAGCTGCAACTAAAGGAAAATTAGAAAATTTTCAGCCCACTTGGAAAACTCCAAAATTGATAGGGGCTATTGTAATACTGTTACATCACCACCTGCTGCTATTTATATAAAACCCTGTTTTCCCCAAGGCACTTCTATTTAAAGGGGAGGTTTATTTTACTTCCCTGCATTTCTCAAAAGAGTCATGAATTTAAAATTATATATTTTAAAATCTGGGAAACATCCCGGCTCATACTAAGAGATACTTTGGAATTACTATTTAGTTTTTATAGACACACGTGGGGTTTTGCTTATCCACGTCTTGCCAAAAATGTGACCTTTCGCATCCAAGATAGTAAAAACCTGAGTCCAGAATACATCAAGCTGCACATGGCTCTCAGCAAGAGGGAAAGTAAAAAAATAAAAGCCTGCCAAGACATAAAAATGATATTACGCTTCATTCTGCGATGACATTATATCGATATTTTGGTGAATGCCGGACTGAGCCGTGGGATCCCAGGGTGTCAGGATCTTGATCATTAGCGCTCTTCCAGCCTAATCACTATCATGCTGATTGAGAGAATGGGCCCTGGTGAATAGTGGAGACGGGATTTAGACTGGTGTTTGGATCTCTAACTTGACCTCTCCTCTCCTTCTCCTTAGATGAAAAACGTGTCTGAGGTCCTCCAGCTTTCAAAAACCTGGAGACTAGAACATCTTCAGTAAGAAGATAGTATCTTCAAACCCTAAACCAACTACCTGGGCTCCCCAAGTCTCCTTCATAACCCTCTCAGGCAGCTCCCCGCAAACATGGTCCTCATTCCCTGTGCTTCTTGATGGTCCACTGGAGTGTGGGCGCTTCGAAAACTGGGGCCTCATCTGCTCTGTTTGTGCCTGGAGCTTCCGTGCCAAGGAGAATGTCTGGCATACAGGAAGGGCTCCAAGAGTGGGGTCGCTGTTACACATGCTGTGTAGCTCACCTGCACGGTCCTTCTTGACGGGAAATCTACACGGAAATTGTCCCGTTGAGCGTCATTGAATGATGATGTGTCCACTTGCCGCAGATGCTCTTCGCCCAGGAGGCTAAGAGAGGACAAGACTGGGTAACAAGCCTTTAGGAGTTAAGCCGCCCACAACATGGGAAGTGCAGGAGCTCTCTCCCAGCCACTCCTGCCTTTTGCCTCGAGATAACTCCCATGGACTCAGTGCCTCCCCTGCTGCGCTGGGCACTTCACACACATCTTATCCAGTCCTTACAACAACCCTGCAAGATGGTGGTTATTAACATTATCATCATCTCCATCTTCTCCATCCTACAAATGAGAAAACTGAGGCTGCACGCACGAGTCCATGCTGTTAGGATTAATGGGCTTAGCTGGGACTTGAACCCTGTTCCGTTCATCCCGAAGTCTGGCTTTCCTCTTCCATCCATAGGGAGTCTGGTCTTAGGTTCTGGAATGCCAGCAGCTGGAGGAGGAGAATAAGTGTGTGTGTGGCACCTGGAAGAAAGTGAAAGTGAACAGCAGGTACTACCTGTGGCTTTTACTACTTCCTGAGCATTTGCCATGGCCGGCCCTACACCAAACATGTTCCTGGGGTATCTCAATTACCCGTGGATAAGAGATCTATGGAGAAAGGAATCTCAGGCTTGACGAAGTCACAGACTTCATAATTTTGTGCCAGGTCTTGATGCTAGCGAGTGGCAGAACTAGAGTACAGACCCCCCCCTGAATCCTAGGTCCCTACTCCCTTTTTAAAAAAGTAACTTTTTGGAGCAGAAGGAACCCTCAAGCAGGGTTGGCAGGAATGCAAACTGGTACAGTCACTGGGGAAGACAGTATGGAGGTTCCTCAAAAAGTCAAAAATAGACTATCCTATTGTATTGGTATTTACCCAAAGATGCAAAAACACTAATTCAAAGAGATACATGCACCCCTACATTTATAGCTGCATTATCTACAATAGTCAAATTACAGAAGCAGTCCAGTGTGCACTGACTGATAAATGGATAAAGAAAATGTGGTATGTATATATATATATATATATATATATAATGGAATATTACTAGGCCATAAAGAAGAATGAAATCCTGACCTTTGCAATGACATGGATGAAACTAGAGGGTATTATGTTTAACGAAATAAGTCAGTCACAGAAAGACAAATACCATGAAGTTTCACTCATACGTGGAATTTAAGAAACAAAACAAATGAGCATAGGGGGAGAAAAGAGAGAGAGGCAAACCAAGAAACAGACTCTGAACTATAGAGAACAAACTGATGGTTATCAGAAGGGAGGTGGGTGGGGAGAGAGGTGAAATAGGTGATGGGATTAAGGAGCTCACTTGTGATGAGCACCAGGTGATGTATGGAAGTGCTGAATCCCTTTATTATACACCTGAAACTAGCATTACACTGTGAGTTCACTAACTGGAACTTAAAAACTTAAAAAAATAAAAAAGTAACTTTTATTTGAACAGGCACTAAATCCATGTGGTTCGAGAACATCAAAAGATATTCAAAGATATGCAATTAGAAAGTTTGCTCCTATCTGTGTCAGAACCACGCCCTCTCCTCCTGCAGTAACCACTCTCATTAGATTCTCATGTATTTTTCCAATGCTGCTTTCTTCTCTAATGAGAAGAAAAGCAAATACAAATACAAGTTCTTATTTCCTGCCATTTCATACATACACAGAAGGTAGCATATTATGCATCCCCAAATTTTGCTGTTTTTATTTAATGGAATATAAATGTAACTAACGGTTATATGGTACCTCTCTGCTGTGTGCCAGACCCAGTTTTGAGCATTTGGTGATTATTAACTTACTTAATGCTCTCATCAACCCTATGTGGTAAGAACTATAATTATCTCCATTTTATAGATTATATTGAGACACAGAGAAGTTAAGCGATTGGCCTAAGATCACACAGCTAGGAAGACGTGGAGACAGACTTCAGACCCGGGTAGTCTGGCTCCAGAGTCTGTGTTCTTAACCTCTACCAGAGCTGCCTTTCTCATATTACATATGAAGATACATCATGAGTATATAATATAGATCACATATTATAAAAAATCTATTCTCTTTCGTATAATATGAATTATATATCTCTGTATCTAGTGTTAAATGTCTACTATATCAGTAGAGGGTTCTCCCACTTTTTAAATATCTGCATAGTATTCCATTATGCCAACATACTGTAATTCATTTAACCAGTCTCCTACTGATGGATATTTTGGTTATTTCTAAATCTTTTGCTATAATATATAGTGTATATATATATATATGAATATATGATATATACTTATATGTAACATACAATTATAATACATAATTCAAATACAAATTAATACAGAATTATAATGCTATAAATGTATAACAAATATCAAGCACATGTTCATTTCCTATGTGTGCAGTCTCTCTGCGGGAGAAATCCCAGAAGTGGGATTACTGAATGGAAGGCTATATGCATTTGTAATTTTGGTAGATAGCGCCAAATTGCCTTCCAAAGAATGTGTACCCTTTCCCATTGCCCCAGCCATGGACCAAGGCACCTGTTCGTCTATGGCTGCACTCAGGCAGCGCCCGGTCATGACGCTCGTACCCCACTGTCTCCGGAGAGCAAAGTAGTTTGATGGCCATGTGAATCCAAGGAAAGCTAAGTTGCATAAAAGGTCAAAACCTGACCTCAGTCAAAAGTCGGCCACACGTACTACAAACCAGAAGCAAAACACAAGGTGCTTGGTAAAGTTCCCCAAGGGAAACAGTATAGAGACCCGTATGCCCATGATGGAGTTCCCATTCTGAACAGCCTGGGTTTCTAAACTGTCCCTTCCTCTGCAGAGAGAGGAATTCCTGGAAATGTCACTGGATTCGGAACAGAGACAGGAAGTGTGCTATCTTTGACTTCTTTTTTTTTTTTTTTAAGATTTTACTTATTTATTTGACAGAGACATAGAGAGCACAGATAGACAGAGTGGCAGGCAGAGGGAGAGGGAGAAGCAGACTCCCCCGTTGAGCAGGGAGCCCAACGCGGGGCTCAATCCCAGGACCCTGGGATCATGACCTGGGCTGAAGGCAGACGTCTAACTGACTGAGCCACCCAGGCGCCCCGGAAGCATACTATCTTCTAAGTGAGGAGGAGGAAGAGCTGCTGGTCTGGGCTTCCCAAAGCCTTTTGAGCTGACATGGGATAATAATCGCCTTTTCTGGTTCCAATTCTGGTGACCTGGTTAATTCTGAATTTCTGCGAGCTGAGACTTCCCCATGAACTCCACAGGAGCTCAAGATGAGAGTATGGAGTGTCCAGAGGATTTCAACCAAACATATGGAGCTGGGGAGGGAATCCTGGTGATTTTGTTTTTTTCTTAATTTTTTTGGAGGTAACTTTTTCCAGATTTTTAATAGGGAGCATATATTACTTTTAAAATCAGGAAAATAAATAAAGGTCATTAAAACTAAAACAATTCTTTTTTCGTTTTTTTGTTTTCTCTTCTGAAACAATTCTATCAAAACAGGCCAGCAGCCTTCTATGTGGTGAGATTCAAGAGCCCCAGGAAGTTCCCGCCTACCCCTAGGCCCTTCATCAGCTTTATAGCTCCTAGGAATATTGCAGACGCAAATCCTCTAGAAAATGAGCTCACCTCATCTTTTAGCCATTCCTTCCTAAATCTGGCTCCAGCAATCAGCTGCTTACTGGAGTGTGCAGGTCCAGTAGGGGTTTGGGTGGAGAAGGCGGAGACATTGCAGGCCTGAATGGGAAGGGGGCACCGAGAGGGAGGTGAGAGGTGGATAGAGCTGACCGCGTGGATAGGAGTGAAAAGCAAGTGATGTGGCACCACCGACGTTCTTCTCTAGCTTCTTCCAGACCGTCTACAGCCAGTCCTGTATATCACAACTGAAAATAGGGGCGCCTGCATGGCTCAGTCGGTTAAGCGCCTGCCTTCAGCTCAGGTCATGATCTCAGGGTCCTGGGATTGAGCCCCGAGTTGGGCTCCCTGCTCCGCGGGGAGCCTGCTTCTCCCTCTCACTCTGCCTCTCCACCCCGTTTGTGCTTTCTTGCTCTCTTTCTCTCAAATAAATAAATAAAATATTTTAAAAAAAAGAAAATAATCCAGAAGAGAAAATCTTAATTGAAAATGGATTAGTGAACCCCCATTGCTGGTAGGAGTAACAATCAATCCAACCTGTAGGGAAGCTTGGAAATACAAAGAAAGATTGTAACTATGTACTTCTATTCTTGGGAATTTACCCTGAGGACATAACTTAAAACATGCAAAGAGTTGTTTACCAAAAGATAAATACAGCATTATTAATAAATCTGAAAAATAAGACATAACTTAAATGCCAATAATAGGGAACTAATTATATAAATTAGGGGACGTACACACAATGCAATATTATGCAGCCATTAAAGAGTTTAAGTTATAATTTTAAATGGGAAGCAATGTGCGAAAGTGATTTACTTTATGATTAAAATAATGCAAAAATATGCATAAAAAGAAGACTATAAGGAAAGGTACTAAAATGTTAAATGTTAGTCTTCATGTGGTTGGGAATATGCAATGTTTATTTTTTCTTTCTAATTTTCTATAAGTACAAATATTTAAAAATTTAAACAATATACTTCTGTAAAAACATTGATAGATTACAGATTTAGCTTAGATGTATATATAGTGTGTGGCAGGATTAATTGTACCTCGATGTATGTACATGATTAATATAACTGTGTGAGTGTAAAAGTGGGCTAATTTTCTGCATCACCAGTGAACTCACTAATGGTTGACTGAGTTCAGTATATAGTCACTGAAGTCAATACCAGGTGCCAATAAAATGCTTCAAGGGGTCTTATTGGAAGTATTTGAAGTAATTGAAGATTTGCTTTAATCAGTATAATTTGCATATGAGCAATAACAGATTCAGTAAAACCCTTAATTTTTTCCTTCTTGCTAAGTAGGGTAGACCAACTCCTACAAATTCCATTTAGGCTGCTACTTTGCTTGGCAAAATATACACTCAGAGAAGACTTATAGGTGAGTTTCACACTGGACCAGACCAGCTGTGGTTAGATAATCAAAATTAGTAAGATTTTATTGTTTATATACATGTACTTTTTCTAAAACTTACTAAACTTGAATTTTTCTTGGGGTAGGGACAGGACACCTAATTCTATAATCTGTACACCTTACATTTAGTTAATTATGTTTGGTAGCATTTGCTAACGGCTTTGTAAGTGAGATCTTACTTCTCTAGGTTGCCCCGGATGGCCAGGATTTGACCTTTTTTGAACTGATTTCAACCAATGGCCCAAGGCAAGGCTGTACTTGGGATTTATTAGCTGCTAAAATGAAAAAATAAAATAAAAGAGTCAAGAACATGCTCCAGAACACAGCTCCCTTACAGAGTCAGAAAAGTAACAGTTCGGGGTTATTTACTGTTCCCAGGCTACTTATCAGGTGCTGTCTAGGTGTAACAGGAATGCAAACATGAATCAGACGTGGTTCTTGCCCCCGGACCGTTGTTGCTTACAAACTCTAGTATGCTACCTTGTGCAGGTGGCCCCCATTGGTAAAGTGAGCTCCATAGGAGACAATAGGGAGAAGTAAGGACTGTGGCAAGTTGGAAAGGGCTCCCCAGGTTGAAAAGCTTTGGTCCTGTTGGATGACAAAACACTTTAGAATGTGCCTAGTTGCAAAGTGATAATACTTATCTCACAGGCTTATTGAAAATATTAAAAAAGATACTGGGTATGAAGTACTTGGCAAATGACTGTTCGTAATTGTGCTAAATTGATGATAAAATTCGTGTGTCAAAGATAGAGGTAATGAGAAGATGGAATGGGGCACCTGGGTGGCTCAGTTGGTTGAGTGTCTGCCTTCGGCTCAGGTCATGATCCCGGGGTCCTGGGATCGAGTCCCGCATCGGGCTCCTTACTCAGTAGGGAGCCTGCTTCTCCCTCTCCCTCTCCCTGCCGCTCCCCCTGCTTGTGTGCTCTCTCTCTCTCTCTCTGTTAAATAAATAAAATATTTTAAAAAATGAGAAGATGGAACGACAGACTGGGTTAGGAAAAGTCAGAGAGAGTTTCCCAGAGGTGGTGATGCATGAGCATTGCTTTTTGTAACAGCCTTATTGAGAGAGAATTCATACACCATGCAATTCACTCATTTAAAGTACACTGTTGAATGGCTTTCAATATCTTCATAGAGTTGTGCAGCCACCAAATCAATTTTAAAACACCTTCATTCCTCTAAAAAGTAATTCCATACTGGTTAGCAGGCACTTCCCCCTGCCCCACCCCTTCCAGACCTAGGCAACCCTAATATACTCTCTGCCTCTATAGATTTACCTATTCTAGCCACTCAATGTAAATGGTGTAGGGGCGCCTGGCTGGCCCAGTTGGTGGAGCATGAGTTTGATCTCAGGGTCATGAGTTTCAGCCCCACGAATGTGGAGATTATCAAAAAAAGGGAAGAAAATTAAACGGAAGGAAAGAAAAAGAGAATTAGGGAGGATATTTTGCATTTTGAGCAAAACCATTTATAAAATAAAAAGGCGTATGCAGGAAACTTGACATGGTTCTGTGCAGAGAACGTGGTGGGAAATAAAGCTACAGACGACAGAGTTCAGGCCATGGGGGGGCTTGTTGGTCTAGACGTTCTTCTGAAAGTACTAGTGAGCCACTGATGGCCAAAAGCAAGGCAGGGGCAAGATCATTCCAGAGGCCTTGGGGAGGGCGGATTTGGTTTCACAACTGGGCTCCTACTTGGCAGGCAGCTCTGATCAACATCTTGCTACCTGCAGAGAATTCTGCTCTTCAGAGCTATCCACATTAAATATTTGGCCTGGCTTCTTGCAACCAAAATAATGTAATATGGATTTGTGATATGTGATATATTTATAATATGGAAGGGAGTTTTAAGATAAGCCCTTTTGTTGTCTTAAAAGACATTGCAAAGTTGGGTGTGGGTTATTTATATTGGTACCAAAATGTGTTTGGATTAAGTTTTCGAAAGTGTTTGTGCCAATTTGCTTCAATCCTTCTTTTTTTTTCTGGAGTAAAAAAATATTCATTTTAACCAATCAGAAGTATACCAGGATTGTGATTGAAATGGAGAAGATGACTCATGATTTGAACTTGAATCTTCTGAAATTAAAATTCCTTCTGCACTGGTAGCTCTTCACAATAGGACATTCAGAGGGTGCTCCTTGTTTATTCCAGGTTGGAGGACAAGAACCTGAATTGAGATGTCATTCAGAATGAATATTATTTTGTCCCTATGCTATGGGAATTACTAGGCATTATTAAGAATGCTGTTATGTATTTCTTCTTTCAAAGATGTTAATACTGGGCTATGGTTGATTCTCCTCTGAGTTTTATTTAATACATTTTCCAGTCCTTTTCAGTTAAGGACCTTCAGAAATACGATTTCTCTGTGCTGATTCCAAATTGAATTTAAGTCTGACTATTAAAATGGCTTATAGTTGCTTTTTAAATTTCCTACTTCTCTTAGTAAACAGAAGAGGAGCAATATGAAAGGACTTGGAAAAGTTGTATAAAGGCTTCTAGTTTCCATTCGCTAGCATGTAATTTGTTGGATTTGCTTCCTCTCTTTTGAAGTTAAATACAAGTTGGGAAAGTTTAAAAAGCTATCAGTATGTATTCAGTCCGTGAATATGTATTGAATACCCACTGTGTGTCAGACAGGATGGAAGGGTTGGTCCCCCAAACATGATCTAGATACCATGATCACAGTAAAAGTCCCTACTGCAGGCAATGAGAAACACACAAATGGCTCTTCCAGGAACGAGAAGGGGGTGGGGCTCGGGAGCAGCACTGCTGAAGGGCATGGGGTGGAGTCTACTTTCATGGGTGATTTAGTGAGGCTTGTGCAGAAAGGGGGACTGTGATTGAATATGTTGGGGAGCCCTGGTTTAAGCAAAATCAAAAGGGCAGTGTAGTGCGATGGCTAAGAGTATCTGTGTTCAAAGCCTGGATCTTTCATTTACCTATCGAGTGATTTAGGTCAAATTAATTAACCCTAGAGTTTCCTTATCTGTAAAATCAATGTATTCTGTAGAGTAAGTAGTGAGGGGTAAATAAGACCTGATCCAGAGTAAGCTCTCGGTAATGATTATTCTTCCAGTGCAGGACTTCTCAGAACCCAAAGTGTTAATATACCTTCAAAATTGGAGAGAGAGACTGATGGGGGAAGAGGGAGGAAGAGAAAAATCATGCAACTTCTCCCCCAAAACAGAACCTTTTTTTTTTTTTTCTGGTGGGGGATAGCGCATCTCAAGGAGCTAGTGTTGTAAGGAACTGATTTTGAAAGCCCTAGGACGGGGAGATGAGAGGCAAAAAAGACAACAGTTGGACTGGGCCTCGTGAGATGGGAATGACTTGGTCAAATCAAGATGGGGTACAGGGTCTTCCAGGCAGAGCAGAGCAAAAACAGAGCAAAGCAAAAGTTATTAACATTGAGGGCAGCAAAAATCTTTTGTAGAAGATAAATTTATTCATAGGGGAAAAAACGGAGTTGGTGGAAAGGATCCAAGCCAAGTGACTATAGTAGACAGCTACTGTTTCGGCCCGCCAGAATCCATTCCCCTTTCTTCGGGAAACAGCATCAGAATTCCCCTGGGGTCCCACCAGAGGTGGGGACACTGTGAAGCTCCTGAAACTTCAGCCTCCAAGCCTGTCATTTGTACAGTCCCCTTCCAAGGCCCGTGAGGGGCCCCAGCAACTTGTTTCCAAGTCACGCATGTTGTAAAATGTGTACAAATGACATAGTTTACCTGCAGTTGGTTCAGACCACAGTCTCTTTCCTTCTGACCTTCCTCATTCCCACGTCCCCTGTGTTCGAGGTATACGAAGAGCAGTAGGCATATTTTGCACCCAATTAAGGAGAAGTTGGGAATACATTTAGTTTGTGTTTCAAAGGACATATTTTTGTGATTCATGGTCAGTTATAGTTCTGTGTTTGCTGGCACCCTCATGTGATCCCTGACTCTCAGGATGACTCCTCCTGCCCACCGTGGAGGTTGATGCCAGACAAGAGGACACTGACATGTCCAATGATTGATGAATGGCTCAAGACAAGGCGGGATATATATACAATGGAATATCATTCCATCTTCCAAAAGAATGAACTCTTGCCATGTGCAATGATGTGGATGGAGCTAGAGAGTATTATGCTAAGCAAAATAAGTCAGTCAAAGACAAATACCATATGTTTTCACTCATATGTGGAATTTAAGAAACAAAACGAATGAGCAAAGCGAAAAGAGAGAGAGAGACAAACCAAGGAACAGACTCTGAACTATAGAGAACAAACTGATGGTTGCCAGAGGGGAGGTGGGTGGGGGGACAGGTTAAATAGGTGATGGGAGGGCATGTGCTGTGATGAGCACCAGGTATTGAGTAGAAGTGTTGAATCACTATACTGTACACCTGAAACCAATATAATACTGTATGTTAACTAATTGGAATTAAAATAAAAACTTAAAAAAAGACACTGAGGGGCATCTGGGTGGCTGTTGGTTAAGCATCTGCCTTCGGCTCAGGTCATGATCCCAAGGTCCTGGGATCAAGCCTTGTATTGGGCTCCCTGCTCAGCGGGGAGCCTGCTTCTCCCTCTGCCCCTCCCCCCACTCGTGCTCGCTCTCTCTCTCTCTCTCTCTCTCTCTCTCTCAAATACATAAATAAAGTCTTAAAAAAAAGGGACACTGACAGCAACTGGTAGTGAGTGTCAAAATTCAGAGTATTCAAGGTGAGTCAAGTTTGGACAAGAAAACTTGAAATGTCTTGAAACCATCCAGCTCATATGTACAAGAAATTTGAGAGAAGTCCCAAATTTGGCAATAATTATAAAAATACACAGAAAATCACCAATAACACACTGTGAAGCTAAAAAAACATTTAAAAACTATCAGTAATAAAAAAAAACCCAAATATTGATCAACCATGGTAGAAGTAGGACTGAATTATCTTTCCATTCTCTTTAAAAAATGATATTTTGAAGTCATTATTGTATGAAGAAGTAATCGAAGAGTATTCAGCCAAAAATTACAGGGGACAAAAACAATTACAGAGCTATGTCAGGAAGGATTTTGTGATGATTGTGATATCTCTCAGCTTTTTGGGTTTTGGGATTTATTATTTCTTTTCCCGTTTGAATATTTTTTTCACTATCTAATTTTGAATTTGTATTTTGTATTCTTTTTCTTTAAAAATTTTTTTTTAAGATTTTATTTATTTGACAGAGCACAAGCAGGGGGAGGGGCAGGCAGAGGGAGAGGGAGAAGCAGGCTCCCCGCTGAGTAAGGATCCCGTTGGGGGGC
The DNA here is from genome assembly GCF_009762305.2 of Zalophus californianus. NCBI lineage: Eukaryota > Metazoa > Chordata > Mammalia > Carnivora > Otariidae > Zalophus > Zalophus californianus. The sequence goes on from NC_045609.1 coordinate 22,375,153, forward strand.
TCGATCCCAGGACTCCGGGATCAGGGCCACACCCTAAGGCAGACGTTTAACTGACTGAGCCAGCCAGGTGCCCCTTGTCTTTTTTTTTCTTAAAAAGCTCCCCACGCTTCCACCCCCCCAACTGAAATAGAGTTAGAACTCACACAACTTGATCTGCCTCTGAGAACAACCCTTCTTATCACACTCACCGCATTACATTCAAGTGGAGCCTATTGCATCCCGACTCTAGGACAGGGTTTTCCAAGATAGCCAATAGACCATTGCCTGTAGCTGTTCAGAGAATGGTTCAGGTTCAAAGGTTCAGGGTCATGGGACCCAATCAGAACCAGAGACTCTGTTCTGGGGCTTGTGTTGGGAAGTGGGTTGGTTGGGAAGCAGATCCTCCCCAAAAATGCAGAGCATGGAGGTTTCAGACCGTATGTCTAAAAATGATGAGATGAACCATGAGAGACTATGAACACTGAAAAACAAACTGAGGGTTCTAGAGGGGAGGGGTGGGGGATGGGTTAGCCTGGTGATGGGTATTAAGGAGGGCACATTCTGCATGGAGCACTGGGTGTTATACGCAAATAATGAATCATGGAACACTACATGAAAAACTAATCATGTAATGTATGGTGATTAACATAACATAATAATAAAAAATAAAAAAATAAAAAACATGATGAAGTCATGGAAATCTCATTTTTAGGTGGATTCCCCATACATAGGAAATTAAATTTGATCTTCGCCTGTTAAAAGACAAATAAAAATAAAAATGATGAAGTTACATATCAAGGTACTAAGTTGGTTATTAAGATATATTCTGTCCTTCCACTGTGACAAATATATCTTTATAATGACCAAATTAAAACATGTTTAAAGCTATAATTTTTATATGATTGAAAATTGTCAAATATTCAAAGACAAATGAATTAAAAAATATTTTGAGCATGATTGGGCATTCTGTTAGTGGTCTGGTGATGATTAGATGAGTAATAAAATAAACATGTATATATGCCATTAATTATTATGTATTTATTCCATACAGTTTATTTTTCTTTCATTATGTCAGCAAAAATCACTTACAATGAACGTTTTCACATAATTTATGTTCTATTGTAGCAATGATCTAATGGATTAAAAAAGTGAAATTTGAATATGTTTTCACCAAAAAATATAGAATTAAGATAATATAAATTTTAAGAAATTAGCAATATTTGAATATTTTCAAGCAGTTATTTGGCTTTTAAGATTTTAAACACCTATAAAAAGAAAATTAAAAATATACATTATATATATTATATATACACATACATGCATAAAATACATATTATAGTTAATTAATATAAAAATCATATCAAAGATGTATAAATATTGCTTAAATTTTAAATTAATTTTGGAATTTTAATTAAATCGTATTAAATTTCAAAAAACCTACTCACAATTCTAGTGTCCAGCGGTCTAGTTGCACTGTGTTAAATTAGGATCTCATTTTGTGCATGTAACCATCTAGACCCATGTGTAAAAACTTGAGTACTATGAATTGTTTAACATGGTAAAATGTTTTTCAGCTGCAATGTGCAAGCATTGCAAATACCTCTCTAATTGTTGGCTTTCTTTGTAACTATAAATTGGGACATGAAGAAATGCAAGAAAAAAGAATGCTGGACATGTCTGGAAATTAATATTTCATTTGCAAGATTTGTTACATTCATACCAGTTGAAAGAAAGGATTTGACAAATAAATTAACTTGTCTTTTCTCTTACCTAAACTCTTCCTCCTCTTCAGTCCTCCCCACACTCCCAAGCAGTGTCCCTTTCAAACCATGTCAGGACAACCCACAAAATTTCATGGCATTCAGATGCAGTTAATTTGAAGAAATAGAACAAGAGATGGGGAGATGTATTTCCCTGAGGCCTAAATGTTGTTATGCACAGAGAGGATACTTAGAATGTTCTTTATTGAATATAGATGTAGGTATGTGTGTCTGGGACCTCTTGCCTCTGGGAGGAAAGATGGGGCTGGGTGGCCACCCTTGCACTGCTACCCAGAATTCCTGGGGCTGTGTCTCCTAGATTCACTTGTCCCCAGGGCCTTGAGGGTGGATGGAGATGGGGAGCGCTGTTAAGTTCGGGAGGTGATCTTCCCCTCACTCTCACTACTCTCAAACGCTGTTTTCTCCTCTCTCTCTCAGGGATGATTTGTATCTCTTTAACCATTTCAGTATTTAGACAGACTTTGACTTCAGCTAGCTTTCTGTTTCTTGGTGGCGGAGAGGAGACAATCCCCAAGGCAAGGAATTGTGAAGGGTGTGGCCATCTGCTGAAAATAGCAAGAGGGAAGGTTAAAGGAAAAACAAACTAATGTCTCAGTAAATTATCCTGGCTACTTGCTTCCCCTGTGGTGGGAAGTTGGGTTTCAATGTTACCTGAATGACAGGTAATGTTACCTCAATGGCCCCTGAGTGACAATGGGGGCCATTCTAGAAATGGCACTGGAAGAGCAGAAACCGCTATTTGAGGGATCACCTGCAGGTCCCACCACCTGAGAGTGAACAGCTGACAGGGCGCGGGTGCGGCTGAGATCAGGAGGTCCTCAGTCCCGCCCCCCGCCGGAGCAGCGCGGAGCCACACTCTGGCTCCAGCAACTAACTAGCCAGGTTGTGTGTTAGTTAGTAAGCCCGGTGTGAACAGGCGGTACGCTTCGCATCAGACTGAGCAGGCATAATTACAATATGGGTTAGAAGAGTAGTAAAAAAAAAAAAAAAGAAGGCCCAGAGGAAAAAATATCAAAAGTAAACTGTAATTTTATGTTGTGAGCTAATTGGAAGCTTTAAATGGCAATTGAAATTCTTTCTGGGCCTCGGGGAGATGAGGCGGCCTTCTTCAGGATGTTTGAACTTAATTACCAGGTGCAGCAAGAGCGGAATGGATTTTGTAAAATTACTTAAAATAATCATGTTGGGCACCAGAATTGGTTATATTTATCTAAAGGCCTTAACATACCTTTCAAGTTGAAAGATAATTTATATTATTGGAAATTTAGTGGAATTTTAATGAGATTACAGATGAGTGGGAGAATATTGGAAAATGGGCTCTGTACACGGTCAGAAATTCATTTGGGTTTAAAAATGTATATGGATACTTTGTTCTTGGTGTACGGGTATACTGGTAGCAAGCTGCTTTTATATTCTTAAAAATATTTTTAAAAGGTAAAAGTAATATAATAATATTACAAAGTTTTAGAAAAACAAAAAAAATTCATCCATAATCTTACCAAGAACTCATCTTTTTATAATCCTTTGTGGGCATATGGTTTTCATATTGTTATGCAATTTTTTATCATGCTCCTTTTCTCCCTTATTATAAAATAAGTTTTCTCTTATGTTGCTACATATCCCACATTTTAATTTAAAATTTTAGTGGTTACATGGTATTCCTTCTAGGAGATGGGCCAAAATTTACTTAACTCTTCTCTGTAGGCTAAAACATTTAGATTTTCCCCAATTTTTGCCATTAGAAATAAAAATGCAATAAACATATTCATGTGGAAAGTGCCCCTCCTTCATCTCTTGTCCTGGTTCCAGATTTTGAATTACTTCTAAGAAGTGGGATTAATGGGTAAAAGGGTATAGGACATTTTCTTGGCTCTGAATATATATTGTTAAATTACTTTACAAAAGCCTCCTTCCAATGAAATAAAGTGCTACAATGTATCAGACCGGCACATCCATTGTACTCATCAGCATTTTGTCTTTCTTTTCTCTAATTTAATAACAGCCATCTTTTAACTTATGTTTCTTTAATTGTGAGCTGAGCGAAATGTTTTTTCTTATATTTGTTTTTTCTTCTCTTTTGTATTTAGGACTTAAAGATTTACCCATCTCATGTGAACTTAAATTCAACTGATGACAAATTCATTACAACTTTTTGAAAATTTACTAGAAGAAAGTAATTATACTCGTAACTTAAGTGAACAAAAATTTTAGTTATATCTGAATTAAAAATGGAATGTTTCTAATGTAGTTTATTTACTACTTTTTCTCTGGTTTTCTCTGGTAACCTCAATCTTAACCTAATTTCCTTCAAAATTTAATAAGAACTTGCTGAAAAGGGTTCCATGATCAAATAAGTTGAGACCTAGCCCTCAAGGAGGTCGTGGGTAAAAAGAAGATCCCTTTCCCTGATCAGTGCTAAAGGAGCCTTAGAGAAACTGAATCATATGATCCCATATTCCTAGTTTGTATGATTCCCAGTCTCTGGGAATCAGAGTCCAGTCTCCTCTGGGCCCTACAAAGCACATTAGTGTATCAACAGCTCTGTGAGGACCTCTGCTAAAGAAATCTGTTTACCAGACCACTTGATCATACTATTTACATTTTTCATGGGTGTGATCATGAGAGGTACCTAGGACCTTCTTCCCTTTGAAAAGAGGCATTTTTTTTTCTCTTTTGACTCGTTTCCTACCAAAGCCAATTGAAGTAGCAAAAGGGGTGTGGCAGCAGGGATTGTTTATCTGGGTCTTAGAGAGAAGGCTTCATTGCCTTGGGTCCATGTACTCTTGCTCTTCTTGTCATTAAATGATCTACAGTGGTGGTAGTGGTTGAGAATGCTTGGGGGTGCATAAGAACATCCACTGGAGCTTTTGAAGAATGTACTAGAACCTCCGATTATGTTTATTTTTCATCTTATCTTTTGGATATTTCTATTTCTATGGGTGTTTTATAAGTATAGTAGTGTATGTTTACAATAACTAAATGAGTATTAGGGGTACATGCTCAAGTTTGATCTAAAATAGCTAAGAATAGGTTGTGAGCTTTAAAAGAAATAAAGAGGATGTATATTCATTAAAAAAATACTTTTTGAGCAAATACTGAGTGTCAAACCTCTTTGGCTTTGCGGATATTATAATAAACAAAGATCCTTACCTTTGAAAGAGGACTCCACCTGCCTCCATTTAACTTAAACTTTCTAATGAAAGTTTTCTTCCAACTTATTTCTTAACTCTGGCAAAAGACCCTGCAAGCAAAGTATCCCCTGACAGGACCCCTACCCCCTCAAGCAGGAAGGACTGCCCTGAGCCAGCAACACCTTGCCCATGACAGTGATCACCTGAGCTTCACTGCCCACCTGCTTGTACCCACTTACTTTTGTCCCACATTTTCCTTATATAAACCAAGAAGTATTTTCAGTACCTTGGAGACAGACAATAGTCTACTGTCTTCCTGGTGGTGGCCTCACTGAAATAAATACTTTCTTGTTTCACCACTGCTTGTCTCTCTGTCTTTATATTTTGTCAGTGGCGAGTGGCCAAACCCCATCTGTTTGGGACGGGACTCCCAGAGCCAGAGGCTCTTACACCCCTGCACCCCAGCTACACCTTCATAGAGAGTTTAAGACTCAAGTCAGAAAAAGAAATTCTGGTACCCCACATGTAATGAATTTAGCTCATCAGACAACAACATTGGGATTTGGCATGAAGGAGAGAAGAATTTGCCACCCCCAAATATGCCTCTTTGGTATAAGGGTTCTTTTAGGCTGATTATTTTTAAGAAACTTCAGACACAGAGAAACTCTGAAAACCAAGTAAAAGTTAACCTTTTGCAAAAGACATTTATATTTGTAAGGGAAATCTCCATTTGTAAGGGTGTCTCCCTGCCTGTACCAGGAAGAGGAGGATGACCAAATTTCTCAAAACTGATTAATGGAGAAGGCAACTGACATAAATTTGCCTAAGAACCACACCCTAGTTTACCTCACTTTTCCCCGTAACCTCCTACATAACTGGGCCTTCCTGCCCCTCTTCCAAACATCTTTCTTTTACCTTTAGCTGGAGATGGTCTTTAAGGTGGTGGCTTGGGCCATTTTGGGGAGTTCCGCAGTTTTCCTGAGTATTGCTCATATCCATAGGAGATGTACGTGTTATTAAACTTCTGCTTGTTTTTCTCCTGTTAATCTTTCTTTTTATTACAGAGGGGGCTTATCCAAGACCCTAGAAGGGTAAAGAGAAAATTATTTTTCCTCCCTTAAGGTCGCATACTTTTTTTTTTTTTTTTTTTAATAGAGGTGCCTGTGCTGGAGTTTTAGGAGAAAGGTCTTTAAAGTATATATTCTATATATATATTTAAAGATTTTATTTATTTGACTTTGACAGAGAAAGACACAGCGAGGGAGGGAACACAAGCGGGGGGAGTGGGAGAGGGAGAAGCAGGCTTCTGGCTGAGCAGGGAGCCCGATGTGGGGCTCGATCCCAGGACTCTGGGATCATGACCCGAGCCGAAGGCAGACGCTTAACGACTGAGCCACCCCGGCGCCCCAAGGTCGCATACTTTTACCTGGAGTTTTTCTCTCTGCATATATTCATCTCCAAACTGCCAACAGCCAATAGCTCATGAAGAATTTGAGACTGCTATTTCCCATCCGTCTCTTTCTTCCTATGTCTTTTCTTACTGAGGATATGGTGATTCTAAAATCTGCTTTTCAAAACTGGGTGCACTTTGGAATTAGTCTCGCTAAGAGGTTCATCATTATATGAATTGTCCAGTTGGTTGGTATCAACTTGGGGTCACGTGATGCTGTATTGATCTGCTAGGGCTGCTGTAACAAAGTACCCCTGAGTGGGTGCCTTAAAATGTCAGCAGATTTGGTTTCCTTTGAAGGCTCTGAGGGAGAATGTGTACCACCTCTCTTTCCTAGCCTCTTGTGGTTAGCTGGCGATCTTTGGCATTCCTTGGCTTATAGACGTCTCATTCTGCTGTCTGCTTTCATGTTCACATGGCATTCTTTCTGTATGTGTCTATCGCTGTGTCCAGATTTCCCCTTTACATAAGGACATCAGTCATATTGGGTTAAGGTCCACCCTAATGACCTCTCCTTAACTTGATCATCTGCAAACACCCTATTTCCAAATAAGATCACCTTTATAGGTATTGAGGGGTTAGGATGTCCACATCTTTTGGGAGGACATGGTTTAACTGATGATAGGTGGTTAGGATGTGCTGGGAGATGGAAGAATGGCTTAACAGATGCTACCTTGAGACACAATGATTTTCTACTACAATATTTCATATGTTAGGTTTAATCAACCTATCTTCTTTCCAGGGACCATTTTGTTAAATATATAATTCCAGTATACTTAGATAGAAACTGGGTATTGATGTGATTCCAATTAAGACTACACAAAACTTTGAAATTATATCGGTTTAGTGCCTGTAATAAGACAAATGGCTGAGTAGAGGCGGAGCTCGCTGCTCCTACATAATAACATTCATGCAGAACGGAGTCTGACCGTGGTGTGGGGCCACATTACCCATCTGACCCTGTCATTCAGACTCTGGCCCTCTCTAGTTCCAGGCAACTAGGTCTGATAGCCTTAAATCATATCCTTGAGTTTTATCTACCCCTTGGAGGAATTCATACTAGTTGCTTCCTCTCTCCTGGCCTCTAAATCATCCCCAAATTTTCTGAGACTGTCTGACATGCTTGAAAATGAAGAGAAATGGATACACAGACTAGCATGTCGTCTGCTAATATGATCCCTAAATGCTGCTGTATGGATTGGGTGCAACAGAACCACTGGAGAGAATGAAAGTAAGGATGCCCAGGCCGCACCGCTGGAGATTCTGATTCCTCATGCCTGGAGTGGGGCCTGGCAATATGTGGTGAAGTAATTTAGAAGAAATAGCTTGCTTACTTTCTGCTTCCTGCTTAGCTCCTCCTAGTGACAGAAGCCATCTGTCCCACTCCATCTGGACGTTCTTTCATGCATGCTGGGACTCCTAGAAGTTTAGATTCTAGTCTCCAAGTGGTGAAAGAGCTGAGAATCCCGAGGGTAGGAGTGTGGTGTACCGGTTCAGAGCCTGAGGAATGGATTCTGCCACTAGCTGGTGACTTTTGGCTTAACTTCTCTGGGTCTCAGTTTCTTCATCTCTAAAAGTACTGAGTGCCACCTCACAAATTTGTGAGCTTTAAATAAGTACATGTACAGTACTTAGCATAGTGCTTGGTATGTAGCAATGTCTCACTTAGTTTTGCTCATACTATCATGCTGATTATTTTCCCTCCCATCTAAGGTTCAATGTCTAACTTAGAGTTTCCTGTCTGCGGAGCCACCCCTTTCTGGGAGTCTGACAACAGGAATAACTCACTTGAGTTCAGATATCAGCCCTTGTCACTGGACAAGTTAAATGATCTCTCCACTTCCTAACAGGAATGTGTAGACTTAGCCCAACGTAGCCACAAGGAAACCGTGTCAAAATGTCTAAGATCGTGTGTCTCCTAACCCACATAGGAAATATGGTTGCAGGGGGCTGTCTCCTCACAGTTGCAGTGGTGGAGCCCTGATTTGGTGTGCAGACCTGGAGACCTATAGCACAGGGGTGAACCTCCCCCCCTTACCTATACCCCGCTTGCCCAGTTAATAGCATTGGGCTGCTGGCTCTTGACTTGCATGTCAATCCCATGCTGGATCTGGAATTCTACTCCAAACCCGGGCTATGTGGCTGGAATTCATGCACCCACCCTGGTCCTTGTGGATCTTGCTCTCCAGAATGATGGATCTCATCCTTGTCATCCTGGCACCAGTCCTGAACCTACTGGGAAAAAAATGTGCTACAAATAGGGAACTTGGGTAGTGATGGGAACCGCAAATCTCTTGAGTTGCCTTCTCAAGAGATTTGGGAAGCTACATATTGTTATTGAAAATGGGATGGGTGTGGAACACGCCACACAAATACACTGCCACCATAAACACAGAGATGGCATAAGACAAGACATATATGTAAGTGACAACGATTTTTATCTTACAGGGGATATGTTACTCAGAACATTCTGAAATTGTGACTACAGTAAGGATTCTCTGGGGAATCCTGCCATTCTTGACCGAGGATTCTTTTTCATACGCTCTACATCCTTTTACTGCAGCCCTGACTTCACTGTGCATTTCTTCACCTGCCTGTCCCTTTGCAAGACTGTGGGGCCTTCAGTGATTCACTGTTACATTCTTACCACCTGGTTCATTACCTGGCATTTAATTGGTGCTCAATAAGTGTTTGATAAATAAATGAAAGATTTAAGTAACTCTTCATTAAACCACATGATAAGGGTATCAAAAATTAAAAATGGCAAAAAGGGAAACAACACCCTCCCCCAAAATAGTCCAAATCAGGGAGTATATATTAGATTTACAGGACTAAGACAGGAAAGACACAGACCCACATATGGTCTGTGATACCTCTGTTTGGTGAACTAGGTTTTACCAGCTTTGATAAAAGTATCTGTATTTATATTACAATGTCTGCATGTATTTTTATGTTCTGGGAGAAATTGATAGCCCGCATTAAAAACTCAAACCCTGGTGAGGAGTTGTGAAGGCTGTTCTCATGGGGAGTGCCAAGGAGGCAGGATCCTTCATTACTCCAGGTGAAGTTAGAAATGTATCTTCAGGCCCTTGGGGCCTCAAAGGAACCCTCAGCGGGCTCCTTAGTCAAATCGCCTCCTTGGAATGAGCCTGCCCGCCCTGGGGTGACCTGGGGCCTCAGGAGGAAGAGCAGCTACTAGCAATTGGGTGATGTTCTTCTCCCTGTTACAGTCCAGAGCGCTGCAAGGACACGAGCTCTACACAGAGCTGTCCCCCGCTGGTGGCCTCCCTTCTTGTCCCACCGAGGCCAACTCCTCCTGTGTCTGGGCCATCTCGGGGGCAGGAGTGGAAAACCCAGCACCGCCGTGTCTGAGCAGAGCAGTGGCTCTGCAAACAATGTAAACCTTCCACCAAATGATTGCTTGTTGAGAAAGAAAAGAATTATTAGAAAGATTCCTGAATAAAGGCTATTGACAGATTCTGGGCTAGCTTACTAAGGGGTGGGGTTGCAGAATTGGCCCCGATAGAGGAAGATGAGGACCGGATGGAAGCTTCTGAAAAGAGAGGTAACCAAGGAGAGCCGGAGCCGAGGCTAAATTTACACTCGTATCTAGGTCATGCTGACCCGCTTGAGAGAGGGAAGTTGAGATGGGGGCTGAGTGTGAACGCAGAAGCAAACACCGAAATAGAAGTGGCTGAGGCCAGTGCTTCTCAGACCTCCAAGTGCACGCAAATTGCCCGGGGCCTTGTCAAAAAGCAGCCTCTGATCCAGTCGGTCTGGGTGGGGCCCAGAGTCTGCATTTCTAACGGGCTCCCCGGTGATGCCAATGCTGCAGGGCCACAGACCGCACTTGGAGAAGCGAGGGGACGCAAACGGGGCTGTGTGGGGCCAAGGGGGGTGCGGCTGACCGCCTTGTCGGAGCACGAAAGGCCGGAAGGGACTTCCTGGTGATAGAAGGTGTTTGATCGAGTGGGAGGCCGCCTGTCTAAGCCATGGGTGTGGTGGAAAGGAGAGCAGGATTTTGAGTGGTGCCGACATGGGTGTGAATCCCAAGGAGCTTGGTGTTTATTCTGTTAGGGGATGCAGAGGCTTTGAAGGGTTTAAGCTTCTACTGGTCGACTCCTTCCTTGGCTTCCTGGCTCAGTGCCTCTTTCGTGCTTGAGACATGGCCAGCCTTCCATGGAAATGGCCCATTGCCACCATCCTGGCCAGGCTGAGCAATGCCTTCCTGCCCAAAGCTGCTTGTTTTGGAGAAGGGTTGGAGAGTCCAGACCTCTAGCTGTGGTCAGGGTCCACCCTGGGCCCTGAAGGCCCCTTTCCGTAGTGAGATCAGCTTCCTGCTCTGTTATCTGTGCCTTACACTCTCCCTACTCAGTGTCTGGTCCAGGGACCAGAAGTATCTGCATCCCCTTGTTAACAGCGCATAATCCATAATCGTTGACTCCATCTCAGAACTTCTAAGTTAGAGTCTGCATTTTAACAAGATCCCCAGGTGATATATTCACGTATTCAAGTTTGAGAAGCACTGCTTTATATAACTCTTCCTCCAGCAGCCTTCTGTCCAGGGAAGGAAACTCAATAAATTAAGCACATGCTTACACAGTCTCACTCTTGGCCCGGCAACATTCTGAGCACCTTTCAAACAGTAACTCTTTTTTTTTTTTTTTAAAGATTTTATTTATTTATTTGAGAGAGAGAGAGAATGAGGGACAGAGAGCATGAGAGGGAGGAGGGTCAGAGGGAGAAGCAGACCCCCTGCTGAGCAGGGAGCCCAATGCGGAACTCGATCCCGGAACTCCAGGATCATGATCTGAGCCCAAGGCAGTCGTTTAACCAACTGAGCCACTCAAATAGTTAACTCTTCTAATAACCCATCCACCACATCCTTGTGCTCTTCCGGCCTGATGTCGGGGCCACCCTGCCGTGTCCAGGAGGGGGGCAGGCGCCTTGGTCTATGGAGATCCCACACCAGGCCGGCCACCCAGACAGGACTGGAGCCCCTTTTTGGGGCTCAGCAAAAAGCAAAGCCTGGGGTGGGAGGGGGGAGATTTGGATGTGAGGGAGCATTCTATCTCGAATAGTCCTTCCGGAGGATCTTGGAAAGCTTTCTGGGCTCTGACAGCGATTGCATTTCAGAAATGGGGTTAGGAGTTTGGCTTCCACCCTCTTTCCAACTGCTCTTCAACCTCCAGAGGGAGGGAGAAATTTGCTGTTTTAAATTTCAAGTCGTCCTGTGGGCTGCATCTCTGGAGGGGAGGCCCCTTGAGAGGGTCCTTCCTGCAGCTCACTGTCAGGGTGTGGGACTTGAGCCATGTAGAGAAGTGGTTTAAAGCTCAGACTCTGGCATAAGACTTCCTGGCTTGAATCTGCATCCTGACACTTGCTAATGGTATGAACCTTGGGTAAATTGCTTATGGTCTCTGTGCCTCAGTTTCCCATCTGTGAAAGGGGCATTTGAAGTATCTACTTTATAGACACATGGTGAAGATTGAACGAATGAGTCCATGTAATGTACTTAGGCACTCGATGTTACCTGTCGTGGTTCTGTCCCAAGTCACACTCAACTTCCCCTCTCCATCCTGACAGGGTTGGGTGGCTCCACTATTCAGCAGGGCGAGAACCAAGCTGGGCGATCCTGGAGATCCCCTAGAATTTGAGGAGGAGGTTGGCAGGTCTTTTAGGGTGAAGAGGGTTAAGGGCTGTATTAACTTCTTGTTTCTACTGTAACAAATGTAGTGGCTTAAAACAACTAAAACAAACTCACTATGTTACAATTCTGGAGGTCAGAAATCTGAAATGGGTTTCGCCAGGCTAAAATCAAGGTGTCAGTGTGGCTGAGTTCCTTCTAGAGGCTCAAGGAAAGAATTCATTTCTGTACCTTTTTCATTTTCTAGAGGGCTACCTGTATTTCTTGGTTCATGACCCCTTCTTCAAGCCTCAATGCTGGCAGCCTGTCATCCGCCACTCTGCCTTGCACGACTCTGATCTCTGCCTCTCCTTTTCGGACTCTCACCTCCTTGCTTTCACCTCTAAGGACCCCGGGGATTAGAATGGGCTCACCTGGTTAATCTGGGATCGCCTCCACCTCCTAACAGTCCTTCACTTTATCACTTCTGCAAAATCTCCTCTGCTGCCAAAGTAACATGTATAGCTTCTGGGGAGTTGGACATAGATATTTTTGAGAGAGGGGCCTCTTCTTATTCTTTCTACGAGGGCCAGCAATTCAGTAGCAATTTGCTTTGCTGAGTCAATGGAGAAAGCCCTAGTTAATGCTCAGAAGAGGTTGGTGAGAGATTCTTGGTAATCGAGGGCACTACCATTACTGGGGGCGTTCATATGGGCCACGTCCCACTGCAGGTAGGTACTCCCATGGTTTTACCATTTAATTTGCACACTAACCTGTTTTATAAATGAGGAAACAGAGGTTGAGAGGGTTGAGGTCACTTCTCTAGTGGCAGGGCTGGTGTTTGAACTCTGGTTGCAAAGCCCGTCTTCTTCCCCTGACACTGTGCCTTTTATTCAGAGGAAGTTGAGCCCAGCAAGGCATGCCTATTCGAAGGCTTAACCTCCTCCATGGGATCCATTTACACGAATATTGTTTGAACATTTCTACAGCTGGAAGCTGGCCAGAGTAGAATTTGGCAATAGCCTTTGGAGTCTCGTTACCCAGTGCAGGCAAAGGCATTGAGAGCCCCTTGGGAGGAGTTTGCTATGCCCTCCACTCCCCCGGCGGCCTCTGGCCTTATCTCAAAGCTCCATGGTTTTCACGACAATGTGGCCCAGAAACCCAATGCCCTGCACTGCCTAGCCCAGCCTGACGCCCAGCCCAGGGTAGGATCCTCTCAAATAAACAAATGAGTATATCTTTTAGCATGCAAAGCACTTTGCAAAGTCAATTCTGCACCCCTGGCAGCTTTTGACCTTAGGAATATTGGAAGAGTTCATGAATAATGGAGATCACACTAAATGGCAGGAGAGGGATAAACATGGTTTGGCGAAATGTGCTTTTGTCATCAGAGCCTTTGGAAGTGGAATTTTCAAGAGCACAAGCAAA